>NC_071536.1:30796536-31396536 GCF_026979565.1 Vidua chalybeata | reverse complement strand
TTTGGATTTGTCCTCCGAGAAGAGGACCTACCCCAAAATAAGAAAGAGGTGAGATTGTGTAAGAACACCTGTCCTGATGACATTTCCATTCAAGGTGAAAGAAAAGTGGCCAGAATGCCTCAACTTATCACATTTGTAGTATTTTAGGCAGAAATGTTTTCAGAACAGTTTCTGACATTTTGACATTCCTGAAACTAATCCTTAGCTTTATTTCATCCTTAGTGACACTTTTTTAAACTGATAATTGAAACAATATACAACTCTATTTTCTACAGTAAAAATAGGTGCAGATATGGTATTTTCTTCTGTTGCTGTCTTGTAGCAGTGCAAGCTGTAATACATTATATGGCTTCCAATGACAAAAAATTATGTTTTCAATTTGGTAAGTCGTTTTCAATTGAAAATATAATGCATTCCTGTGTAAGACATATTGCTCTGTGGCAGGCTGTAAGTATCAGGGAAGACCTACTATATCTGAAACAACATAATTAACACTCTTTGTTCATGATAGGCAAATAAACAACCAAGGCAGGCCTTTTCCAGTGATGGATAGCATCTTTATTAAAGAATTAATCTAGATCTCAAAGCAGGATCTATCTAGTGCATAAATCAGGGCCTCGTGGTTCCATTTATGGTTTCTTTTACAACCTAAGTGTTAAGTTTATTGCCATATAGCCCCATAATTCATTGTTGAGGGATGCCAAGCCTTAGTCTTCCTTCCCTCTATTCTCACTGCAGATGGAGACACTGTTAATTCACAGCACCAACACTGATTTCCTCTGTTCTTAGAAAATAGTTTGAATTCTTGCTGTCTAATGTCACTGATATAACTGTATTGAGAAGGTCAAGTTGTGCTGATGAACTGTATTTATGTTTGTGAAGTTTTGTTTATTTTCCTCAAACCATATGCAAAGTCAGGACTGACCTGCCAGAGAGCTGCTCTTGTCCTCCTGAGATGGTCAAGTTTGGAAGAACAGAGGGGTTGCATGACAGCTGTAGTGGTTTATTAGCTCATGTTTGGAGATGATGAGCCTACATGCACTAAACTCCAGCTCTTTGGTAACTGCCATGATCTGTGAAAACTTACCTGAGCAAATATTTTCCCTGGTCAGTAGTTCTCTGTGCGTGTTGCAGATGTTTGGGATCCCCAAAGACTTTTTCCTTACCTGCCTTAATTGCAAGATGGGCAATTAGAGCACGGTATTGAAAGCTGTATTTCAGCTTCCATGGCTTAGCAGCAGATCAAACAAAGGCTCCACGTCAGATCAGTGGATACATGTATCCGTGGTGAAGGGCAATCAGTATAAAGCTTGCAAAATGCTTTGGGGCCCAGAAAGGCTCTTAGATGCTTCACTTTCTAGTTTAGAATATTCCTAGGATAAGGTTTGTAGGTTTTTTGGACTGTGAGCACACCATTAGATTACTTACTTAAGAACTAAGTGATGTTTCCATGCCTGGATGTGCAGTGAATTATCTGATGATGTTTTTGTTTAAATAATTAAAAGGTATGGGAGACACCTGCCTATGAGGGGTCACAGCAGCTTTAATTTCAGATTGTTGCCAAATGCACATAGATACATCTGCAGGGATTATACTGTTGGACTGGAAAGTTTCCAGGAAAAACATAGCACAGCTCTAATTAAAAAAAAAAAAATGCTAGTAGTATTTTAGTGCAAAATGAGATTTAAGACAGCATTTTAGAAGTTTGTTTACAAGATTCTCATAGATGCTTCTGCTCGTTAGGAAATGCCAGCATGGAAGTTTTTAGTCTACAAAGATTGCAGATAGATCAAGGAGAAGGAAATGGATTATTTAGGCCTTAACAACAGTGGAAAATCTGCAGTCTCTTCAAAATGCATACCAGCTTCCACTTCTCATTCTGCTTGGGGCCTTGAGAGAAGGAAGGTCCAAAGAAAGATAAAATCCTTTTTACAGATAATTGTTTTGTTTGCATTTAATTTTGAGAAGGCAGCGAGCAAGTGAAAAGTGTAACTAACCTGGTAACTGTGGAGTAAATTGTTAGGTGGTTTTCACCAAAGGTAAAGAAATAAGAGTTTTATTCTGTTTAGCCAAGATATGCCACTTTGCAAGACTATGGATGTAAGACACTGGTAACATTTTTAATCTGAAAAGGCTTGTGATTCTCAAAAATCAGTAACTTTTAGGATTTTATATCGTGGCATCGAACAAAATGAGGGCCACATTTCTGAAATAAACAAGTGGATTCTGTATAATGTGAGTTAAAGGTCATTTGTTTTTGAGTAAAGGTGAGCAACATTGTCTTATTTTCAAATAACTCCTTTCTGGTTTGTGCACACTTTTGTGTGCACATATATTCATATATATGCACATTTATGTGCACATAAATTCATATATGGGAAATCACAGGTCAGAATCTGAGTTCACATCTGTTGAATGAGCATGAGGAGGTTTTGTGCTTCACCTTGATTTTTCAATAATTTTTTGACCAAATTCAGTGGGTTCCTGCTTCAAATGCCTTACCTGGATGAGGTAATGATGTGGGCACTTAGTGAATATTTGCATAGCAACACCTCTGCTTCCTGGTGATGAATGATTTCAGCATGCTGAAATATAGGTAAATTTGAAAAATAATGAACCTCCCATTTTCTAAGGACTTGGAATTTTAATGAAATGCTGTCTGGTAAAAAGGGGATGTGATGTAAAAACCTTGCTGTACTGAAACTAAGGAACACCAAAGCTGGAGTAAAATTATCCACATGGGTATTTTTAATAAGTTCAATGGTGTGTTTTCCTGTCTGTTTGAGAAAATAAATGTCTTGCTTTTGGTGAATCTTGCTTATATTACTTGGAATAAGGTATGTCACAGCTCGAGCAACATTATCTTCAATCAAGGAAGCAATAGCCTTTTTTCCCCTTAAATTACTGATGTAGAAGCATTCCCAATGAGAACCTGTGCTGCTAAACTGAACCCAGAAAATCACAGCTGTCTCAAGAGGTGTTTGAAATGTTGTATGCACAAATTAAGGTTCACCCAGACCATTATTCTGCAACAGGTTCTTTTCTGTGTCAGCCTGGTGTGCAGGCACTGTCCCTTTGCTGTTGTGACAGGTTTTGCAGGAGCACAGGATCCATCTGCTTGAGCCTGACTGCAGCACCAAGGCCACACATAATGTTAGTGCAAAGTATAAATAATGCATTAATGTGCAATATGACAAGCACTGATGGGGGGCTGGACAAGTGGTGTAAGTCTGAATGAGAAAGAAAACTTTAGTAGAGGTTCAGGCTAGCACTTCTTCCAGATTAGCATTTAAAAAAAAATTCATTACACGCTTTGGATTAAATAAAATATTACAGTTCTTTTGTAGGAAGCTGGTTTAATTCCAATTTTGTTTCCATAACTTGCTGCATAAATTGTATTTTCTCTATAAATTCTCTCTGGTTTGGGTTTTGCCTCCTGGGGTTTTAATTTATCAGACTTGTCATTTCTTGACTATTATCACAGATTGAAGTGTACAGTAGACACCTGGAGGGTTTTGCTTTTTTCCATCCTTGGGCTTTGTAGAAAGAGGACCATCTGGCCTGTAGGTCTGGAAGCATCAACATTCACTCATTAAATGTGTCTGAAGCCCTCAGTTTCAATCTGCCTCATTTAGCTACCTGAGGACTGTAGTTAGGGGGTCTGTTGTTTTCACCTGTTGTTTACAAGCAAGTTGTTTAAACTTGTGCTCCAAACTCAGGAAAGCATCTCCTACACCCATCTCAATCTTTGTGTTTTGGTACCATTTGGCTGTTCCTGGAATAAGAATCTGGGCTTAAAGTGTGTTGGTATTTCTGAAATTTCTTTCAACATAATAAGAAACTTCCACCATTTCAGAAATGTTATCAAATACAAAGATTTTTAAGAGGATCCTGCTGGGTTGTCTGATGGGTGCTTTCCAAGACACAAATGGCAGGGAATTATCTGCTTCCAGTGCCAAAAATCCATGTGGGATGTGCCTTTGCTATGTCAAACAGGGCTCAGGTGCAAAAAGGAATTCAAAGGGGAGAGCTCAGCTCTCTGGCTGTGTCTGGGAAAGCAGCAAAATTTTCACATTGGGAGCAAAAGCATGTTCTAGTTGTGAATTAACTAAAGACTGTCATCTTGCAGAGTATTCCTGGGAGAAGTTAGACCCCAGAAAAGAGCTTTGTTTGGATTATTAGCAGTGACTTACCTGCCTGTCAGGAGATGGTGACAAGCTGTAAAACCCCCTTCTATTTTGTGTGTGCTTGAAGAGTTGACAGCAGTTTGTTGTTGGCAGCAGAAGAGTTGACAGCAGTTCATGAACTCAGCAATGATGTAATTGCTCTGTCTTGCTAATGCAGTTTTTCTTCACTCTGTAGCTAATAAATGGTTTTAAAACTTTTAAATAAAAACAGAGAGTATAAAATTCCAAGCAAAATACCAAAATTATTAGCTTTGCCATGTGGATGACTGTGTGCACTGAGGTTTGTTGCAAGAGCAATCATTCCAGGCATTTGGGTCAAACTTTCTTCAATGGAGGGAGAAGAAAACCCCTTGTGCATAAAAGAAAAAAAAGTCTGAAAATGTGCTGCTGTGATGTAAGCATGAATAAGGATTTAGCTTAATCTGAAGACTCTCAGGATCAATGAGAAATTTTAGTAGGAGCCTCTCTACAACACAGATCAGAGCACTTTTACTGAGGTGAGGCCTGTATTTTCACAACCACAGTAGTAGCTTTAGTAACTGGGAATACTTAGGAGAGTCTGAATAAATATTGAGGTTCTCTTCCTTTCCTCATTTTGCCTTAAATTCATGCAGAACTATCATTTCCTGAAAGTAGATCTGGCAAAGCTTTGGAATGTGCAAACCATTCCTGTCTCTCTGTATACTTCAAGACTCTTTTGATGTAGTTTCTTGTTGCTTGTCCCATTTTCACTGAAGAGAAATAGCTCTCAAAATTAACATTTCATGAGATGGTTCCAGCAGACTGTAAAATACACCATGACTATATGTAATAAATATTATTTGGTTCAGTCTTCTAAGTTGTTACAGGTGTGCACCTTAGTCATGTACCTTTTTTATAAACCTCAGAGGAAGTGGGGGGAAGGTAAAGTGGAGTTTTACCTCCATCTCCTTGGAAATATAATGAAGTGCCCTGTGGGTCAGCTCTGAAACCCTGCCCAGGTCCCACCAGCATTCCTGAGGAGCCTCTGCTGCTCCTGTACAGCCCCTGTGAAAGCTTCTGTGCCCCTACAGAGAGATCTGACTTCTCCACCCTCTGGAGAAGGCCATGAGCAAAGCCAGTCCTTTGCCCTTCAGCCTCACCCCATCAGTGGGCTCTGGGTCATGCCAATTTTCATATGAGCAAAGGGTAGGGTGGGTGGTGGGGGAAATTTATCAGTTTACTTAGAAATATTATTTGGCAGTGAATTTCTTGACCTGAGTCAACAGTCTCTTCCTGATCATTCTGCCTTCTGCTGTTGTACACCTTTTTTTTTCCTCTGGTGTAACCTGCTCTCATGCAAGGATGTGCATGTTACCTCAAGTGTAAGTGCTTACTGGAGAGGAGGTCACTGGGGGATGTGAAGGAGAAGGTGGAGGTGAAAAGGAGTCACTGCTCCTGCACCAGATGTCAGAAATCTCTGTCCTTTACTTGCAGCTTCAGTGAAGTCTTTCTTCAGGCTGTCTCCAACTATAGCAAGCCTCTCTGTACAAGATATACCTGTTCTGAATGCCAAAAGCCAAAACATTTTTTATCCTCCTTGTTTAGTGAGCCATGGCATCACTTGTTTTCTGAAGGGGAGAAAGAAACTCCTCTGCAGAGAAAGGATTTCCTTTAGTGCAACAGTCACAGCAACTCACAAAACTCTGCTCTGCTCTAACTCCCAAATTTAAGGCCGGCAATTAGGAAAGCTCAGCTGGCAGGGATGTGGAGTTATTTCTTCTCTTCTTCAACCATTATTAGTATTCAGTTTCTGTCCATCCATCTAAGTTAAATCCAGCAGGCAGGATGGAATGTTGGTGCTTTCTTCCAAATCAGTAAGTCAGGCACTCTCAGAGACTTGCATCACCTGCTGCCAGAGCGCACGGACACATCCCCAGCACAGCCAAGCAGAGAGCTGAACAAAAGCTGTCATTTAACCTGCTGCTACCCTTGAGGGCTTCCTAGCTTCACAAAATGCATTTTGGCCTGTGTTATGATGATTTGGTACCTGAATGATCTGTGCACCTCAGGCAGCATTGGCGAGGTAAAATGACTGAAATGGAAACCAGTGGCAAATTCCTGTATCAGCTTAAAGAGTTTTACCAGCCTCTCTTTTCCAACTCTTCAGCTGGAGTTTGAAAATGAAAGAATTAAACTAATTTATAGACTTCTTGATTTCTAGGAGTTACAAGAAATCATTCACTGAAGTATATAGCATGAATGGGAATTTCTATGGTTCAAACAAAAAGAAAGTTTCACAGCTGGTTAGAGATCAAGCATCAGCACCCATCTCTGAACAAGGGTTTGCATGGAGGGAGTCTGTTTTATGAATGGTAAAAGTGAGGCACAAAATGATGCAGATCCCTCTGTGCAAGCTTCCATCAGCCAGAACCACTGTGCACAAGAAGCACAGAGCCTGTTCTGCCATGTGCAGCTGGGCTGTGCACCTGCTGTAGCTGAAGTGTTCAACAAGGTGGGATGGGCTGGAGTAAACTCAGTGTTGAAACAATTTGCACATGTGAATTCACATTTCCAAATACCCCAAAGCTGACAGATCACTGCTAAAATAGCAAACTTGCCTGTGAGGCTGGAGAGTCAGCTGGACAACTTAAGAAAAAATACATATGTAAAACCTTTGGAATTTTCCATGTTCTTTTTATCTGATGTCTTATAGTTATTCCATTGAAGTCTGTACCAAAGTCATTTAAATCACATCAGTGTGCAACTAGTGTGAGAACAGAAGTGGGATTCTTAGAAAGAAGGCATTGTTTTAGCAGTAAATCAATTCAAAATTAACAATAATACATAGTAACACACAATTCATCTTTTATTGCAGCTGCTTACATGTGAATGTTCAAGAGTTTAATGCATGCTTTTAGCAGCTGCTTAGACTGCAATATATAAATCAAGGATATATCAGTAGAAACACTATCTGAACTTTTATAGGAAATATCTGAAGTGCTGTAAACAACTGTGGTGGGTTCATGTAGTGTCCAGGCAGTAATGAGGGCTGAGTGCTGAAGCCATCCATTATATTGCAGACTGGTTTGTGTGCCCTTCCAACAGCTTCAGCTGAGGGAAATCCCAGAACTTGGTACCCTGCTTGCATTACAAAAGGGTGAGCTAGGAGTTACTGTGCCAGTGCCAAGTGACACCAGCCTGGACCTGGCGAGGGGGGACAGAATAGAGCCCTCTCTGTTCACTCCTGCCTCATGAATGTGGGCAAGGATCTTGCTCTGCTTTCAAACAGAGAAAGAAAAATGCACTGTTCACTCTGAATCTGCAAAACCATATGAAGTGAAAACTGCCAGTTTCTGTTTGCTCTGTCAGAGGAGATATAACTCCAGTGACCGTAAATCCAGGAATTCAAGTAAAAATAGGGCTGCTCATTGGTGTACAGGAAATGCAGGCCAGAGCATCATGTTAATTAGCATTAATCACAGACAGATCTTTCTGTCTGATATAAGTGTGAGTAACAAATAGCAGGTACCAGAGGAGCTCATGAAAAGTTACATTTTTTCACAATTTTTAACAATACTTTGAAGTACACAGGAGCAGACGATTCAGGATTGGACACCTCCACACCTGAAGGAGGTATCCAGAAGTTACCCTGCAACACAGATTCAATTTTCATGGATTAAGTAGCATTATTAGCACCTACTCCTCCCAACATTGCCACTTTCAGATCAAGTTTTTTCATACTACACAAAGTTGATGTCGTGAATGCTTTAAAATTGTAGTGGGTATAAATGCTGATAGCACTGATTTTTTTTTTTTTTTGAGTTATGAAATGTGATTAACATTTTAAGCCACTATCCAAATCAAGTTGTTATTTTTATAACCCATCAAATGAAAATTATGAGGCTCTTAAAAACCCCTCAACAACAGACTCATAAAGGGGATAATGACAGAGACATTAGCTGTTGATAAAAGCTAATATCTCATGCAAATTTGACATTACATGTCTTACTGCATGTTATTAGATGCTCATTTGCTATGCAAATATTATTCACTTTTTGTAAATGTCTGATCTTCAGTCAGCGTAAGGAAACATGAACTTCAGCATTTTTCCATGAAAATACAAAAGAGCTAGACTATGGTCTTTGATCAATGCTTAGAATCAAATGAAAATATTCCTTCTTAATTCAAGTGTACTTCTTTAAGATGACAATTCTTTTTAATGTTTTCTAAATGATATAAAATGCTTTAAATTGTAAGGATGTATGACAAAGTTGATTCATAATTTCTAAAAATTGTGTATTAATAGTTAACATATTAGCACAGTTATTGAAGTGGCTGTAGATTGGCATAAGGAAGAGCTAACACTGACATCTTTAATTTAATGTGAGTTTCAGCAAGACAATGCATTTAAGAGGTAGCCTTTGATAGTATTTTTCAGCTGTAGTAAATATATGGTGTCCCATTCTTTTTACATGAAAATTTACACGGCCAGATAGTGTAGTCTGGAAGAGAATCTGACATGAAGTTTCTTAAGACTGGATAGACCTTGGTTAAATTTAATTCTTGCTTTCAAATACAGTTGCTGGTGTTTAGGGAAGGCAGGATTCTGGGTCATCAAAACCAGTCTTCTGTTCTGGTGTGTGAATATATCACATAATCCTTTAATAAACTAAATATATCCTATCTACAAAATGTTTCTCCAGCTACTCCTCATGGAGGCTGTTCTAGAATCTCTTCTGATCAAAATTATCATCTCTACTGCCTAAATACATTCAAAGCCATTTATACCCATTTGTTCCTTTGCCAATATTTTAGCTTTAGAAATGTCTTTTCCCTTCCTGGAGTGTCTCTGAAGTATTTTCTAAGAGCAATCATACTTCTCTCCAGCTCTTGTTTCGTTAGGCTAAACAGGCCAGTTTGTTTTAGCCTTGTCTTTTAGGAGTGAAGACTTTCCCGTTGTTGTGATGCCTCTCTGCTCTCATCAGGTTTTAATTCCTTATATTTTAACAGAGATAAACCAAATTGTTCAGAGCCTTCAGGGCATGCACTAGCGCCGTGTACAATCCTGAGTTGTACTTGCTGTATCTTCTTGGTTATATCTCTTTGCCCACACAGGAAATTGCTTTTTTGCCTCTTCCCTTCCTTCAGAACTGGCCAGTGCTTGACCCCTCCTGTTCTGTGCAGTTTCCACCTTTAGGATGCTGCCCTTCAGCAGCTCCACTGAGCCAGCAAAAGTCTCTTTCAACATGGGCATTTTCTTGAGTTTATCCCAGAACATGGGGGAGCTCCAGACAGAGCACTCCCCGTTCCCCCACAAATGGAAGAGCATTGCCAACACTGAGGCACCTTTGGGGTAAATTAGTGGGATGGTGGAACAGGGCACGGCTTCAGGGAGGGAAGGGAGCACTGGAAATCTGCACACGGGTTTGGGCTGCAGCCTGTCCTTGTGCACAGCTGGCAGCCTGACTCCAGGAGTTTCGCACTGCGACACGGAGTAACTCAAGATGCAAAAGAAGGAAAAGAGGAAGTTTTATTTCTGACCTCACAATATATAGAATTCCAAAAGTGACAGTGGATTGGAGGATGAAATTGCTACCTCTCCAACCACACTGGTCAAACCAACAGTCCATCAATTCTCTCCTCCCACAAAGAAGAATACAAAACAATCAATATTTACATGAACAGTGTGTGAGAACTCTAGTAGAAATATGCAAACATCAGAAGGCATAGAAAACTTCTAAAAGAACTTAAAAAGTTTTAAAAGAACAGGGCGACACAGGAGCAGAGTTTTGTCAATCCAGTGATCCAGCTGTCCCAGCTACAGCTCGGGCAGGCAGTCTGCTTTGAACATCCCTGACCTGTGCAGTGTCTGCACAGAGCCCACCACTGCTGTGCATCATTCCTGCTGTGCACAGGAGGAAATAAAGTGGCTGTAAATTCACCTGTGCACAGGTGGAAATAAAGTGGCTGTAAATTCACCTGGCTGCTGCACACCTCCCCGAGTCAGCAGTGCACTCAGCATCATCACCATAGCTGCTGTTCTCCTGCTTCCCAGTGGGTTACTGTTCACTCCGGTCCTGTCAAAGCCTCCCAAGTGCCAAATCCAGAAATGTAACATTCAATTAGCATTGTGTTTTGCTCAGGAAGAATTCTTCAACTGCAGTATGCTGTTATTGTAGCATTATGGGATAGCAGCCCTTCTTTGCTAACAGTTTGCTGTAATCTGTGCCAGAAAAGACAGCTGAAATGGAGCTTTAAATTTATGTTTTAATAAAGCACTACTTAGTTTGTAGTTTACCTGAAATTTCAGCATTTCATGATTTAAAGCAATCTATCTCTTGAAGCATATTTTTTCCTAACAGTACTAATACATGAAAGAATTTATTTGGGGTTTTGTTTGTTTGTTTGTTTGTTTTAAATTGATATTATGATCTGCTGATGAGTTTATCCAATTGGTGAGTTTATACCTTTGTACCAACCACTATTTTTTTTCGTCTCAATTCCTTCTTCCTGTGGAAGTATTTAGAATACCCTATATATGTGTCTAAAATAGAAAGGATGATGGTGTCTTTGAGCTAAAAAGTGCTTCAGAAGATTTAAAAAAAAATCTTGAGCAGCTGCCCAGAGTTGAATTACAGCCCATATGAGGTCCATATATATTAGAAACAAGCACAAGAAATTCCTAAGTATAGGATGAATTTGGGGCATACTGAGAGTGTGAGTAACTGAGCGGATGAATTTGAGGCAAAATCTTTTTCAGCTGAATGGAGTTTCATTGTTTATTTTCTGATGCTTAATTTGTGTTGCCTCAACCTGATTTGGTGTCTTAAAAGCCTAAGAAATAGCAGATAAGGTATTTGAGGAAGATCCAGTTCTCAGCTGGGAAGAGCAAATGAAGAAAGAAAGCAGACAATTAAAAAGCGTACCAAATTATTGGGAATACCAAAATTATCCTCCTGTCTAGCCTTGCATGAGAGAGCTCTGTGTAGATGTGCCACAGTTCCTTAGTGCTACAGAGGCTGTGCAGACTGACAAGGATTTATTATCTGCTCAGCATAACCGAGTGGGACGTGGGTGTTGGAAAAAAAGGACTTCATAAAATCATCTCTACATCTCACCTGAGGTTTCAGATTTGCTAGAAGCTTAAATTCAGTTCTGACAAAAAACATTACCATTTTCCCACCTATTCAGTCAGTCTGACTGCCTGTGCAGGATTTTTGCTGTTCTCCATCTTGCCAGGTAGTCAGCTAAGAAAATGACTGAGGTTTATTAGCTGGCACTGACAAAATAGATAGGAAGAGCATGTAATAAAGAATGTTATATGTATTGTGAGCTGTGCAAGAGTGGGTGGTAGGAAAAGGCCCTGAAAGTCCATCAATTTTTCTTTCCCCACAACTTCTCATCTTTCCCTGGATCCTACAAGCAGATAAATGGACCCAGAACACACAAATGCCTTTCTGAAGTCTTTGAAAAGGAGTAGGATATTTTCTACCCCTCACCACAGCAGTGACTCACTGAGAGTGTTCTCCTTTGAAAGGTCTCTTTCCTGCTCCTTCTCTACTCCTACACCTTTTCTAATACTTGAAGAAAGATAATGTTCCTTCCCCACTGAAATACAGCAGCTCGAGGGGTACATTTGTATGAAGATATTCTGCTCAGTATTCTTGTGACTCTGTTTTTCAAATGCCTCCTTATATTTCTGGCTGAAAATGAGCATTTTTATTATTCAATCATTTTTGTATCAGAAGTCACCTGATTGGCTTATTAAAAATGCAAATTATATTGGGAAAAAAGGAATTTGGCATTAAGTTTAATGAATAAAAATTTTTTCTGTCATTTTCCAGTACATTTGTGTCCAGCTGTTAGTCCTTGGAACACAGGAATAGCCACTCTGCTTTTACATTTGACAGGAAGCTTTTCTTCCCTTTTTCCTGGGTTTCTGCTAAACTTCTGTCTTTTCCACTGAATTTCTAGTTATGGATAAAAAAGGTGTGTATTAAAAACATTAAAAGATTCTAAAAAACTTTCTAAATTCAAGTAAGAAAACATTCCATTTAATTGTTTTGTGTCTGAAGTGCTTTGGTACCAGCTGTTGTCATTCCCCACTTCCTACATTTGACTTTGAGTTTTAAATGGGTTCCCAGTTCTCAGGATCTGGCACATTAGGCACTGCAAGTCTGTGGCTGAAACCCAACTCTGGTGACAAACTGGGCACTAATATTTACTGGTGGCCAGGAACTAAGGAAAAGAGAATTATTATAATAAAATGCAACACAAACCCTACAGATCAAGAAGTTGGATTGTGAATGGGCTCATTCTGGGCTTAATGACTCTTCCTGACAGTACCCTAGAATACCATCATGGATCTGTTTAGGTTGGAAAAGGTCTCTAAGATCATCAAGTCCAACTGTTCCACCATACCCGTGTCCCTGAGCACCACATCTACTCCTTTCCAAAGATGCTGGTTCCACCACTGCCCTGCACAGCCTGTTCCAATGCCTGGCAACCCTTTCAGTGAATATTTTTCCTAATATCCAACCCAAAACCTTCCTGGCACTACTTGAGGCTGTTTCCTCTTGCCCCTTCTCTGGCTCCTTGGGAGCAGAGACGGATCCCCACCTTGCTACAACCTCCTGCCAGGCAGTTGTGGAGGGCAGTGAGGTGTCCCCTGAGTCTCCTCCCCCCAGGCTAAATAACTAAATTCCACCTTATTCTCAACGAGATGGGCTGGGATTCCTTCACTCCTGCATGCAGAAGCAGCCCAAGACATTGACTTACACAAATGAAGTAGAAATGGAAGGCACAGCAGTTTCTTAACCCAATTAGAAGGGTATCAGTAATGAAGATAGGGTGGTACAGGTTTCACCTGTCTGTACAGGTGCCTGGAGCTCCTGGATTTCATCACAGATGAACCAACCTGAAGGTCTGCACAGGCACTGCTGCTTGCACTGCCTCTGTCAAACTGTGTCCTGATCCAGGAGCTGCAAGTGCACCTGCATTCTCTGTATGCAGGATATTTCTTTAGCATCCACCTGGGTTTTATTACAGTCATCTAGGCTTGTTTCATCTTGTACTGTGTGTTATTTAAAATAAGGAGGATGGATAGGCAGGAATGGCCATGGAACAATTCTGGACAGGGGCATTAAAGCAAAGCATAACTACAGAAGTGCTGGGTTTGAGCACAGAATCATGACCAGAGTGTATTTACAAACACAGGAGTCATGCTTCAAATAACATTGAGATTCCTCAGCAAATGGAATCATTACCATTGCTTCCTCTCTTTAAAGTGTTATCTCTGTATGCCAAAATGCTGAACAAGACCATTGGAAAGAATCCAACTTATATTATTCTTCCTTTAAAGCCTCATTTTTAAAAGAATCAAGGACACAAGCATTACTTAAGTATTTCTTTTTGCTTTCACAAGGCAAACAGCAAAACTTATTAAAAAATGTGTTTTCCAATGCCTAACCTGTCATTTTTAAACCCAAAACCAAGGAAAGATGTTTTAAATAGCCAAATCATTAGTTATGTTGGGGGTAGGGTATGTTCCTAAGGAAAGGCAGGAAGATCATCTGAGGATTCAAAATCTCCATAAACACGGAAGTGTGAGAAAGATCAGCAACCTTTGAGATTTTTTTTTTTTTTTTGTTCACAAACTCTAGATTTCTTACTCAGTTGAGTCTGATTTTTTGTTTTGTTTTATGCTGAAAACCAAACAAATCGCTGACAGGTGCACCATTAACCCATCCCTTCTACCAGCAATTATTCTCCCCAGGTACTGAAAGAGAATTGTACCCAAAGGAATGAGATTCAGTATTTTATCCACACCCTCATCATTAATGTACTAGAATGGATTAAATGTTAATCTCTTAATAATCCTTAATGAAGCAGGATCTTCAGCAATCATCCCCGTTTAATTGTCAGATGCCACCTCCAAGGAAATGCTGTTTGTTAGTCAGGACAGGTCCCAGTCATGGCTGGCTTTGAAAACAGGTTGTTTATTTCTTTAGGACAAAGTGCTGCTGCAGCAGCTGGAAGCTCTCTGGTTTAAAGCCTGTGGATAAATGCTGGGAGTGGTGGGAGGCTGGCAGGGACAGGGAGATCAGCAGTGTGGAAGCTGTTGATAAGCAATCCTTCCTCACTCGAAAAGGGAGGTCAAGGGAAAAACAAGGCACAGGATTCATTAAAAGGAGTGAAATTAGGGTACCGGGGGGTGCATAGATCACAGCCTCTGAGAGTCCTCAGCTATGGGGTGTGAGGGGGTGAAGCAAGGGCAGTGGCAGCCCTGGTTCTTCAGACACAGGAGCTTCAAGAGCAAGAGGGGTTCAGTGAAGATTTTGGTGTTTTTCAGTGAACCATTTAATATTTCTGTTAAAATGTTAAAAGTAAGTTTGAGCTGTCTGAGCTCTGATGCTACAGAAAATATCTGAAAATAGCAGACTTGCCAAAATAAGTCAAATTGCCTAAAAACTTATTGATAAGTAAAAGGAAATGTTCTTAGAGGTACTCCTAGCAGGAGGAAAAACTTGTGACTGAGATGTACACAGCTGCCTTAATTTTGCTTATCAGCCATGGGGGCTTTTGCACACAAAATAGGGAATTACATATCTGTCACAAAAATATTCTTGAAGCTACAAATCAAAAATGGCCTGTTAATGTTATTTTTATCCAATCCTGAGCCATTTTTTAAAGCTGTTATCTAAAATAATTTTCTAGTTTTGGATTAATTCATGTCAAAAATAAAGTCTGTTTGCCTGATTTAAGGCGATTGTTTTCCCAAATACATTTTGGTAAAAATGGACAAAATAGTTTTGTATTTATGGATGGAATGGAATGGAGTCCCTTGGAGTTGACTGTGCAACTTTTCTATTTAATTTAAAAAGTAAAGCAACAGCCAGAGGAATATTTAGTGAAGAATGCTTTTATTATTCCAGAGTCTTCTATCTTCATAGCCTAACTGTAGCAGGAACACTGAAAATAATGCTACAGTTTGGTAGGACTAAGAATAATAAAAAAAGCCCAAAGTGGAAATGTAAATACAGTGTCCATCTTTAAACCTTACATCATGTTGTGGCACCTAAATAGGCACATGAAAACCAAGCACTCACAGCAGAGCCTTCCTAGTACTGAGCATCCCTCATTGATGTTATTTTAATGTTTCACCCAATTATTTATAATTTTCCTTCCTTGGCAGTTCATGAAGCCTTTATTTTTTTTTAATTCTTCTTCTGTCATAAGCACAGGAGTGGGATATACACAACTGGCTGCCTGTTCATCACCTCTTCCATCTCTAGAAATGTTATGGGCAAGTTGGTCTCCCTTTTTCTCCATCTACTTCCAGCTAAACATCTTACATCTGAACCTTTCAGATAATCATCTAAGTTGAACAGAACAGTTTCTGTCATAAATAGTATTTGTTAATTATATTTTAAAAAATATCATAATTAAGGTCATGTGACTTTTAATATTTTCAGATCTAAACTTCCTAAATAAGCCATACTAGAAAATAACAGTTCTGCAGCTAAAGGAACAAAACTAATCAAGGATCAGATAGGATAATTCAAATTACTTACATTGTAAAAGATAGAGGTAAGGAGGGAAAAGAAAATAAAGAAGGAAAGTTTCTTAGGAGTGACACTGGTTAAAAAAAAGGTCTGTGGTAAATGTTACTTGAAAAGAAAAATAAGAGCATTTTTGTTTGTTGCCCAGTTGAACAAAATGCTGTTTGTTATGTCAGAAGCTTTCCCACGTGGTGGTTTAGAAGATCCATTGCAGAGTGACTTATGTGTCTGTGAGCAGAGGGCTCTCTCAGATCAGCCAGGCTCTCACCCTGCCAGGACCCAGGAATGTCAGGATCATTTTTCTTCAGTCACAGTCTGTCTGTGAAGGCACAGCTCAGACAATTTAAGCCAGAAGAGAAGGATGGTGATTTCAGCACAGGACATGTAGGGTGCTGGTGCTCTGTAAACACCTTCACAGACCCCAGAGCTGGAAAGGAGCCCCTGTCCCACAGGACCTGGGGTGGGAGGGCTTTGCACCAGGTACTGGTGACACAAAAACCATGAGATATCCCTGGATCATGGAACTGCTAAGTTTGGGAAAAGCCTCCAAGATCATCAAGCCCAACTGTCACTCGTATGCCAACATTTGCACTGTACCCCTTACTGTTGTTTTTGTAGTGGACATAAAGGACAAGAACTTCTCTCCTTTCACTAACAAGTTCAGTGGCTGTTCTTCTGTAGCAGATATTTTAAAATAAAAAATCTTCATGTCATAGTTTCCATTATAAAATGTATAAATAATAAATCTTAAAGATGGTTTCCAGTGAATACAAAGTTTCAGCTGCAAAGATGACGTTTTCATTCTCGTATTATGAAATGGTAGATAAATAGAATTTTATTCTGATTGAGCTGGGGGTTTCTTCTAAAAGGTTCAGCAATATATGGACCTTGTCTTTCCACTAAAATAAAATTTATTGGGCAGCAAACTCTATTTCAAACTTAAATGAGAAAATTAAGATTTAAAAAGTTCTATCTGCAGATATAATTAATGATCAAAAATGCAATTAAACATTAAAGAAGTTTTAAACTTTGTGGAATAGTTTCCTTAATGAGTTCCTAATAATAAAAGATATTGAATAAGTTTGAGAATAGTTTAAGTAGGCAGTTGCTTTCAGCAAGTGCAATGCTATAAGGGTTTTTTTTCTTAATCAGAGAATAAAATATACCAAAGGAAGATATCCAAGATTGATTAATGGCATATTTTCAATATCTATTAGCTATAACTAAGCTGCTACATCTAGAAAAATACAGGTGATGTTGGCACAAATACCAACACTTTGTCATTATAAACAGCATGATAACTAATTCCCTATTTATTTGCTTTGGAATATCCTCAGGATAAACTTTGATCAGTGAAATTGTCCCTTAAGTCAATAAGTAGACTAAACATTTAGTAGATACTTAAGTAGAGGCTGCTGGTTTTGAACTAGGAATGACTGAGTGAAATGTTTCTAAATGACAATTTTTAATCAGAAAATGCAGTTTTGTTGGAACCAAATAATTTCAATAGGAATATGTCCTTTTTTTGTAACAATTCTAGAAGTATTTTTTTCTCAAATGTAATTATTTGTTCCAGTTAAGTAAAAATAAGTTGCTAAGACAATGTTTTTATTTTGACTCGTTTAGCTCTTTTTTGGTTTTGCACTTAGAGAGTCCCATTATATTTCCAAATTTAAATAATCATAGTGAGATTGCATCTTGTCATCCTTTTAAGTTATTTTTTAATGAGATCTCTATGACTAATAGTACATTTTTCCATTACCCTAACAAAATCTTGGGGAAGATCAACATGTTTCTAGGAAGAAATGTGTGTGGGAAATTAATTTCAAAACCAAAAGAGGTTTTGGGAATTTTTTTGGTGAAGTTTGAAGCCCATTACAGTAAATATGACTGAAACTTGCTCAGCACAGAAGATGCAGACAGGATGGTGAGCTTTATGCCCATCTCTATTACCTCATGTTATCCTGTTTTGTAAAATGTTGGATCTGAATTTTCAGGGTACGCCTGGTACTAAAACCTTGGTTTTAAAAATCCTACCCCTTCTAAAGGAAAGTGTGTTAGACTGAGAGCTTGTGCTGTGTATATGAGGGAGAAAAAAAGAAGAGGGGACAGGAAGGAAAGAGGTGAAAATCAGGATTTGGTTTCTGAAGGGTGTCTGCATGGTTTCAAGGCTGTGACAACTGTTTTGATGTCACAACGGGTTTTGAAAAATAAAGTTTTGATGAGTTTAAACTTGTTATGCTCACATTTGCACTAAAAGTTGTCCTTGAAAACTAAAATTTGTGAAATATTTATTCATTTTTGTAGTGTCCCCTTGGATAAATCAACCTGTTTGGAAGCAAGAAACCATAATCATCTGATTAAGATTAGTATACCTAAAAAGGGAATACATATTCTCTATCATTTATGGTCACTTCACAATGACTTTGTGAATAGAATGTTTCAGGCTCCTTTTTGAGTCTTTGTCTTCATTATGTGACATCAGCACTGTATCTGATTTAAATGGTGTGAAAGTATTTTCATTTGTGATTCTGGGTTCACAGGGATGTTCTGTCTTAATAAATGATCTCTGATTTCTTCTTTCTTTTCATATTGGGATGATATAAATTACTGTGGTTTGTTTATGTGCTTACCTAATTCATCTGGAGATAAGTACTGAACATTATTTAATAAAACACAACTAAAAACATTACCCACACAATTAGCCATTTCCTTTAACTTTAATAAGACCATTAAATTATGTTGAAGAATTGCAGTGTGTTTATGACCAAGCAGTAATTTAGAAGGAAATAGTTGCTTTTCTTTTCTCTTTAATAAATGGCCCCTACATGTAGGAGTGCCACAAGTCCTGGAGGGGCTCGTAAAAGAGAAGCACAGAGGGGCACAGTAAAGAGAGAAAGCAAAGGTCTGAAGTTACTACTTGGAGTTCATGCACAAATTGCACAATGTTTATTTAGCTCAAGCCCTTTCAAAATTTGCATCATTCTCAAACCTACAGTGATCAAGGTGTGGCCTTTTGCTACTATATTTTGGTATTTTGGGTTGATTACATAAGATTTCCTCTGAAGGGAATGAAGTTTGCCATCTCTGACAAACTTTACCTGTGAACCTGTAATTTCACTGAGCAGATGATATACTACAGATACAACAAATATTTTACAAATATTTTTGGCTGTGTCTCAAGAAGTCAACTGTTATGATTTTACTTACTCCCTTAGACTAAAAAACACTCAGAAATTATTTCTTATATAGTCTGGTTCTATTGATGGTGGGTTTTACCCATTCCTAGAAAATCTTGCAGTGTATCTGTTGGTTTAGAGTAATGAAACAGAGCATTTTCTCTCATAAAAGGAACCCCACCTGCATGTCTATAGGATGAACATCACATCTATCCCATGTGACATTCTGTATCTTCAGGCAAGAGCAAGAAAACCAAATGCATCTTTTTTATTTCCTTTCCCGTGATTTGAGCATTCAGTAACTAATTTAAGAGTCACTATAAATAAACACAGAATTATTTTATCTTGGCTGGAGACAGGCTCTATTAGCTTTTTGTGCCAACAGTGGTAGTTTCAGGCTGATTTCCTGGAGCAGCTTCATTGATCAGAAGTCCACTGTTGTCAGTATTTTGAAATGAAATCACAGCTCATCAGATACATTGTTTTATCTCATGTTCTAGCTTCCAATTTCTCTCTTCTCTGTTCTGCCTCAGTCTGTTGAGACTGGTCATGAAAATGTGTGACTATTAGCCTTCTTTTCAGAAGTGAAAGGATGGTTAAACCCCACCCCCTTTCATGGACTGATATGTAACACATCTTTGTCCATAATGATGTCCACAGAGAGAGTTGTTTCCATTAAAGTCAGGGCAAAAATACACTGCTCACCATGTACATCCCTACAGGTATTCCTTCGTGCAGTAGTGCTGGAAACTTATGATTTTTGGCAGGTTTATTTAAAGGTTGTAGTACGTGGTACTAATTTCATCTTATTGTCAAATCACCATTTATTAAATCTTTTTAGGAAGTTAGAATTGCTCTCAAATAAAGTCTTTTGGTGCTGTCACCCTTTCTTAGGATTTAATGGCATTGTTGTGATGAATGACTCATTTGGACTCATTGTTTCATTGTTTCTACATGTTGCCTCTGCTGATGCTTTCCAAATTTTCAGGGTCTTTGGAGATTTATGCATTCAGTTTGTTTGTTGCACGTTGCTTTTCCCATAGATAAAAATCCATGGCATGCATCTTTCATGGAGAGCTGGGTTTACCTAGAGCATATCATTACTGCTCTATGGTCATACATTGTGGCTGCTGTCAGTGAGCTGATATAGTCTATTTTTTACAACGGTGTGGAAAGGCTTCATCCACATAATGCTGCTTTTCTGTTGCCTTTTGCCTTGGAATTTGCTTAGAAAATAAATGTTCCTTTTTCACACCCTATAATACGTCCTGTACAAGAAGTTGGTAGCTGCTCTCACTATTAGGATTTGCTGTTCTTCTTGTGGTAGGTGCTGGTTTCCCCAGTAGGTTTTATCTTTTTTATTTATCTTTTCTGTCATCTTTTTATAAAGCTTGAGCTATGTTAATGAGATCTTTATATGGAAATATAAAATTATTGATATTTTTTACATGCTACCAAAAGACTGGATTGCTCCTCTTTTGTTGTCCTTTTTTAAATTTGAATTAGAATTCTCTACCAGCAAGCAATACTTTTCAAGGATAGAAAGAAGCTAGAAGTTAATCGAGCAATTTGGGAAGAATAATAACCTTAGGTTGTGGGCTTGATTATCCCCTTGTTTACACCTTTCAGAAGGCACAGGAAGAGTTACCATGAATGTATATGTTGCTTGTTTTACAGAGATGTCAATGATTGCAAAAAATGCAGGAGAACAGCAAAGCAGGCTCAATATTTGGCATTTGTAATACCACAAAATGAACAGAAGCACTCATTCACTGGGACACTCACTGGGGAGATCTTGTGAAGGGCTAAGATAGCTTGTTCTCTTTATTCTCTGGGAATGAGAAACAAGTGAGCTATAGCAAAAATGGGCACCTTTTAGTGCCACGGAGGCCAACCCAGCAAACAACTTGTCACGTTAGAACAGAACAATGCTAACAAAACTTCAACAATTGATCCTGAAATCTGCAGCCTTATTTTCAAATGTAATTGTTGCTCTACTTGACAAGCTCTTAAGAAAGGTTTAATAAATGTAGTATTCTTTCAGGAGCACTAACAGGAGGAAAATACGTAAATTCAGAATGTTTTGTTCCCATGTTTTTCCTCTTTTTGTTTTGAGGGGTGGATTGTCTTATGTGGAGATTAGGAAGATGAAAGAACTTCACACCTATTCTGTCTTTTGGTCTGAAAATCAGTGATTAGGTGTCTGTTTGGCCATAGCTCTGGAGGTGGAACAGGATGTGAGGCTGTAAAACACTCCTGGTGTCCCAGAGATGCCAGTGCTGCAAAGGCAGGAAGCCAGGTCCAGCTCCCAGACTTACTGACTGCTGAGCCTCCAAATCTGATAATTCTGCTTTAAAAATCCACTTTTTGCACATTTGCCACTGTACTTCTTGTCAGGTGGTTCCAGATGAAGCACTGCAAGTTAACGCTTCAGTGATGCACTTTGAAACTGGGAATTGTTTACCCAAACCTGAGGAGAGCTGGAGGCCCCTTTAATCTGAGTAGTTTCAGTCAATTAACATTCATAGCTTACAATGTCCCTGTTGTAATGAAGTTCCCAATTCTGCATTTGAAAGCTGACCTAAGCACCGATGCAAAATACCATTTGCTGGCAGGATTTGGAGATTCTCTTTGTGTGTCAGTGTCTGAATATTTGACTGTTGCTTCCCAAGTTATGCTGGCTGAGGCTGGAGCTAACTGAGTTACCCTGAAGAAATGCAGGAGTCTGGAAAATGCTTTACTTTTGGTGATCGTTGTCCAGAGTAGACCCTAGGAACAAAATTAACCAGAATTATTCAGAATTATTTCTTTCTCCTTTAAGGGGTAAATGTTGTAGAACGTTGTGGCTGTTGGATAAGGTGGTGTAAAGCCTATTGAAACCATTTCATTAACCACTCCAAAATGTGACTTCAAACTGTTCATGTTTAATGAAGCAGTGGATAGTTGTTTCTGTTAGAACTGTGATTTTTTTTTTTAATTATAGGGCAAGAAATGATAAACAAGGACAAGTCCTCAGTGGGAAATAAATAATTTTGGATGTGTTATCAAACACTGATTTTTAGTCATTAAATGTCATTAATGTATTCAAAATTATGTCAAATTTTGACCTGACCCCAGTGGTATTTTAGACTCTTTGGTGCATGAACATACATAGAATTTCTATCATTTAAAGCTATCTTGGCATCATTGTGATGGCTACTGTGCTTTTGCAAATTACTTTGTCTTCTTTGTGGCTTTGCAATTCTTCTTCTTGATGACACGTCACTGATAATGTCACTTTTAACAGTGACTGTATGAACACTAAGAATTACTAATAATTTTCTGACAGTCTGTTTTTTAGATAAAGACTTTCCCTTCCTATCTTTCCTTCCATGAAAATCCAATGCTGACAGATTTCCGGAAAAATAGTGTCTAAATCTTTGTGTTTAAATATGATTTTCTTCACATGGTAGACTGTGCTTCAAGATTAGGAAGATAATAAGACATCTCCTTTAAATAAAGTCAAGCTGAAAGGTGTGATACAGAATAACCTTGTGAAGATTTCACTCTGCAGCAAGTAATTAAACACAGTTTAAGCATACCATAAAGTATGCAATTAAAACAAAAAAGGTTGTACATACTGACAGGTAATATAGTAAATTACAGTCCTGCAGTGTCTTTTACCTGCTATGTATAAGCAAACTCAGAGGTTGTCTTTTGTTGAAGGTCTTTTGATCAGACAGCTAAGTGTCGACTAACCTGAAATACCTGTCAGTGTGTGAACCCAAGGGTCAAAATAAGGATATGTTTCATAGGAGTGGAAAAGGGATCCAGACAAGAAAATATGAAAGCATGTGGACTAATGGATATCTCTCTTCTCTGAAAAAAAAAAAAAAAGTTGTTGAGACCAGTCATATCTGGTAGCATCGGGGCAACCATCTAGTGATTTTTTGGGGTTAATTTTGGTTGAAAATCATCAAATCTTTAGAAAGTCCTCCCATTCATTCTGCTTTAAAATTACATTTGAGTACATTGCATAAAGCTGATTTGATCAGGTGTAAAGAGCTTGTTCTTAAATTCCCATGTGTCTATGGGCTACAACCAGCAGTCACCTATATTTGGGTGAATGTGACTGAAGATAAAATAGGCAGCATGATTGATTTCTCTAAGAACAGGACTATGCAGAAGTCTATAATTTTCATCAGTTTGCTCTGAAAATAATGTGAAGGTAGAAAATGAAGATTAGCAGTCTTCTTTTGCATTCTTCTCCCCTTTTCCAGGTCTATTTCTTATAGAAGGCAGTTACATTCCGGTGTAGCAATAATTTAGACCCATGTCACCGTTGTAATGACTTTGGAAAGCTATAAAGACACAGTTTGCAGAGTTTTAAAGTATGTACTTAAAGTATATTGCTGTTGAGCAAAGCACTTAAGCAAGTGCTTAATTTCAGGTATGTGGTGAAGTGTCATTGGGTTTATTTATACAGCAGTCTGGGTGGCTGAAAAGTGAATTCAGGCCTGAACCCTGCTGCCATGCAGAGATGAGTGTGGGACAGAAAGGGAAGGGAATGCCAAGTACCTGGAAACTGAGGGTTTAAAGGAAATCCTCAAATTCTTCTTGCCCCTTCCCTGAAGTGCCTGAAAACCACCTCTGGTAGTACCTGGGCAATTCAGATCCAGTTGGTAATGAGGGAAATTCCTGATCATCAGGAAGAATCATGCTTCTGAAGCATTCCTGGTTTCTGTAGTGAAAATGCTTGTCTTGCTCCAGAACAGGCTTTTGAAAAAACCCCAAGTGTCCACTATCTTTTAACACTTTTTCATATACTGGGAGATTAACCAGATTTAGGGAAGTTAAATCTAATTGTGTTTTCTCTTGATTAAAAAAAAAAAAAATCTTTTTTCTTTAACTACTCCTCAGATCTTTCTTAATTACTCCTCTTGTTGCTCCACACCCACCTTTTTTTTTTTTTTTTTTTTTTTTTTTTGTAGCTCAGTGATGAAAATTAACAACAGACCCACAAGATCAATATTAATCAGATCAAATATTGGTTTTACTGGCATATATATAAGCCCTGCTCTTTGTCTCTCCCAGGACTGAGAAGTGGTTTTTGGGTAACAGCATCAGCCCTGCTGAGTCCTGTTTAGCTCATGGGTCATGGACTCCATCCTTGTTGGTCCTTTCCAGCTCAGGAAGTTCCATGATTTTATGATTGTCGCTGCAAGATGGAATATGGGACAATGCTTCTGTGCTGGTTCTGGGCTGTACTTCATCCTCTTGTTGCTTTTCTGCACAGATTTCAGCTCTGTGTGGGTAGCACTTCACACACTTCTTGATTGAGTTTCACGTTGTTGATTTTGGATCACTTGTACAGCCTGTTTCCAATTCTGATTCTGTTCTTAACTGTCTGTAAGAACACTCCAAGAGCTGAAGTAGTGATGAATAGTGATGGACTTGCACGAAAAGTCCCTGAGAGTTCCTAATTGAAAATACTTCCCCTTTTGACAATTCAGTATTAAGAACTGACATTTCACACAGCTTGTCAAACAGCTGTGCAACAATAATTTCATCTAAATCTAATTTTCTTACAAGAAAATCATGTGGTATTGTTCTTGAAGGCTTGCAGCACTTTGTCCTGATTATGCCTAGTTTGTTGGTTGAGTGAAACGAGATGGGCTGGATATTACCTTGTCAGGATAAATTAATGCTGGCCTTTTTTATCACCTTTTTGTCTGTAAACCTAGGTTTTTTAGGTATATATATTTTTTTCCTTTTCTGAGACCTAACAACTAAGCTGCTTGGGTGTACTTTATTTTCCTCTTCTTTAGAGTTTTTGCCATTCTCCAATCCAGCAGAATTACCCTATCTTTTTGAACTTCTCAGAGATTTCTCTTAAATAGTTCAGAGATGGCTGAAGCCTGAAATATTTCTAAGTAAGGCTGATTTGTTGATTGTGATGTTGATTTATCTATTTGTTTATTTCCTTTATATTTTTATTTACATGTTCTGGTCTTCATAATTGGTGAGCATATAGTTAATTAAGTATCTAGCCTCAGGGTTTTTTTGTGTGACAGGAGTATTGGAAACATCAGCCTTATACCTTTTCTCCTTCTTCTTTTGAAGTTTGCTTTTGATTTTCTCCCTTTCACCTTTCTCTCATTTTTTCCTAATCTTCTCATTGGAATAACTTTACAACTTTAGATTCTTAACCAGTTCTTTTATGTTCCTTCTATTTCCCTGGTGATTTCTCCTTCCTTTTGAAAGACAAAATACTGTCCCTGGTGTGTTCAGAAAGTTGACATAAACTGTATAATAAAAATCCTTCCTGCTGCCTGATCCATCCTGAGGGTGCATCTGCACATTACTCCCATTGATACATAGGCATGAATCTCAGGATGTTTATGGAGCCTGGGGCTTGTGCTTGATTTTCAAGGTTAAAGAGGGAAAGAATGACTCCCTGCAGTACAGCACCCCTAGTCATGGCTCCTTTTATCTTTATGCAGTCATTCAAGGAGACATTAATTCCCTCTGGCTGGTGGAACTGCAGACTTCAGAACCAGCAGAGGCGTTACTGATACAGAGGCAACGCCTCCCTCTTCCCTTGTCCTGCTCCTCTTGAACAATTTATTGCCCTTTTACAGCAAAATCCCAGTTCCATAGCACATCCCATTAATGCTCTAGTGCTGCTTCCGTTGTTGACCTTGTGCAAAAATTTCAACCTCTTGCAGCTGTTTTGCATTTTCATGTCATTTACATATCACTACCGTAGATACTTAATTGGGGGCTCCCTTTTTTCCTTTCCTATAATTCTGCTTTAATTTCCCAAACAAATAACTGGCCTTAGAGTTTCAGACTTTTATAATATCACCTTTTTTTTGCCCATCTCTGTGATTTTTTCACTGTACCAGCCAAGCTTAGGGGTGCAATGTGAAGGATAGTTCTTCTCCTTAATAGCATTTTATTTTTCTCAAACCTCCTAGATTCTCCAGGGTTAGAAGCATCAGCAATTCTTTATCTGCCTCTCCTGCCCAATAGCCTGTTGAAATCCTCAAGAGGGTTTTTGAATGTAGCTCCCAGATGAGTAATGATGCTGAGGCTGGGTTTTAGATATTTATTTGGAATCAAAGTACCTGTGTGTCAATATGTGGTCCTGTGTAAGTCTCCTGAAAGGACACTGTCAGCACACTTGGGAAGTCTGAGGTTTGTGCCCAGTTCTCAAAGTTAAAAATAATCCCAAACTTTCTGAAACACTTCTCAATATCTCCTTCTAAGTCTTCAGCTGCATTTCCCCACTGTCTGCATTTTTCCTTACACACTTTGCTTCTAATTAGAGATTCTTGGTACCAGTACTGAAAGGGAAAGAGCTCTCTTTTGCCTCAAATCACACTCCATGACTTCAAGTACCCTTAAGTATCTCTGCCACCTTCTTTATTGAGCAGAAGTGCTGAAGTGACTGCCAAACTGAAAAGTCACAGAATGAGATCCAAATGAAATGTCTGGTCACCATAATTACAACTAGGACCGAAATGAGAGCTCAGCCACAATGAGTCTAAATGCTGAGTTTATTTGGGGTGATGTTTTTTGTGTTGGAAATGCTTGGTTGCATTAACTTGTGCTGATAGGAATTGAGTAGACTATTGCTAAGGTACTGTCTTCTTCTAATTATTCCGCTCTTTTTTAGATACTTCTGTTTCTGGGATAGACTACATCAACAGATTTTTTTTTTTTTAATGGGGCACCAGTAATTGGAAACATGAAGGAAGACATGCAATAAACTAGTCTTAGAACTTATTGCTATACTTAATATTCTTTGCTTATTTCACTTAATGATGCCACTGCCAATGTCCAAGAGAGTTCCTACAGTATTTTATTGAAGAATTTGTATTATAAAAGCAAAATTCTTCCTAAGTCTTGTATACTCATATATTGTATACTTAATATTTTCCTCACAGCTTTGACTGGAGAATACTTCATTTACTAAAGTTTTTTTTTTTTTTTTTTTTTTTTTTTTTTTTTTTTTTTTTTGTGTGTGTGTGTATTCACACAGTTGTTCTGCTTTGCCTTGGGCTGTAGTTGTGTTTCCTTGATGGATGAATAACTTTCTGTGTGGATAATTTGTATATCAGTTTGTAAAACATTTTCAGATCCTTTGGGAAAGAAAAGGTATTACACAAATCTTGGATAATGGATGCATGTATTATTGTACAACTGTTTGATGCCCTTCATTGTGTAACATCTGCAGTCGATGAGCAGGCTCTTAGCAAGAGTTCTGTGACAGCTCCATTTCATATTGCAGTAACAGCATGGAGAAAAGCTCAGGTGTCCAGTTTTACACAAAACCTCTTCTCCTTCCCTTTGATGTAGTCATGAGTCTTTTGGGATGCTAAGAACCGCTCTATCCAGTGACTGCTAATCAGAATTAAGGGTATTGAACAGAGAACAGGCACTGCTGTTCTCCACTGTTTCCCCTCAATGTTTTAAGGCATCCAAGAATAATGGTGGCCAGTGGAGTTGTCATTTTTAAACCCAAACTGTGCAGTGTTAGAAGATTTTTGTAATTGTCATCATAATGTAAATACATGTAGTCATATCTCTGTTTCAAATGAAAAAAATTCTCAATAGAAATTTAGTGTTTAATCACTGTCAGCTTCATGAGGCTTGTTGGTTTATTTGTAGAGTGACTTAGAGCTGGATAGAAAATACTTAAGAGGAAATTCATCCTACAAAAATGAATTTTGATCAAAAGAGTCAAGGGAATTCTATAATTCTTACAAGATTTTAGAATAAGAGAAGATAATTTCTATTGATACTGGAATGTTTTCTTTCTGTCTGAAATTAATTTAACGATTCAATCTGGGTAATTTTTAGTTGTTCACCACTGCCAGAGGATCCTCAGGGAACCCTTTGCTGTCACTGAATATCCATGCATGATGAAGTTCTTTGAGAAACAGCCGTGTGGCAACCATCAAGGAGAAAAAGAAATCATCCTCTCATTTATGGTTTTTACCATGAGGCTACTCTAGTAATCTTTTTGCTTTTTCTAGACACATTTATGATTTATACCTATGTTAATAGGGAAATTCCAAGTTCCCAGGCCAGTCATTTGTTGACCAAATTTAAACATATTTAATCTGTAAAATGTTGACAGATTTGCAAGTATATGATTACACTGTATTTCTGGATTCATATAATTTACTACAAATACATTTATTAGGAGCATTTTACAGGTGTGAACCTTAATGGTTTTCACTGTATAGGCTGATCCTGAGTACAAATTGTACTGTTTTCTCCCTCAGTTTTAGGTGTGTCTTAAGAGTTACAAAGTAAGCTGAAAGCTTTTTCTTGCAAACTCTGCTGTAACAGATTTTCATGGCTGAGGAGCTCTTAGAGTAACTTTTACCAGATTAAAGATACAGTGCAATGGTCAGAGTATGGGAAATGCATGTCTCAAAATCTAAGATCTAGTTTTGCCTCTTCCCAGCCTATTCCATAATTTGTATAATTGCTTTCTTGAGTAAAAATTGTGTCAGTGATAAGCATGAGTAGATTTATATTATATTATAGCTGTTTCATGTTAGTGAACTGCTTGTGAGATCTGGATCTTTTTCTGGAAGCTGCCATTAGGATTTAAATTCCACTAATACATTTGGATAGAGTTGCTCCATAGAGCCTTTGGGAGTAGGTTAGGCCTGCCCTGTGAACTTTAAACTATGGTTAGAATGTGCTGTTTGTTGGATAATGAGAGTTATTTTTGTCTGTACTTGGTCTTGTTCTCTGTACTTTCACTGAAATATTTGCATGTGTATTTTAATAAGTCTTGTAACTTTCCTGCTGGAATATATTTGCATTTATTTGTATTAACTCAGAGTTTGCATTGATTGTTTTGTCTAAAACAAGACAAGGAAAGAAAAACATGAATACAATTTATTCACAAAAAAAATAGCTTTTCACTGAAGTAGGAGTTAGAATGAAATGTGTTTCTAAATGCAGAAGGTGCCTGGAATTTTCCCTCTATCAAAGAATTTGTTAAGAAGCAAAGTTCAAATATTCAGTTATTTAAAGTCATAATTTAAAAGCATTCTGTACAAAACCACAATCTGTCTGTTTTTCAGTTTTATGTGACTCAGAGTGGTTTTCTTCTAGAGAACTGTCTTTAGTTTTTGCAAGCCCACAAATCCACTTAAAACACAAGTCAGGAACAATCATCTTATCTTTTCTTGGGTTTTGGTAACATTAGTTTGATTTTTAAATTCACCTTTATAATTTCAAGGATTTTTTTTTAGCCCAGTTGCCAGAGCTTTAAAATGAATCAGAAATCAATAATCAGAGTTTATTCATAAGATTTGATTTGAAAAAGCTATCGACAAGCTCTCAAGCTATGACCTTGCAGCTTCCATCAGCTGGACTACACAGAGGCTGTGGATGATATGGTGAGAGTCTTTTTCCCTCAGTTTTAAGAGTCTGAATGCTGAAGTTCTTGGCTAGATGTGATTGACAGTCTTTTAATCTCAACTACAGAATCACAGAATGACAGGATCACAGAATAAGCTGAGTGGGGAGGGGCCCACAAGGATCATCAAATCCATCTCCTGGTCCTTCACAGGACATTCCCAAGTCACACCATGTGCCCTAGGGGATTGTCTAAACTCTTCTTGAATTCTATCAGACTTGGTGCTCTGACTAATTTACTTGATCACAAAAAACCCAACACTCTTTGTAGGAATGGCTCAGCTGGATGTAAAGGTTATATAAGTGGCTTCTTATTTTTATGGGAATGCTTGTAAACAGGTAGTATTTACACCTTCACTGCAATTGCACAGTAAAGAGGGCTATATAAAATATGCAGAAAACAAAACTGATGCAGGTTTGTTCTTTGAAAGCCCTCCACTGGAGCAGCAGGAGAACACAAAGCTCTCTGCCAGGGGAAGGGCCAGGACCTGCACTGTGCCAGTAATGCTGTGCCTCTTCATGGTGGTTGGTACAGAGCAGCATCTGCGTGACACAAGGCAGTGAAATCCCTTCATCACCAGGACTTTATCATCACCAGGTTCTCTGTCTGTACTGTAGCTCAGACCCTGCAGCTCCCAGCCCATGTCCCAGGGCTCTGGAGTGATTAACCCCTGGCACAGGGGCAGCCTTTGGCACCTGGGCATGCTCCCAGCATCACCCTGAAGGGTGATAGGCCAGGGGAGTGACAAACCACCAGGGCTTCTTCAGGGAGAAAAGGGAGAATTCCCCTTACATGTGGCATCCTCTGCTGTATTCTTTTTGCACATATGTCTGGCCCCTTTACTTTTCAAACAGTTTCCTGGCTTTCTGGCTGCCTGTCCAAAATTTTTACTGCACATTAGTCTGCTGTGTCAACACAACATATGTGTGATTGAGTCATGGTGTGCTGCGAGCTGAAAGGATTGGATAATACTCAATGGAGCTGATATTCAGTTTATGTGGAAGGTAAAATAATCATGTTGTGTTTGGACTCATGCACCCAAATCTCGTGTGTGAAGATGGATGAAGTTACAAGGAGTCTGTAACATAAATTTGCCATTGAAAGGTGAATTAATGTAAAAGAACTGACTCAGACCATAATTCTATTGCTTTCTGCAGCTATTTCACCCAAGCCTTAGGTGCTTTCCCTGGTGATACCATGAGATGTTTGGGTGAAAATGGTACAAGGAACCACTATAAACACCATACAACTTAATTGCTTCAGCCATATGGCAGCAGTTTTAGTACCAGGCTCCAGTTTTAAAGATACGTATTATTAACGGCTGTAAAAGGTCTGTTCCTTTATACAGGCCAGTCAAATGACCTTTAAACAGTAATTTGCTAAAAAAGACCTAAATAAAAGTTGGTGTAGGCATTCCTGAAAACTGGTGAATTAATTAAATATCACCAAAGCATCAATACTATAAACCAATGAGCCAACATTCAAAAATAATGATAAAAGTTGAGATTGTATGATGTAAGTAAGAGTCTTAGCCTTGATTTTAGGAAGCTGTAGATAAGAATCATTGTATATACAGCCAGTTTCTGAAGTCCTACCCCAAAAATACTTGCTTCCCATAATTCTAATTGTTTATGAAAACTCAACCCAGCATGCACAACCTTTGTGAAACTTGTGCTGCATATCTCAGTCCATTAAAGTGATAAAACCTCACAGTGAATATATTGTTAATGAATAACCAAGCTTCAGCTGAATGACTGCTGATGTCTTTTTCCTTCTTGATTAACAGTGGAACTCCATCACAATGGGTCTTATTGAAAACAAGCTGAAAGTAATCTTGATTGAAACATGCCTATTCAAATCCTAAATCATTAGAATTCTTCAGCTTTGATGAGGGCCCAATAATTAGTTGAGTAGCAATAGACCTGTGCCATAAATAGCATGAATCAGAACATGTCTGCTTCTAAGACTTATTATTTGTATTACTGTAGCACCTAGAGGCCACAGGCAAAATCTGAGTCTCCCTGTGTTACACATTGCTCAGTGCAAACAAGACCCCAAGTGCAACAGAATGCAGCCAAAACAAAGGCAGGCTTGGCAATGAAGGCAGGCTTGCAGCCTCTTGGAGGTAAAGCAGAGCAATAGGCATGGGAGTGCACAAGATGCCACCTTTGCAGCCCTTTCTTGCTTTTCCTTTGCATGGTGCAAATGTTAAACAAAAAGAGACAGCAGCAGAGGGCAAGGAAATAAAGGGACAGGGCTGACAGCAGCAGGGATGGGAAATAATGAATTACAAGGGAGAAAATAGATATGTAAAAGGGAGAGGTAAGGGAAGAGATGGTGTGAAGAGAAGCACAGGAACTGCTGATTCCTGATCTGAGAGAAAGCAGCTGTGTAGGCAAGAACAATCTTTTAGTTGAGTCTCATGCAGGGGACTGTGTGGTGGCCCTCAGTGTTTTGCTGGAGAGGGATCATAAAGTCAGCAACAAAAAGAGGCAGTTAATTTAGACAGTTCTACTCTAGGCATCACCAATTATACTTGTATCACTCCAGATAGAGTTTTAGACAATAATCAAAGAATGTTTTCATTCTTTGCTGGCACCTTTTAAACATTTGAACATAGTTTTCATATGTTCCATATGTTTCCATGTTTTCTTTCCTTAAGACTAACTAATCCAGGTTATTTTCTGTTTTCCTTTAGAGCATGTGCTTGCCACACTTCTGATTCTCCTTGCTACATGTCTGTGCTGCTGTGCATTCCCTGACCTTGGCTCCTTCCTTCAACACCTGCCCTGCCAGTACTGGCAGGAGCAAATGGAAATGATGCTGGAGAAACAGTTTTGTGGATACTTCTTTTAGTTTTACTTAGATGATATTTTTCTCTACCAGATGAAACTGACCTGGAAGACAGTGCTGGAAGCCCTTGTGAGTCAATCTAAGTGACATTCACTGCTCTCCTACTGACAGGCTCGTTAGCCTATTAAAGAAAGAAATTAAGTTTGTTTGATGTGACAAACTCTTGACAAATTAATGGTGGCTATTAGTCATCATCTAGTTTTTGTCTAGGTGCTTGCAAAGTTCATTTGCTTGGGTTTTTTTGTGCCCCTTGACTGTAGAGGAGTCAACACAGTGATGGCTGATAGTGGAAGGTGGAAACACTTAGTTCTCTCTATTCTGTGGCTGCCTGTTATGTAGTTCCTCAGTCCCATGTCATCTTCCTGTCCCTTTTTAAACAGTTCCCACCATAGGCTGAAATCTTAGATCTCTGTCACTGCTATTAATTATGCTCACCATCCAGTCAGAATTGACCTTTCTTGTGAGGTTTGATGCAAAATATATTTAAAATGATCAAAAGCTCCTCTCACTATGTGCTGACAGCTTTCCTTCTACCTTGCAGCCTCCTGAGACCCAGGCTGACTAAGAGTGCTGGGGCTCTCTCTCCTGCCAGCCACATGTTCCCATCCCAGCACTCCATCTCCTGCATGGAGACAGTCCTGTGTTCTCCATCCTCCTGGGTGCTGGAGTGTGAAACCAACCTGAATTAACAAGCAGCCCAGCCCAAGCCTAGGCGTTCCACCTGCTTGGGTTCTTTTCTCTTACAAAGGCTTGTGGTCACTGCCTTGAGTCATCTGTCTTCACAGTTCAACCATTTACTTCTTGATGGTTAGAATCAAATTAGAGATGGCCTCCTTCATTCATCCTTACATAGAACACCCCTTGAAGCTACCTGATGATATGGCTTTGGGACACAGGGTAAACTGGATTCCTATGGTCTTCTCTGATGTTCTTGTATTTTCTAGTTCCATATCAGGGCCTCCTATGCTGAGTTCAGCTAAAACAGTCCTTGGAACCCCTTTCAAAACCTTGGGATTCATAAGATGAGTGTCTTGGTGCAAACCAGGGTTGTGATGCCCCATACCGAGCCTCCCAGTCCGGGGCTGGCAAAATTCCTTCCGGCAGAGCCGGGGAGATGCGCCTTTGGCCGCTCGCTGCTGAAACGCCGTGGCGGGGCTGGACAGCGGCGGGGCTGGACAGCGGCGGGACAGCTCCTGCCCTGCCGCCAAGTCCGGAGCTGTCTGGCAGCAGAGGCGTTCCAGCAAGCGAGCAGCGTAGCTGGGCTGCCTTCACCCTTTCCTTCCCTTTAGCCCCTCTGGTGCTTTCTGCCGCCGGCGGCGGGGCAGCGGCGGCGGCAGCCGGTCCCCGCGGGGCGGTCGCGGGGCGGTCTCGGCGGCGCGGCCCCGCCGCAGCCGGCAGCGACGCCCCCGTGGCGGGGGCGCGGATGGTCTCTCCCGGGCCGGCGGGAGCGGCTGTGACACCTGCTGGCGGCGGCGGGCCGGCCCACGGCGGGCGGAGCGGGGGGAGCGGGGCGGGCGGGCAGAGCGTGCCCGCTCGGGGCGCTCCGCGGCCGCGCCCGGCGCTGATGCGCGGCCGCCCCCCGGCGCGGGGCACGGCGGGGCCGGGCGCCCCCTGAGCACCGGCGCGCCGGGGCACTGCGGTAGCGGCGCTGCCGCGGCGGCGGCTCCGCGCCCCCCGCCCGTCCTCCTCTTTCTCCTCCTCCTCCTCCTCCTCCGCCGCGCCACTTCCAGGGGAGGCTGGTGTCATGCGGCTGGCGCCGAGGGAGGGGTGCCCGGGGCCGCAGCAGCAGTGAGAGGCGCCGCGCCGAGCCCCTGCGATGACAGCCATGAAGGAGCAGCCGGCGCACCCGGGCGGCAGGGGGAACCCGCCGCCGCCGCAGCCCGACCAGGTGCGACCCGCGGCGGGAGGCGCCGAGGGGCCGGGGATGGACGGGACGAGGGGCGGCCGCCGTCCCGGAGAAGTTGTGCGGAGCTGGAGAAAAGTGTGCGGGAGGGAGACGGGGGACACGGGCGCCCTCGGGGCGGTTCGGCCGGGGGGGAAGAGGGAGCCCCGCGGAGCTGTCTCGGGGATGCGCTGGGGCCGCCCGGAGGGGACCCAGCCTCGTCCGGATCCGCATCGGGGCTGGGATGCCGGTCAGCCCGGCCCCGGCGGCAGCGGCTCCCGCAGTAGTTTGCGCTCCGCTTCCCCGCGAGTTGCGCCGGGGGAGCCGCACGGGCGGGGGATGCTGCCCTGGCCGCGGGGAGCAGCGGTGGTACCGCGGGAGCGGCCGGGGCTTGCCGGCGGTGCGGGGCGCTCCTCATCGCCGCCCGCTCCGCTCGGGGCGGGCAGGGAGCGGCCCCGGAGGCCGGGGAGGTTTCCCGGGGGGATTTTGGCAGCGGCCGGGCGGCGGTCACGTCCTTTGGCCCGCCGGTGCCGCCCCGCGGGCTGGCGGGGCTGAGGCTGGCGGGCTGCTCTCGGGAGCGGTGTCTCTCGGCACCGGCTCGCTTCGAGTCTCGGGCGGCGTATGAGACATGGTGCCGGGGAGCAGCCGAACTTGGATGTCATCCTCACAGAATCGAAGTTTTCATCACCAGATCGCTGCGCCTGATGTTCCCGGGCGAGAGGAACTAAGGCATCGGGAGGGATGGGGCTGTCCCCGGGGGACCCTCCGGCAGCCGGGGCGGGGCAGGGGTCGTGCCGGAGCCGGAGCCTCGCACCTGCGCTCGGCACCCGGCGGGAGAGGCCCCCCGGCAGCGCTCAGCTCTCCCTCTCCCCCAAGCACCTTAAAATATGCGAACTCCAGCGGAGGGGTTTTTTTTGCGCGTCACATTGTCCGTGCGCGCTGCTTTTGGTTCGGAACTCCGGCTCGCTGAACGGGCTGGCAGGACGTGCGGAGATGCATTTCACGTTTTCATTCTCTGCTACATCCATCCACGGAGCTGAGCTTTCCTTCGCTACACTCGCATTGGGTGAAAAACGGCAGCAGTGGAAGCTGCTGGGCTCAGATCTGCTTTAGCAAGCCCGAGTGTGAGTACCCAGTCCTGCAAGCACAGCCAGGCTGCACGTTCAGCTCTGAGGAGTCTGTCCAGTATCAGTAAACCCATTCATTTAAATAAATTTATGCTCTGCTCTCTGCTCAAAAATGTATGCACTATGGCACATTTTCGTGTAATGCTGGTGAAATAATACATTTGATCCTTCTTGAATAAATTAATTGCATAATTTACGTGGTCTGAAATAGATGGGTAACTTCCACCAGTGCTTAAATTCCCTGCAAATAGTAGAATTTATGGAAAAGTGAAGATAATTTTAAATATGCTTAGAGGTTCATGGAGCTCATAAATTCCAAGGACATTGTTTTTCTTTAGAGGGATACTGCTATTAGATGTAATAAAAAGTACTTGAACTTAACCAATCTCTATTTCTTTATATTCAGTTCAGAGGTGTTGAATTGGCAATTGTTGGAGGTGGAAGTCTTTTCAAATCAGGATTAATATTGTATGAAAAAAATTACCAGTTTGACTGCTTTTTTAGTTGTAATGAGGAACAGCAGTAAGATATCAATTTAAAGCACACTAAATACTAAGAGTTTAATCCTAAATATAGACTATGATTGCTTGAGTGCTCTGGAGTTCTCAGCCTCTCTCAGTGGTGGATGTGGCAGCCACTGGTTTGTCTGTGGGCCTGCCTGAATGAAGTGTAGGTGGGAAGTCCTGTATATTTGGATTGGGTTTTTCAGACCAAGTTTGCTTTTCTTGATTAAAGTTGATATTGAATCAGCTTTGGTTGCCTGTTGTCTTAGGTGCCAGGGACATCATGCAGTATGAAACAGCATAGCGTGCAAAATGTTGCTTTTAGTGGATAGCAAGTCTTTCTGTGGGTTTGGATGCCCATCATAAGGACAGAAGCCTGAATCCTGCAGTGAGCTTAGTGCAGAATGAGGCCAGGATTGTGGATGTCCAGTCATGCACCTCTGCAGCAGCCAAGATCTATGGGACATGCTCAGCCCTGGGCAGGGCTGGACCAGAGGCTGTGTCTGACTTCAGGTTTGTGCTGGAAACCATTCTTAGTGCAGCAGTGTGATGTGGCTGTGGTCCTAACAAAAGAATATTACAGTTTCAAAGCTTTTTATTGGCTTTTCAGGGTTGCAGTTGCAGAGTTGGTGCTGTGGTGAGCATGGGGAAGAAGACACGGGGTTCATATGTTCACTCTGCTTTTCCACACCCCAGAGCACTCTCATGGGCTTGCTCATATGGAAAATGCATCCTTCTTAGGGCTGTCAATAAACTGCCTCTGGCTGTGTGCTCACGTTTCACATTGCGTGTTGCTAGTGAGCTTGTGGGAGCTTGTAGTGTCACTACATTTGACACCTGGGGTTTATTGACCTCTTTATAACAAGGAGGTGTCTGCTCTGAGAAGGGTTTCCTGAGGCAGCAGGGCTGGCAAATCTTTTCTGGTAGAGAAGTAGAAAATCCTAGAAAGAATAAGGAGTTGTACCAAGATCTTCTAAGTGTAAATCTCTTTCCTGCTTCCAAAGTCTGGTTTTACAGACTTTTCTGAGAGCAGTCATACCAAAGGTGAAGCATTTCTGGTAAATTTATAGGCTTGTGACCCAAGATGGGATTTCAAATTACATCAGGCTGATGCTGGGATTCTCCACTTTAAATAAAAGCTTGGATTGACTGACTGAAGCATCCATAGCCATCACCCTATGAATAATTGGATACATCTTCATATCCAACACTTCCTCTGAAAATACTTTTAAACCAAGGCTCCCCTGGGACAAGGCATCCAATCACAACTTCCATTAACAGTGCTAATGATGTTTTGGCATTCGGTTTGATAAATTAGCCAGATTTCTTCTCACCTCGCTGCTGAATGATGAGTCATATTTATTGCAAAAATTACAGGTTTATGTTCAGGTGATATATCTGCAGAAAGGAAAATAGCTGTGAATTATCTCTGTTTCTGGAATGCTCTATCCAAGTGCTCAGACTTCCGTCACTTGAGCGCTGTGTCAGGAGTTAATGTGGCTCCTTCAGTTCCCCTTAGAGGACAAAAATGAGTGTTTTTCATCTTGTAGCTCTTAAGAGCTGTCTTAGGGTCTTGGACAATGATGTTTAGCGATCTTTTCTAGAAGACACAACCATTTGGTAGTCAGTGGACACAACATATTTGAAAAATATAATGTACCTGAATGACTTGCTGGTTGATGAATGTTTCTGTCTTTGCTGTCTTTGCAGATGAAAAACTAAGATAATTCCTCTAGGTATTGTCTTTGTGAGGCTTCAGTCTGTTTACAAAAAGCCAGATGATCTACACCACCTGGTGCTACTCACTGTTCTTTGTCTGTGCAGACAGACCTTTGAAATTTATAATTTTCTCCTGAGCCTCTTTTACTCTCCCAACCTGATGTCTTTTTAAAATTGATTTTAAAACAGAAAAAAGTGGTTTTTTTTTAAATTTTTGTTTGTTTTGTTTTTTTTTTTTACTCTATATAATTTTAGAACCTACTACATTATTTTTCTTAAAACAGACGTGTTGTACTAAATTGGGACATTATTTGGTAAGCACTTAAATTACATGTTTAGTAAAAAAAACAAGGACAACTGTTTGCTTGACTGTATTGATTTCAGGAGTTGACTTTTTCTGTCTTAGGACCAGTTTTGGTGGTCACCAGGCAAGTGGCACATTGCAGAAGTAGATCTGAATAAAAGACAATTATCTGTGTTTTATTTTTTCAGTGACTAAATCCAAAATAATTTCTTTTTTTTTTTTATGTCTTCATTGCTTTTCTTCTCTTCCCAAAACCAGACTCTGATCTTGTAGTGGGAAAAACACTGATGGATAGCTGTGTCTGTCCAGAGCTATATTCACTTTAATGAGGTTTTATCAAGGTGAAAGGGCTCTCCCTTGCCCCACTCCGGTCAGTTTGAGCTTGATGGGTCAGGAAGAAACTTGAACTCTTAATCTCATACACACAACAGTTGCAGTACTTGAAAGATTTAGTCAGGTGGTCAAGTTCTTGTCCCCCACTCCTGTTTGTGTGCAGGGCTGGCTTCAGGCTGAAAGAAGAAATCCAGTTCTAGTGAATAATCCAAAATGACTGCATTTTTCGTGCTTACCAGCCTGGTGGAACTTTGACCTTGCTTTGTTGTGGCTCTTTACCCAGCTTACTGGTTTCAACAAGGTTCAACACCATGTCACAAACAGTAGGTAAGAAAAGCCAATAGTAGGGTGAAATAAGGTTATATCATTATTCCCCGAATATTTCATAAAGAGCTATCATTTGAATCTTAACTTAAACTTTTAAATTCCTGTTCTCACACTCTATAGAGGCCACACTGTATCTGTGCTGAATCCAGCAAGGGGCTTTACAGGCTTGCAGTATCTGTTGACTGTGTGACCAGCTTCACAAGGAGCTCATAGGAAGATGTATTACCTGTGGTGGTTTGTAATATTGTTCAGGATTCAGATTCTGGAGAAAGGCACAGGATGTGTCATCTTTCAAATAGTACATGTGGCCTTTATTCATTTTCTCTTTGCCTGGTGACTGTTTCGATGTAGTTCAGCCGTGTACCCGATGCTGGTGATTGGCACAAAAAGCCTGAAGCTTCTCTTCCACCTTCACTGCAGTTCTTGTCTTCTGCTCTGAACTCCATGGGGCAGGGGTGAGCAGGATCTTGGTTTTGGTGAGATGCTCCTGATGGTAATTGAGGAGCATCATTGTCTGTGACATCTGCTACCTGCCCTGAGTGCCTGCACGATCTCGGGGAGCTTGAGCCACACATGTTTTTCAGGGTCTGCAGAGCACATGGGGGTACTTCTCTGTACCTCTCAAATTCACAAGTGATGAGTGTCCAACAAGTGTCTCACTTTCCTAATGCAGGAAATTTCACCAAGACCCTTCCAGTCCTTTATCCAGCCTCTGCCCTGGGGCACAAGCACAAAGAGACTCTGCTGGTGGACACAGGGCTGAGTGATCATGCTGATGCTCTCTTGCTCTTGGTACCCTCCCCTCATGGTTCTGATGCCTTTTTGCAGTGTGCCTTGCTTGCAAAACAGCATGTGGGAACCTGGGCAGCATCATACAGCTCCTGAATTTCCAGCATGTAGAACCTTCCTCTTGCAGGTGGATTAAAGGGATTACTTAATGCACTAAATCAAAAACTGTGAAACAGGGCAATCTTTTTGGCTCTTCTGTAGGTTACATAGTAGCTTCAGCTATTTGAACATATATACTGTATTAGCTATTTTTAAAAACCCTGTCTGTGTTTTTTTCCAGCATCTTCCAATTGAAAGTATTGCTTCAGGCAAACTATTTTGATAATTAACAAGAGGGAGGAGCTCTTTAAGCAAACAGCGATGCTGTTTGATGTTATTCTCAAATTTGAAACCGATCATTTTAGCACTTTTTAATAACTTGGGGGCATTTGGAGATCATATCAATGTGTTAGTGACACACAAATGTGACCACAGACTCTCTTCCCATGGTGGTAGTAAATAATGCAATAAGTGATCCCTAGAGGGGTATCATTGTATTTTGTTGTGTTGGTTTTTTTTTAACTAATAGAGTTTTGAAATTTGTCTGACCTGTGGAAGGACTTGTAGGAGAACAAATTTGCATTTCACCTACTTTGCTTTCTTTAACATTGCATCTCAAGACACAGGTAGCCTCGCCTGCTGCCACACCTGCCTGCGTCCTGCCAGCAGGTATCTGTAACTTGTTGATGCTGTCTTTGTAAGCCTTACCAGACCTGTGTCATATTTCAGGTCGCTGCAATAGTCACAAAATCTCGGATGTTTCAAACTCTGTCCCTTTCCACTTTAATCATGCACTTCTTTTACGCTTCACTCAGCTGCATCAAATGATGTTCATGAATATATGATAGTAAGAAGAACAATGCTGATGGTGACTGATGATGATGAATTACTGTATTTATCCATTAGGAAGGACATTGGATGACCTACAGATCTGAGGCTGAAGCTAAAAGACCTTTTTTAATCTTTCTTAACACTGCTGGCAACAGCCACATAACTTATTATGTGTTATTTATGTAGAGAATCTGTAAATAGTTTTGACCGATTCTAAGATAAAATGGATAAGATAAAACCCCTCTGGCGTTTGGAGGATATTGCCTAAGAAAATCAATTAGGGAGTATTAAACAATATGATAATTTAAGGAAAATAATGATTCTATAAAAGCTTTTGGGGGCATATTTTAGACTGCCTGGGGCAGTATTTGCAATTTGCAGTTCCTTTGGGGAGGAAAGAAAAGCATTTTGTAACTTTCTAAAAAACAATCCGGGCCAATATTGAAGTTTTATTTTTGAGAATATGGAGAGAATTCCAATTGCCAATGGGAAAACTTGCTTGAAGTGCTGGGCAAGTGCAAGAAGTAAATCAAACACTGCCAGTGTGACTGATCATTCATCCCCTGTGTTTGTTCTCTCTGCTCCTGGCGGTGCAAAGATTGCTGACCTCCTTTCTCCCTTTTCCATCCTAAGGCTTCAGAGCTTGGTTAAATCAAAGCATTTAAGATATACTAGGGGAGTCTTTCAGAACAAGGATTTGAGCATAAGTCCACCTAATTATGAGTGATGGTGTGCTGCAGTTTTGAGTCTTCAGGAAGAGCTGTTTAAATCAGTGGTCTAATAACAATTCTAAATAAAGACATAATTGCTCTTAAAGTTGGGTGACCTGAGTCAGTGTAGTTCAAGAAGAGTCCCTTGGCCTGCAGTACGTTGCAGTTGGGTGAGCCCGTGGTAGCATGTTAGTTTGGATCAAAAACTTACCAGTGAACAAATCCTGACTGACCCTGATGAATTTTGTCTTGCGCCCTGGAGCAGTTTCAGACTGTAAGCTGGATTCCCTTAGGATGAAGTTAAAGAAGCTGATGTGCTCCAGGAGCACCTGTGGGGAGCACCAGCTCTCGGTGGGTGTCAGGTCCTTGGGATCACACTGGAGCTGGTCCATGTAACCCCCAGAAACACAGCAGGTGTGCAGATCAGGTCCTTAACTATGGGAATAAATCACACCAGACTCCATTTTCTTCATGCAGGAAAAAACCCCTTCTTTATTCACTAACTCGTTTTTATACAGTTTTACAGATTTCGTGTGTGAATCCCGTTGGTTTGTAGCTTTCTTGCCAATTACTTTATTAGTAAGTAATTAGTAATTGGTTAGTAGTTTACTTGTCTATCAAATCTGTCTATTCTTAAAAAAAAAAAAATCGTTCTTCACTGGTTCTCATGGGATAGATTTAATGTTTATGCAGGTGTTAGTTGGTTTTCACCCGGGAATAGGTTGTTAACAAACTGTTCACACCAGGATTGCTTTCACATGGAAACTTGCAAAGTGCCAGCTTGACAAAGCTAGCCACTGATCTAACAGCAGGCCTGATTTTCTGAGGCCTTTCTTTTATAATTTTTGTAATTTTTCTACCTTGCTGCAACACTTAACAGGTATGGCTTTGCAGTTCTGATGCTCTCCCTTTGCTACATGGATTAAACAAACATAGAAGGTGATCAATACGTGCCTATATTTAAAAGCAGCTGTATGATTTTGGTTTGTTTTTTTCACTTGGCTTAGGCCTGGTACAACTACATTGCATGACCCTATTGTTGTTTTTTTTTTTCATTGCAGCACTGGATGTGTTTCTTACATGTTTGTAGGTATTTGTTTGCTATTTTTCAAACACCACTGTTCACTGCCTCCCCAGTCAAGACAGAAATACACTGACATGAATGAGTGAGGTACAGATGGTGGAGAGGTCTCAGTTTCACAGAGATGCTTATGAGGACCACTCAGAATCTGAAATAGACAGCATGGAACAAAAGGAGTGTTTATAATAGTATATAAACAAGGGGTTTATAGAGGAGGTTTATAGATCATATGATCTTCTGTAACTGAGAATTTTTTTTTCCTAGCTCTGCATAGGTGGATGTATCTGAAAGAGTTCACTAACTTGAAAGAGAATGGAGATTATGAAGTTGAAGGTTAAAAGCCCTTGTTCTGTTCTTGGTTGGTTGCAAAATTTTTGTGTGATTTAGGTAGGTCCTTGAAGGCTGCAGTTTCAGAAATAATGTCAGTGTTTGAAGTGTGTTGTTGTTTTGGGAATTTGAAATGTCAGAGTTGCCTGGTGGACCTCCAGTGCCCATTTGGGGAAAGCTGACTGCCTTTTTAGAATGTTACTGAGCAGTGCCATAGGGAGGTGGCTCACATGTGGTGGTTGGTTAGTAAGACAGTGGCTCACTGATATTTGTGCACTTCTTTGAGAAAAACACTTAAGATTTTGGAATATCCTCACAATCCAGAGGAGCTGCAGGAAGGTTGGTGCTATTGGTAGTTGTCTAAGGGTCTGGATTTCTGCCCTTCAGGCAGGAGCCTGAGATGACATGAAATAGAGTGGTCACAGTGGTTGTCATTTAGGGTGCAGTTGCTGCTCCCAAAGGGTTGCACTTCCATGTGTCTGTGTTTGCTGTGCCAGTGGAGCAGCCCCAAAATATGCCTGGGATAACACATGTGCTGCTCCTGCTGAGGGGATTTGGCATTTGGTTATTACTCACCCTCAAGACCATCTATGCAGCCTGGAAATTCCATGGTGGAAGGTTTTGTATTTATGTCAATACAGATTGTGTCTGTGAATGGAGTCTCACATGAGAAAATTTTTGTAGTCCTGAAAAAAGAGACTGTATTAGAAAATCAGTTTAAACTCATTTTCTTGTACTATCCATTCTCCATCCATTATTCCAGGAAAATGGTAAATAAAGAGCGTACTTAGAAATGTTGGGTATGATCCAATAGAGCTTCCAATGATTATCTATGAAGCGGTTCATAGCACTAAAGGCAGCATTTTACCTGCATAATTCTCTGATTTTGGGTAGAATTAGTATTACCTGTTTATCTAACCCCAGCAGATTTGGGCTGTAAATTCCTCCTCAGTTCTTGCTGCCAGCACAATCTCGTGTGACTCAGCTGAGCAGGATGGACTCTTAATCACTCACCCATTTTTCAGTGATCTGTGGCTGCTGAGGACCCAGCACTGAGGGTTGCTTTCATACCACTGTGAGTCTTCCCATCATTTCTAGGAACTTGAACTTGCACTGGTAATAAGGAGGAGAGGAACAGCACACCAAAATTGTCAGCAAATTGCAACGAACCTGAAAGGAACAGGTTTCTTTTTTGCCTGTGTTGTACTTAGAGTGCTCAAGTAGAGTATGGAGTAATGAGCCATAGTCACATTTACATGGAAACACTTCCCCTAATGAGGGGAATGGCATTATCTATTTTACTGTAGTGGATTTTCAATAAAAGCAGGACTTCAGCACATCCACCATCTAAAATGTGGGCTGGGGTGAGCTTGGTGAAAACAAGGCACAGAAATAGGAGGGATGGGATGGATGAGGTGGGAATCGCTGGCTGTGACCAGTTAAAGGAGAAAACAGACACAGTGTAAGAAATCCCTTCCCGGTGCTGCTATGTTGCAATCGAGTGCCTGATCTTGCACAAATCATAACAAGAAACAATAGGTACATAAAATGAAAAAATGAAAAAGGAAAGTGAAATAAGGAGTATATTTTTCAAGGCAGGCAATTTAACCCTTGGGATAGAAATGCTGAGGTAAGCTTTGAACTCTGCACCTTTTGATGTCTTGAAATGAAAAATGGTTTCCAGAAAAATGCCCAAGGAAAAATATTTGGCCCTTGGAAAAAGGTAGTATCCCAGGGAAATGTAATGGACTGGGATACTGTAATGTTGCAGTCTACAGGAGATGGAATGATGGGGATGCCTTGGTGAATCTGTGAATTACTGGTAGTTTTACTATTGTTGATAGTCGATACAAATGAACTCCTACGAGATACAAAAAACAAACCTTTATTACAATCATCTCTCTTTCCCCCCCCTTTCTTCTGCTTGACAATGATAAAAAGTTCCTCCTTTCCTTTTTATGTGCTACTGCAAACCTTTGTTGTAATAGGAAAAGAATAATAGGTTATCTTATATCTCAGCTAAAGAGAGCTTTTCCTGAAGAGCTGCAGACTGAAGTATGGAATTCTACTGATTTCCATGCAGCACTTGACAAAACTTAATGAATATTTACTCTGGGGTCTGAAGGCTGGAGCTGTGACTATGGAAAGGATTTCAAAGGCTGCACTTTTGCTGGATGTGGTCAGCATTCATCCATGACCTGGCATTAACTCTCATGCCAGGACCTTGATCTGGCTGTAAGTACTGTGCAAATTTTTTTCTTTTTCTTTCTTTTTTCTCCTTGAGAGAGCAAGAATTTGAGTTATACAGCATCTGACCTGCTATAAAGATTTTGAGGAAAGGGCTTATTTTTTTTCTTTTTATCGCAGATCCTTTTTATTGCAGTGAAAGCAACTTGATGTGTGTCTTCCTTGTGAATGTGCAGTATGGTGGTTGGGTTAAAGCAGGCACAAAAACACAGGAACACTTGTTTGGTGGCTTTAGCAGGCCCGTGTTGGACTGTGCACATGCAGTAGTGTCCACCCAGCTCTAGTGGAGTGACTCCATCTGTTTGGTGGATCACTAGTTCTGTACCTCAGGGAGGTGTTTTCCTCCCAACAAGTCTTGTTTTACAGCTGGTATGTTGGGACTTACTCTTGAGGCACTGCGCATGGTAGGCAGACAAAGTCTGTATTTAAAAGTATTTGTAGAAGCAAGGTTTAGTCACTGAAAATGACTTAACTGGTTCTACAAAGGCTCTTGGATTTAGCTGACAGATTACTGGGAGGCTTTTGCCCTTAAGGAGTTTCTTGAGGTTCTTGGTGTGGAGAAAGCTGTGCTTTGAGATTAAATTATTCAGATGTTTTTCAAAGTAATTAAGGCTTCTAGCATATAATGTTTTATGTATGCAGGTTAAAAATGAAGGTTGATTAAATCACAACAAAGGGAAGTTTAGTCACAAACGACAGACTGTAATGTCTCTTTTGTGACTGGTGGAATGCTGTTGAGCCCACTTCATTACATTGAATATTGAACCATTATATTAGTGCCATTTTTTCCAAATGATAGCATTGTTAAAAAGCAGGCAGTAGAATTTGATGCAGTACAGCCCTAGCAGTGCTAAGTAGTGCAGAATACGGTTTTTTTTTTCTGTCAATTATCTGATTTATAGACAGTTCTTCAGTTTATGTTTTTGAAATGGCCAGGTGAGCTATACAAAACACAGCAAGACCAGGAGGGAGGCCAAAGTAATGATTTTCTTGTTGGAAAGTGATAGGCGTGCCAGTATAGCATGTAACACCAGCAGGTTTTACAGTGCTGCAGAACAGTAGGAGTGTGGAACACATACGTGACATAAATTATATGTGCACACATTTCTGCAGAGTTCTGGGCCACAGTAACCCATTCATAGTTTCTTTTTGTTGTGCTGTTTTTTTTTTTTTGTTGTTGTTGTTGTTGTTGGTTTTTTTTTTTTTTTGTTTTGTTTTTTTTTTTTTGGTTGTTTTTTTTCCTTCTGTTTTTCAGTTACTGAGAGTATCAATACAAGAACTCCTTCAGCCTTTTAAAAACTTTACCTGTCTTATCTCCTCTGGATTGAGTACCTTGTCCTTTGGATACCTATACTTGCTGTTCAGGAATCAGTGAATGGTCTTTGAAATCTAACAGCAAATCAGACCTTACTGTTGCAGGTTCCAGTGTGGTCTCTCATTATCCTCTTTCCTATCAGGAAAAACAAAGAAACACCTAAGACACAGGTTTAGAATGTCCCTATGTGCTGTGTCAGTGTGAGACAGCTCTTCTGTGCAAGTATTTATTAATTCTTCTGTGTCTGCTTTTTTAAGAGCTACTTCCATAGTAACACTGAGGTATTTTATTCTTCTGATAGTGTTCCTTGGTCATTTTGAAGATCCGGAGACATATTTTGTCCATAATTTTGTTTTGGTCCGTAATTTTTGCCCATAATTTTTGGATATTTTCTGTGAGCACACAGAAAGGCACCTTATCCTGCATGTCTTGTGTTTCCATTCCTGTACTCATCAGCCTAGCCCATGCATTGTAACAGCTCGTTCCTCTGTCTGGGATCCCTTCAGTTTCTCTTCCACAGCTTCCAGGGAGGTCTGGGGCCTCTCCTAATATTTCCTGTAAAAAATAAAGAAACTAAAGTTGCTCAAAATTATCTGTGCAAAGCTTAGAATGGGCAACGTAGGTTACAAGAACCCTGGTTGTTGGGGAGAGAGACATTTCAGGTGTGTAAATCCTTTAAATTTCTTGGACATTTGAGGCAAATCCATGAAAAACTAGTGAGCTCTGTGAAATATCTTAAGGGACCCTCAATCAGTTTCCACTGGTCCTGGAGAAAGAAAAGGTGTTTCTTAATCTGCAAAGGTTTCACAAATGGAAACTTCCAGGTGATATTAATAGACTTTTTCCATATGGGAAAAGATTCTCCCTTTGTTTTTGCCCTACCTTACATAAGGTTGTTTTTATATTTTATTTTAATCAGGTTTTTTTATTTTAATCCAATCAGAGAAAAAGAATGTTCCTATGGAGATAACATTTTCATGTTATGGAAGTGTTTTCAGCACTAAGTCTCCTGCAAGTTGACCTGGATGAACCAGTGACACTGCAATGCCATTTCTGCTTTTTTTTTTCTTTTTGTTTTGTGCTCTGTTTCGTTGTTATTCCTGTCTCTGTGACTCTTTTTGCTACAAGAAAAATTCCTTGTCCATTATCGTATGGGCCCTTCATGCACTTTATGGATTTAGTTTTTAGTAATACTTAAGAAAAATATGTCTACTTTCTGATCATGCTACAGTCTTCTGAGACTTGGAGGTGTCTGTGCCTTACCTTGATATCTCTCAAGAGTGTTTGAAGATATCTCTCATTATCAAGATTTAACATCATTTGGGAAAAATCAGAAGTTAGTTGGCTTTTAAGATGTTGTCCAAAGGCAGTGCATTCAGCATGCAGCCTTCTCTGATGTTGGTGAAGCACAAAATTTGAGTGTCTCCAGAAATTCACCTCAAGCATAAAACTTCTAAGTAAAAACAAGACTTGGAGGGTGCTAAGAGGTTAATCTGGGTGAGGATGAGTTGTTTTCAGCAAGAAAAGCCTGTTCTTTTATGGACATCTGAACCAGGGCTCTTGGTACAGAGGCCCATAGCTCTGAATCTGTCAGAGTCACTGAAATATCCCATATTTTTTAGTGTAGAATTGTGGAGCCTTTCATTATTTCTCTTCAAAACAGCTACTGGTTTTTTGAGGGCTCAATTCTTCAGCTGCATGGCACCAAAGACTTTGTTTCTGTGGTTTTGTACCTCAGCATTTGTAGTTCAATTCTAAGCCTTTCTGAAAGTTTTATTTATATTGTGACAGGGCTTCAATCGTCATCCAAGATTGAATTGCAATTGGAACATCGAGGGAAACAAAAGCATTTTTCTGCAGTCTAAATAGATAGGATAAGTATCAAGTGGATGGAAATTAATATTGTTATCTCCATTTTCCATTTTCTGTTTCAGTTTTTCTAAAATAGCTGTGAATTGGTGTGATTTGACAAAGCTCCCAGCAGTTTACATTGGCTGTCTCTGAAATGGGGAGAGAGTCTTTCCAGATAGACAAGAAGGGAGGGAAGAGCATTTAATTCTCTTGAAGTGATTTAATTAAAAAAAAAAATCACTACATAAACAGAATATTTGCAAACAATCCCATCAAACTGGAAAAAGAGGCAGCAAGTTTGTGTATTAGGAAAGGAAGTAGCTGAGGGTATCTGTATGATTTGGCTGGAGACATTTAACCAGAACTTCAAGATTATTTTTACTGTGGCCTTTCTTGCTCAAGGACTTTTGGTGAGTGTTAATAATTCTATGCATATAATGAATTAATTTAATTGCATATCTTTAGCATACTATATAGTGATAACTTCAACCTGCTGCAGTCTGTGTTACAATTATTAGTACATCCTGACTTGGAGAGTTCATCCTGAATCCACTGCTGGTGTCTTGAACCCCGGGATAAGTTCCTGTTGTTTGGACCATGCCAAGTGTTGAGCTGCCGTGGTCCTGCTTTGCTGTAGTGCCCCAAAACCTTGGGGATCAGACCCTGAGCATGAAGGTGGAGGCTGCAGAAAGCCTCTGGAAGCAGTAATTGGAAGATGAACCAGTTGGTACTTCTGACAAGGATTGTGAGTGCATTCATCCGATTTCAAGTCTCTGACACTGACTTTTTCTCCCCCTTTTTGGGTTCATGCCCAAAGAGTCTTTCAAAAACTTTTGTAAAGAGTCTAATTCTGGAAGAAACATAATGGTTTATTTTGGGTTTTATTATTTTGCCACTGACCAAGGGAAGCCTTTTTGTGCCTGGATTTATGATTTATGGACATGTATAAAAGCTATTGTCTGCGCTTCCCCCATGGATTATTCATCTTTTTCTTTCAAAATACGCTCACGTTGCTGGAAGTTATCCTAGTGCTTGCAGTTGAACCTGCAAGTTTGGAGACATCAAATCACTTGTGATACTAAACCAAGCTGTAGTTGGATGTAATGATACCTGCTTCCCAGGAGGGTTTACGTTTCGGGTAGTGAACATTTGTGATGCAGTTTGAAATGATACAATGGTAGGTGCTTTGAAAATGTTCCCCAGAACACTAGAAGGGCTCATAAACATGGAGCTGCTACTGTTGAGAGTTACTTAAGTTTTCATCTTGGGACATGTGTTGTGTAAATTCAGTTGGAGATTTTATTGATATTTTCTTGGATATTAAGGAAACCACTGGTAGCTCTGCTGCTCAGAGAGTAGCTGAGTTCTAATTCACCATGCTGTGGCTTTGAAGAAAGTAGCCTTACAGGAGTTTCTCCGTTCTTACAAGACACTGAACTGGTGAAGCTGGATGTGATCCATATTAATCTTTGCTTCCAAGCAATGCAGCTTAGACAAAATAACCCTTTCCTCTCACACCCCTTGTCCTCTGCTGTATAAACCAGTCTTGGGAGGACTAATAGAACAGCAATTAAAAAACTTTAATGCAGTCATCCCCAGCCTCTGAACATTAAGATAAACCACACAATCTCATTTTCCTTTTCAGAAATATTGCATAATAAAGCCACCAGATGTCTGGATGTAATCTGCCTCTCGCTGCTGTGCTGCTGGTCAGAGTGAAGGGCTCCTGCAGTGGCATATGGGACTCGATAGTGATACACCCATGAAATAAACAGAAAGAAAACATTGCAACAGTTTGTGGTAGTTTTATAATATTGTAATCACAGATTTTAGACAAGGTGCTGGTAATTTAAAGGCTGGGAAGAGAAGTATGGTATGGCTGGCCGCCCACTGTGCACCATGGCACAGACCAGGGCATGCAGAAAGTGTGTCAGGTTCTGTGAAAGTGGGAAATAACACCCCGTGTTATGATCCCACTTCTGACACCAATTTAATGTTATGATCCCACCTCTGATACCAACTGATGTTAAGATCTGCTGGAATAATGTTAGGATCCCATTGCTGAAATAATATTAGTGTCCGAATTAAAGTGCAAACAAGACCATATGCTAAAGTCAATGGTACAGATTTTATTTAATGGCAAAGAGTGAGAGAGAGAGAGAGGGGGGTAGAAATAGGAAGAGAGAGGGGGAAGAAAGAGAGAAAGACAGATTATATTCACCACCACATGTTGTTCCTGCAGTGTCCAGCTGGCCCTTCTTCTTCTGGTCTTCTTGGTGCTGGGGGTTCCCAAGTGTTCTTCTAGAGGCACCACTTTTACACAGCCGAAGTCCCAGGTATCCAGAGCCATTCCCACAATTTGGGATGGTGTGTGTGTAAGCAGTTTCTTCCTTTTCTGAAGTTTGCCATGGTGGGAGTTTTTGTCCAAAACAGGTTACCCAGATCTGCCTCACCAGACCTGGCATCTTCCTGTTGGTGCATCCATGCTTTTCTCACAGTCTGCCCAGTGGGATCTTGTCCAGTGTGCCAGTTCCATGCCTTTCTTGGTAAGACAATGGAACAGTTTGTATTGAGTGTCATCGCACAGCTCTTACAGGATGGCCAGGATATCAGACCCAGCCAGCAGGGGTTTAGGAGGGGTAGGTCGTGTTTGACCAACCTGATCTCCTTTTATGACCAGGTGACCCACCTGGTGGATGTGGGACAGGCTGTGGATGTTGTTTTTTTGGACTTCAGCAAGGCCTTTGGCACTGTCTCCCACAGCACACTCCTGGAAAAGCTGCAGCCCACGGCTGGGACAGGAGCACTCTTTGCTGGGTTAGGAACTGGCTGGATGGCCAGCTCTGGAGAGTGGTGGTGAATGCTGCTGCATCCAGCTGGGGACAGTCACCAGGGCTGTCCCTCAGGGCTCTGTGCTGGGGCCAGATCTGTTTGATATCTTTATTGATGAGATGGATGAGGGCATTGAGTCTTTCATTAGTAAATCTGCAGATGACACTGAGCTGGGAACATGTGTCCATGTGTTGGAAGGTAGGATGGCTCTGCAGAGAGACCTGGAATGGTTGGATGGATGGGTACAGTCTACCAAGATGAAGTTTAATAAGTCCAAGTGCCAGGTCCTGCATTTTGGTCACAATAACTCCCTGCAACCTTATAGGCTGGGGGCGGTGTGGCTGGACAGTGCCCAGGCAGAAAGGGACCTGGAGGTGCTGGTCAACAGCTTGCTGAACATGAGCCAGCAATGTGCCCTGGTGGCCAAGAAGGCCAAAGGCATCCTGGCCTGGATCAGGAATGGTGTGGCCAACAGGAGCAGGAAGGTCATTCTTCCCCTGTACTCAGCACTGGTGAGGGCACTCCTCGAGTGCTGTGTCCAGTTCTGGGCCCTCAGTTTGGGAAGGATGTTGAGATGCTCGAGCACATCCAGAGGAGGGCAACGAGGCTGGACAGGGGCCTGGAACACAAACCCTGTGAAAATGGCTGAGGCAGCTGGGGGTGCTCAGCCTGGAGAAAAGGAGATTCAGAGGTGACCTTATCACTCTCCACAGCTCCCTGAAAGGTGGTTGCGGTCAGGTGGGGGTTGGTCTCTTTCTCCAGGCAGCACTGACAGAACCAGAGGACACAGTCTCAAGCTGCACCAAGGGAAATATAGGTTGGATATTAGGAAAAAAAATTTCACTGGAAGAGTGATAAAATACTGGAATGGCCTGCCTGGGGAGGTGGTGGAGTCACCATCCCTGATACGTTTAAAAAAAGACTGGATGTGGCACTCAGTGCCATGGTTTATTGAGGTGTTAGGGCTGGGTTGGACTCAATGATCTTGAAGGTCTCTTCCAGCCTAGTGATTCTGTGATTCTTTGGAGCTCTAGATGTTGATGGTGTGTGGTTTCAGCTCTCCTGGCCATTGGCAAACCTGGGAAGAAAATCACAGATTGAGCTTGCAAGCTCTGCTCTGGAGTGTGACTGCTCAACATCCAGAAATGCCAAATGCTCACAACATCCAGCCTGATGTACTTGGGGGTCTGAAAACCACTTTAAGGCAGAAATGATTACAAACCAGTAGACAGTAGCCAATTTTCATGCCACTGTGACAAAACCTTTTCAAATAATTGCATGAAAATACAACTTTGAAACATGTGTTTTCTGTATTTCTAGTGCTATTTATCAGATATGCATCAAGTTATTAGAATTAATCTTCATTTGCAAATTTGTTTGAAGCAAAGCACTACGACTCTGATTGCATCGCTATTAATCCCTTGAGTTTACCAACATGTGGACATCAGAAGGGATGCTGTTTTACTTTGATTGGGCTTTTATGCAGAGAAAACAGCACATGCTCTGTCCATCTGCTTCATTAAACTGTAAACACAATTCAATTTTGTAACATTTTATGCATGGGCATTAAATATTTTGTGGACTTTGAGTAGCTGTCTGGCTGTTGTATTTTTAAAGCAAATTTAATCTTCTATTCTAGGTTTCTGGGTTGCCTTCTGTTCTTTCTTCTTCTTCTTCTTTTTTTTTTTTTTTTTTTTTTTTAATTTCTTTTTAATTTGAAAGTCTTCTTACCTGACTTTAAGCCTTAGATGAAGTTCTTAAATCAGCAGGGAGGATTAGACAAATTTTAGGTATTTCAGCAGAACAATTCAGGTCATCAGTCTTTTGCAGTTAATTATAGAGGGAAGCCTGGGTGACTTTGCTCTTAAATTAGATGCCTGCAACGATTGTGAAATGAACCTGGATCTTAGCTTGGTGAAATGATTTCATATCCCAGTACAGGTGGGTTAAATCTCCAATCCAAAAATATTCTTTTTTCTTTCATTGCTATTAAAAACACATTCTCAGAGTCAATTTTTATGAACATTTCCTCTGCATAAAACATAGCAGTGTCTGAGCTGGGTTTTCTTCAGACGTTTGCCTGCATTTCCTTTTGAAATGGAGAGCAAACAGAGTTAGGAGGAACTAGGCAAGACTATCCTGGGCAGTGAAGAAAGGGGGCTTGGTCTGCAGTGCCTTTGAACCACTGCTGGGATGGTGTGAGGCTGCTGAATCACAGTCACACGATCTGCTTCAGGGCTCATTTGTACCCAAACAGTGCTGGCATAATTCTGGGGGTTTATTAGAGTTATGTCATGATTTCAGAGTTGTCTCAGGCTGCTGGCTCCCAGGAGAGAAAGTGGCATTGTGTCAGAGTGTTCTGGTGGCACAAAATATAAACCTTAGACAGAGGTGATTGACAAAGATTAATGTTTTGTAATTGGGAACATTAGAGAAAGCTAAAGACCTTTGTACTGTGTATTTTTTAAAAACAACTAGCAAGCTGTTCAGAGAAGAATAGTGTAGACTAGCATAAAACCTCATTTTTTCTGTGTAATGAGAGCCTTAGAGTTCAGTAAAAATTACACTTTGCTTTGAGTTGTTTCCTGGCCCTATTCATGACAGCATACTGATAAGTGTGAGGCTTGAGCTGGGGACCTGAGCATGCTTTGAGATCTACACTTTAACAGTGTAGTACAAATATTACATTTTTCACTTCTGAGATGTTTTTCCCCCTGCAATTTAAAGGAATAATATTTCCCTTATGTAGCATTGCCCAAGCTGTTAACAGGCTTGTTTTATGTTTTTGCTGTCACATGAAGAGAGTGGAAATCACCATCGTAGCAACTGTGTGGCTTCAGAAGTGAAAGACAAAAGTGTTACCTTTCTCCTGAAAGCATCAGCTACAGGACAGGTGGTTTTTTTTTTTTTCCCAACTGTTCTCATCAAGTTGCAGTAAAAAGCTTTTCTCCATTCCATTTGTGGGCCTTCTGTTGGGCTTCAAAGCCAGTTTTACCCTTGGATGGCTGGAATCAGGAAAACTGTTCTGTACAGACCATGGCAAAACTAACTGCAGCAAGGAAGGAGAGAGGATTAAAAAAATGCTGTTTATCAGAGAAGAGAGCTGACCCCACTGCCCTGAGCTCTTACACTGCCTGAATGGCCTCACTACTTGGCATCAGGGTGAGCCCTGTGGTGGCTGGAGCTGTTCAGAGCTCGCAGGATTTGCTGTGCTGAGCTGCCTCTGGTTTGGCACTGCAGCCCAGGAACATTGCTGCAGCCCTGAAAGGAGGGAGGTGACAGAGGTGAATTATTTTTGACCTGTGATCAAACAGCATTTTCAATGAGAAAGAGCAGCAAAGAGAACAGGCTGTATTGCAGAGTCGTCCTGACTTCCCCTTGCCTTCCATGCTGTCTCCCTGCATTTTGTTGTGCTGGAAAACAGCGTGTGCCTTGCTTCCCTGGTGCTCTGGCACAGGCAAGTGACTGTCAGGACACTGCTGCCAGCCACTCCAGGGGCTGTCCCACATCCTTGTCCCACGTCCTGCATGTGATCCAGGTTTGTTTGAAGGGGTATGGATAGTGTAAAGGTGACAGTTTCTGCTACATGAAGGTCTGTGGACCAAGCAGGGACCCCATGGGATGGAACTTGCAGAAAATGTAGCTTGGATACTCTTGGCAGCAGTAAGGGTTAAGGAGAGATTTCTTCCTCCCAGCGATGTTTTTAAAATTTTTGTTTATTTGTGGTGTAAGTGCATCTTCAAGATGCAATCTGTATGTTTTTTCCACAAAAGAACAAAAAGATGATTTATGTCATATCAATGTGTGATTAGTTTTAAATATTTATGTTATTAATAACCATTTCATAGTACGAGATTATAGTAGTGAAGACCAATAATAATCATGTAAAGTCTTTCCTAAGAGTAATGTTGCTGGGACTTCTTTGAAAAATGTCTCACAGACAGCCCTAGATGTCAGCTGGTAAAACCAAAAGTCATTTCTGTGCAATAGTGCTTTTATCATTGTGAGAGATAAAAGAGATTCTGATGGAAGACATTTGTGAAAGGTACATTTCTAAAATTTTTCTCCGCAGTGGAGCCTGCAGGATGCTCTCAGCTGATACAGCACATTGTAGAGCTTCAGACCAAAGCTGAGTTCAAGTGGATATTGTTTCACCAGCCACCCTTTCTAAGGTCCCAGCTATGTGCTGCTTCCCACCTGTATGTCTGCTGGATTAGTGTGCTGAGAAGATGAAAGGCTCCAGCTATGATGTTTTGGAGATAAAAAGTTCTCAAGTGTCTCATGTTTCAGCTATTTTTGGTTTGCCTCTGGAATCCATCTTCTCCATACACCAGTTTTGGTTTCCCCAGAATCTTTTTTTGTTTTTTCCTTCTTTTAGAAGGTGGACAGCAGCAGAGCCTTCATTCATAAACTGCTCTCAGAAGTTACAGGTGCCATGCTAGTGTGCCTTCAGGCTGTATGCAGCCTTTTTCATCAAGGCAGGAGCCCTAAGACACAGATAGTGTCTGAAAATCAGGACATTTTAGGATCCATTTTTGCATCCGTGGCCCTTGTCACCTTGCTCTTTTTTTTGCCATCCACTTGTTGCTGCCACAGTGCTGCTGTGCCAGGGCAGGTGCTGGTGTGATTGTCTCTTCCCGTGTGTTTTAGGGAGTTGAGGTGTCCTGTTAATCAGATGGGAAGCTCTGGACTGCTGGATGTGATTTGTGTGTGGTGCAGATGATGTGGTTCTGCACATCAGACCCGTGTCAGGATGTGCTCCTGGCAGCTGTGGCACCTTGTTCGTGGCCAAGAGCCCCAGGGGCTCCTGTCAGCTGCAGCACTTTCAGAAGGTACATGAACACCTAAAGGCAGACAGAACTATGTGCCCATTTCTGTGAATCTATAATTCCCTATCAAGGAGTGACTGAGAAGGAGGGTGGCAGGACATGGTCTTTGGAAGTGCCTTTGTGCACTGCTGGCAATAGCCTGGGAGTGGCTTTGCCCAGCTCTCCTGGGTGCAGATGTTCCCAGCAGGCCCTGATGCTCAGGAAAGTCTGCTGGGTCTGTGAGCAGGCTGTGGGGTGAGACTCAGAGACCCTGGCAAGAGACCCTGCTCGATTTGCAGGTGGAGGATGGAGATGGGTGTCTCAAGAGGAGTGCAAGGACAGAGCCCCCAGAAATGCAGCCCTTCCCCTGGCAAAGCACAGCCCCCCTCAGGAAGCATGAGCAGCCATCTAGGAAATGGCATTTTAAGAAACTGTAAAATCAGCAGTTGGAAATAATTGAATTGTGCTTCATATATTTCTTTTGTCAGTGCCTCCTGTATTAAGTTGTTCAGTTATTAAAAGAAACCCTCCTGAGATCACTTCTGACAGCAGTGCTGGGCAGGGTGTAGCTGCATCCACAGGGTGCTGGTTGCCTGGAAGGTCCTGGTGCCATAATACAGCAATCTGTATTCATGTGCTGTGCTTTCAACCCAAGATCACAGAAGAAACAGGATCATTGCTGTATGTTAAAAGAAATAATTGTGTGGCTTGGTTTACTGGCAAAGCTGTGTATTGAGAGTAGAGAGCATTGTGCAGGTTGCAGAGGCGTGTGACCCAAGTCATGGGGTTCATTTCTGCAGTCCATCCTGCATCCTGTCAGAACTTCCTTCACCTCTGGAATCCCACCTGTGCCCACAGCAGGGTGCCCAGCCGTGACCCCCAGGAAAGAGCCCCGTGGTGGATATCATACCCATGGGATTTTCTGGGGGAGGAAGGTGTTAATTTTCTCCAGTAACAGGCAGTGCCATTTGGTCCTGATCTGAGGTGGGAAGTGAGGAGCAGAGCTCTATCCCCCCATGTCTCTTTGGAAGTGTTTGCTTCAAAGCCATGGGATGGGTCTGTTCCTAAACTTCCATCCCACTCTGACTCCTGGCCTGTGGTTGAAGAAAGGTTGGACCTTTCCAACCCCTTGTGCCACGTCTCCTCTGCTCAATGCTCCTGAAAGAGGTGTGCCCCTGCACCGTGCCAGCAGCAGGAGACTCTTTTCCCCAAAGGCTTCTCAAAGCTTCCTCAGCTATCTCAGGAACACTTTTATCTATTTATGTGTAAGCAGTATTTAAAGGGAACAAATGGCCTGTGTGATCATTCCTGTGTTCATTTTTTAATGCATTTAATTCCTGATGCTGACACTTGGTTTTTCAAAGCGGGATTAGAGCTGCTGAGGATAAACAGTGCCAGCATTGCATACAGCAGGAATGGAGACATGTGTAAAGCTCAGCCAGGCTTTCTTATTGACAAAGCCTAATTAAAAATGGATAAAGTTAAAGATTTTTTTTCCTTGATAGTCAGGTGTCCTGGAGTGAACTATCCTGTGCATCTGTTCTTTTTATGGTAACACAAGGGGATTCAAACCATGAGTTGATTCCAGTGTGGTCTCTGGACATTCCCAGGAACCATGGGCTGAATATGCCATTTCCATGAGCAAAACCTCTAAACCTTTCAGCACAACTGCCTTCTCTCTATGTATTCTATTTAAAAGTCCTAAAATAATTTCCCGGAGCAGTTCCTCAAAGCGGGCAGATTGAGTATCAGAGGATTGCCCAAAACCCTGGGGTAGACCTATTCATTAAGGCTGATTAACACAATGAATGTGCTGCATGTGAATTCAGGACTCCCTATAAATATTGGACCTCCAAGGGTTTATAGAATGATTTTGGAGAAGTGGTTCAGAAGCAGTGCTACAGCCATTGCTTTGCATTTATTTTTCGCCTTTTTTTTTTTTTTCTTAAAGGGGATTGTGATTACTGTGAAATTACTTTCAAATTTTATTTTTTATGCAGTGTTTAAACAAATATCATGCTTATAATAGTAAGAGGTGTACAGGCAATTTTTGGAATTAAACGCAGTTTTTTTGCTTGTGTTTGTTTTGGGACGGGATGAGTAATGACTTGGGGACAGCTTTGTGGTATAGTGTGTTTTGCTTTAGGTTTTACTGACGAATGGTGTTTTCTTCAACCAGCAGGCTGGCAGGGAATTGCAAACAGTGACCTCATTTATCCTACTAGAGCTCACTCTCCTTGACGTTTTCATCAGCCAGTGGGGGAAGATGTTTGCTGTTCAACTGCTGCCAGCAGAGCTGGCGCTTATTTTTATCTCGGCAAACTCGGTGAATATTCTGAACGTTGTGTCAGTTTAAGCAGTGTTGTGCCTGTCCTACACGGTGCCACGTTCTTTGTTGAGATAGGAGCAGCAGCAAGTGCACAGTGAGTGAGGCAGGTTGGTTCAGTGATGTATTTCATTACAGGTTTATGCAGCATGTGCTGCAAGGCTGTTTATAAGACTTTATGTTATTTGGGCCTCACTAGCTGGAAACCATTTGCAAAAATAATGCAGTGTACTACTGATACTTTTTCTCTTTCATAAAACATGCAGGAAAGTCTACACATATGTAATGTTATTGTCTTGATCGTTAGGAACGAAGTTTATGAACCTACTGCAGAATCATCATTTTCTTGTATTTTTTCAAGTTTTAGCAGGTAACTTAGAGTGTTTTGCAAAATCAAGGCTTAATAGATGAACCAGTAATGAAATGCTGAGAGAAAAACAAATATTCCTGTATTCCTAGAAACAGTAGGAACTCTGAACAGTTACCTGAAGTAGCTCCTACTCTAGATCAGTTTCATTTTGTAAAGTCAGGCTTAGATTTTTCCTCCAACACACGAATTGTGTAAAGTGCAAAATACACTGGAGACCAACACGGTGTTATGTTGGATAGCAGATCCTCAAGTCTTTCTTTTCTTGTTGTAACCTGGCATTAGCAATGCAGACATAATCCCTACAGTGTGTGTTGTGGTAGAGAAGGGAAGAAGTGTCCCGGCAGATGCAGGCTTGTAGACTGCCAGGTTTCTTTTGTACATGTCCTGGCAGTGATTTTGGTGTGTATCTTATTTAATGGAACACCTCAGAGTATTTAAAAAAATAATTACTGCTGTAAGAGTTCATATAAATAATATTTACTTAAAATTCTGTAGTTTAAACAAAAGAATACCTATTAATAACAATAGGAATAATATTAACAATGAATAATAGTTATAATAATTGCAGCGAGTTTTCAGACTTCTAAAATACATTGTTAATATACATTGTGCCTTTTCTGCCCCATTTTGCACAAAGTTCCAGCAGGGTGTGTAGAGGAAGGTGTGATGCTGATTGAGGTACCTGCAGCTTGTTTTGAGTTTGGGAGAGTTTTCCTTTGGAAGCTATCTAGGTATCTGCCAAGAGCATCTCTAGTTCAACTGAGAAACAGTGCAGTGGATGCACTGTGCAAAATAAATAATTAAAAATGTATAAGACAGAAGAACTAGTGGCTTCATGTGGTACCACTGGCAGATTCAAGTAGATTTTTACAGTTTTTAAGTTTAAAGAAAGGCGGACTACTAATGGGTTTTTTTTTGAGTAGCTGAAAGCTCATTGAGTTTGCTAGCAAGTTTTTCTCAATCATGTAATTAATTAATAGTAAATACTTTTGGGAATTGCTGCTATTATGCAGATTACCTTTCCTGACTTCAGATTCTTCTGGAATAGGTTGAACTCTGATATTTACTCTGCAGCATTCAACTGAGAGCAAACACATCCATCTCAAAGACAGGGCTGCCTAGTTTGCTGCAGTACCTTAATGAACTCATCCTGAATACTCATTTATTCAGTATCTCTCTCCATATCACTGTATCAGTGCTTAATCCTTAACAAAGCTGCTTGTTGCTGCTCTTATTTCCTGATTCTAGAACGCGCTGCAAGTAGCATAAAGTTCCCTGTCATTGCACTGGACTTGCAAAAGAATTTGTTTTGCTGTCCTGAAAACAGTACTTTCATATAACTAAGCTATTTTGATGATATTTGTTGTCATCTGCCTCAGGAAATGATAGTGGCATCTTTGACATATGAATTATATTTCATATTCCAGTCCTCTGAAAAAAGCCTGTCATTATTTTCTAATTTTAGCTTCTGCTTGCCCATAGCCACTGCAACAAGATTTTTAGGAACAGCGTTCTAAACATCCACAGTGACATATTGTTTATTTTCAGGATGTTTAAATATCTTAAATATCAGATTGATAATATATATCTAATTATAGATAAGTACTGGCATTTAAAATGCACGTAAATACTTTTTAATAGATAAATAAAGACATATAACAATGAAATGCATAAGGCTTGCAATACCATCCCTGCCCAGCCTCCACATGTTTCTCCAACACTCCAGAAATACCATGGATATGGGTTTTCCGCACTTGTTGTGTCTCTCTCCTCGGTGCTGTGTGCTGTTAAAACAGACTTTTAACAAAAGAGAACAGCCTTCCTTTATTTTGGTCGTCTTCAACCAGAAAAGTCCCACAGAAGTAAATAAATGTGTTTTAAGGCACCAAAGATGCCCAAAGCTGTGTGCAGTGCTGTGCAGCAGGAGTGCAGCCAGCAGAGCTGTGTGGGCAAGGCCTTTCTCTGCAGGATTTTTTATGGACTAGGGAGATTGGTATGGTCAATAATTTAATATGCATTTTGAACACTTTGAATGATTTAGTGTATTACATAAATGGAAGAGGGAAAAGCTATATCTATTTTTTCCAGTTCATTGTTCATGATGATAAGAGGAGTTTTATTAACTTCACAGTTGGTGCTACTCTGTTGATGGTTTTAATTTTTATTGTGTTTGGTTTTAATCCATTTAAAAACCCAACAAACCAGGATTATACTGGTTTGGGGGTTTTTTGAGGTTTAGAATTTTTTTTTTTTTTAATTTTTTTTTGTTTTGTTTTTTGTTTTCCCTTTCTTGTCTTCTGTTTCTTATTAAGAAGCTGCAATTCTTCATAGAACTGACAGGTACAATTTTGGCTGAGTATTCAAACCTGAATACTCCATAATAAGCATACAGGAATAATGTAGACACTGAAAAATGGGGGAAGTCTCTTCATCTGGGGCTGGAAAATCACATATTCTCTGTTAGTTTGAAGGCTGAGAGTGCCATATAAATCACATTTTTTCAGTGAGTAATGCAATACTAGAACAGTAGAGAAGGGAAAAGGTAAACATTCATTACAGAATGTAATTACGGAATTCATTACAGAAAATATGGACAAATAAATAGCTGAAGAAAAGAATTTGAGAGACGTCCTTGTCACTTACATTTGCCTATGAAGTGTTGCATGTCGGCAGAGGAGTAAGGCAGGGGTTTTGTCTTTCTCTGTGCCCTGGAGGCTGAACTGGAACAGGCACAGGTTGGTTGTGCTCGTTTACCTAGTTTTTAAAGCACAGAATAATCTCTATTTCCATTTTTCTTAGATACTTGTTTTGCTCTTTGAAATGAATCCACAGCAGATGACCCAAAATTCATAAAGATCTGGAGGTGCTTGTTCATATAAACACTGATAGTGTGGGCAGTAGAAAGCCCTGAAAATAGGTAGGAAATGTAAAGCCTGAATTGGAAACCCGAGTATGTTTAAGAATTTGGATGAATATGGCATATTCATAGGAAAACTAACTTAAGTAGACAGTTCTTTAAGACAGGTTAGGGATATTTGGTGGACAAGAACAGCATCAATTTGCCACAAAAGTGTATTAAAATATAGGAAAAGGTAGAAAGTTATTAAAGGATGGGAAAAAGAACAGGGAGGGATTGGAATAAGAAAATGAGTAAGGAGTGCAGACAGACATTACTTTCAGAGGGCTTTCTCTGTGTGTTATCTGCAAAGAGTTCATTTTGGAAAGGAGACTTCTTTTTAGTTCAAAAACAGCTGTAGAAACCATTAGAGGTGATTACCAGGGCAGCTTTGTAGGATGATGCATAACAATTACCAATTAAAATTACTAAAACTTTCTGAGTGTAAAAATCACAAGTAACAGTACAGCTTTGTGGTACATCCATGGAGAACATAATTGAATGAGCATTCAATAAGAGGCTTTGGAGCTGCATTCATGTCCTAAGCAAAGTTTAAATGCAGAAATATTCAGATGAAGCGTTGAAGCTTAACCAGACTTTATTAGAAAACAAATCAAAACAAACCTCAACCTTTTGAAAATAGATTATTAGTATTGAGTCATGCTTGGCTCATTGCTGTGATGGACACCTATAATCCAGATACAGGTTTACCACACAATTACTGTTATTTGTTCAGATGAGTGTTTATAGACTCTCAGCAGATTCAAAGATACACTGTAGGGCATTTTCTGTTGTCTAAATTCCAGAAGGGTGCTTCATTTTTGTTGAGAGATCCATAAAATTTAAGAGAGCATTTCAGGATGTGTGAAGAAGTCGATAAAGAATTGTCTGCTTCAAAAACTTTCTTTGTTGAAGGACTGTATGAAAAGAGCTTAGAGAAGTAAAAGTCTTCAGTCCTAGAAGGTTTCAGGACTTACCCAACCAAAGCAATAGCAGCTTTGAGGGATCATCAAGGGCACAGCTTCAGAAGATGAATTATATAGAGTCCTGCCTTGAGATTCAATCCCCATCCTCTGTGCCTGAGGTGGTTGGTGTGTTTCTCTATCAGCAAAGCCCTCATGGAGGAGGAGAGCCTTTTGTAATGATCCCTTCAGTAGGGCCCCTTCTGCCTTTTCTTTAAAATGTGCTCGTGTCAATGCACAAATCCTTGATGTGGTTTATGAGGTGCTGCTGGACCATGACTTACCATTCTCTTGGGAGTTTATATTTGGGTGACTCCTGTGCCTTAACCTGGTGAGATACACAGTGCATTACCAAGAAAAAATGGTTTTCATCTGGAGTCATCACTGATTTTGGTGCTGGTGCCCAGAGCTGTAGCTGAAATCCAAATCTGGGGTAATGTGGTGTTTAAAAAGCTATTAAAAATAGCCCAAACCTGGTTAATATTCTTGTGAAGATGCACACTGTACCATACATCCTTCTGAAGCAGGACCAACCCTAATCTACTGTCTTTTTTGCTTTATTTTCTCTCAAGAAGTGGCTGTTAACCCTGAGATGGAGTACTGATACAAGGTAAAAAGGGAATTATTTTCACAAAATTGCAAGAACATTTCCAGATGCTGAAATAAGGAAAGAAAAAAAGAAAATCTTGTATATCTCATTTTTCTGCAGTCAGAAAAGGAAGGAGACTGTTGTGAAAACTCATACTGTTCATAATCCTTCTCAAAAGTCATCTTCTTAATGTTTGGCAGTATTTAAAATCTTAAGCATGTGTGTGGAATACTAACTGAGGCAGTTTTAAAATTTATGTTACCTCAAACATGTTTTGAATCAACTTCCTGTGAATTTAATTAATCATTACTTCTCTGGCAATTCAAATTTACATATTTTTAAGGCTGGCTCTGGTCCATGTTGGCATCTGAAGTACAGAGATCAGAACTCCTCTGAGTAACAGAGGGAGGCATCAAACAAATACTGAAACTTGAAATGCAGTGTGAATTGTTACCTTCTGCCTAATAATAAAACTCTGGATTTGGCAAGCTGAGGAGACAATGTGCAGCCACTGAAAAATATTTCATTTCAAAACATGCTGTGAACTCTAGCAAAGGCAGCCCTGTAGGGCACCTGTTTGCCCTGGAAACCATGGCCATGGAGAAAGTTTCCTTGAAACTTGGTAGCTCCAAATGTTTGGAAAGCAATACATGACCTTCTCATATTATCTTATCTCTGTCACCAACAGTCCAAGAAAAATGTATCTTTTAGGTAAGAACTAATGGAGAAAAAAAATGAATAAAATACCTGTTCAGATAGATGTGCCATGGTAGATGTGAAGTGGGTTAGTAATGGTGCCTCTTGTTAAATTGGAATTAAGGAAATATTTATAAAAAGAGTTGTATTAGTGGGAGAAGGGTTTGAGGGCTGTGTTTTATTGCACTGTCTTCAGTGGTGTGCAAATGAGCATGACGTGAGGGAGATAATTTTACTGGCTTAGCTGCAGAAGAAAATTTGTAATTATGAGTTGTCTCTTCCAGTACTGCCGCCAAGAGCAGAAGGAAAAAAAAAAGAGCCTTTTCTCCATTATAAGCTTCTAGGGAAGATGAAGTGCCATTCCTGCTAGACTGCTGAGTGCACACACAGGTTTGGGATTGGAAGTGGTGACACTGTCTGTGTAGAGATGATGGAAATTGTCCCATCTCGGGGTGAACATTAAAGCAAAGTCAGCTGCTGGTGTGGAGGTTTATTGCAAGACTCTTTAGGAGATACAGCATGTGTGCTGTGGAAGCTCAGGGTTCTCCTTCCCCATCCACTCATCTGGTGGATGTGTGGTGGGAGTGACTGCAAAGCAGCAGAGCTCACCTCCTGTTTCTGTGGCTGCTGCTGTTCTGTTTGTTCTTGCTAGGCAGTGCTTTCTGTCAGGAAGTGCAGAAATAGGGAAGTTTCCAGGAGGAAAGTGTTGCTTACAAGGCATCCCCCACTGATAAGAGGCACTTGCTCCTGTTTCATCCAGGGCTGCACAGCTCCATTTGTGCAGAGCCAGGAGGATGAGCCTCCAGGCTCTTCCTCCCCTCTGGCTGCAGCCCCTCTTCAAAGGCTTTCCTCAGCAGCAAATTCTTGTAGTAACCTAGTTGAGTCTTTGCTCAAGCTAGACACTGACCTGTTACATATCCTTTTTCCCCCCTCACTTGTTCTTTCTGTTATATGGGTGGCTTACTGAAACTCTCCATTCACAACATTTTTTGCTGCCTATAAACCAAGATCCCTTCCAAGCACCCACACTTTTGTGAAGGGTTACTGTGAGAGTTTCTGAGTCAAAACATAGAACACTAGGAGATTTACTCCTGAGCTCTATCCAGCTTGGTCTCCAGCAGCTTTGGCTCCTCAGATAAATTTTTCCTGAGCAATGTTTCCTGCCCCTGCTCTGAACCAGGCACAGAGAATGCTCCATGGAACCTGTTCAGGATGATGCTCTGACTGGAATAGGGAAAACACCACAACTCTGTCTGCTGTCATCCTCCTCCTTCCAAAAGTCCTTCACAGCTGTTTCAGGAATGCAGCCAAACCTGTGGGTTTGTGCTGGTGGGAACTGAAGGTTTTGTTGTCTTTCAGTTGTCTCAGTCCAGCTTCAAATGAGTTGGTGTAATTATGATTTATTGTGTGCCCCACTCACTGTACAAACAGTGTGAGTTTCCTTTTGAGAATGAAAATAACTTTGGCCACTACTTCTGTCTTTTATATTGTATTAAAATAATTCTGTTTCCAGTGTTTTCAACTGTTGAAATAACTTTTTTAATGATCTGTTATATTTTAATTAAAAGGTCGTATTTGAAGACCGAAGTCTATTTTTATGTCTATAGAATCTGCTTCTGGAGTGCCTTTGTTCATTAAAATCAGAAAATTAAAATAGAGAAAATAGACAAGGGAAATGAGGCATATTATACTACTACTTTCATGTTTGGCTTTGAAGGTAAAACTGTATCCAAATGATAATTAGGCTTTGCCCTCAAAATGGTCTTGCTACAGTACATGCACTGATGGAAGCAGCTCTGGGATTTCTTCCTTTCTGGAGTTAGAGAATTCCCATCTGAGTAGGCTCAGAGTGTCTCCAGCCACTCTGCTAAAATAAGATTATCATCCTTGAAATCTGGATGTATGGGACATGGAAGTGCATATGTGAGGAGTCAGAGGCATCACTTGGAAGACACTGACTGTAGAATTGGTTTTGCATTGGAAAAATGTTTATTAAGAGAAACTACTGTATACATTAAAACTCTGGATTTGAGCCTCTCAGCAAAATGGCATCCTTGCAAAACTCATTTTATGTTTCAATGCTTTTATGCACAATTTTAAGGGGATTTTTGTTTGGTTTTTTTGAACTTACAATACATATTTTGCTTTGATATGCAAAATGTATTTTATACATCCATTATTTCACATCCATTAAATTACAGAATACACTGCCTCTGGTGGAAGAAATTATGTATTTGGGTAACTTTCCACTGTCAGAAGACACTTTTCATCTCTGAGCTGGGTGGCTGTTGTTCACATGAGCCCATTTTCAGGACAAACCAGCATTTATTCACCACTTGGGCACACAGCTCTTGCTGGCTGCTTTGGGGCCCTGTGAACCTTTCCCAGGTGAGAGGTATCTAATTTCTTTGTTCATCCCTGCATCACTTCAGTTTTCTGTGCTGTGACTTAATTACTGGTTCCCAGATGTGCAGAATGGCTGATCCTCTTTAAATCTTCTAAGCTTTGTAAATAAGGAATGATTCTAGGCAGGTAGGCAGATCTGCTCTGATTGTACAGTGGGATAATCAACCCAGAAATCTGTGTGTTAGCTCAAAACCACTTCTGAACTGATGCTCACATTTGTTTTTAGATTTTCTTTTTCTGTTTTTGAAAGGACAGTTTTCAGGTGGTGTTAGGTAGGTTTGCATGGCTCTGTGTGCAAATACTAAAGTGGAGGGAAATTAAAATGCAGTGCTTTTCATAGTCCTTTAACTTGATTAGGACTTGAGTGGGACTTTTGGTACTGATTTAAAATAAGTCATCCCCATTGAAATAAAGAGACTTAATATAGGTGCTATTAAAAGCATTACCCTGAGAAACTGCTGAGGACTTTAGAGCAGATCTGAGATCCATCTGTGGTTCCACATGATTAATTCAAAATGTGTGAACCCTTACAAAGTACCTACAGTACAGATACAGAGTACACACTCAAACTCAGTAATTCACAATTAAAAAAAAAAAAAACGAAGAGCTGATTGCCTATAAACATGAATTATTTTCATCCTCTTTTGTGATTGCAAAATGGTGCAGCTCTGAAGTTTCTGTGAAGCTCTTATTTTTTGGGGAAGAATTTCTTTGAATTCTAACCTTATTAGATTAGAGCAGAGTCCACACTCAAAACCGATATGCAAAATCCATTTCTAATTAACTTGTCTTCAGGTGTAATTTTTACCTTTGATTTGAACCTGTGGTATCTGCTCAAGGTCAATCCACAATTCATTTACGTTTTTTAAAGCCCCTTGTTTTTACCATTTTGAAGTTTTGGTTGTTGCTGTGGGAAGGTGGAGGAGTATCATCTCGCTAAGTTAGTTGTGCTCTGTTTTAGTTATGAAGATGTTCATTGTGGTGAATAAAGTTTTAGTATAACATAATATTTCCTTGTAAACGGTGCAATGACCCATAATGTGCCTTCTTCATTCAAAAAATACAATATTAACTCAAAAGAGCAGCTTGATAGAAAAAAGTTTGGTCTACAACAGCAGAGAATTGTGAGGATTTCATTTGATTTGCATCACTGCTTGTTTTTGGCAAATCCCTTTTGATGTGAGATAATAAATGTTGCAGCATTAAATCCTGGAGATTATCAGGTGTTTGGAGAGAATGAAAATTGTCCTTGCACTGTGCCTTGTGGGCTGGAGGCAGTGCAGAGGTGCAGAAGGTGCTGAAGGCTCTGTGAGAGCTCTGGGTGGTTCCCACAAACCCCAGGGGTCAGCCTGGCCGTTCTGCTGGAGTAGCTAAAACAATCTTACCGGGTCATATTTGCATTTGAAGATAATTAAAATGATGTCTAGATCTTATTATTTAAGTTTTTTTTTTTTTTGCATAAAATGTAGTTTGACCAGGAATCAGCTTCACAACACAGCATTGCTTGTAAATAGGGTAATTTTTTTAAAATATAGTCCTTTTCAAAAAAGCTCTGTGGGCTTATATATATTTAGAAATGTTAGAAATTATTCTTATGGCTACAGACATTTGATAAAGCTGAGTGTTTTGGCTTTACCTTTCTAGTTCTTAATGGTCACTGTAGCTAACAGAACTACTTATGCCTTTAGACAGTAAAACTCTAATGCACAGAAAATGAGAACTGTGGAAAGGAAGAGATAGAGTTATATGGTGTCTGTAAAATGTGGGCAGGTAAAGATGAGAGGCAGTGTAGAGCTTTTGAAGAAAAGGAGATAATTTAAACTCTCTTCTATCAGCATTATGGGTAACAAAACCAAGAATAAGTGTAGAATAATGGGCTAAAATGGGAAGGGGAATGAAATTTCAATGACCTGCTATAACCAATGTTCTCTGCAAATTATTCCAGTTTTACCAAACAGGCTAAAAAAAAAAAAAAAAAAAGAATTTCTGAAGAATTGAGTGGTAGGGAGGATTTTAGTAATTTAGAGAGAAGTCTTAAGACAGTATTGGCAATTTTGGCAATTTTCAAAAGGCTTGAGTAGATACTCCTGAAGACTGAGTATGGTTATTGTATTGTAAAGCAGCAAGACAGATGTATGAATCGAAGAATTAATAAAAACTACTGGTAGTAATTGCAACTCAGCTGGTCATTTTTAATGCCTCCTTTGTGAAGAATTGAGTAGACCACGGTTGTGATGTTCCTTAGTCTTTCTTCTGGATGATTACTTCTGTACCAAAATGACAAAATGAAAAACCTGAGGACTGGGGAAATGAGTCAAAAAACCCCATAAAATAGTGCCAAGTTAATTTTATTCTGTTGGTTTTGTTCTGCTGAGATGAACAAGCACTCACTGTTAAAGCAAAAAAACTTACACTACTCTGAAATACACCACAAGCTGATTGCTGTTCTCAGTTCACTAAAACCTCTCTAAAATGCTATGATTTTCTGAAGCTTTAGGCACCTACATTTGCCAGTCTTGCAAAATTTTGAATTTCTGAGTATATGTGTTTTGCCTTCTAATGTTTTTTCTTCCCTGAATTTTCCATTCTTTTGGTATAAGAAGGCCATGGTACCAGCTTGGATATAGACATGGACAGAAATCTGACAATTAAGATGAGAAACTTATAAATAAGAATAAAAAAAAAGTTGAAACTCACTACATAGTGACATTTTGCCTCTCTTCATTTTTAGATAATCATGGTGCTTCTGGGATGGAAATTTTCCATGCTTCATGTATTTTATTCTCCTTTGACCTTGTATCATCTCTGTCACCTGGTACATTAAACAGCAGCCGGGTTCAGAGCCACTTATAACTGATAAAGGACTTCATGAAGTTTTACCCATCCTGTGATTATCAGTCTGATTTTCAGGTGTGAAAATTATCTCAGAAGACAGTGACCCATAAAAGGTGTATGATTGAAATCAGATCTATAATTGAAAATGTGACATTATTTCTTTAAACACACGTTTATGTGTTGGTGCCATCTGGCAGTACCTAGATCTGCCCTTGATTAGCTGTCATTGACTGGCTGGTCAGGTACAGGCATCAGGACAGATGTGGGTCATTCTCCTCTGAGATGAGAGTGGCCTTATTATAATTTATTTTTTCATAAGAACAAAAGGAAGGGATCACAGGGGAGGTAGAACTGTTCATGGTTACTTGTGCTGTTTGAGCTGAGTGAATTTCCACCTTTCCTTATTCCTCTCCACTCCTATCTGACAAGGGTTTCTGAAACATTTAAGCCACAATTAGTTGTCCTGATGATTTCTTCCACTCACCTTCCTCATTACCTGGTGAAGTCTGCAAATCAAGCCGGCTGCAGCCAGGGCACACCTAATTGCACCTTCAGCTTGGAGCACACGTGGAGGGCTTGGGGAGATGTGCAGCCTGAGCGTGTGCTCATGAAGGGAGCTGCCAAGGATTGTCTGTGGGTCCTTCCTCATCGAGTGGCTGTAGTTCAGGCATTGATTTAATTCTTCTCCTCTGTCCTGTGACAACAGTTCCCCTTGTAATCTGAATAACATGTTTTTCTTGTCATTGTAACCTTCACATTAACGCAGTACTTACTGAGTGGCTGGAAGAATCGGAATGGGTCTCATTTTTTTTTAAACAGCTTATGCCCTTTTCTTGCTTGGTATGCTTAAATATTTGAAGTTGCAGCTTTTAAATAAATTATTGACAAAAGCACCAAGGGTTTCTTTCGTTGCTCACTTGCAGGGTTACCTAAATATGCAACTAAACACCACAGGGAGTGCATAAAAACCAGAAAATAAAACATTCTTACTGCAGTACCTTGCAGTGTGTTGGCTACTGATGCAGATATATTCAGAGAGGGGTGGTACACCTCGGGGCAGATAGTGAGTGGTAATGAGACAGCTTTTGGGTAAACTGCAATTTTTGATTCCCACTTTGGTAAGGGCACCCAGAAGAATTACTTTGTATATTTTTAGTAACTTCTAGTTTCAGAAGTTGAGGTATACAATTACTGTTGTTGCAGTTGTACATTGCAAAACTCTCCATTATCCTCTTGGATGTTTTCATATGTCTGCTATTTTTATTCATTTTTTTCCATTCTTAAAAAACAATCCAGCTTTCTGCTTGTAGTAAGAAGTAAGCACTCCTCCTAAATGTGCAGAATAAAATTATGCAGGTAATAAAATTATCAGTCAAAATGTCAGACTTTTCTGTTGCAAAATCCTGTGTGCAGTATGAAGTATAAATAGAATAATGTATGCATACTCGCCTTCTAGGGGAAATAATAAAATAATTACTACCAAAACTTTATTTCCTAGGTCAGAAGAACATTTACTACATTCCAACTATGGTACATAAGCAACCATTTTGATATATTTTAATTAAGAATAATTTTAACAATGTAGATATGCAGTTGTTACACTGGATTAGAAACTTCAAGTTCTTTTCCTGTAAGATGTATTGCTTCAATTTCTCTTGCTGCATCATGGTGAAGCATCATTAAATTAAAGCATCGTGTTGTTTTGCAGAATATTCTCTTGTAGACAGGTAGTCTTGGTGAACTGATGAGATTAATACTTTTATTTCACTTTCAAATATGTGAAAATCAATGGTTTTTGCTCTCCAAGGCTTCTTTAGAAAGCACTAATGGCAATAGTGCTCCACCATCAAATAGGACTGATTGGATTTTAGAAGCTGAGCTTTTTACTGATGTTAGTTTTCATGACAAAATTTAAAAAATCCCCACAATCGTCCTCATTAACCTCCAGTCAAGTCTGGGTGAGCAGACTGTGCACAGAAAAATGCTTTGGGGTCCTCTGTTGCTAGTAGTGTGATGGAGTGATTTGTAAGGCTTGTGATGAGCAGTAACACTGGGGGCAGAGGTGAGGAAGCACCAGATTTTCAACCAGCTGGTCCATCAGACCAACTTGGGTCCAAGTCAGCTTTGTCAGAGCCACTTCTGGTTTGTTTTGCTCTTGGGGTTTTGTTTTTGTTTGGTTGGGTTTTGTTTTTTCCATGTGTTGTGATTGAGTAGGTGGAGAAGCCAGAAAGGATGGAGTGCAGTTGCTGGGCTTTGTTTTCCCACTCAAGGGCTGCAGAAGAGCTACTTTAGTGCTGGTTTTTATTTTCAGTGCCCTGTGCCCAGCAGAGAGGGGATTTGGCTGCACATCTCCACACACTGTGACCGAGGAATTGTTTCCTCCAAGGGCCACTCTAGTCAGAAATCACAGGTGCAGCTTGCAGCCAGCTGCTGGCTTTGTCACTTGCTGTGTGTCAGGTCAGCTTCAAGGAGCTTTGCTAGTTTTAATATTAATATTCCTCAAAATTTTGATCCTGTGGGAACAGCTAGAGCTGCCTAAAGTTGCAATCTCAGGAGTTGTAATATAGCTGCTTCCAGAAAATTTCATAAATTGTTTACACAGAGGAGACAGGGATGTAAAAGATTATTCAGTTACTCGGGAGGGAATAAGGAGCATACGGTGCTCTGAGCTGCAGAAAACAGGAAGAAACCCCACAGGTATCAGATCAACACAAAATGTGAAGGAAATTTTCCTGCAAAAGTCAGGTATTAACTACACCAACACTTCTGTTACAGGTCCCTTTATGTAAATTAGCAAAAAACCAAACTCTTGGCGAGTTTCCATCAGTTTGAAAATACATTTGTTAATCACTGCCACTTATCTGTGATAAAATCCAGACTTCTGTTCTGTGGGTGGTTTGTTTGCTTTAATTTGTTGGGATTTTTTTTCACCTGTTTTTGCTTTGAAAGTGGTTTGTATTTTATGAACATTCAAGATTACCTGTGAACCCATTTTTGTATGGCATGAACTTGGGAAATTCCTTTTGTAGCTTATTAATTAAATTATTCAGTTTAGTTGGCCATATAGGTCTGGATTCTGACTTCTAGCCGCTTGTTTTTGAGTACACACTGAATATGTTTATTCATTCTTGTTAAAAACTAAGCAAGTATTTAGAAAAAGGAAATGAAGGTTGATACTTTTTAAATTATTACTCTGGGGAATTATGGAGTATCACAAGAATCCTTTTTTTTTAAGGCCTGTAGTATAAAAGAAAGCCATACAGCTTGTCTCATAGCCCAGCACTTTCATCTGAGTCAAATATTTGCCTCCAGATTTCTCAGTAGGAGCTGTTGAAATGGATCTGAAGGAATTATTTGGCTCTTGTATCAAAGCTCAGAGCCAAGGAGAGGTTTTGAGCTGAGTGCTTGTTGTGAGTACTGGATCTCCAGACAGCAAGTGATCTTCCAGTGCATTAATGGAAAATTCAGTGACAGGGAACTTTTCATCCACTTTAGTGTAACAGCTCTGCCAAAGGCAAGTACCCACTTCTTACCCAGATTGGTAAGATCTTTCTCTTCTATCTCTGTTTATTAAAACTCTATTTATAACTCTTCTAACTTTTAAATGGCAAGAACCCCAAAAGAAATAGATACTATGTGTTTTATAGAGATCATCCTTGCCTTATTTGTCTTTGGAATCAGAGAGAAAGAAGACATTACTCTCAGAGAAAAAAGTTTCTCTGAGTCAAAACTTAGTTTGGATGGATTTCTGCTAAAATTTCTAAGACAGTGATATGCTTTCACCTTTATTAGTAAAAATATTAAAGCATACGTGGAGTGCTTGACAACATCACTGCTTTTCTTGGCACTATTATTATATTAGAGATTATTTATCCCTACAATCAAAGGTGCATTTGAGTTGCTCCTTAGAATATCCAGGCTTTGCTAGAGCAGTCCTTAGTGGATCTGTGCATTTCTTTGCTTTTCAATAAAAACAACATCTGGAAAAGTTTGCCAATAGGAGCACCTTGACTCTTTTTGGGTGGCTCACATTTCCCAAAGAAACATAATGGATAAAGGGTTTTTGAAATGTTTTATGTAGATAGGTTTGGCCATTAGGTAAAATGACTTTGCAGGGAAAGAAAAGCTGGATTCTTACCTTATCTGGAAGTATAGTGAAAAAATCAATGAATCTGGTAAAACAGCCAAGAAATTCCTGATTTTTTTTTTCCTCCTAGTACTAAATTTGTTTTTTAATTGAGTGGAATATATTTAAAGAGATGATTTTGTAACCCATTGTCTTTCTATAAATGCTTTTATATAAGCTCTAGATGTGTGCATGACTGTTGGAAAAATGTGATGTCCTTAGTCCTGTGAGAATTTACACTGTTTTTTAAGGGAAATGTGATTTTGGCTCTGCTGGCTCATTGTATATGTATTAACTCTATATAATGTAGCATAATGTATTAAATCTACAAATTTCCTGATATAAAATTACCTTTCTGGTATTTTCCTCCTAAAAAGTGCAGGAGAAAATAGTATCTTTATTTCTGATCATAGAATCATAGTATTCTACTGCTTTAACTAGAATTCCATTTCCTGGAAAAACAGGTAATTTAATGGAGAAGCAGACTGGGAAAAGCTAAATGATAAATTTCCAATCAGAGTCCAGCGATATTGACTGAGTAATTTTGCTTGCTACATTTTTGTTGACAAATATTTACATAAAGAGTTGTTGGTTTCCCATTCTCACCTGAGCTTGGGAAACTCATGTAACTTTCTATTGCTTTAGATCCCTCTAAACACAGAGGTTGTGTTTAGAGGTTGTGTTTATTACCCTCTTCTGGTACTGGCATTTCTTGGTTAATTAACATTTTTATTTGTTTATAGGAATGTTGGCTTGAATAATATTTGTCTCTGTGTATATTCAGTGATATGTGTGTGTGTACATATGTATGTGCACAGTCTTATTAAGGCACATTTGGATTTAAACTACTTGTTTTATTTGCATGTAATTTATATGTAAATCTGAAAACAAATAGGAAAATATTGATGTAAATTTGCAAAATAACCTTTGCAAATGTATTTCATAGTTCGATAAATCCTGATTTAATCTCACTCATCTAAAAAAAAACTTTCTGTCAGATCCATTCTCCAGGACTGTTAAATGGGATAAAATTAAGCATGTGTACAGACACCTGAACAGTGAGAAACTGCAAAAGTTGATTTTGTTCTTTCTACTCTTAACAGTGAACTTACTTGAAAGTCATGCGCCAGTGCAGTTTTTTACCATTAAAATTAGGGGCACTGTGTTAAATTTAAATTGTAAAATTACGTGGCACAGATCTGAATATGACTTTATGACATTGCTGCAATTTGGTAGCTCTTGCTGTTTATCTAACCTTCAGGGAACTGCATTGTTGTGTTGTCAAACAGATCTGCTTATTAATGCTGAAATTGTTGATGTCAGTCTTAAAGATCATTTCTTGTGGGACCTTGCCAGTATATTCGGAAATAAAAATCCATGTTAAAGCCTTTTTTTTTTTTTAGCAATCAGGCAAAGTATAACTTTGTTTCTGAGCAATGAAAAGTACAAATTCCAGACACCAACTTTGTTACATCTGTAGAAAAATCTATAGGTATGCAAGATGGATAGCCTGTATTCATTTAAGTCCCTTTTTCTTGAGATATGTTATTTTACTTGGGGGATTTTTCTTTAATGTGATAAGAATGGGAGACATATTTTTCTATCTTGTGACATTTCATTAAAGTTAGGATCAATAGAAATATGTGAAAATACCTTTTTGGCCATAAATGGCTGTGCCAGTGTTTATACAGACTTCTTGTATTACATCATAGTAACCTGGATAAAATCATGTTTATGCCTGCTGCTTTGTCATCTTTTTGTGTCCTTGGCCTTACTTGCTTCAGTGAAATACTTTGAAGAATTTTCTTTAATTATGGCAAAGGAACTGTTGATTTCCTGTAGGAATGGTGCATGGGCTCACTGGAAATTGCTTGCTTTATTTCCATGTAATCTCGCAGGCAGTCTTCAAGATACAGAGGTGGCTTTTCCCAATCAGACAAAAATCTCATTAGCTTCCAGATGAGACTGGTGTGAGGAAAAGAACATGCAGCCTGGTGTGGGTCTGGTGAGGACACAAGGAGCGTAACCTGAAGTCAGAGCAGAGCTGTTGGTGAGCCTCAGCCCCACAAAGGACTGTGAGACTCCTCTGGACAGCCTTTTGTCTGGAGGTGAGATTTGCAGGGGAGGTTGGAGTCCTGTTTAATAAAGCAGCTGTTCATTAGTTGTTATCCTTAGGAACTTGTCGAAATCCCCATAGGTGGCTTCCTGTAGCTTTCATGTCCCTCCATACTTCAGTCATCTCAAGGTGCTTCCTCACGTCTTGTCAGAGATTCGTTATTCTCCCCAGCTCTCCAGGTGTTTCTGCTGGACTGGAAGGAAAGAGTACTGTATTTTTATTTCTGAAAATTTGTTAGAAACAAACTATAAAAGATTGTGAGCACAGGGTGGAAAGGGATAACAACTCTGAAATCCTGAGGCTCAGTGAAGTTGCCTCTGATGCTGGCATTACACCTCTTCATGGAAGTGCCTTGCATTCAGCTCAGCTTCCAGAAGCATAAGGAACTCCCTTGCCTGCTGCAGCTTCTCTCTACATTGTGACTGCTCTTTTTTTCAGGTAAAACCGAGTTCTGTCATCCACTGTTACTTTATTCAAGTCTCCCTCTGCCCCAGCTACTCAGCAGTGCTTATGGCAGCATTTCCCATGGCCTGCCTTCTCTGTAGTTTCTTTACTGCTGAGAGCTGTGATAGTTTACTTCCCCCCTTCCTCTTTGAACGCTGCTGTGTTAGCTGATGGCCACAAACTTTCACTTCTGCAGGTGCCACAGTGTTCTGATCAGTTGTGCTCACCCATCTCTGCTTTGGTATTTATCACATGCAGGAATAATGACCTAAGGTTTAAACTCATCTTCTGTGATTAGACCTTGAACGAGGCTTTCAGCAGAATGCTTTAGAAGTTAAGCTTTTACTTGTTTGTCTAGTGTAATAGCTAGCTCATTGTCTTTGAGTAAGTGCTACAAGGTACACTGCAAAAGGAGTGGGAAGATGTGGAATGTATTCTTAATGCTGGCCATAATACATTAAATAGATTCCATAAATGTTTCTGGGGTTTTTTTGGTGGTGTGTGTGTGGTTTTTTTTTTTTTTTTTTTTTTTTTTTTTTTTTTTTTTTTTTTTTTTTTTTTTTTTTTTGGGTTTTTTTGTGAGTAGTTGGAACTAAGGCTGTTGACAAAGCTGTTCCAAAATCCCCCAAATAACCAAAATCCAATTCATGAATGGGCACTTGCAAGTCCAAGGAAAAGATCTCTCTGCTTAAAAAAAAAAAAAAGATCAAGCTGAAAGAAAGCACAAAATGTTTTTTAAGGTTAATAACCAGTGCAAGTGATCAACACTTCTCAGAATGACTAATATGTGCATGTTTGTTTTAGTTTATTTTTACCGAGGAGAGGTGGGTTTGGGTTTGTTTTAGTTGTTTTGGTCTGGATTTGTTTTCACTTTGGCTCTGCAAAAGGAGGGCTTTGTTCTACCAGTGCAGCCCAAAGAAATAAAAATATGAAGAGAGATTGTTCCCATATCCAAACCCTGCACCTGCTCTGAGCAGGGTAATTGCTAACAAGCTGCTCTCTTTTTGAAATGCCAGTTATCCAAAGAGCTGACAGAATCCTGCATTCCTCTGAAAGTGGCATTTTACAATGACTCTGAAAAGAAGTGCCAATGTTTTCATGAATAAAGATATTGACCGGGGAAGGCAATTGTGTGACCATAATCATTGAGACAAGAACTGCAGCAGCAGGATCTTATAACACAGTGGATTGTAAAGGGAACGTGAGTGATGAAAATGATAGGTACTTATGCAAATGGATTAGAACTATCCTGTGCCACTTAGTGGATCTGTCTTTTAAACTCTCTTGCTATCTAGGCTGTGGGATTAGTCAAAAACCAGCTGGGAAGGAATGGACACAATCACTTAATCACAAAATCAGAAGGCTTGCTGGGGTAATTTCCCTTCAAATAGCACACTGCAAACCCAGGGCAGGTAGTACTTAATATCAGTTGCAAGCCCAGCTCTATAAAGAGCTTTGGAAAGACTGCAATCTTTCTATTATAAGTGTATTGAGTCTGTCTTTTAAAACACCTGAAATGTGACATGAAGTTATTAGTCTTTTTTTTCATTTGTCACCTTTTCTTTATGTTTGGGGAATGCAAATGGCAAGAGTTTAATGAAGTGATATTGTTGTGATTACATCTGAGCTGCAGAGTGAGACTCATTCTCATTCCTACTGCAAAGCAAATTACGTTTGCTTTTCCTACTCTAATGCACTTTGCCCCTCAAATTCTTGCCAAAATAAGGGAGGGCTGTGATTCTCCTTAGTGCTTTTCTCTGTAGGCTTTGTCCTGGTGACAGAACAGCATAAAAAAAGAGACAAAAAAAGGAGATGATTTATTCAGAGCATCAGAAGATGCCATGCTGGCAGAAAGTGCTACAGCTCCAAAATGCTACAGCCCAAATTAAGCTCCTCTAAGATCTTTCACCTGCCTCAACACAAAACCAGGCAAGCACCAGACAGTGCTGCAGCTCAGTGCTGGTGGGTTTTGTATTCCAGATAAGCACAGTCAGGGGTAAACACCAATGTGCATCTGCAGACCTGGACTGTCAGGCACGTCAGCTTGGTAAAGTTCACTCTGGACTGCAGAAATTATGGTAGACTTTCTGCATTTAGTTTGAGCTGAACCCAGCAGAAGTAGTTAAACTGCTTGAATTCTTGTTCTTAGCTTTATTATAGAGAAATGCATATTTTCTGCATTTGGTTGATCACACCATTTATCAGCTGGGTTGATGCAGCATGGGCAGGAGCTCTGTGAGAAAAAAGCAGTTTGGTTAAAAGCCTGCTCTCAGGGTTAGCTTGTCTCTGAAAGTTTGGGTTTCACTTCTCCCAAAGGGGATGCTGCATTTTAACTACCCAGTGTCTTCTGGAAGAGCCTGGCAGAGGCACTCAGTAGTCCTCAGGCATTAAGCCAGTGCCCTTCCACGTGCCTTCTCCCACCAGGCATTCTGCTGTTGCTTGTGGCACTATTTCCAGGCTGAAATTGTACTGTGGTTTACACAAAGAGTTTTCTAAGAAATCCGGAAAATGCTGTTAGGATAATTCAGAAACCTGACTTACTAATGCAGCATGTTACGCCAATATTTTCTGACCTTTCGTTCTCTTACAACAACCTTAGTTGTACTCACTTGCTAGAAAAATTATGTCTTAAAGACTTTTTATCCTCATTGATTAACAATAAAACTGTGCAACTCAATAAGCTTTAGGAAGGAAGCTGTGATTTTTTTTTTTTCTGGTTATACTGCTTACAAGAAAGATTGTAAGTTTATTCAGGTAGAAATATGGAAATATTTGAAAGTTTTTTGTGTGTTCTTCTACTACGTCTTTTAATTCTGAGTGATTCTTTTTCTCAAATCAATATCCCCAATACTACTTAAAATATGTGCTTACATTTTTGTGTGAAGGGATAAAAATATTTTTAATAAATCTAGCTGAATTTAGTTTCATGTTTTTATTTCTATTGTAATAGGAACTTAGGTCTTCTTTTTACAGTCTCGTGTAATACAGCCATTATGGAGGCAATTTCATAGTTTTTTATTCTAAATATGAAACACCCGTGTCAGAATCTGTCTTTCATTCAAAAACAGAGAAAAGCTCAGAAATGCAGAATGAGATTACAGCCTTCTGGGACAGGTCACAGCACTGGTGTGTGAGGGAAAAGAGAGTGCCATGGACTTGTGCAAGGCTTTTGTCACTGTCCCACATGGCATCCTTGGGACCCTGACAGGTCTGAGAGATGAGCCTTCAAGTTCCACAAGGCCAAGTGCAAAGTCCTCCATATGTGTTGTGGCTGGGCAGAGAATGGATTGAGAGCAGCCCTGAGGAGAAGGATTTGGGGTGCTGCTGAATGAAAAGCTCAGCATGACCCAGCAATGTGCACTTGCAGGGCAGAGGTCCAGCTGCATCCTGGGCTGCATCCCATCCATCCCCTGTGGGCAGCAGGGCAGGGAGGGGGTTCTGCCTCTCTGCCCTGCTCTGGTGAGACCCCAGTGCTACGCCCCAGATCTGCACCCAGCTCCGGGGCCTCCAGGCTTGGAAGGGTGTGGACCCTGTTGGAGGAAGTCCAGAGGAGGTCCCAAAGATGCTCAGAGGGCTCTCGTGCACAGACAGGCTGGGAGAGGTGGGGATGTTCAGCCTGGGGTAGCAAAAGCTCTGTGAAAACTTTAGAGTAACTTGTAAAGGGGTTACAAGAGAGCTGGAGAGGGACTTTTTACGAGGGCTTGTAGTGACAGGACAAGGGAAAATGGCTTTACACTGAAAGGGGCAGGTTTACATCAGACATAAGAAAGAAATTCTTCCCTGTGAGGGTGTGGCACTGGAACAGGCTCCTGGGAGAAGCTGTAGGTTTCCTGCCAGTGTTCAAGGCCAGTCTGGATGGGCTTTGAGCAAGCTGGTTTACTGGAAGGAGACAGGGGGGTTGGATTGAGCTGATCTTTAAGGTCTCTTCCAACCCAAACTGTTTATGTTTCTGTGCCATAGACTGTGATATTCAAAGCCATGTCTTGCTTCTGTTTCAAAGATTTTCATGGCTGTAGTGAATCAGTTCATCATCAGCCTGTAAACTGTGTTTGGAGATGGACTATATATCTAGAAAACAGCCTTGAAAAGGAGAGAGAAAGATGCTTCAGCCTATTCAAATTATATTTGCTTTGCATATTTGCTGGATGTACTTTTTCAGCATTTCCCTTTGAAACACCTTGTTTTGCAGTGGCAAGTGGGCTGCAGAAGGGTTGAAATGACTCATGTTTTCCTCTGACAGCCTCAACCTGTCCTTCCTCCCACACCCAGGCCCTGCAGGTTTTTGATTTAGCCTTTCTTTTGGTTACCGCTGCAGGATTTGCAGTCTCTGTGGTGCTGTATCACACATATGGTACATGCTTTTGTAAAACCAGTCTTCTAGGGTTTTTTGCAACAGAGGTTGAATGGAGACAATCACAGAGCAGGAGCTTTAGGCTTTGTCCTTTGGTTGCATGCGTTGAGATCCCTGATGGTGAGTGCTTGTAGGCTCTTGGTAAATGTGGTCTTCAGCATTTGGCAGCAGTAGCCATTGGAACCTCTAACATTGGTGTACAGGAGTTTTGTGCAAGCAGTGTTTCATTTTTCTCTTTGTTTAGAAAGAGAAAAATGTTTTAGTAAGGTGTTACTCAGTCACAAATTACATTCAGAAATATGTATTATTTGAGGATTGTTTCTGGCAGCAATGCAATTAAATGGTTTGTGAAAACGCTACTATAAATAATGAGAAAACTTGCAATTGTATTATTCTTTGCTCAGCCATTTTCTGATTCATTAGAGTTAGACTGTAAAATCTATAATAACATTATAGGTAGTGTTATATATAAACCACCATATTCAAGAGCTGGTATTTTTTCAAACCACATTAATAAAAGAGCCTGTTTAGAAGATTAAATCCTTAAATCTCCATCTGTGTCTGCATTGTTGTTATGTGCCAGTTAGCAGATAGTTATGGGGAAACTACGTGGTGTCAAAAGCTTCTCATTGTATGGCTCTCTGTGATGTTTCCTCTTGAACACCTCTATCTTCTTGTCACACTCAGAATTCACAGCGTCTGCCCTGCCACTGATACACAGCCCAAAGATCTCTTTAACTGCCTTTTGCTTATGGCCATTTCAAAGCAGCACGAGGCTAAAAATATTTTATTGTTGAAGGACTGCAGCTTACACTGTTTTAAAACTTTGTAGGTTACAGTCCAAGAGTTGCATTCGTTAGCATCAAAAAAGTTAATTGGAGATGCCCTCGATAGTGACTGTGCTATGAATTCACTTTATTATAGTAATTTTTCTAATATTTCATCAAATATTGTTTGTGTACAGTAACTTCATAAATGTCTTACAAGAATATTGTCACTCAATATCAAAATACCATCATGACCTTTAATAATTTCTAATATAATAATTTGATACAACTTGTAATTTTTATCCAAATATTAAAACTAAATATCTTCATTTGAGACAAGTTCTTGTTTTTATGCCAGTCTCCAAGTTTTCAGCTAGCTGGAAACTCTTCTTTCTCACTGTGGGTACCATTAAGCTTTGTATGCTCAGTACTTGATTCATCTCTTTGATATTCTCCTTGCACAAATTTGTAGAACTATTTAAAATGAAGCTTTATTTTTAGAAACTGAACAATATTAATGTCTGCAGAGGATAGTAAGGACTTGGTACATTTTTTAGAAGCTTTGGCACATTCATCAAGTTGTCCAGCTTCTGTCATTTTAAGTCAGTTCTTTGGAATAGGGTTTCACAATGCTCTCAGGGAAACTCCAGTTCTCTCACCAGCACTTGGTTCTGTGAGCTTCTAAACTGGACTCTGTCTTAAACTGGACTCTGTCAGATGTCATTTAAATAAGGCTAACACTGTGATGTTTAGAATAAGTTTGTGTTTCCTAGACTGTGCTATTAACACTTTAAAATAATTCTTACTTAAGGGAAAATAATGGCTTGGATCTGAGTTCACCTGCAGGACACAGAAATTCTGTATTATTATTATAATTTTGTATTATTTTGGAAAAGCTGTGGATCCCTGCAATCCACATGGCCAGGACTGTCCAGAGAGGATGGAACCATGTGATGCTCATGACCTAGGGATCCCCAAAGGGGCTGATGGAGCAGTCATGCAGGCCTTGAAAGCCCATGTCTAAGGCTACACAGGCTGTGATAATTAGTATTTCACAGGGGAGGAAAGAAAATGAGGGAAGCAGGCAGGCTTGAAAGTGGTTGGGAAGCAGGGGCAATGGGGTGGGGAAAGGAGGCAGATGCCAGGAGTTCCTGTTTACACCATTTTTTTCCCCCTTGAATGCTGAAGACAGGAGTCCTGAACTTCAGCAGAAACCTCACAGGTATCTCAGACTTGTTGTTGGTTGTGGTAATCTGGTTCTTCCACACGGTGATCCCGGGAAAGCTGCAGAGTTCAGCGTGGGAGGGATTGGTCACAAATGCTGCAGCTGCCCTCATCACTTCCGCGTGCTGGGGTTGAGCATCAGCCGCTGCGGGGCGAGTGTCAGGAGCCAAGAGGAGATGTCTGTGATCATGGAAGGCCGGAGCCACTGAGCCTTCCATGATCACAGACATCTCCTCTTGGCTGCCACTGCCATTCCCTGCCCTGCTGTGGGGAGGGCCAGGCTGGCACCTCTCAGGTGAGGGAGCAGCTCCTGGGGGACCAGCCATGGGTAGGGGCTGCACTGAGGAGACAGAGTGGCTGCTCTGCCACTCCGGTGAGAGTAAAAACCTCAAAAATGAGCAATCCCAGGCAGGCTGGGCAGCATGATGGGTCCAGGGGGCAGAAGATGTGCTGGGAAAGTGGGGACGTTCCTTGCTGGGAGCTGTGATGTGCTGAGGACTGCTGTGAGAATTCCCTGGGGGATTGCTTACAGATGGTGTTAGGCAATTCCCCTTTTATTTTCTGGAAAAGAGGGCCAGGGAGAGAAGGTGTCTTATATAGGTAGAAATGAACCAGCAAGGGGTTAAAAGAAACAACATTAAAAAATTAAAAGACACAGTTGCTGCTGTGGGTGATGTGTGATGCTGAAGTGGTGCATGTGAGCCAAGAAGGCACAAGAAAATTACCACTTTCTGTTAAGACTTACCCATTTCACACTTACTATAACCCAGAAATGCAAAATGAAATAATGTGTATGTGTATGTGAAAAAATTCTACCATGCTTTTGGAAGCTTGTAAAACATAGCAGGAGGTGGTTTGGGTTTTCTTTTTTTTTCTTTTCTTTTTTTTTTTTTTTTTTTTTTTTTTGGGGGGGGGTGTGTAGTATTACCATAGCATTTAATTATAGCAAAATAAAATTAAAGCATTTACCATAGCAAAAATAATATTTAATTAATAATTTATTAATTATTAATAATACTTAAAATTTATTAAATAAAATTAAGAGTAACTAAAGGCACGTGCAATTGTGTCAGAGAAACAATTCTGCTTGCCAAATCTAGATAGAAAAAATACTGTTTTCTTTGAGGGAAGGTTGGGGTTGTAAGAAACAATTGTACCAGTTTTGTCATTGTGTTGTTAGGTGTTTATGTGCTGTTTGGTCTCAAACTGTACCATGAACGTGGGCAAGGCATGGCTAGGGTTGAAAATATGTAAATGGTGCCTGGCAGAGTTAACGTGTAAGCACAGAGGGTGTAAGCTTAAGTGCACTGCTAGTTACAGAAGCATTCCTTTCACATTTGTTATAAGCTACTGTTGGTTTTTTATAACTAATAGGGGAGCAGTTTACAGTTGATCTACTGCACAGAGAAAAAGAGCTTGTAGCTTCAGATGGAATGGTTGCAGCCTCAGGCAGTTTTGCTAATGCTTTCTATTACAAATAAGTTTAATAGTGTGCATTAAAAGGGATGTGTATTTAAACCTTTATGGTCCATACCATGTTAGGTGGAATTACAGTAAATTGCTACATTTCATTTCTGTAATTATCTTATAAACTGCTAGTTGATATTGTCCTGAAGTTTATGTTCAGGACATTTTAACACCAGTTGTATTTTGGACAGCTTGCATAAGATCATTTGATTGTCTCTTAGGGGTACAAAATTACATATCTGTATAAAAAAAAAAGAAAAAAAATCAATTAAAAAAGCATGAGGGTTGCACACATTTGGATGACTCTGTGTACTGTGGAGAAGGGAGGGATCATGATCACCTCCCGTGCACATTATGAGCATGCACAGAGCAATTTTCCTATGGCTAATAGTTCTGGAAATGTATGTTTAAGAAATGTGCTCTTTTCCTTTTATTTCATTTTTTTCCATTCCTGTAGGAACTTGGAAGTAACAGCCCTCCGCAGAGGAACTGGAAGGGAATTGCTATTGCGCTGCTGGTGATTCTAGTTGTTTGTTCACTCATCACTATGTCAGTCATTCTTTTAACCCCAGGTAACCTTCTTCTTTATTTTATCTTATTAAAGCTGTATGATTCATAATGCAGTCATCAAAAGCAATGAATGTTAAAGTGTCTCTTGCCTTTAAGCATTCTTAACTTGTGGCTATTGTAAGTTTGGTGCCTGTAGGGACTCGGGAGCTGCTAGAGGCCTTGTGGAGCAGAAATATTTGGGGTTGGGAATAGGTCCTTAGGATTGGCCTTGAGGGAGCTACAGCAATCCTTGTGAGCCTCAGTAGGTGTGAGCTGACTTCAAGAGTTTGTTGTTGGTTTTTGGTGTAATTTCAGATTCACAGATGAGCTAGGAGAAAACTGAATGCCATGGAAAACTGATTCTGAGAATGCAACTTCTCACTCAGTCATGAACATGGATCTTCCATCTGCACATGCACAAGCTTCTTCCCTTTTCTTTCTTTCAGAAACAATGAGGGGAAAGTAATGGCTCAGTCAAAAAAAAAGAAAAAAAAGGGAGAGGGCAAGAAGTAGACAGAGCAAGCACTGTACAAATTAAAAAAAAAAAAATCTTTGAATCCTTTTGCCAGTTTTAAAGTTAGAGTGTAAAGTAGCTGATGTGCATGGCATGCCTAGATAGTAAATATTGGTCTGCAAATATTCTGCCATTCAAGTGCTCAGTTTGTGTAAACCAGAAAGTTAATGAAGCTCTTTTCAGTCAAATAATGGTTCCAGGCTGTTTGGCCACGAGATGAAATCACCGAGGGAAGCTGTGCATGAGCAAGTACAGCAGCAGAGTGCTGCTGCTTTAAAGGAAGGTGGTGAGGCTAAATGGCAAAGGATCAAAAAGCTTTGCTTGTCAGAGGGGATGAGGCAGCTGGAAAGAGGATGCAGGAACACTATGGATAGTCTGCTTCCCCTGTTTTGTATAAATATCTACTCCTTATGCAGGGTGCTGTCCAAAATGGCTGTTTGCTTATTTCCACTTAGATCAAGTTGAGAAAAATAAAAGTGAAGTTGTGCTGCTGTAGTCTCAGTGAATAGGAGCCTTCTTCAGCGAATAATAAAAAAGAGGTTTTGAGAGCACATGGTAGTGTATCCTGGTACACTTTAAGAGAGAAGACTGTTTTTTGTTTCAAGGAGAGGTAGGTTTTTTTTTGAAGACTTGTAAAATATCAAGTGTTTGCTGGAATCTACAATAATAACTTTCAGTTGTGGGTCTTATATCTGTATAGAATTAGTTATGATGTAAAAACATAAACTGAAGTCTTTGAAGGCACTCATGGAAAAAGAATAAACAACCTAGGGGAATGTTAAGTTAAAAAAAAAAAAATGTTAAAAAAGCTCAGTGGATTATGACATCTCTGAGGTTGTTTCAAAATCCAGAGATCTTGGTTGAAAACTTGTGTAAGCTGGGACCTACATTTCAGTTCAAGTCATGCAAGTGAAAACTAGTTCTGTCAGCTCATATGCTTTAAGATATCCCATAGAGACTGATATAAATTAAAACCTTTCTCCCAGAACAATCTAGGTCTGTAAAACTGGGCTTTCCTGTGGCTTGGAAATGCTTACCATGGAAAGCTTTGAGGTGCATTGTAGGATAGATAATTGCCCTTTTTCGGCCCTAATCATTGCTGTTCTCCCTTCACTTTCATTATTATTTTGTTTGATTATTGAATTAATATGAATTATGAATTATTATTAGAATTAGATTATATTATTAGAATTATGAATTATTAATGGTTTGGGAAGTAGGTATTTTGCTACTCTGTTGGCAGGTACTAAGCTCTATAGCTGACACTTCTTTGTCATGAATATGTGTTAAGATCACTTTGGGATGTCCAGTATTTGAGGGGAGGAAAAAAGTAGAGACCCCCCCCCTGATGTCTGGCTATTGTGAAGTGCTTAGTTCCAAGTTGATGCTAATTTGTTATTATAAATATTTGGGTTTGAAAATCCTTCTCATAAAATATAATAGGTCTGAATGAAGATATTCAGTGCAAATGTCCTTTGTTACCTTGGGATGTTTCAGTGTTCATTTCTGGTACTATTTTGAGCATCAGAGAGTTCTCTCCCTATTTAGTTCTGCCTGTATGGATGGGTGCTTTTTAGATTTCATGTAAATTCCCCTAAACACTGTACATCATGCTGCTTCTTTTTATGGAAATGATGATAATTTCAGATGGTTATGGCTCAGAAGCATGATTTTTTCACTGGCATTTTTTGGAGGCAGAAGTGTACTTACTGATATGCCAAACACAACTGCAGCAATCTCTTTTGCCTGCAATTATTTACACATTGTTTTGTCCACAATATAAGAAACTCTTAGGTCTGTGTACACTAACAGTTGTCGTTTGACTTCTCTCAAATTTTGAGCAACAGCTTTCCTGCCTTTTCATAGAGGGACCAATGCTTCCATATGGGATAGAATGTTTTTAAAAGAAAGTGTAATTCATTTGCAAAAGGCTTCAAAGAGGCTTTAGCTTCCACTAAACATAGAAACTATATTAAAACTAAAAGGAAATGTTTGATTTTCTTTTTGTATTATCTTTTATTACATGAAATATAACTTGACTATACAATACTAAGCAGGATCTCTGTTGACATGGAGATGTATTTTGACCTATTAATATCTTGGTTTTTGTTCAAATCTGAAAACTCTGTGTTACAATTATGGTTGTGGTTTGAGTAAATGTATTGTACCAACAATATTAGTAACATTTCTGATCACTTTATCTTGCTTTTCATCTATGATAATACTCAGAATCTTTATAAATGTTTGAGTGTTCTCAACAAAGAGATGGAAAAGTGGAAGAACAAACCATCCAGTGATGTAAAACATTAGTGGTAGAGTCTGAATGAACTCTCAGCTCAATAATCACTTGTTGGGGCTCAGGAACTCTCTGTGAGCCCCCGTGGACTAAGGAGTACATTAAATAAACCCCACTGCTCCCAGCAAGTAGAAATTGCTACACTGCTCCATACCTGGGAGTAGAAGGCTTGCAGGCAAATATCCCTGCTGGTTTTCTTCAAAATTAGGAAAGTGCAATGATAAAGAAAGTGCACAGAGATGCCAAAGAATGAAGTTGCCCTTGTTAAAGCAGAGGACTGGCTTGGAAAAACTTGGAAGTTTCAGAACGGGAGCCTGTCTGTCCTCTGGGGCATTATGAATCTAGTGATTTTTGTTTAATATGGGAATAATCTTATAAATATGTCTTTATATTGGGAATTAGTGGCCAGTGCAGAAACACAGGTGACTGTCCATGAGATGCCATCATTTGGTTTGTATGTCAGTATAAATATAACACATCTTCTGCTTTTATTCTATTTCATGTTTTTGAGGTTTCATCTCACACCTGCATATACTGAAATAATCTTAGGTAGATGTTTAAGATATCAGTGTCTTTAAACCATTCCTGCCTTTGAATCAACTTGTTCTTGCTTTGCATCATGACAGTATGTTCCACCTTGTAGGAATTATGTGAAGACCTCTCTGATGAGCCACTGTTGATCTTTATCTCAAAACTGACAAATGTTCAGTTGAAACTATTAGCAGCTGAAAGCTTCTATAAGAAAAACCACTTAAGAGCAGCCTAAGAACTGTATGGATTTGGCCTCCCCTGTACAGGTGTTTTGCCACAACACTTAAAGCTGTTTCTCCCTTTTGGGACTATCAGTTATACCTTCCTGTTAACTTACAGTTTCTGAAGGTGTGGAAGACTCAAATGCTTTTTCTAGGGCTTGCTTACTGAGATATTGATGTTGGCATTTAAACCATGCCTGCTGATGTGTGCACTTACTGTTGAGCAAAGGAGCACCTACCTAATCATAGATCCAAGGAAAACTCACACATGATAGGAAAAAAGGACACTTTTTCAGAAAAATTACTTTAGAGAACATTTAGGTTAGACAAACGGTCAGAAAATGCTTTCTGTGGAAAGGGTTCAGTAAAATCAAGCTCTGGGAAGAGAATCCATTTGGATTATGTCCAGTAGATAAACTGTTCAGGGTTAGGACCGACCTCTCCATACCCTCTCTCATACTACTCTTAAAGGAAAGGAAAGCAAACAACAATTTTTTTTTTTTTTTTTTTTTGGTGTTGTGGATATTCACTGCAAGAAGGTTCAAGTTTCTGTTCAATTCTGTACAGACTCCCTGTAACTACTGTAAATTGGCAGGCAGGTTTTGATATCCGACTCTTTTCTGTCAAGTTTTCTTCCTTTGTCATGATAACACAAAGTGAGCCATGCTAACTCCCAGCTACACCTGCTACCTTGCATACAGTTTACTAGTGGTGTTTTTCCACTTTCAGATGGCATTTAACATAAAGCCTTTATCCTAATTTCTATCATAAAACCTTTTTTTTTTTCCACAGAAAAGTCAGTAGGGAGCTTCAGTTAATGGCATACTACAGTACATAATTATTAGTTTTATTTGCTACGTTAGAAGGCAAATTTTATGAGGTGTTTAGACTACATTTAACCTGCAAAAGTAATATCCTATAAACTCATGAAAAGTAGCAAGGCCATTAATTTCAAGTTTTGGAGTCTCCTAGTTTAGTAAGCACAAACAGGTTTGTCACTTTGAATTAATACATACCAGTATTTAAACTGTTTATAATTAGATGTACAGTTAAAAACTCTTTAGCATTTGATTTTGTAATCTTGTGTCATTTGCTATATATATATATATATATATATATATATATATATATATATATAAAATTTCAGACTGAAATACAGAAATCTATGGTAAATAGTGTGAGAACATTGGAAATATCATTCCTTTAAGGAATAATTCAATAAAATTTACAGGGAAATGAAAAAGAGATAGGCTATTTTGTAATGTAATAAATACAAAGTAGTAAAGGGAAGTCTTTAAAATGAGACAAGTATATCCTAGAATCAAGGATTAGTTTGGGTTGGAAGGGACCTTAAAGATCATCTCATTCCAACCCTCCTGCCATGGGACACTTTCCACTATCCCAGGTGGCTCTAAGCCCTGTCCTGGTTCTGAGCACTTCCAGGGATGGGGCAGCCACAGCTTCTCTGGGCACTCTGTGCCAGGACCTCTCCACCCTCACAGGGAAGATTTCCTTCCTAGCACCAATCTAAACCTGCACTCTTTCAGTTTAAAGCAATTTCCCCTTGTCCTGTCACTCCATGACTGTCCAAAAGTCCCTCTCCAGCTTTCTTGGAGCCCCCTTAGGTACTGGAAGGTGCCCTAAGGTCTTGCTGGAGCTTTCTCTTCTCCAGGCTGAGCAGTCTCAAATGTCCCCCTGTCTCCATAGCAGAGATGCTGCAGCTCCCTGAGCATCTTTGTGGTCTCCTCTGGACCTGCTCCAACAGCTCCATGTCCTTGTCACTTGGAGAAGAGTTACCAGCAATGCATTCCAGGAAACTTCTGAGTTGGTTATGCCCTGCTGTGCTGCCCCCCCCAAGAGGTATTGGGGTGGTCAAAGTCACCCACAAGGACCAGGGCTTGTGGATGTGGGGACACTGCCCTTGGTCCTCCAGCTGGGGTGGCCTGTAGCAGTCCCCAAGGTGACAATAATGTCACCTGTCCCCTCTTTAATCCTGACCCATAAGGTTGGCTCCTCATCCATCCTCAGGGGTAGCTCCATGCATTGCAGCTCGTCCCTGACACAAGAGGGCCACCCCTCCTGTTCTCCCCTGCCTCTGGGTGTAACCATGGTGGGGTGCAACTAATTTGTGCTTGTGCTCCGTAAAGATTAACCCACTCCTGTTTTGAGGGTTCCCAGGATGTGTAATTCACCCTGTTACAGATAAACTGGGCATCTGAGATACTCACAGAGAGCAAAGGTAGAACTCTACCTTTTACAAGGGTTACAAACAGAGCTCCGTTTTGGTTAAAACTTAGCATTAGGAAAAAAATACTTCTAAAACATCTAAAACATCTTGTAATATGTCTAAAACATCTTGTAAAGTTGCTTGAAGATGCAATTTTTTTTAGTTTACAAATGCTAACCATAGTTTAAAACTTACTTTAAGATCCAGTTTATATCGAGACTTCTTGCCAGGATGTGATAGAAAACAGAGAGCAGAGCTGATGTTCCTTTCTTCTCTAATAGCTTCTCTGTACTCAGCTGATGTATTGTTTTAGTGATTTTTATTTAAGTAGTTGGAAAAAAATCTGTCATAGGTAAGGCAATCTTTGACAATATAACAGCTTGTGTGAGCTTGATTGCTACTTGGCAAACTGGCAGGAAATAAAGGGTCACAATAAGTAGAAACAGACTCAGGTAAGGTTAGAAGGGAAACACATTTGGAATTATAAACAGCATCAGAAATTGGTGTGTGGAATCCAAATAGGTGATGGAAAACAGCTTGTGGAGGGTAGGTTGTCAACAAGGCTGTGGAGAAAGGGGATAATGGGCATGAGGAGAGCCCAGTGTTTGGTGCTGTTAAGTCAGAAGCAGTGTTTTGAAGGCACAGGAATGTATTTGTGGAGCTGAACAGAGCACACATAACAACATGTGCTTACTTTGAAGATAAAAACACACTGTGTGGCAGGAGCACAAGCTAACAAGGTCCCACAATGTGTAAACAGAGGGATTAGGTATAAATCAAGAGAGATAATGTTGCTCTGCTGTAAATCTCCAGTAAGACTGCAAGTGGAATATTGTGTCCCATGCTGGACTGGCAGATGAAGAAAAAAAAAATCTAAACAGACTATTTTGATTCCTAGAAGGCAGGAAGAGGACAAAAAGCTTATTTAAAGATTAGAATGTTTGTCTTATGAGGGAGGATTTGGACAACTCTGCATGCTTGGCCTTACAAGACATGAAGTGCAAGGAGAGTTGATTACAGTGGGTGAGTGCTTCCTGGAGCCCTGCTGCCACCTGCGAGGGAGCAACATGCAAAATGCAGCAGAGCTGTGGTGTGAGCAGCTGGGAGGGCCTTGTGGCTGTTGTAAATTCATGATGAGCATTAAAAGGGAATTTCTCTTCAGTACACCAAGGATGCATCTTATTAACATCAGCTGAAGTGACTGCAGCGGGCAGTGCTGACATATAAAGGCAAAAATATCATATTGCTGTTGATTCCAGTAAGCTTTCTGCTGGGCCTCTAATTGAGAAATTTGGCTGAATAAAGACCAATAACAAAACTATTGATTGACTTTATTCTCTTTGAAGGGTCACATTCTCATCCAAAATGTATTACAGAATATGACCTTTACAAAGCAGGTTTCTTTGTTAAAAAAGTCCTGGTAGCATCATGGGTTGACACAAAGATAACAAGATTGCTGCCTGACTACTGTGATGGCAGATACTCTCTTTGTATGTGGCTATCATCAGAGCACTGTTTAATATCAGTAAGGACAAAATCTGCCTAACCCAAAGTTCCCCTCATGGAGAAGGAGAGAAAAACTCGTAGAGAAGAGAAAGAGTGCAGTAATTTATGGTAACGTGCCCAATATTACAAAATTCTTTTAAAAACCTGGCTGGGCATTGGACTGGATGTGTGGGAAGTGCACAGGTGCATCTTTTTGCACAGGCAAGAAACAGCACAGCTTTTGGCAGCTGCTGTTCTAAACAGCCTGAAGCAGGCAGGTGAAGTGCAAGCTGCTGCCAGGGACTATTGCTTGGAAACTTGGTGGGTTTGTCTTTTGACACTAAAACTTTTGCTTTAATAGCAATGGTTCAGTATCACCACTGTTAGTGCAGCAGTTCACTATTGAATCTTCACTACTTATTTTTTTAGCTTACAGCACAAGAACACTGATATTTAGCAGAGCTTTTTTAGTTTTCTGAAGTGTGGAGATGGTTTTAGATGCAGGAAATTAATTTTGTTTTATTTAGTTTTGTTTTGTAAGTCAAGGTTGGCTAATGTTCAGGAGCACAATATTCCTGGGTCATGTTTGGGAAAAACACAAGGCTGCTAGCCAAGTCATGTTGTTCACATCACTAGAAAGCACAGGCTGTAAAATATGCATGTAGATTTGTTTTTAATTTCATTTTAAATTGTTGACTAGGTGAAGTTGGTTCCAAATTTACTTGCAGGAGTTTTTTATCTAGTTTCTCTCAGTGTAAGGTCCTCAATGTGTTCAACATGCTTTGGCTGTCAGGAAATTTTGGTATTTGTTTGTAATTTTTTGTGGTGTGGGGCTGTGGTAAGAAAGAGCTTTGCAATGAAAGTCCCAATATTGTAAATAGCCAAATACTAAATCCTGTAGTTTTCCTGTCCAAAAGGTACCAATTCTTTGTTTCCTGAAGCTTTACTAAACAAAAATTATACTTTTACTTGTTATGAAAAAAAAAATAAGAGCAAGGTATTTTTATCATGGTTCTATAATTCCAATGTTTTGCAAACAACACTGAATATATTGTTTTCAATAATTATCTAAAATGATCTTGTTGTATTTATTTTAGATGAACTTGCAAATTCATCAGAAAACAGATTATCCTTGGAAGATCTCTTCAGGAAAGAGTTCATAATTCATAATCCAGAAGCCAAATGGATTAATGGTAAGTTTATAAGATCTCACTTAATTTGAAACTAGGTAAAAATTTTAAGTCTTGAATAATATTATCCAGTCACTGAGAAAAACAAAAATCAGTTAAAATTGCAAACCCTCTTGAAACTGGCCAGTGTCCCAGTTTTCCTTGTTCCTCTGAATCACTTCTCTTTCATTAATTTTTGAAGTGGCTTTCTATTTTTAAAGCCCTGTCTAGTAGAAACCCACTAAAATTACCTGGATGTGCTCCTGACTCAACTGGAAGCAGTGGTGAAGAGTTATGTTTAAGAACTGGATCTTGTTTGTGGATTCACAGGAAGATCAACTCTATTAATATCTGAACTTTGGGATTTGAGAACTGGTTCTCTTTGCATCTAGAAAATACTTGAATATTCCAATATATTTGTACAGTCATGGTATTTTTCTGATGACAACTAATTGTATTTAGTATTCAAATTTATTAAATGATTTGTGCATGGCATGCAGATTTCTCCAAAATTAAGCAGTTTTAATGTAAAAAAAGAAAAATAATTCAAACTCTTTTTCTCAACTCACTGACTTCTTTTTCTCTTGTTGCCATGCCTTGTTCACTTTCTGTCTGTAAGAAATGTACAGGTAATGCAGTAGCAGCTGTCTGGTTTGTGTCATTGTGGTAATCTGGGTGTTCCTGCAGGTGACAGAATCAAATAACAACAGGATTTGTGCAAAACTGGGCAAGGCAAAACTGTTGTGGAGTGCTCTGTGCAAGGCAGGAGTCTGGCAGTCTGGTGGCTGTGTGTGTAAATTCAGAATGAATTTGCATGGAAATATTGCTTCAATTATATTAACTTTGGCGTTCAACTATAATTAGAACTGCTTTACTTAGTAGGGAGCTGTGTGATTGAATTATTGCTTTGTGATAAACTCTGAAGAATGAAGTGGGTATAATAAACATAAGTGCATTTAAAAATAAAAGCATAAAAAGGAGAAAAGTATGGTCAGTATTTTTTTTTTCAGGACCTGCTCTGGTATTTGTTACCCATTAGTTTAGGGATTAGAGAAGGGACAGAGTTTAGTTTCCTGCCACTCCCTTTCCCCAGCTACTCCAATGATATCTCACCTTTCTGCTGAGTTGCCCTTAGTTTCTTCTTGGGACTGGTTTTTGTCTGCAGTCAGTGCAAAAAAAAAAAAAAAAAAAGTGATACTGGGTACAGCTGGAACAGTTCTGTTGCCAAGAGGAGAAGTTTCTTGTGTTTGGCAGAAAACTCTTTTCCTGTAAGACTTTTTGCTAATGAAATCATAAAAGCAGGTTTTCAATTTGCTGTTCTCTGTTAAAACAGCTGCCTCTGACCCCACCCTTTTGAAAAACACTGGCCCTAATTGTCAAATAAAGTTACCCCAGAGCCACTACTGTAAACTAAGGTGGTCACTAAAAGCAGGTAAGTACATAGTGGAAGAAGACCACTATCCTGGTTCCATCTATTATTCATGTTACTTAAAAAATCCATGAGATGATTCTCCTAAGAACTCTAGTAGTTCTTCATAACATGTGCCTAATATTCTATGCATAAAAATAGTACTAATTTCAAAACCCAGGACAATAAAACTAAAAGGCTGTGGATGGAGTTACATTAAATATTGGTGATGCTATAAAACATGTAGTTTATTGTATTTCTTAACTCTCTTCTACAGCCTGTAATAACAGCTAAGCTTCTTTTATGAGTTTCCCAGATGTGGTAAAAAGAAATGCAGAATTTGGTGCTAAATCCTGGCTTGGATACAGGTTTCTCCTATGGTTTTCAAAATCTATCTTAAAAGCTCCTACATTGAAATATAATTTAATTAGCATCATGCAAAAATATCATTTGTATTAGTATAATGCAAAAAAATTGTTGTAAACAATCCAGTGTAAAAGCTATGAGATTGTACAGGTATGAACTTTTCCATCTCTTGAAAATAATACTAGAAATGCTATTTATTAGAGAAAGGCCCTGTGTTTTATTAACAGTACATTGATTCTAATATCCAGTCTTTCTGCAATTATGGTTTTCTGAGTCAGTGTGAAAACTTCTAAGCCCACAGTTAGGTGTTCTCCTGAGTTTATCGTCCAAAGAAACAATGAAGTCCAATAGTACAAAAAAAAAAGGAGGAAAGAAAGGACATTTTGTTTATTAGAATATGTGTGTGTATGAGAAGTAAAAAAAAAGTGGGGGTAATTAAGGATTTAATGAAGTATTTTTGATGAACACAGAAAAAAAATATGTATAGGTTTTGGGGTTTTTTTACATTTTCTTTGAAAATAGCCAATATAGTTAATGATATCCAATATCTTGGGCAATAAAAAACCCCAAGGAATAGTTTTTCAAAGCAGCATTTCTGCTTCCTACTTCTATTTTTATTTTTTAAGACTTTATTTCCTGGCACTGTGGCATTGCAGTGATGGCATTATATGCACGGAAAATGAAATATATAACTTCAGATTCATTACTGAGGGGAGCATTTGGCACTTTCTTTGGATATTGGCAGGATAAGTGAACTCTGCACAGGATGATTTTAGCAGAAAATAAATAGCTACTTACTACCTTTTGCTCCTCTTGGAATAGGATAATTTGCATCCATCTGAAAGTTTTATCATCTTTACCTCCTGGGAAGGGGTAGGAATAGAGACTGAAGAAGTGGTTCCTGCTGTAAGCAGTGTCTGCAGGGTCTGGAGCATGTTTTGTAGAAAAACAAAAAGAAAGATTTAAGGCTTTCAAGTGGTGGATGAATCACTGTGTCCTTAGGTAAGGCCTGGTATTTAACTGCTGCCCTTTAATGAAACTTTCCCTACTGATCTTTGGATTTCTCTGACATTATCTTCCAATCTTGCATTATTTCTTCTGTGTTTGAAAGCTCCTTCACTACAAAAGCCATCCCCATGCAGCTATTTCTAGACTGCTCTTTAATAAGAGCAGCCCTTAAATGCAGAATTTTTTACAGTCCATTTCCTTTCCTGCTTGAAACTGAGTCCACAATTTTATGGGCTTGCCACCAAAGTTAATAATTATGCAAATGTCTAAAGTTGGAGAGGAGATGTTGGTCTTTATCTGAGATAATCAGATGTTGCTGAGGAAAATAAAAGCAACACGATGAGCTAGTCTTAAAAGTGACAAAATATATTCCTGTTTTTTATAATATGTAAAGATGTACCTGTGCAGATATCCAGACTTCTTCCTTCCTTCCTTTTTTTCTCTTTCTATTTTGGTATATTTCAAAGACAATATATATTTTTTTAACCTGACTTGGATTTTTTTTTTTCTTTCTTTGAAAGAATTTACAAAGGAAAGTATAAGGAAATAGGGATGATAGCTAGTAATTTTGTTGAAAATAACTTAGTAGGGTGCTAAGCTTTGTCAGTTACAAATCTGATTACTTTGGCTGTAAAAGGACATGGTGGAGAGTACACCCAACCTTTAACCAGTCCAATCCCTGTTCGCTGGAAAAGTGTTTAATTGCAGAAGGCATTCCAGGTGTCTGGCATAGTTTTGGAGACTTTGAATGAGAGTACATCTTCCTGTAGCATTATTGATCATCAGGTTTTCTAATAGGAAATAAGAATTTAAAATGCTGCCAGTGAATAATGAACATGGTTGAACCTGACAGCTCACTGGTGCAGAGTGAAGAATTTTTTCAAGATATTTTCCCAATTTCTCTCAAGTTACTTGGAAATGTGTATGCTCCCTTGTGGGAAATATTGAGGACTCAACAGATTTGCATTCTTTTACTGAGGTCTGTACTTATGTCTTTTGTTTCAGGGACTATTGCTGTTAATGACAATAAAATTCAGAATATTTTTGTGTATTCCTCTGTGAATATGTGAGTTGCTTGCATTTTTTTCTGTTCAGACATTCTTTGCCAATCTTTCCTGTATAAAATAGAGTGCACTGGCTCCTTGATGGCACTGTCAGATGGGTGAATAGCCAGCACAATGACAGTAATTTTCATATCTTTTAATAAACAGTGTTGCAGAAGGAGCTGCAGTCTGAATGATGGCAGGCATTTCCCTGGAATCCTGTTCATGCTAAAGCTCAGCAAATCACCTGAGCATGTGTTGTGTTTTTGTGTGTTTGTGTGTGTGTGTATTTGTCTGTGTGTGTTTTTGTGTGTGTGTATTTTTGTGTATTTGTCTGTGTTTGTGTGTGTATTTGTATGTGTATTTTTGTGTTTGTGTGTGAGTGTGTGTTTTTGTGTTTGTGTGTGTGTCTGTAGGTGTGTTTTTGTGTTTGTGTGTGTTTTTGTGTGCGTGTTTGTGTTTTTGTGTGTGTGCCAGCACAAGAGACAGGGTTTCTGGTGACACTTCAGGGAGGGAAGACAAGAGAGTTCCTTTCTTTACCCAACCAGCCCAAATATGAATGCATCATTCCAATGAGAGCTTTCTGGAGGAGGCATATGTTTGCACCTCATTCTCTTATTGTAAACCCCTGTTTTGGAATTAGGTTTATCACTTTTTCCACCATAAAATCCAAGGTTGTGCCAGCAGTCTCAGCAGGCACACCCTGTTCAGATTCAATTTTCAAAGCAAATCATTTTTTAATACACATATATATTTTCAAGGCAAAGATTCTTCAACTTTTCTTTTTGTTTCTTCCCCTTTTACAGTTTTAATATGTTTGGAGATTATAATAAACCACTCCATCTAAGTGAGAAGTATTTTCACTCCAGTTTTGTGTTTTTTTTTTTTTTAACTCAAGGCTTTTCATTAACTTTATTTTCTTGTTTTATTTTTGTGTTTTTATGGTGTTTCCAGATTTCCTATATCAGCCTCAGCAGAAGCTTTCATTTGCTGAATAATTGCTAGTTCTGATGTGGGCATCTTTATTTTCATGCAGTGAGGAGAAAAGAAAATAAGTGATGACACCCCTTTTGAACATCAGAGAAATTATGGGACTGGTTTAGGGAGGAAATCCCTCTGCTCCCCACATTTATTTTGCAAACATTTATTTTGTTTAGTACAGTCTCTTAAAAAAAAAAAAAAGGAAAAAAATTACAATTTTTAAGCATTTTTACAGTTGACCAGTGGTTTCACTGTAATCTTTTACAGACTGTGTATTACAGTTAACATGAAAGAAATATTACTTCAGCTTCTCATAACATGTTTGCTTTCCTTAAAGAGCAACTGAGAGAGTGTCTGGTCATAAATTTATCTGTGGTTGTCCCTGGCACGTTTCTCATGCCTTTGTCACCTGGGGAGTGAAATGTGTAGGCAGTGGCCTTTGCTGGAGCTGGTGCTTCCCTTGGGTCTCTGTTGCCTCTTGTTTATCCTGAAAAATAAAATAAAAAGTGGGCCTGGGAAACCTGGGATGAAGATGATTGAAATTGCTTTAAGATTATTTATGATAAAAATGGAAGTGGTTTGGGAAGCACAACACATAGATTCCACAGTAGCACATATGCCAACTTTGTGCAGTAAAAATATGGTTTAAAACATTTGGCACTTCTTAAAAGAAGCTTTTCCTGTGTATGAGATAAACATAAACTTGTTTTCACAGGGCTGAGTGTGTTTTGATATTTGTCAATGGGTATGGGTCAATTTCAAGAAATAATCCATCACAGAACAATAAGAGAAGAGATTCCGCTCCAGAAATTTGTTGCTGAGTTGGATTCAAGAAGCAAAGAAATACCTCTTTTAGAATTACACATCTCTGTATGTTGGTATTACCCCTGCAATCAGTGATGGATGTTAAGAGTGAAGTCCTATGTTATTTTTTTCCCTGTCCCTTAAATGAGATGAGAGTGGGAATGGCCAGGTTGGAATGCAGCCATGGGGCAGGAGAGCACTTCTGGTATAGCAGGGGCTGTTTGATGCTCATCAATTTGCTGTGATGTTAATTAATTAATTAATTATCTAATGCTGTGTCAGGAGCTTGGGTAGAAGTGAAGAGGGGTATGCTCAGTGTTACTCGTGCCAGCTCTGCACAGGTTTTTCATTTTTTGTTGGAAATCTCTCTGTGCAGAGCCTGGAGCTGGAAGCCAGGCCAGGGAGTTGTTTTGTTGCCTGGGGTTCTCTGTGAAGAGTTTATTTCTAAAAGGCAGCAGAGGGGGTTGGACTTTGATTCTCTGTGCTGCAAAAAGCAGCCTGTGGAAGAACAAGTAAAAAAAAAAAAAAAAAAAAAAAAAAAGCACTCCAATCTTCAGAGGCTTTCAGTTAAAATTCTTCTTTCCTAAAACTCCAGCAAGTTGTGTGAAATATTCACCCCAGTTTTGCCAAGTCTGAAGACAATGTTTTGGGAAAGGCCCAAAAAATTAGAGAAGATACATAGAGCATCTCCAGGCTGGCTGATATTTCTCTCAGAAACTGCTAAGAAGGGGAATAAAAGGCTTAATTGATACCATTCCACTGATTTATTAAAATAACTTCTTAAAATAATTTAAACAATGTTTTTGTGAAACAGATTGAATGATTCGGTTTTCTCATTAGGGAACAGACTGGAGGAGTTTGGGGCTGTGTTTGTGCTGATGCTCTGTGAGCCAGCTGTGGATGGGTAATTGGTCATTCAGGGAGGTACCACCCCTGTACCAAGAATAATGTGCATTGTGGTGTCCTTTGCTCCAGGAATTGTGTTTTCTCAAGCAATGAACAATTTTGTGTTAGGAAGAATTCTTATTTTCTGGTTAGTTTTAGTTTTTGTGGGTGGTTGGTTTGGTGTTTTGTCCTCATTAAAATTCTTTCTTCCGCCGTGTGCACCACAATGAGGTAATTTAATAAGTAATTTTTCCTCTTGGCTCTACTTTAGTCTTTAAACAATGTTACTTAGTGGCTCTTTCACCTGATCTCCCTGCCCCACCACACTGTCAGGACCTGCTGCAGGGACTGTGCCCCTTTCTGCTCTCCTGTAATTGATGTCTCCAAGGTGGCACATTTCCTGCTTCCTCTAGAAGCAGATCTTGGGCAGCTTCTGCTCAGATCAGTTAATCCCTGTTGCTGCATCAATACTGGTGCCACTGTTAATGATGGTGAACAAGCATTAAACAGTGCTGTGCATTCAGGGCCATTAACTTGTGTCACCATTGGATTCTGCAAATGACTTCTCCCTTCCTCCACCAACATTCTTTGTACACCAGGACAACATTGTGTTAGTTGTGACTTCTGCACTATCCTGTGGCTGTTGTTTTTTCTCAAGCATCACCATTACTGACTGCAAAAAATTTTTTTACTGGCCATTTTTTTTCTGACATTTTGTTTTTGATTTTTACTAGGCATGTTGTATTCCCTCTACAGAATACTTGAAATATATTTTCCTTAAGAGTCCTTGCTTCTTGGAACAACTTATTTCTAGTTGTATTTACTGAGATGTAGCCTGATTCTGTGCTAGTTGAAATCTCTAGGTATGGGATAAAATCCAAAATTTGGGACATAAGTCAGGAAAAAATGAAATCAAGTATTCCAGCTACTGAGAGGTCAAACTACCTTTTGCCACCAATAGTCAAAAACACAGCTAATCATTGCAATCCTTCTTAAAATTTATGTCCCTATTGATTTTTTACTTATTCCACAGCCCAAAGCATTAAGAATTTAACAGAGACATCAATATCCTTAGAAAACATTTACACAGGGAGAGTGTATCTGTTGCACAAGGTGTCTTTTGAAAGAGATTAGCAGAATGATTTACATTTTCTAATCAGTATTTCTGGATAGTAACCTAATGTTGAAAGGTTAAATGCATCAGTTCTGTGTGTGAACCCCTGGGAAAGTGGACCAGACACTAAATAAATCTGAGTTCTCCCTATTTGTTGAAGCAAAAGTCTCCTGAGTGCAGTGCAGAAGTTTAAATATTCCCATAGTTTCCATAGTGATGTTGGTGGAAGAGGGAGGCCTTTTCTCAGTAACACATTTCTGGCTTAGCCAGCAGTCCTTAATGTGATCAACAAGTCTAAACTGATCGTGCTACATCATTACTCCTAGGATGCAGCCCCCTAGGCAGAATATTTTTGTTGCATGAGCAAAGCTGAGCAGTGGATAAAGCATTTTGGAATGGTAACAGATGGTGGGTGCTACAAAGCAGACTCCTGAGTTCCCTCCAGACTTCCACATTGGTTTCTGTTATTCATAAAGACTTCAGAGATGGATCTGTGTGCATCAGCAGGCTCATGTACACATGAAGGGTAGTATTTTCACCCTGTGCCTGCTTGTTCATCTTTCCCCACTTGTCATCAGCACAAAGTGTACCCCTTGCCCAGCTGGAGCTGCAGTCCTTTCCCCATGGGATAGTGGTGGCCTGTTAACTTCTCCTTTGGAAGCTGCTGTTAATACCTGCAGCTGGCTTCACGGTCCTTCTCAAAGGCTCATTTAAGTCTGCTCTAATTTGTTCATCAGCAATTGGATTTTCTTTAAAGGAGTGCTGTGCAGGAAGAGTAGCTGTGTGCAGTTGTAGCTGTGTGCAGCAGCAGCACAGTTGGCTGATTCTGCCTGGTTTCCATTTGCCTAAACCAAATTCTTGAATTTTTGTCAGTTTTCTTTCTAGACACTTTAACAAACACTCAGTTGTGTTTTGTGGCAGATAAGCAAGCTGTACAGTGCTTAAAGTCAGTATCTCTAAAAGCCAAAGTTTTACATTTCTAATCCTTACATTTTGTTGTCCGTTCATGTTTTTTCTTGGATTAAGAGGCAGTAAAACCAGTGCTTTCTATACCATTCTGTCTAGCTCAAATGTTAGCATAGTGGATCCATAAAAATTGCATTTTTAACACATTTGTATCTATGAAGATATATGCACACATAAGTTTATTTCACTTTTAGGTCTTTTTTAATTTGCTCTCTTTAACTGATTCTGTTGGGGCAGATTTCGGAGACACTGACTCATATTTCCCACTCATTCATCCATTTTTCTGGTCTGTTTTGCCCAGAACAGGGTTATTCTTCCAACCACATGAAAATGTGGTTGGCACTTGAACAATTTTGCTTGTCTCTTTCAGTGTGATGCAAAAGGACTTGAGTAGGTTTAGTATGTTTAGGTTTTAGTATCTTTGGGAAAGTATGTTTGGATTTATCTGACTACATGTAGTGACCTCATGTATTTGGGGTTCTTTCAAGGTCTATTCTGTGCATCAGTTCTATTCGATTCTCACAATAAAGTGTGAAGTGCAGTGACAGCAACAGTGCTATAAAGTTTAAATTATTACATTTTTGAGAATCGGATTTAATTACATTTCTAATTTACTGCTGTAGAAATCAGCTGTGTCCCCCATACTTTCTGTGTGGCACTGTAGAGTTGAGAGGAACCCAAAGCACTTGATCTTTGCTTGTTTCTCCAGTCTGACAAAGTTTATAGGCAATTTGTGTGAGAAACTTGTAGCTAGTAATCATTAGAGCAGCCATGTATTGTTTTTCCACATCTGTAAATATAGATTGGCTTTGACCCACTAATATTGCAGTACAAACTCAGAGCCTCTTTACTGAGATAAATTAAACTCCAGGCACCTTGTAAAAAAGCTATTACTCAAACAGGGGAATGGGAGAATCAATCAGGTTTTTGACAGAATTTAGATATCAGCCTCCCATGCTGAGAGTAATTTAACTTCAACCCAGTTTTTGCCCATGTTTTCCATGATATCTTTCTCCTCAGGGATAAAGCACATCTTTAGTTTTGAGAAGGGTATCCATAGTTGAGACTTCCTTGATGAATGCAGACCATCTTACTTAACTGTGCCTCAAAGGGAAATGCAGAGTGTGCTTTCTGCACTTGCAGCCTACTTTAGGCATAGGACTGACTGAATTTCTTCTACATGTGGAATATTGATTTTTAAGTTCAGTCAAAGCTACTTGGAAGCCTAAAGTTTTCTGCAAAACTGTAAGTTGCACTTTGAAAGTAAAAATTAGAAGCACTTTAAAAATGTGGCTGTGAAAACCCAGGACTTTTGGGTTGTTGCTGTGAGCAATAGCAATACATGAAGCAGGTAAGAGAATCTGTTTTATTGCAGGACAGGCATTACATGAGAATTAGTCTGACTAATTTCAAAAGTTGGTTTTTGACCCCATCCTAGAGCAGCTGTCTCTGGGATAAAAAGGCAGCTTCTTTTCTTCTCAGGCCTGGAGTCTTGTCTGCCAGATTGGGTCTGTTAATTCTGTAATGATGGTTCAGGTAATTGTGAATTTGTTATCAGGATCTCAGCTGAGACAGCTCATCTGTAAAGGTCATTAAGCTTTCAGAGTGACAGGTATAGTTGGCTGAAGATACATTTGTTAGAAATGTTTTCTGATGCTTTCTTTTTAGTTTTCACTTGCAGGTTTTGTATGAAGTAATGTTTTCTGTATAAACTTAGTGAAGTAAGTTTAGATAGTCTGCTTCAGCTTTCTCACATTTGTGATTTTTAATTTTGAATGTCAAAATCTTATATCTTTGGCATAATAATTTTATTTTGACATTGTTATTTTAATGTGTTTTATATTACTTGGCTACACTATTTTATTCATGCAAAAATGATTTATTGTATTATTGGAGTGAACAATTCCACATTTAAAAACAAGTATTTCAATATATTCTATTTGAAATTATGAGGAATATTTTAACTAAAAAAATAGTGAACTATAAGGTTTTCAATTTATTCTAATTTGGAATAAAAATGATTGCATTTTCCAATATTTATTCCTCTTAATGGGCAATGTAGAGCAGGAGGCTCTAAGCCGTATTATCAATTAAACCACATTATAAATTTCCCAAACTATGATGTCATATTCCATTCATGGAAATCTGTTGCAGAGTAAATATTACAATCTGCAGCATTTCCATTGATTCTTGATGGATTCCAGATGTAAAGAGAGATGGAAATGGGCTCCTCTTATGAGATGCTAATTCTTTGCTTTCTGGGCAACTGCATGTGTAATGAAATTTATGTAAATTATGAATTTTTATCTTTTTTCCATTTTCATACCCAGTGTTGTAACTTGTCCTCCTAGAGGCAAGGACTCACTGTTCCAGCAAGTTAGCTCTTTCTTTTTTTTAGCAAAATAAAATGGTCATATAACATGTTACATAAATGTTCCTCTCTGCTTAAATACTCTGCCCTCTTCTCTAGCTGTTTTCTGAGCTCTTATTTTGATAAATTGTTAATTGAAAACAATTTCAAACTCAAACTTGTTGCTGAAGACCTTGATTAACTCATGCATGCTACTATAATTGAAATAACAGCAACAGTTCTGCTATATTACTCCAGAAGAAGTTATAATGTTAAATTATATTTTTACCTACTTAGCTAAAATCAGGGCAAAGAGTATTGAGAAAGATAAAGAAAGTGAAGATAAATAATTTTTTTACTTCAGGTACTGCCAGTGCCACTATCATTGTTTGATGAGTTGTATATGGAAGTAGAGGCAGACAATATGTCTTTCAGGACTAAATGCTTTCTGTCTCACTGCCATCTTCAAAATAACCTTTTATTAATTTTAACCAAACACTTTTTGAGTATAGGATGTGACTGTCCTGAGTACTGTCACACACAACCACTCATTGCCTCACTTCTATATTAAAATATAATCTGAGTTAACAGTTGGGGGATTTTTTTTGTTCCTCAGAAACTGACAAGTCTGAATGTTCAATAACTTGCATTAATTTTCTTCAGTTTGCTTGGTAATTTTCTGGATAGGGTAAGGCCAGGAAATGAAATGGCATTTGAAGCAGGGTTTGCTTTTATCTGAGAGCAGGACTTTGCAGAGCTGGGAGTGGGAAAGCAGCATTATTGACAGCCTGACTCCAGGCTGGTCTGTGAGAGGTCCTGAGCACCATGCCGAAGGCACTCCAGTCCCCTTGCTGAAAACCATGAAATTTCCCCATTCCCTACCCTGGTAATGTGTTGGATGAAGGATATTTTAGTTCTTAGTAAGAGATTGACTTAGTAACTGCTTCCGTCTCTGCTTCCTGGTTTGTTTAATAACCACAAAAACCTTCAGAGCAAAACTTCTCAAACAACTTTATTCAGTGACTCAGAGTACACTGATATATCTGCAGCTACTCATTCCTTTAGTAGTGAACTTCAGCACAGTGTCATATTTTAAAAATATATTTCATTATTACAGTGACTCAAAAAAGGAAATTTGGGCTTAAATCAAGTCAGAACATACAGATATTAATTTTTAATTAAAATTTTAAAAATGCTTGGGAGTTTTTCTTATTTCTCGTAAATATGGTGCCTCTGCTGAATAACAGTTTACAATATTATATTTGTGGAATAGATAAAAGAAATACTTGTATAAGTCTTGATTTTTCAGGAAGACTTGATTTTTCAGCACCCACAACTGACTACAATGCTTATATAAACTAATTTAAACATAAGAGTTTTCAGAGTAGCATTTTTTTCATTTTCAGATGTGAAGGAATTTAGGGAGTTCCTTGCTTGGGAGTCAATATTTAGACAAGTGTAAAGATCTCAGGAGTCAGGAAGAGGATTTGGCTTTTTAGCAAATAAGGAAACTGATATGGAGAGGCTGTTAACAGCCACTGACTTTGACAGTTCTACTGAGAGCACAGGGAAACCTGTTTGATGTGGCAGGAAAAGATGCTTTGTTACCTGCCTTTTCAAGGAAGGTTTTTATTATGTTTTGTTTTGTTTTGTTTTGTTTTTTTTAACTGTGTTGATGCCTGTGCTGGAATAAGAACTGGGCTCTGATATTTTTGGAGGTTAATCTTAATGAATAAACAGTGTCAGAAAAGAGAGATGGGCATCTGTAAGAATTCCTGAGCTTTCCCTAAGAGCTCATGATGGCCTTTTTCTTCCCCATGTCTCAAGGAAGGATAAAGCTTAATGCTTTGTCAGAGAATTTACTGAATAAATGAAGAAAAAAAAAGTAATTAAGAACTTGGTTTGTTATTTTAAAACGCCATCAGTTCACCATCTTTATTAAGACATTATTAGCTGTGTGTCCATAGAATCACAGAATAGTTGATAGAGATCTTTAAAATTCCTTTAGGTCACCCCCCCTGCAGTGAGCAGGGACATCTCCAACGAGGTCAGGTTGTTCTGAGCTCCATCCAACCTTGAATGGCTCCAGGGATGGGTCAGCCACTGCCTCTCAGGGCAGCCTGTTCTGGCAAAAAGAGTAAAAACCTTCTTCCTTACTTCTAATCTAAACTGATCATCTTTTAGCTTCAAAACATTAGCCCTTGTTGTGTTGCAGCAGACCCTGCTAAAAAAACTGTCCCCAGAGGGATAATCTAGATATAGCAAAACAGTTTGCTGGGGTCTGAACTCACAGTGATTCTTTGGGAGGGTATTAAAGAAAGGACCACAGAGAGGAATTGCCTGATTATATCTTTCCCAGAACAGCAGTGAAATGTTCTTTCAATAATGGATTATTTTTAAGCATTTTACCATGACAGCCTTTAATTATAAGGGTGATTATTTTTACTGCATTTTGTGATGTATTTTTTTTTACATAATAGCAAACTGATTTCCTGCATTCAGTTCTTCCAGTGAAGGAGAAATATTTTTTAAGTGCTTAATCTGAATTTAAATTAAGGCAAACCTTTGTACTCAGCTTGCATAGCATGCAAACGATAACTTCAGAAAAATACAGCTTTGTGACACACTGATTACTTTTGTAAAGATAGAAGTATAGTCTCCCTTTGATGAGCGTGTCTAACTTCCATTAGTGCTAATGGGAGTTATGCATTTATGCTTTGAAGAGTCTACACTCCAATTAGTTATAACACTTAAAGGAAATGTGAGATGTTGTTGAAAGTAGAGATTCTTTAGTGTTGAAATGAGTTTTTTTCTGAATTTCTCTCCTGTTCCCTCTTGCTCTGTGAATGCTTTGACGTTGACTGACATATTGTCATGAAATCTTGTAAATATGAGTATTGTGTGCAGTTGAAATTGCATTGTGACATATCGATAGTTAAAGACATCTCACATGTAGCTCTTGGATATGTAGTCTACCTTCTGGCAGTCTCTTTCTTTCCCTGCTTACCTTTAGGTGGCAGCTGAATATCTGTTCCCTTGATTGATCAATTTCAAGGTTAACCTAGGACCAAGTTTTACCTGGCTGAAGTTGAGATAGTAAAGAGAGCCGTGTTCTTAATCTTCTTGTTGTGAGCAGAAAACAACAAGCCATCAGGAAACAGATAAGTTGTCCCTGGATCCTGTGCTTCAATCTGATTGCAAACAGGAAACAACCCTTGTGGGAAGTGTGAATGGCTTTGAGGAAAACAAGGATGAGCTGTTGCTAGAAGTCACTCACACTGAAGGTGATGCAGATGCAACAGGTTCATCTGGGAACTAAAAGCAGTTAAGCAATTTACTCTTTAAAGAGACATGTAAGTGTGGAAGATCAGCACAAAGGGAAAGAAGATGAATTAGTCGGACCAAAGAGACCTAATTATTTATTTTTCCTAAAAGTAGCATATTAATATTAATCTCTGTTGCTTCTCCCTGATGTGTGACATTTAGAGCTACCCAGGCATCTGACAAATCCACTGTAAGCCACAAATCTCCCTGTGAGCCACAGGGGTTATTTGGGGCTGGAGGAATACAAATTTCATTCAAACTCTGATTCGTGGATCTCAGAACTGAGCAAGATCAATAAGGATCTCATGCTTTTCATATTTATTCTTGTTCACAAGAAATGTAAAATGTGCAGCTCAGCTTTTCAACAAGCTGGAGTCCCTGGAATATCTGCCAAAACGAGGGAGAAGGTTTCTGGTTATGGTTAGGGTGTAATATTTAGTTTTATTACTGGATATTGTGTCTTCCTGACCCATTCAACTCTGTTTTATGGATTCTGTTTCTTTTTGTCTCCAGTTTAATATTATCCAGTATGAGTTCTTTCTACATTTAGAGAAATTTCTTCTTATATTTGTGTATTGAGTTTCACATTTTGTCTTGCTGACTGAAGTCAGGCTCTAACTTGACTGCAGAGCTGATAAAAATCCTGACACCCTTCACTGCAGCAGTGTGGATGTGCTGGTATGATAGTTTAGTCTGAAAACATGTAATTATGGTAATGGCAAAAGAGCAAGTCTCTGTGGGGACATAGATTTCCTCCCATAATGCAAACAAAAGACAGTCTCAAAACTGTAAGTTCTGTTGTTTCATCTGTTAAAATGGGCAATTAATCAAGGCGCCGGGAGAAAACTCTGCTGATAGTGGTGAGAGCTGGCACGGAGCTTTCTAATTTGTGTCTCAACAAATTGAGAGATGTAATCTCAGCTGAGGAGGATGTTTAAATAAAATTAGAGCTGTGATATGAGATGACAAAGGGAAGAAACTGAGAGTGAAGGATGACATTCTGTCTTACTTTAAAGCAGCTGTGAAATGGGAAAAAGACCATCTCAGTGGCTTGTGTTGTGCTGAAACAGATGAGCTGTCAGCCCTAAATACAGATTTCTGGTTTGGAATTTGAGTATATCAATTGGACTAACAGGATATATAAATAAATATATATATATTTGGTCAGTGATTTTCTTGATTTGTTGTGCTTCAACACAACTGGAGAATGGATTAAAATACTTTTATTTAAAATAGGAACAAGCTGCACTGAGGCTGATTTATGAATATACATATGATGTATGAATATACATGTTATATATGAATGAATTTCATCTAGACCTCTGCCTACAAAAACTGTGTTTGATTAGGCTTAAATAATTTTTCTTTTGTGTCAGAAACCAAGATTTTTCCCTGTGGTTATGGGTTATGGCTATGTTAGATCTATAACCTAAACAAAAAATAACTTTTTTCTTCCATAAAATCAACTGTCATACCTGAGTTTGGAGCCAGCCATTTTTTGGGGATTTTTTTCTGGGCATGTAAACCTAAAAATTCTCTTAAATTATGATTGGAGTGTGATATAAATCTCTGTTTGGTTCTTCACTGAGGGCCATATGCAACTATAATTCCTGGTCTTTAAAGAGAGCCTGGGTGTTACAATGCCTGTTTTCATAAAGGAAGTTCTTCTGTGAGACAAAGTTTGGATGGATTAGGAAGTCACTACGTGGTAGTAGGCTGCAGTTCCTCCCTTTGCATCCATGCAAAAAGAGCTGCTTCTTTGAGCAAGAGCCTTATGGAAATAATGACCTCAGTGAAGATCTGCATCATCTCCATAATGTATTTTCTTTATCATTGTGTGTATATCTTTATCATATTTTCTTTATCACTGTCCCTGGTTTGACATGAGGAAATTAAAGCACAGCACTGAAGAAATGAAAGCAGTAGCTGAAGAAAAGAGAATTATAAACTCCCTGTTTCCAGGGTGGAGATGGTGAGAGCTGTGTCTGTGTCAATGAGCAAGTGTGAGCCTGCAGGAGAGGATTTTCAAAGGGAATCAGCTGGTGTGAGGAGCAGCTCCCACCCTGTGTGCTGACAGGGGTGTTTTATTCCAGCCCAGCTGTTGTCTGGTCCCAGAAATGCACCAGGTGCCCTCCTAGGGAAGTTTTGTTTCACCGTGCAGGTTTTCTGCTCAGAGGTTGTTCTGTGGTGTGAAGCAAAGCATTGTTAAAGGGAGAGAAATGAGATGATGAGACAAGCATCTTCCAGGAGGGGCTTGGATACAGCTGGTTCTTAGCAGAGCAGGGGAAGTTGCAGGAGGAAGAGATCAGGGGAGAAGAAATTTGAGAGAGGAGAATAAAAGCTTTCTTGACATCTTTTCTGGTCTGTCTTCTCTGATTTTTAATTTCATAGAATTTTCATAGCATTGTGGGAAGGGAGTGTTTCTGCTAAGTGAATTCTGCTTTCTTTGCTCCTTTTGCTGTGCTTTTATTATTGCAGGACATTCCTCCTCACCAGGAATATTGATTAGCCTGGGAAATCCATCATGAGCATTGTTAGAGTGATTGATCTCTATACATCCTGCATATTATGGCGATGACTGCCTTGCAGTACCAAGCCCTGAGAGAAATACATTCCGGGCTTGCAAAATGTTTCTGCAAAACAATTAAATGATTTCACCCAAAACTCCTGGGTAGCAATAAAGAGTAAAATTTAATTAAAAATAAAAAAAAATCTGCTGATTCAATTTGCATAATATGTATATTAAATCCTCCAGGATTTGGCTACATTGCTGATCTCTTTTAATTGGGCTTAATTGATTATCAAGAGTAATCAAAAATGTTTGTGGTATGTCTAGACTGACATTTACAGTTGAATGCTAAACTCATTGCAATGGCTATTTAATTGATTTGAATGAAGAGGAGAACTTTTACTTTATGGTCTTTACCTGTTTCATCTCATGGTGGCTCAGAGGTGCCACGGAGCTGATTCTGAAGCCTTGCAGCAAATCACAGGGTGGATGGCTTTCATGGACAGGGATTAAAGGTTGGTGCTGCATAACTTCTCTGATAAAGCCCAAATATTCTCATTTACAGTAGCCACTACAAAGATTTTTGTGTGTGCTGTTTTTTTCATGATTCAATGCAAAGAAGAGGGATACTCCAAACCTAATGGCAGTTGTGTGTTAGGTTTTGGGTTTTAGGTACTGAACACTGTGATTTTTTCAAACGTGTGCCCAGCACTGCATGAAACTGATCTTTATTTAATAAGATTACTTTAAGCTGAAATTCTAGTAGAAAGGTACTTATTTAAAGTGTTTTTTTTTTAAGTGCGTGGTAATTGATGGGCAGTTTTAACTTCAGTGTCATGACAAGTGCTAATTATTATGATGCTTTTATAAAGAACGTACTCACACACTCCTGCTTCTATTGAATAAAGCTCTGTAAAGATTAAATGCATGTTACTGGAATGGAGCCACCTAGCCTCAATGCACAGCACTTTCTTCTTTGCATGCCATTTTTAAGTAAGCAGTTCCCCAAAAAGCTAAAAGCAAAAAAAATTCAAGTCAGTACAAAACAGAAATTAATGGCATCTTTGAATAATAATATCTTACAGCACTATGTAGACCTGCAGTTCCATTTTGCTGACAAACTGTTTCCAATCACCTTTTTTTTCAGGTACACCTGTCTGTCAGTGTCTAAATACCAGTATTTAGCACTCAGTGCAAAAAAAGAAGTGATTGTGCTCTAACCAATGGCAGGAATGTTGAGGGAATTCAAGTTGCTTGGAGTTGCTGTCACAAGTGAATTTCAGTAGCTTTATTATTGAGCCTCCATATTTTCCCCTGCCCTAATGTGCTGCTTTATCAGTTAATGATGAATTTTTGGTAAAACATAAAGAAATGTGCTGAAGATGGAGAAATCAATAAAAGCCAAAGACAGAACTCTGGAATCTCTGTTATTCAACAAAGGGCGTTTTCCTGAAAAATTAAATTTTCCTGTTCACATCAGCAACCAATCAGACAGAGCTGCTTGAACAAACCAAGGGATAAGTAAAACCAGGTCAGAATGCTCACTGCCTGTGCCCTGCTCCCTGCTGTACTGCCAGGGCAAGCACTGTGCCTGGAAATATGGTAAACCTTTAAACATTTCTGTGAAATAACTTCAAGGGAATTGCTCTGCAGAAAATGCCACTTGCCCACAGGGAGGTAATAGGAGGCAAACCACTTATTCTGTAGTTGGTGAGGGATCACAAATTTAGAGCAGTTTTAGCTGGAAGTGTGTCCTGACAGAAACTTTCTGAAAACAGTGCAAATTTGAAACCCAAGGATAAAATATTTGCAACTAGAGTTTCTTTTATTTTACAACTCTAGTAATAGATATGAGGGATTTGTTTGGTTTGCATCTCTCACCTTGGTTTCATAGCAACACATGTCCAGGACTTTCAAGGGTTAATTATTTTTTGTAACAATAAACTTAGACTGAAATATTCTTTTTCTACAGGCTCAACATTGCCTAAGCAAGTCAGTCTCATTTTTAAATTACAAAGCTGTGTGAAGAAGTGAAAAATTCAAGGAAGTCTTGTTTTCCAGCATGCACTTGAAACACTGTGGGCAGGGATTGCTTTTCTCCAACAGCATAAGAGTTAATAATTTAGGTTATGTACATAGAAACTGTGACTTCACCTTATGAATTGAGAAGAAAAGCATATTTTCATGGATGCTGGTGTCGCCCTGTTCTTTTGAGAGTTTTAAAGTTCTTCTAAAAGTTTTATATGCCTTCTGATGTTTATATATTTCTACTGAATTTTCTCACACTGTTCATATAAACAATATTATTGTTTTGCATTCTTCTTTGTGGGTGGAGAGAATTGATAAACTGTTAATTTAACCAGTGTGGTTGGAGAGGTGGTAATTTCACCCTCCAATCCACTGTCACTTTTACTTTTACTATTCTATATATAGTAGAGTCAGAAAATAAAGTTTACTTTTTTTAGTTCTTTTTCTTTCCTTTTACATCTAACCTACTTGTGTGAGTTATTTTGTGTCACAGTGTGACATGCTGCTTCTTACATTTTTGGAAATGACCAAGATCCTGTGTTTCTGCCAAAAAATAGAGTCCCATTGCTTTTCTTCTTGTAAACTTATGTCACACCTACCCTGAGGCTGAGCATAAATCTGTTTCCATAGCTTTGCCTCTTGCTAGTTTTTCTCTGTGGAAAGGTCTGTCCCATTTCTTTTGGGTGTGCCCAAAATACAGCAGGAGGAGATCCTTGTTGGTTGTCCAGAGCTGCAGGATAAGAACTGTGTTAGTGCACACAGGTCACAGGTCAATCCTTAGTGCTTGTATGACTGTGAGGAGCTGAATTCTCCTCCTCAGAGCGCAGTGAGATGTGCTCCACACTTGCCTGTAAAACCACCACACTGACAGCTCCACTCCATCATATTTAATGTGTCAGGGATAAGTGGGAACACCCTTAGGTGAGTAGCTTGTTGAGATACACCATTAGTGATGAGTTTCACGGTAGGTGATTCTCCCAGAGGTTATTTGGTTTTTTTTTTTTAGCTTTACTCTTTGCAATGGGAATCTTTAAATATTATTTTGTTGGAGAGGTAGTAGTATTTTCTGACAGAAGGAAGCAGAGTGATTAAGTGGCTAAAGTGAAAATGTCAGTGTTGCAGTAAATTTTGATATAGGAACTGATGTTTGCTGCATGTGGCTCTGCATTGTGGAGATTTTGGATCCTCTGTGCTCAGATCTGCCATCCCATTTGTGTGTTGGTGTTGTAGCACCTTGTGCATAGTTGGAGAAGAAATGATGGCAAATAAAATGGCAAAAATTTATTTTCATTGATTACCTTACTCTTCCTGATCACACAAAGCGGGAGGGATTAGATGTAATCTTTGTTTCCTTATGATCTGAGAATAGAGCAGGAGCTCCTTCATAATTAAACTGGAAAATGAATGGTCTGAATGCACATGTAATCCTATTAACATAGTGACATGGTTGAATCCAAAGCTGTAGGCACCTGAATAATCAGGTGTTCCCAAAAAAGGACAATCTCTTTTTTTCTTGTCTTCCCACAGGATAAACTTAGGGAAAACTAAGAAGCATCAAGAGTGTAGGAAAATTCAGTTACTAACTAACACACTTATTTTTACAGGAGCTGGAATGGGCAGCACCTTGCAGAGACATTTGCAAAAACAGACCTTTCATAAAAGCCTTGCAGCCTGAATTTAGGTGAAGGGCAAAAGGGATTGATCTCAGGAGCAGTGGTGAGAAAGACACTGCTTAGGCAGTTGGGGTTAGGAGGGAGAATACCAGGCTGTGCCAAGAAGAATACCAGTAAATCATTCTAAATTTGTGAATTACATCGGTCTGATGTAATATATTGTCTATATGGATGAATGGGGTCACTTAAGAATCGTGTTTTGGGTGCTCCAATGCAAATAATGACAATTTTAAGGAGGGAAGGAGGTGGGCTCTGCCCTTGTGCCCTGTGTCAGACTTGCTGTGTTTATTCCCAGTGGAGTGGAGGATGCTGACAGTGAAGTGGGTGTCATGCCTCACTTCACAGATGGGACAGAAGGATAAACTTCCAGAGATGGATTTCTCATTCTTTGGTGTTTTGGCCTTTCCATAAAATAAATATCTAAAAGACTTGTGCAAAGTACATGCAAGGTTTAAAAAAAATAAAATTAAAGAGAGCATGAAGTTAAGCATGTAGTGATCTCATCTACAGAAATACCAAACTAGGCAAATTCCTCTGTTTCTGGGAAATACTGTTTCATTGTGATCCTGAGGTTATTAGAACATTAAAATAAAAACAGGAGGACTTCTGACATGTTACTCAAGGTTATGCTTTCGCCATAAATGTGCTGTCAAAGCTTTGCTGAGTCTAATTACTGGTTGCCTCAAAATGTCCTGTGACAGCAGGATCAAAAGGTTCATTATATGTTCTGAGGAAGATCTTTATTCTATCCATTTTAATATCATTAAGGAAGCACTTCTCTTTCAGAGAAGAAAGGCAATATATATATTGTTTTTCACTGTACTTGAGGCATTATCAGATTTTTTTTCCTGAATTGAAAGTATAATCTTAAATTTTTTTTTGTTTTTGTTTTTTGTTTTCTGTTTTTTTCCAACTTTTTGCTTTTCATAGATTATTTTGTGTCATAAAAAATAAAACAAACATGTACCTTTATGAAATGGCTGGTTTTAACATGTCTTTTTCAACACATCCCCTTCTCTTATGAAGTTTGATTTTCACAGTCAGATCCTGTACTGCACTGAAAACATAATATATCTGGTTTCCTTCTCTGTTTTTTTTTTTTTTTTTCCTAGTAAGAAATTGCAGTCAATTCAGAACTCACTCTAGCAAACAATTCTTTAAAATGTTCTTCCTGGTGCACGCCTCTGTGTTTGTCTCTGCTGGCAGCATTGTCTCTGCTGGCGGCTTTGTGGGCTATTGCACTTTACTGGAAAACAGAAAAGAGAGTGCTGAAATGACCATGAATGTTGTCACATAATCTGTCATCTGGACAGAACTGCTATGAGGTGGGATATAAAGTTGGTCTTTACAGAACAAACTTAGACTCCAGTTTGTGGTTCTGCCTGAAGAGCAGCCCCAGGCTCAGTTCCGTAAGCAGCTGTAGGCTGGGTTGGCTCCCTGACACCAACACAAAGCTTTGGGAATGGTCCTCATTTAAAAGGGAAAGAAAAAACCACTGCATGAATTGTGGGCAGCAACATTTGTGAACTGAAATTGACTGTTCACTTGTTGTTCTTTGCCTACTTCTTTGGGCTTACATTCCCTTCAGTGATAGACTAGTTCTGAAACTCTTTCAGAGACACCAAAACCTCATCATTGTCTCTACTTCCCTCGTTTTGTTGTCTGTGCTATTGACCTGTTCCTCCAGTCACATTAGGGGAAGAGGCTCAATGAAATGAGGATCTATTTTCATGCTAAAGGCTCTTCTGATTTTCATGATGTTTCTCTGGTTGCCCTCCCTTGCTGCTCTTGGGAGGATAAGAAATCTGACCCTGCATTCCTGTCTCTGCAGCCAATGAGGCACCTGGCAAAAGCACATTTCTTATTGGTACTCATAAACTTCAGAAGTGGCATCACAGGCTGGTAATCACCAAAACACAGGCTTTGGAGTGTGTGAGTAGGAATTGCTCTTGCAGTGGAGTTTTGTGAGTGAGTTTGGGCAACTTCCTCTCTTCTGTGTGCACAGAAAGGCAGAAGAAATAGCTGAGAAATGGGGTTGAGATGAGGAGAGCAGGTGGAGGAAAGTCTTGATGTGATCATGTGATCACTTGTAGTCCACACTTACATGCTCTGGCACGTGGTTTTATTACATGTCTTTTCCTTGTTTCTTATAAAATCCCAACTAAGCCCAGTCTGTTCTGTGGGAGCTGTAGAGTTGAACTTCCAGGTGAACAAAGACAAATTCCAGAAGCCTACTAGAGTTTTCTCTATATCTAACTAATTTAGATTGATATTGAATACTCAGTGATGAGCAAAGTATTCAGTGATGAGCAAATAGTCAGTGATGAACAAAACTCATAAACAGCTGAATCAAATATTTAAGAAAAATAATTAGAAATTACATCTCTAGGTTGTAAAATGAGATTCTGGGTTAAAAATGAGAGCCAGGAAGTCTTGACTCTGCTCTTGACCTCCATGTTGGTTTTATTCATTTAATTACTAAAATAATCATTATTACAAAAGACCAAGTGCTGTAATATTGGTGATGATGGACTATCACCTTGGTTCATCCATCATTAGTCCTTGGAGTTTGACTTTTAAAAATGAAATATTGACAGTGGTTGAGTCTGCATAAATACAGTTTGCTAAAGGTTGTGGTCCTTGAAGATCTGAATTAACAAATATAGGAAGGTCACTTCTGTATGGTTGTGAAGGTTAGTCTCATCATTTTAATTTTATTAAATTTTATGTCTTTCTATCTGCTTCTATATGTGCTTCATTATTTTATTTTGGCAGTGTTAGATATATAACTCTTCTGATATACTTTGGATAAATAATTATTGTGTTGCATAATTCAAGAAAAGATCAGACAGTCCTGAATATTTGAGTATCCTCTGTCCAAGAGGATGCAAATAATTTCCACTTGTTGTCATTAACATTAAACTTCTGAAATTCTTCCAAGGTTTCTGAGCCCTTCCTCCAGCCATTTGTCGGGAGGAGCTAGCAGGGGCTTTTGATTAACATTCAGATGACTCCTTTTTTGTTTTATTGACAGTTTCTGTGGTCATTCAGCCTCATCACTTTTACATTCTTTCCTTGGAAACTGCAAAATCAATTTGGTTCAAAGCTGCATCAAGTGTTGTGTAGTCCAGAGGTGGAACTTGTTCTATAATGTGCAATGAGCATTTTATCCTCTGCAGTTTTGTGTACAGTAGGTTTTGGGTTGGTTTGGATTTTTTCCCCCTTCTTCTTTTCATACTCTGATGTGACTGTGTTGGCACAGGGGCTGTGGGGACTTGGACTGCAGGGGCTGTACTTCCAGCCAGCCAAAGAGCCTCCCCTTCTGCTGGATTTGAAAACTGGCTTTGGTTTCCCAGATAACTGACAACAGTACCACCCTCTGCTGTGTTCTGGAGCAGGGATTTTTCAGTGCTTTGTGCTGCAGGGATTTAATTTTGGATAGAATGATTAAGCCTTGATTGATCCTGAGTGTTGCACAGACTGTAACAGGCACTTGACCATGAGTGGGGTATTCAACTCCCAAACTGGATGTCAAAAGTCTCCAAGATATTTTATGCAATCCAATGCTGCACAGCTTAAAACTGTAAAATTATAAAATTTAGACAGGCATCCTAATCCCAGTTATTTGGTCACCTGACGTAACAATTCAATAAGTATGGAAAAGAAAGGGTCTGTGAGAGTTTTTAAATAGAGAATGATACTGAAGGTGAGCCCAGGAACCTGTAAACTTCCACATTTCTAACAAGCGACATAACAAAATACTGTTGAGCTGAAAGAAGTACAAGAGGAAAACAATTCATAAAAATATATTGAAAGGAGAAAAGACTGGCTCTGAAAAGTGCCCTGTTCTCTTTTTTAATTTCCCTAAATTCTGGTTAGCTAAGGGCCTCCATGCTGGAATAGAAATAGTGGTTGGTAAAAAGCTTTTATGTAATTTAATAAAAAAGACAGCAGTGTAGTGCTGGAGTAGAAAAAGCATCCAAGGTTTCTTTTTGCTGGAATGTTTGATTACAGCACTATTGTACAGTTTTATCACACTACGATTACAGGTACATGAAATACCCTGTGCCTGATAACAGTTCTTTCATACAATTTAAATTCTGTTCTTAATCAGTTTCTGTTTTGTGATGCTCAGAAATACCTGTTGTGTTCTCAGACTAAAAGTTTCAAAGGTGGCCTGCTTGACTTACAGCCTAGTTCCCACTAAATTTAGCCATTTGCAAGAGGAATGGTGACATCTAGTCATAAGGAGCTAAAATTTATTTTAATGGTACTGATGGATAAATGCTGAGTAGCTGCGGTTGTTAGTTCTATTCCATTAGCAATTTCTATAAATTTTTGGGATGAGTGTTCTGTAAATTGGTGACAAATGTGTTATCAAAAAGTTTCTTCACCAAGGCCAAGTTGTGCCAGCTGCCTCCAAAATAGTCTTGTGGGGTTTTTGTTTGTTTGTTTTGTCTTTTAGTGTTAAAATATCCCAGTATGGGATGACAGGGTTGTAAAAGGAAGGCAAAAAGCATTGTCTGAGAAGTTGATGTGGAATATATTGAGATTAACTGACTTTAGCTTTGTTCTTTCTGCTCAAATGAAAGGTTCTTCCAAGCCATAATGTGGAGTGCGCTGAGCTGCCTGGTGGAAGTGTTATTCCTTGGATTTCGTTTCAAATGGTGTCTCAGGATAGATAGAAAAGCTCATAGAGTAAAAATGTGGTTTTAGCCTCCTAAATCCTTTGAGGTTTTTGTGGTTCATAATTACAAATTTTAAGCTTTTTGCTAGGAGAAGTAGACATTGCAAATCTGAGTTGATGTGCTCTGGAGGGAGGCTTTGTTCCTGATTTGTATAGAATATGACTAGAGCTGAGGCCCTGGCCGTGTTCTACGTTCTATGACTGTGAGAGAGAAGGGAAACACAAAAATCTGCTTTCTGCTGTTCAGCAGAGCACTTAAAACATTAATGTACCAGAATCCCAAGACTAAATGGAGAGAAAATTGGAATACCAAAGAATAATATCTAATAGCCTTTGGCAGATCTTCACAGCTGCAGGGTTTCTAATGGCAAAAAAGAAAAAAAAAGCTGTGCACCCTAATAGTCCTGGATTGTTTTTCCTGGGGCATCTGTGCATTTGTTGGTGAGGAGAGTTTGTGCACATTTTTTGTATCTAGTTTGATATTTTTACTGCAATCCATTTTTTTCAGATTCTTTTAAAGGGCATGTGTAAGGCCATATGAGCAACAGCGAAACCTTTAAAGCCATTAGGGTAGAAAATATTCTCATTATTGAAATACGTCTAAAACTTAGCTTAGGGAATATGCTTCTCAGTGCCTGCTGCACTGTTTGAGTCCTGAAGAATCTAAATTAGTCAGATTTTAACAAACTGTACATTGTGTGCACAGAAATTTTATGACTTCACTTCATTAGAATTTTTCTTTAAGGCTGCATTGCAGTTTCTTAATTGCAGGAAGAAGAAGTGAATGTAACATTTGAGATCTGCTGGGAAAAAAGTGTTGGTCCTGGTTCACCATCAATTCAGGATTGATGGGAGTTTGGTATTAAAATATTTATTTCGTTCTAAATTAAAGATTTTATTGCATTCAGCTGTAGGCCTTTAGTTGTGGCTTATAATTCAACTGACAGAAGCTTTCTTAGAGCTTTCTTAGGATTTAAAAGGATTTATTAACTTTGTATTAATCCAACAATTTAACTAATTAGATTATTTGATTCAAATACAATATTGAAGTCGACTCTCTGGATTCACCTTGATTTGATTGCTATGCTGCTTTATTCCTGATTTAATGTACAGTTATTTGCATTAATACTTGGGATTTGGTTTGTTTGTTTGTTTGTTTGTTTGTTTGTTTTCCCCCATTCCCTCTACCAATTAAAAAAAAAATTCTTAAAAAATATTTCTTTCAAGAAAAATGGAATTTCTGATGACTTGGTTAAAACCCTAAACCAGTTTTGTTTCATTGGACAAATGCTTTCTCATGTTTGGTGACAAACCCTGGGACAAACTCAGCAGCAATCTTGGACCTGATTTTACTGAGTGGCAGATATGTCCCAGCTTATAAGAAGTAAAGAATTTACATCACTCTGTGTTTGCTGAGTCTGCAGGCATTAAAAATGTTGCCATTGATTTCATTGTAATAGGAGCTTTACCCCCTTATAACTTAATCCATTTCTATTTAGGTATTTATTCACTCATAATTTTAGGTTATTTTACATTAACATCTGAATTGCAAATAATCTTAGAGTTTTCAGTCATCCTTGGGACTCTGTTGCTGCACTGTGTCTGTGTTTATTCCATGAGGGCAGGATTTTATTCCACAAATGTGAATGTGATAGAATCCTGCTCATAAAGTGGGAAAGGAATCTAATAGCCAAGAATCCTATTTCTTATACTGTAAGTTTTTCTGAATTTTTTTTAGTATCCACTATAAGACTGAAAACAGATGAAGAATATTCAGGTTCAGAGGACACGTTTTATGACCAACTCAGTTCATAGATTTGGAAGAATCTGACAAAAGAAATAATTTGCTGAACAGTTTTCTGCACTGAGTATTCTTCAATAAAAAGGTTCTTCCCTGTGGCCCACAGAGGAGGGTTTAGAGGAGTGTGAGCCTGGCTGAAGGGACATGATGCCACTGTGACTTCCTTTGTGTTGCAGGTGCAGGGGCTCTTAGGAGAAGTGATGCACTGCCCTTGCCAGAATGATCCAGAATAAATAACCACTGCACTGAAGAAAGAACATTTTTCCCAGTGAATATCTGAGTGTATAATGCTAAGATCTCATCAATGTCTCTTCTTTCAAACACAATGTTTGGTTATTACTGCTAATGCCAGTGAGTTATAAATACTGGCTGTTCAATGAATATTGCCAACTCTATCCTGTGCTGGAGTGGATTTTTTGGTGCATTCAGAGTTTTGTGACTGTTGGTTTGGAGGTCACATGTCCGAGCAGCAGTGAGAAAAGACTGTCAGGCCATATGGATGGAGAGCATTTCTGAAGGCTCTGATGAAATGTTTTCTTCTCAGGTTCTTCTTCAGCTTATTAGTAACTATTTTCTGAGTCAAGCAAGCATTTATGGTTTCAGTAGCATTTTGTCCTACTGTATTTTACTATGTGGCTTCATGGCAAGCAAGGCAGCTGAAAATCAAACATCTATATAATTAAAGCAGAAAGAAACATCTGAAAGACAATGAAGTTTTTCATCCCTACCAGTTTGACTTTATTTTTATCTCCAGCTATAATGAAGCTATTTATATAATAAAATATACTCTTTCTTGGTATAGAAATTGTTTCTTTGATACATCTTCATTATTGTGTCTACAGCTATAGGACACTGACTTCAACACAATTAAAATTCATGAGGAAAGCATAATGGACCTTCTTTTGAATGGTTGGAATACTTCAAGGTGCTAGTCAATGAAATACTAATACAAGTTTAATTCAAAAACTTGAAAAGATGCATCTTGAGATGGAAAGAGATCCTTCAATGGTAGTACACTGGTTTATGACAAAAAAGTTCTTTCTTATATTCAGCACTCAATGTCCAAAGCATTATCTGTATCTAAGAGTCAGCTACTATAAGGACTATTCAAAAATGGAATAATATGGCGCCTACTTTAAAATAGGTAGGACTGCACACAATGTGATGGTTGAAGAACAGCTTATAAAAATAATTTTATAAAGGAAAATATTTGTATTTACATGTTGTAAAGTAGTACTTCTGTGGCTGATTGAATTTTATAATTGGTTTTATTATCTTTTCTTAGCAGAGAAAATATTCTTTGCAATTGCTTAGCAGTAGCTGAGTAAAATAATTGATTCAAAATTTTTTTTGTAATTAAAGATGATAATCTTTTCTTACCTTATTACTAATGTCATATAATATGCTGACTATTAATTTGGTGCTTTGGGCAATTGGAAGAATATTTTCCCTCATAATTATTTTCATATATTTTCTAGGGAAGAAATACCGAAAAAAAAAAAAGGATCATATGTCTGTGATTTCCCTGATTACTTTTCGTACTTTAGACAGAAAGAAACTTTCGGTCTGGCAGCAGGCAATATGGTTTTTTTTCAGTATTGGAGCAAACTGAAGGGGTTCACCTCCATGTTTGCTACCAGAACCTTTGTGGTTGCACATCCAGTCAGTTTAGCAAGCAGCATTCCCTGTTATTTTACTTTATGTTTTTACCCAGCCTTCTGTAATACAAAAGATTTAAACTAATTTTAAAAACCCTCAAAATACAACCCCAGGAGAAGTAAAGGAAAAAAAAATTGAAAACCATGCTAGGAGTCCATCACTAAGAAGAAAAAGCCCATACAAAACAGATTCCCAGTTTATATGTCAGAACATTTTCTCCTCCTGTACTTAGAAAGTTAGAATGCAAGGATGTCCAGGAGAGGGAACAGCTCATGAACAACTGAGTGAATGAGTTCTATATTGCAGGAGTGGATTTTACATCATTTAGTGAAATTCTGTGATAAAGTCACATTATTAAATATTATGCTGTATAAGTGCAATGAAAAACTATTAATGTGATTAGCATTTTCTTACTGCATACCGAGCACTACTTCATTGAAAACTCTCAACTATTATAAAACAATGTTCATCTCATAAGAATACATCCATCAGAAGAAAAATGCTATGAAGTTTAGATATAACTAAATGGCTCAAAATTTAAAAGCTCATTGTGTGCAGAAGAAAGGACAGTGGGTGATAAAGAACAGGAAAGAACAAAGTGATTTGTATATGCAAAGGCCCAAACAAAGAACACTGATCAGAAAGTGAAATGTGGCTTAAAAGTCATCACACTTGCATTTCTCCTCCTAGCCACTTTAAATTTGATGAGTTAAGTAGATTTGTTGAAATACTTTCATGCATAAAATTCTTCCTTTATTTTTTCTCAGTTAATTTTGTGGAGTTGTGGGTATTAAAATACTTTATATGAGAATTTTTTTTAATGCTCTTAGGTGCATCATCAGCCTGTTGATGCTGTGTTACATCAGCAGTTAATGCCATATGGAAAGCAAGGGCTAAAAAGTTTTTGTGGACCAGAAAACCCAGTAATCAAGGGCCATTGTGGAAATTGATGACTGAATGTGCTAGTCAGCTGCTAATTATTTAATGTCAGGGGAGTTCTTCCTGAATTTTAGCAAAAATATGCACATGATCTTCTTGGGATGTATGAAACAGAATGAGGCTTTTAGAAATTCTAGAGTCAAACAGAAGGAAAGAAAAATACTGGATGTATTAATGTAATTAATGTTGAGGTGGGCTTTTTTTAACAGCTCCAGTAGAGTGGTTGTAGTTGTACACCCAGGGGGGGTTGGGTGGGGGGCGATGGACATTTCTTCCTAGGTTTTTAGAATAATCTCGTGTATGAAGGAATCTGGAATTGCTGAAATCTGTCTGTTTTAATTTTTAAATATCATTATTCTGTATAAGCTGCAAGAAATCATTGCGTGCATGGTAAGCTGCTTACTAAAAAATCCTTATAAAAAATAGATGCTGTGAATTTATAGTAGTCACACAACAAATGCTCACACATTTCGCTTTTACTTGAACTCATTTGATAAAAATAATTTGCTTACTAACTCAAAGACCATAGAGGGCAAGTTGCAGTGGCAGTGATGAATTTTGGACTCTTAAACCCACATTAAATTATAAAAATATTGTTCCTTGCTATTTGGGGTGGTCATGGCTGTTGTCTTCAGTCCCATTATACAGATGTTCTCACATCTGTGCAATCAAAGGACAGGATGAAGAGCTTTTGGATGTAATTATTTTTGTGTTTTCCTGTAGACTCCTTTGTCATATTATTGAATTGCCTTACAGGTATGATCATATTTACCTTTGCAGGAATGAAAAAGCTTTTTTTTCCATTTCAATAGCTGAAGAAATGAGTCAGAGTAGGAGTGATAAGTCTGCCATCAAGTGAGACCTCTATATTAGTGTAAGAAATGGAACCACAGTATTTTATATCCCAGGCTCGTATCTCTGCCCAGGGGTAATGAACCCCTTGAATTGACTCACTCTCCTAAACCATGAAAAGCAAAAACGTGGTACATTACTTAATATACCCTGCTCTCCCTTCTACCTCTATTAAGGGACAAATACACCAGAAATGCCAGAAAGACCACATTGCTTTTCTATCCCATGTCCCTGTAGGAAAAAAACCCAGCTAGCCAGGATAATTTTCCTGGTTTGCATGCACAGAGAGCATGGGGACCGGTTTTTCTCTCTGATCTTGTCTCAGTGGCACGTTGCAGCGATGATAAGGCAGCAGAGAAGTGAGAATTGAGAAATACAACTTCACTCTTTATGGGGATTTGTTGCAAAGCTGCTTCTGAAAGAACGTCAAGTACATACAGAACCGGTGGTGTTGGAGTTAGCACAGAGAACTTTGTCACTGATTTCAAAGGCTCAAAAAAGCAAAGAGGGGGAAGAAGTTAATCAAAGATCAGTTCCCAGAACTATTAGCTTTGGCTCTGACCACAGAGGTCATTGCACTGTCAGTTTTCTTTCTTCCTCATCTCTCAGTTGGGTCTGTGCTCACCTCTACAAGAGGAGTGAGTTGTGTAAAACACAGTGTAAGATACGTCTGAAATATCAAAGCCTTTCAATTTAATGTCAACCTCTGTTTTTTCTTTTAGGTGACAAGGTTAAAGGGGAGTCTCAAAACTCCCATGACTTACTTTCCTTTCTTTCCTGTTAATTAAAAGGCCACTATTTAAAAACTGTCTGACCCACATAACAAAGATTATTAATAATCATTTTATGAACAGGACTCTAATATTTTTCTAAGTATCAGGAATTAATTTGATATTAATTATGTTATTCCAAGGTCATTGTAAAATCTTTTGCTTGTGTATAATTAGTATTTCTTTCTACCACTAGGGACAATAAATGAGATAGAGCAAAGGAAGACTTCTACACCTTGATTTGTATTCACTCCTACCAGCTCTAGCCCTGTCTGTTTGATTTTAGTGGAGTTGCTCTTGACGAATAATAGTGAATATTATACTTTGCAAAACACCTGTGAACAAATCTGTGGCCATTCTAATCCAGCACTTTGCAAACATCTGGACCAAAGGCTCAGGCTTGCAAACTCTTAAGCACAGAAACATAACTTTCCATGTGAATCACCATATTGATATTTGTGAGCCAATTTAGATGAAACATTACAACCTGTACACAACACTCAAGATCATAATACAAGTGCAGTTGGAAAGGACCATTTTGTTATACCAGGAATCTCCAGGTATTTCCTGCACATGAAAATCACTTGTCAAATATTCCTGGGGGAGGTGGGGCACTGTGACCTAAATCAGCCTCACTCTGTGAAGGTACAGGGACTGTCTTGGGCTTCTCAGTTATGTGGATCTGTGGGGGTTTTCTCAGATCTCCAGCACTCTTCCTGCCTCCAGAGAATTTCTGCTGGGCTACAACTCTCCTTAATACACATACAGCTTTCATTTGGTCTCCGCAGAGCAGTAATTAGCTAGCAAGAGAGATTTGCTTTTTTTTTTTTTTTTTCATTTAGAGCAACATGTTATAAGACTTCATGACATGTTCAGGCTTAGCTTGAAAGCTCTTACACCAGGGAAATTGCAATATTTTAGACTGAGTTTTCTGAAGTGATTTTTTGTTACAGTGTGCAGAGGATTACACCTTAATTTTGAGTTGTCGTTACATGAACGGTCATTGCAAAGAATTTAACTCAGTGAATTAAATTCAGTGGTATTACTGCACAAAGAGGGATTCTTCAACCAAAACCAGTTTGAGATTCTTGGAATTCTTGGGGAGTAAACTTCCCAGAGGTTTACATTGAATTCCTTTAATATAGTGCTGTTTGCTTTGGATCAGGGCTCTCACCAGGATTAACTGCAGGTCACGTGTAAAAAGCAAGTAAACAAAATGAGAAATAGAGATTTCTGAAAGGGTGAGGGTTTTTTTTTATATCTTTTTTGCAACTCCTGTGTTCTGGAGATTTAACTCAAAAGACCTCTCATTCTTCCTTGCTGTCTTTTCTGTTTGTTGGTGATCCCAAGGATATTTTTATTCATTCTGTGCCTTCATAGAAATTGTGAAGACCTTGGGCCACATGGTGATGGTCCATTTGATGTTTTCTTGGCAAACAAACGTGGTTTCTGCAGCTCACCAGCTCTTTCATTAATAGTGCATAGTGACTCAGCTTATGTCACTTAAAGAGTTCTGCGCTGACCCAACATTTAAAATCTACATTTAAAGTAAAACTTTCCTATGAGTCACTGTGACACATCTGTCCATGTATATTCTGGAGGGGAACATGCATAGCAAAGGTTGTCCAGGGAATTATTAGAAACAGCTGACTGCTCTGTGTTTATCATTATCATCTAATATTTGCAAATAGTGTGGGATTAAAAACAATACAGCAAATAAACTCTGCTGCACAAACCCAAATTACATTTGTTATTTGATGAAAGATTGTTACCAGCCAAAATGGATCCATTTATCTTGAAAAAACAGTATTTTGATCCTTTTTTTGGTGAAAATTGCATTAAAGACTGAAATGCAGTCTCTTTTTCTTTCATGGATAGATGCTGGTCAGTGCCATGTCAGTTTGGAACAGAGTGAATATTATGCTGATGGAATTGTAAAAAAGTTTGTTCTATGATATTGGCTTTGTAAAATTTTATTGTAGTATGTTTGTTTTGCCAATAAATCTATTCTAGCATTGAGCATATCAACCAGCTTCTAATACAGAATTCAATGGCAGGTGTTAAAATCCCAAACTCCTAAAATGCTTAATGGTTTGGTGGTTTTGGTTTTGGGGGTCTTTATTTTGTTTTGTTGTTTGGGTTATTTTGCTTTGAAAGATTCACTGGCTTGGTACTGAAGATTTGATAGATTGGGAGGAACAAAATGGGCAGACAGGTGTGCACTTGCTTCATTGAAATTTTAATTAGTTATGAATTCTCAGGAACGAAATCAGCTCTTTCTTTCAGGAGTGTCTTGTGGCATTTCCCACAGAAATGCAGCTGCAATTGCCTGTGGTGAAGTGAGTGTTTGTTTTTGAAAGAACTGAAATCTTAACACAGTCAGAAGGTTGCCTATAATGTATATTTAATTGCGATGGTGGAGGCCAATTTTCTTTTATGTATTTGGAAGCATATTTGATGGTTAATTTGTTTTTCAGTGTACAGAAACTCCAAGCATTGCCTTCCCAGTCCCCACATAAAGTCTTTGATGAGGTGGTGCACAGGGGAGCTCCTTAGAGCTCAGGAGGAAATCCGGCTGCCTCGTCTGTAGGTTGAAGTTTGGAGTGGTCAGTATTTCACATTCTGTTGAAGCCTCTAGCAGCACAGTTTCTTCTCTTTCTCTCTGTCAAGGGTTTCTAATTCTGGGCAGCCATTCAGCTACACATTGTTATTTTTCATTTCAATGAGCTTTTCCAACCACCCTCTCTTGTTTTGTTTCACCCGTTTCTGTAACCTGTACTTAAGATGGAGGATTTTGGCTGCAGTTCTTAGACTTTAGTGCTGAGAGACTAAAATGCAGGCTTTGATTATCTTTAAAGCTTTGTTGTCTCTAGGACATGCTTTTAAACATTTAAATTCCACCTAGTCTGTGGATGCTTATCTGTTCTGTAGTAGGAAAGGTAGATGTAAGTGGACACTTGAGCCCATTACTCCTTTTCAGTAAAATACTGTTATTTAGAATTAAGCAAATTATTTACTTCTCACATTAACCAGAATAGCAGTAGAGTGCATTTTAAATGGATTAAGAATTGACTGATTGACAGACCTTACAATGTACTGTCAATGGGAAGTCAAAATGTCATGAGAATGGTCTGAATGGGGCTCCCCATGGGGGACCTGTGGGTCCCACACTACCCAGTTTGTTCAGCAGGGAGCTCAAAGGATATCTGCTGCTAAAATCCCCTGTAAATGATGCTAAGATCCTCATGAGAGTAAAAGCAATCTGTATATCTATGTCATATAGAGAAACAATATATGCACTCCAAGAGTATCTTCTATTTCTTTTACAACTAACACCTGTAGTCCTAGGGAAGAAGTTACTGTGCTGCAGTCATTCTGCTGAGTTGTATTTTAGAAACCAGTGACTCTGAGAGAGGTTCACCTGTAGGGATGAGCAAGGACATGTGAGTTTCTAGGATGATGTTCTGGCAAAAAAAAAAAAAAAAATAAACAAAAAAACAAAACAGCTCAGGGAAGTGGAACCAGCCCACAGCTCCTGCAGCTGTTGAGCAGGAGTAGAAGCAGAGAGGTGACTTCCAGCTCAGGATCTGGAACTGGCAGGTTCAATACAGGAATAGTCTTTCCAGTTGAGAGATCCCCAGCTTTGGAAGCGTTTTTGAGGGGACATAGGGGATGGAATATAAAATCTTTAAGGAGAAGATGGATTAAAAAAAAATTCTCTTTTTTTTCTGTATTCTGACTGGATATTATTCAGTCATAAATAAAAAGATATCCTGCCAAGCTAACAGTGAACAAAAGCATCTTCTACTCAGTTTGGAAGGATCCCTCTCCACTCTGTCTGTTTTCAAATGCCTGGATTGAGAAGCACAGAGGACTTCAGCTGTGGGACAGATAATGTATTGATCTGGACTGGGGCTTGAGTGCAGGTAGACATACTGTTCCTGTAATGAATTTACAGAAGTTATAGCACCTGGAAAAAGGTGACATTAAAAAGTAAATTCATTTGCCATTTAGGATTCCCTGTGTTTAGGAAGTCATTGGGGGCTTTCAGGATAACAGTTTTTGCTTCAGGTCCTAGGAAACTGAACACATTTATTTGGAAGACTGAAGGTTCAGTTCTACATTCTGCTGACCCAAAAGAAGTTGATTATACTCTTCTGAAAATTCATCCATATCCATTACCAAGGGAAGCCTTTTTTTTTTGCATTATTGTGTCACATTTTGAAAACTAAATAATTCTGAACACTATTCTCCCAGAGAAGGAGGAAAGAAAATGTCTCAGAATGATTGGCGTCTCCCTATCTAATAATGTGCAGAGCACATTAAAGTGACAGATGACTTTTGTACAAATTACTGAAAGTGGAAGCTTCATTCAGGGAGTGCTGCCAATATCTCAGTGTGGTGAAAGGCCAGGGTGCAGGAGCATAGCCCAGCCAAGTGACCTGCAATAGACCTTGAGTTCTCCTTAAACCACAAAAAACCCCTAAACCAAAAGCAAGCACTTGTGCATTATGTTGTTGTTACTGTTATAACTCACATGCTGATTATATCTTCAAATTCACTAAAGAAATCAGGTTAAGCAGGGTGTTAAAGTGTCAAGGTGCACTTTGTGGTTGTCAGAATCCATCCCCTTCACTTCTCCTGTTTTCTGTGCCCACTCTTGGGCAAGGCTCATGCAGTGAATGTCTCTTCTCTGAAGACTCTACCTGAATGAATGAAAGAGAATGAGGAGAAGAAACTTGTGCCTTGCCTTTATTCAGGTCCTTCATATATGTGAAGCCTTTTTTCGAAGACAAGGAGCAGATTAATTGTTTTTTGTTCCTCTAAGACTTGGCTACTCTTCGCAGTGCTCACAGAAAACTGCTACTTGTTTTTTGTTCCTGAAAGATCTGGGTTTTGAATAGCTGTCAGACCTGCTTTTATCCTATTACATCTTCTCAGGGAGTTGAAAGTGCAGTTTGACATCTAGGGGAAAAAATCTAAAACCTCACTTTCAAATGTTTCTTTCTATCTTTCATGTCCCCAGAATGGCTTTGTTTTTTCTCTTTTTTTTTTCTACAATCATAACAGCCATGCAGGATGGTTCTGTTTAGGCCCAGTCTGTATATTTGTGTGCTAGAGTATTGCAGTGATAATCAGTAGCCAGTCTAAAGGTGCCTGTGGGCAGAGTGAAGAAATGTGATCACATGCCAAGGGACTCACTGGAACACTTGTGGCTGCTTGGCTGAAATACCCTGGCATTGCTCCTAATTCTGCCTGGGGAAAGCACCTTTTCATGCTTGCAGATGTTGTGTTGTTGCTCCTCATGGGAGTCTGGGTTTGGTTAGTGAACCACAGACCTGGAGCACTGTCTGAGAGCTGGAAACTCAGCATGGGTCAGCCATACTCTGTGGATTCTGCAGGTTTTAAATAAACTAGAAAAAAACCCCGTTATTTCCATATGCAGTACACTCTGCTGTGGTGCTGGCATGTGAAAATCTTCCTTCAGACTAACCTTAGTGCTGGAATTTAAAGATTATTTCAGATATCTTAACAGAGATCAAGAATTCCTACATTTGGTATAGTCAGTTACTTAAATTTGGAATTCCTTTCTAATATCACACTGCAGTGTATAGAGACTGGGCTGAAATCTGATTTTTGGAAACCTCCCATTTGCAAACTCCTCTCTCATCTGTGGTGCTGCACACTGAAATGACAGGGTTATGTAAGTTTGCCTCTTGGAAGGACAGAACAAGTGACAAAGACAAGAGACATGAGAAATTAGCACCAGTGCTTAGAAAATATTTTTCTTTAAAGAGTGAAAATCACTTTTACAAGAATAAGGCAGGCAACAGAAGTGCTGCTTAAAATATATTTAAAATATGCCTATAAATTCTGCATAGCATTTCTGCCAGCATTCAGAACACAGGTAAACATCACCTGTATTTCCAAGGAATACTGGCAATTTTTCACCAGGTTCTTTTTTTAAAGTACATCTTGGAGGTTTAATGGGTAGATTAAACCCACTCAGATGGCAAGATTTGATCTGGCATGGTTACTGTTTGTAACTTTAAAAATAAAACCTCTATAAATAAAAGGCACATCCAGAGCTAATGTAAATTTGCATAGTGTCGATTAAGTTAATGATAGCATTATAGTGAATTATATTACTGATGTAATTGTGTTATTTATTTTTATCTTTGTACCTTAAGTTGGCAGAGAGAGAGGGTTTTTTTTAAAACTATGATAGAAGTTCTTAAATGTCAACAGAACTAATAACATCAGATCATCATCTTAGATTATCATAAACTTTTTAATATTGCAAAGTCCAGAGCTTGGAACATGACAGTTGCAGAAATGTTTGGAAGCAAAGATGTTGGCTCTTCCTTTTTAAAAAATCCAAACTCAAATCAATAACTATCTAGAGCTCCAACTTGAATCAGTCTCTGTTGATTAGGTGAAATTACCCTGGCATTGAAACCAATTGGAATTGCTGAAAATTCTGTTTTGTTCTGTTGGTTGCTAAGTCTGTCTCAATGGCTTCTGTCAGAATCGAAATATATCCCCACTAGTGATGATAAAGTAGATTTCACTGCTAGTGAGGGACTAAGTGATTGATATTTAGGAGTGAAGCATGCCCTGATAACTTATGTCTTCCCCCTTTTCAAGCTTGGAATACATCATTTGAGGGGGAGCTGAAATTGAAAGAGGCATAAATTTGTGGGAGAGATACATACGGGGATGAAAGGAATTTGCTGTACTTTTTCTTGAGCCTCTGGAGATAGTACAGGAAATTATTTATTATTCATGACAATTTTGCAATCAAAGCTGAAGGCAGAAAAAATATGTGATTAATAGACTGTTCTTTAAGCAGATCACCAGTAGGAATAAACAGATAATGTGTAGGAGGTATTGCCATCTGCACGTAAGTATTAAATATTATTGAAAATTACATTTTTCTTTGTCTCTGCTTCAACTGTATATTGAATAATAAAAGTTAACCCTCCTTGAACTCCCACCTCAAGCTTTCCTATTTCTGTGTGTGATCACTGCAATAGTAATATTATTGCTTGATACTATGCTTGGTGGAATTGATCTTAGCCCACTTATTGCTATTGATCAGAGTGAATAGGATTTCAGCTGTGTTCAGAATAGTTGTATTCCCTCCCAGTTTGTGATTTCATGCACGTTTGAGTGACATAATAGCTGCTTTATCCAAGCACACTGTAGTTCAGCAGGCATTATCACGGGTGGATCATAATGGCTTTGCATCTTAGTTTTGTGACATAAAGCTGGTAGGGAGAAACATAACAAGAGCAGTCATTGTGAGCAGCTGCTGTGCTCTTCTGGAGACAAATAGCAAGAAGCACCACGGTTCCTTGCTCTTCCGTGCTGCAGCAGCGGCGTGAATCACCGCCGTGATTGGGATAATGGCTGGTAGCCATGATGGCCCACATTATGAGACCCCGAGATTTCAAGTTTCCCACCGTGCTTTGGAAGGTAAAGATAATTCTGCAGATAGCTCAGGAAAGGCATCCTGCTCTGATTGTTCTGGTAGCTGAAGCTGTGCAGGATAATTGTTCGTAAGAATCCACGCGTGAGGCGATGTTACCTTTGTAAGGTCCCAAAATTGGCTGTTTTAACAGGGGCAAGCTTGTAATGGTTTACAGCTCTGTGACAGCTGTAGTGTGCTGTAGGATACAACAGCACTATACAGGAAAATCTTTTTCAGTATGATAGCAAAAACCTGCTAAATAACAATCTTTGTAACATAATTGCCTTCCCTGTGGCAGAAAGTGGCACATATAAGGACAGTTTTTGAGTCAAAGAGCATTACTGCTTGCAGACTTTATCCTTGCAAAGTGTAAGAGCTAAGTCTGTACTAGGAGACCATTCTTAACTCAAATGTCCTTCCAAATCTTTGTGCCTTTTCACATTATCATGGGACTGTCCTTGGAAATACTGAGCAATCAGTTCTCACTGCCTGCTCTCAGAAATACTCCATCATTTGTGGTGATTCTGTATCTAACGTACAGATACCAACTTTGCTGTCCCATGTTCATGGCCATTTTAATATATCACAGCTGAAGCTATGCCAGAAACCTTGGTCATTATTCATTCTTCTTTAGTCATATTCAAAACCAGGTGGTGATGACTCCTGCAAGTGGAATTAAGTGATGTCCTTTCAGACAGCACAGCCTGAAAATCCAGGGAAGGGGCAGAGCATGCTGTGCAGCCAGCATTTTTGAGAACACGTTATTGCTAGAAACAAAAGTAACATGAATTATTTACCTAGAAATATTAAACTTGCTTGAGATCACTGCTGGAAATAGAGGGAGTTCTGGGCCTTGTGAATCATTCATGAAGCTTTATTTAACAGAATTCTTTTTGTCTTCGCAGATCACTGAATCGTATTTTATAACTTTCAGGACGTTTCTGTGGGTTTCATTCTACTTATAATAGGTAGGGTTTTTTTCAATGCTTTGTAAGGAAGCACAGATCAGTAAAGTTACATTTTTATGTTTGCTTTTTTCACACATCAGGAGGTATGGAAAGGGGCAAAGTGGTGTGGGGAAGGAAGAGGAGGTGTGTTACAGTTTCTGCTTGATCATATACTTTGTCCCGTGTTTGTAGACACTGGGAGCTGAGGTACCCCAATTACTGAACCCATGGGTAGGATAGCCTTTAGCTGTTCCTGGGGTTTGCTCAGTAGCTCTCACAACTTAAAGTGCTCCAATGTTTACTTATTTTTCAGGAGTTTGTATTAAAAATACTGCTAAATATAACCAGAAACTTGTTTTCCTACATGTGAATATTTACACACTTAACATTTGGAGATGCACCAGCTAATGCTGATTCGTTAATATTCAAATGTGGGCTTCTAATACTATTCTCGGGACTTTTGACTGTTTAATAGTTTCAAAGTCTGAAAGTATTGCTGTAAGAATGAGAGGGAAAAAAACATGAGTTACTTTGGAACACCAGTGCAATCACTTGGTGCTTGATGTCATGGTGAGCAGTGGGGCTTTTCCTCAGAAATCCTCTTCTAAAGGAAATGAGGTAAAATGAGGGGAAAAAAAAGGAATCCTAGCTGGATTTAAGGAAAAGAAGATAAACACTAGAAATATCAAAACCTCTCAATTCAGAGAAGAGGTCCTCCTCTTCCCCCTGATGAAAGAAGAGCTATGACTGCTACTTGCCCCGAAAGTCAGAGGAATTATAGATCACAAGGACATCCTGAGCCCTGCTTGTAGACATGGCTTGTGTATAACCAAAAAGCACACTGAAAAAACACTTGAATGGTGTTTAAACTTATAGGCAGTTTAATTCCAGAGAAGTTCATCCTGTGAAAAATATACAGCCCAGCAGGTATAATTGTACAGTATTTCTTTATTTCTTATAAAATCTCTGGTGATATGAGATATTTCTCAGGAATAGTGCTCTTTTCAAATATACATTTAATAAAAAGCATAAAACAGCCAAGATCTGTTGGTATCAGTCAGATGAGCCACCTGTTCGTAGCACAGGTCAGATAATTTTTGTATTCAATCTGACTTCTTGCTGCTGGAAATGATACATTTGTAAAGGAAAAACATTTAGCTAATGAATAAAATGGATTCTTCTACTGAGGAGGCTTTCTCTACTTTGTGGCCAAGATTTTTCTACCCCATATCAAGACAAATCAATCAATTTGATTTATCTATAAAGGAAGAGGAGAGTACAAGTGACCTGCAGACCTTTGCATCCTGAGGGAGAGAATGGAAAAAAATCTAAACAATAATTAATTCCTACTGATAGTTTTAATTGTTTCTAACCTGCAAAAGTAGTTAAAAAAGAGTGGCTCTTAGTTCTCTGCTACTTGCCCAGTTGGGGGCTTGTGGGGGTGCATATCACTGAAGCAAGAGCCTTTTAATCATCCAAATTAGAAGGGAAATATATTCACCTATATAAATCCCTCTAAAAGAATTTTGTTAGTATCAAATGTATATACAATACGACATGTACTTATGGTGCCTATGGAAATACAATGATTTTATCCTAAAGTTAATATTAGATTTCATCATAGGATTTGTTTTAGGGTATCTCCAAAGAAGAATATAAATTGTATTTCTGCATTCACTGTATGCAGAGAGTTCCCATCTCTATGAGTTACTTTTTCATCTTCAATAAAATTGAGACAATTAGAGGGAGAAGTAGGATTGCTGCAGCACCTGTGTGACTGGAGCCTGTCTGGAAGCCTTTCCTTTCACAGCACTGATTGATCCCAGATCTAATAGCAGTTCTCAGGTCTTTTTCAAGAGTTGGGTGCTGAAGTAATTGTGTTTTGTCCTTTCTGATATCAGTACGAAGCTTGCTCATTTGCAGCTTTAAAAACTGACTGAATATTTTGCTATAGCAGCTGAACTGAAGAAAGAGAGAGGGAAGTATGTGCATTTATGTAAAAATGCTGATTGTGGGTCAGCTCAAGTACTGAGATGCTTAAGGATTTTTGCTGGATGAGGAAATTTTATTTGAGGTAAATGAGGCTTTAAGTTATTTTGAACAAATGTAAAAGTTTACATTCACAAAGTGTTTTAGGAGCAATTCATGGAAGAGGAAAGAAAACAAAGTTCTTTTCTATCTTGTAGTGTTTCTGACATTTTTTTTAGAGATGTGGCAAACCTCTTTTCAGTCTTTTCAGTTCAATCAGTCTGAAAAGTCAAGACTAACCCACACAAAGGTTAAGACAGGGACAAGTCATCTGTAAGGTCAGTCAGATCCTACTTCCTACAACTTGGCTTAAAGCTGTTGTGATTGCCAGTCAGGTTATTTGAACCTGATTTTGTGCTTACTTGGGTGACAGTGCCATCTGTTATGTCAAAAGACATAGTGGTAAAACATTTCCAGCTGAAGAACACAGCTTGAGCTCTCTTTTCAAAAGCTGATCTAAGAGATTTTATTTTCCTCTTCCCTTTCTCCAAAATACTTAACTCTCCTAATGATGAAACTCTTAGTGTGGTTCACCCAAGAAGCCTCTAGCTTCTGCCACTGAGATAATTTCTCTTTTAGAACTAAAAATAATCCTTTGGAGGAATTAATGAAAACTTGTAACTGTAGATCTACGAAAGTTATTATATACCTCTTATTTTGCCCAGCTTTATCAGACTTCTCTCTGCAACCTTTCTGTAATACCAGTTAATACTGATAGAAGTTGAAGGTGCAGGAATCTTCAGTCAGCACAACATGTCTAGGGAAAAGTCAGGTGTTTATTCTCTCTGTTAAAAAAAAAAAATCATTAAAAATAGGTCATCATTAAAATAAAAACCAGGATTTTAATGTACTTTATAGTGGTTCTGCTTCTGTTATGCTCAGTGATCACGGTGTTTCAAATTTATGGAAGAAGTGCTAATGTTATATCTGCTATATATGCTATAAAATGTACTTTTTCCCATTAAAAGAAATATCACAGGCTGGCATGTGACTGATAGGCAATATCAGAATGCAATCTGCAGAGAGTAGAACTCAATTCTCTGTCACTGGAAGGATTCAGACATTTCAGAATTCTGAAGCTGAATTTTAAGCTGTAAGCGCTCATTTTCTCTCTTGGACTGACACTGTTCTCTGCAGATATTGTTGATGTGGGTGCTTAGTTAAGCTGGATGTAGTATTTTGTTTCAAAGCCAGTTTCATTTCAAAGCCTTAAGTCTTTTACTTAAATAATTATAGCCTGTTCTACTACCTCACATCAGTAATGGGGTGATCTCTGCTAAGAAATCCTATGCACAATTATAAACTAGACACCAAGTGATAATGGCTTATTAAAACCCTCCAAATGGCCTCATTTAATGGGAAGTCTGTGTGGTGGTACCACACACCATATTAAATTGATTAGTATGTAGCTTTAAAAGGCAGAATTACAATGGAGGTATTACATGTAGCACCATATAAAGTGCTGCACCTAGAATATAATGAGGTTAAAGTCCTTGCAAGATAACAAAAAGCTAGTGGTGAAGGTCACACCAGTGGTGAAAGTCACACCAGTGGTGAAAGTCACACCACTGATGTGCTGTTGCTTCTGCAGGAAATTCAGTTTCATTTTGTAGCCAGAATGGCACAGAATCACCAACACTTCCCTTCCTGTCATGTGGCACTTTATTTCTGTCAGAGTGGCTGCTCCATGGTTGGAGGGCCAGCTCTGCTCCCTGTTTCTCCATGCTCCAGGCTGAGCTGCTGTCCCTGTGCAGCCACCCCGTGCACTGGGTGCATGATGAAGTCCCTGGTTTTGCATTCAGGCTCCGACACCTCCATCCCTGCTGGGGGTTCACTGAGCTCTGTTCCAGAGTCACTCCCGAGGAATGTCCAGGGCAGCCACTCTGAGATCTTCTCCATCTATTGAAAAATAGCAGGATGAGGAAGAGAGGTTTGCCAGCTCATTTTGTCTGCTGTAGATTTGAAGTGTCTGGGAAATGTTTGTCTGTAAGTATGAATTTGCTTTTGAAATCCAGTGAACTGACTTTTTACTTCAGTGCCTTTTATTTGCTGTGAATTTCCTGTAACACTCAAACATTACCTGCACAGGTCCTTCATGAATAGCAATAACTCTTAATGTTGACTGAATGAGAAATATAACTGTTAGATTTTATGGGAATATTTTGGGTTTGTCACGTCTCTCTGTATTACAGGAATCATCAGTTGGTGAGCTGAAATAACCTCTTATGTCTTCTGTAATGAGAATAGTCTTTCTTAGTTTTAGTCATTTCCTCTGGAGGGGAAATACTAATTTAAGGAATGCACTGGTGAACAGCCTGGAAGAATTTTGGCATGTCTGTATAAGTGAGTAAATACAATTTTTAAAGATTTTTTTGATCTACATCATAAATATTCATTCTGGTTCTGCCACAAGCAATGCCAATTATCTTCTGCAGCATTGTCCCCACATCTTTTCTATCTTCATATCACTTAAGAGAATTTAGCTATTGCTTCTTGTAGAAGATGCTTCCCACCAAGATGAAGAACATTTGGAAACCCATTTTATGTTCTGGGTGTCCTTCTCTGTAAGGACATCTGCTTCTCTTGTTCTTCTTCCATCTCATGCCTATATAATATGACTGATAAGAGCTACTGATTCTTTGCTTGCATGTGGAATATGAAAAAAACAGGATTTTGGTTTTAGTTGTTTGTTTTGGATTTGGTTGTTGATTTTGGGTGGGGGTTTTGTGTGGTTTTTTTGGTGTGTGTTTTTATGTTTGGAGTGGAGTTTTTCTTCCATTTTTTTTTCTCTTTTTTCATTTGAATGTAGTTAATTTTCTTCTAGCTTTAAGCTGTAGAGAGAAATAAAAAACTTAGATTCTTCCTTTACTACTATATCTAGTAAACCCTGATTAAAAGTTTTATTTATTGTTTCTTGTGTCATATTTAATGACAATCTTCTTTGAAGAAAAATTGAATCTACAAATACCTTTGTAGTATTAATGAGGTACTGGGGTATAGACTCATGTATACCTTTACTGCTGTTAAACATGTTCTTTTAAGTTATGCTCTCTTTGGCATATTTATGTCTTCTTGTTGCTGCCTTTTAAAAGAATTTCTGGCTTTTTGATAGTTTAGTTTTCCAATAAGATGTGCAAGAGGTCAGGTTTGGTGACTTTAACAGTTCCTTTACTCTTCAGTGTCATTGTTTCTGGTCTCTGCCTGTATGATTTGCTGTCTAGAATTAGGTAACCAACCCCGTAAGTGTTACCCATTTATCTTCCAGTATTCAGTTCAGCTGGAGAAAATTGGATGTAAATAGAATTAAGCCTGGTGAAAAAAAAAAAAAAAAAAAAGAGGAAAAAAAAAGTGTATTCCAAGGGTTAGACTAATAAATAATAAATGCTTTATCTTTATGGTTGATGCAACCTAGGGCTATTGGAAAGGGCATCTCTTACTGCAGAAATGCAGAAGGAAAACTAGAAACTTACTTTTCTATGCATTCTTCTAGACTTGACAATAATTTCTCCTGTGAAATATAATGCAGAATCCCTTTTCTAGTGCCCCTGCCTTGGGCAGGAATGACTCCCACAGCTGCCTCTCGGAGCTCAAGTGTTTTGCATGCATCAGTTCAATCTTTGTTACAGTATGTTACCAATGGAAGGATGCAGGGGAATAAATAAACCTATCATAGTAACTCAACTAGAAATACTGTCCATTTTATTTGCTGTCCAAATGGAAAATATGACTGGTTGGAATTCTCCTGACCACCTCAATTTTTGATGCCATCTAATGAAGGCATCAGAGTGCACCACCGTCACTGCCAGTGGCACCATGAGCAGTCCCAGAATAAAGTATAATAAAGTGGTCCTGTGCTCAAGCTGCTCAAAATCTTTTTGAACTCAAAGGATACAAAGCCAGGCAGGATGCTTTTATAGCTGAAGTTGCTCTGGGTGACAGGCAAAACACTCTGGATGTGATACAGTGTAAGTGATGGAGAAAGCAGTGCCCTTGTCTCTGCTGGGGTTTGCTCTTGGGGTTTTGCTTCTATGACTTACCAGTCAGAAGTTGCCTCAATGTATTAAGCTTTAAAACATTTTAATATTTTCTCTAAACTGACTTGCTATTCAAATGTTTCATTTGACATTTATGAAAAGCATTCATTAAAGTCTAGTTATGAAAGAAAAACCTATTTGAAGGGGAAAAAAATCACTAGTTTTGCACTTGCATGTTGTCAATGATATTGATTATTTATATATTAGTTTGGCCAGCATCTCTGGTGCACAAGTAAATCTAAATAAATTCATTATCTAGATGAAGTGATTGGTGCTGTGCCAGGGGAGCAGGTTCAGATCTGGTCTCAGACATGAGCCCTTCCCAGGCACAGGACTCTCATCCTTCTCCTCTCTCTGTGCATCTGCTCAGCCATGTCTCAGCTGCTGCTTGGTCTCACAGTGCTGGATATCACCCTGTCCTCTTCTTATTTTGCATGAAACTCAGGATTTTAATAGGCACTGCATTTGTTGATTGCTACTTAGAAGAGTTTACTTCACATTTTTGCTATGTGAACTGTATTCTTTTTTTAAAGTAAGCTATATGTGGAATTCTGGAATTGATGCTCTTCTCTTGGTGTGTGATGAATATGACATGATTTATTTTAATCGGACATATTGAATAATTCAGTGTATGAACACTTAGCAGACGGGTAGTAGAACTTCACAACAGGATGAGTATGCTCTTAAAAAGGGTGAGTATTATATTCCACGAGGTTGTAAGAAATCTTGATGTGGTCTACACTATGTAGCTAATATTTACAATTTGTTAAATATTCATAGGACTTCTTTATTGCATTTATAATTAGTGTATGAACATTTTCTGATGAAATATGTAAAGATAAATGTTGTATAGAGTTAGATGCCACATCACTTTAGCATTTCACTGTGTTAGGGTGTGCTGGCATTGGACTGCTTATCTCCCCTCAAATGTCTGTTTTACAAATGAAAAATAAATGCAATAGAATCTCAGATGCTAATTAGAAGTAGTACCTAGAAACCCAGAACTTGGAAATAACTGTGCTGAAAGATTTCAAAGGCTTTTTGTCTTAAAAAGCTAGCAGGTTAGAAAAAAATGGGCTGTGGATTGTTTATCACATAATGCTTTATTTCCATTGCCTTGTGGTGTTTCAGAAGAGTGTTTAACTGGCTATAAGGCTGCAGAAGCATGAGTGACAGCTTTTTGTCTTTCCATAGCTGAAAATAAAATTATATTTTATAGGTACTCCTGTAGGTATTGCTTATTTACTGAAAATGAATGTATTTTTCTTTTCTTTATATGTTGTATACACCTCATATTTCTCTTAGAGAGAAGGAGAACAGAGATTAAGTCCTGAAGCAAGTGCCAGGTCCAAGCTGTGCCAAACTTTGTCAGCAATGAGTTTCAAATATTTTGAAAGTTACATTTTTCTCCCAGCTGCTTTCCTTGCTATATGGAATAAGTAACCTGCTCCTGCCAAGAGTTACTCTATTTTTTTTCCTCTTTCTTTTTTATTTTCTTTTTTTTTCTTTTCTTTTTTTTTTTTTTTTTAAGTGAAAATTAAAGCACTTCTCTCTCCTCTTTTTTCCCAAAACCAGACATGCCAAGCATGTCCTCATCACTGAACACAGACTCATAGTGCTGATATTTCACTCCAGGGAGCTTGGAAGCTTTTCTTCCTCTGCCCTGCTGCTGAGTAAGGAATGTGAAAAGTCTTTCTTGGAGTCATTGGTATCAGGCCAAGAGTTCTTGGCATCTGCTTGAAACAAGACATGTATCCTCAAATGTAGTAGCTTCTTTCTTCCTGGGAAGTAGTTTTCTTCCTGGGAAGCTCCAATTCTGGGCTCTTTTCTTGGAGAAAAAAAGGTGGAAATCCTCTGTTTCCTCTTCAGGGCTGTGTGTTGAAAGCTGATAAAAGATGAAAGTAAGTGTTACAGAAACAGTAATGCTGTAATGCTGTCACTTCCTATTGAGTTTCATGTTCAGGGAAAATGCCAGGGCAGGAAAAGGAATGTTTCTGCTCTCTGCAAATTGGACATGTGTGATTTTATATAGAGTATAGAAATTTATATGCACATCTTAATTAAGTTATGCAATAGAAATTGAGTAGTTGTTATTTGGATACATCACTGTATCACACAACCTGTGTTTTTACCCTAACAGTGAATTGTTTCAGCGCCATAAACTGGATTCATACAGTTGAAGGGGCATTCTACAGAACAGAGCAGAGTAGTCTTCGATTTCTGGCATCTCCTTAATGTGCTTCACATTACACTGTAAAATTAAATGGATTTATTTTATTGCTAATTTCCCCAGGCATTATTACAGTCAAAGGTCTTTAAGTAAGGTGTTAATGGCATCCTAGTAGGATTTGTTTTTTTAGTTTGTCAGCTCATAGTATCAAGAGCTATAGTGGATTCTGCATTAAAGTGTTTAAAGCAAGCCTGCATGCTCTTTATAAAGGAAAACCCAACAGGAAATTACAGGCCTGGTGCCAGAATTGCAGGTCAAAATCCTTTAATCTTGGCTCTGAAAGAATTCAGGATAGAAGTACATAATGAGCTCTTTTGACCCTGAAATCTCTGAATGCATTGCATAAAATGAGTGCAATCTATTCTGCTTTCATCAGTTCTGACATTCCAGCCTTTATGTACTTGGAATATATTATTTGGAAGACAATATCAAATTCATATACTTCATATGAGTGTGTTGAACTACTAAGTGACTTCCTTGTAATGACTTAAATTTCAACCTGTAAACTAGAATAAGTTTGTCTTTAGAACTACTAAAACTGATCTACAATTGGGAAATATGGGAGCATTTTTGTCTGTGTTTCAACTAGGTGCATGAAAGGTTTGTGATTTTTAATTGAATGAAAAATGAAAATAACAAAATCTGTTTGACAATTTCACCATCAGGAAAATATTTGCCAAAGATGATAAAAATGAGTCAGTGTAAACAAATTTAAAATGCCTCTTTTAGAAAGATGTTTAATATTCTTCCAAAGCAAAATGTTTAGGTGTGAAAATACAAATGTTCTGCCAAAAGCAAAGTTACACCAAAACAAATTTTGTTCCTGCTAATGTATTCGGATCAGCCCTTGTATGCCTTTATAGCCTTGGTAATGGAGTAGAGGAGAAAATGCAAGAATCTTCCTATTGAGACTTTCCTCATAATGCAATGGTGCTTATTCTAGATCCCTTTAATAATTGCTAATTATGAGCACCAGGTATATTTTTTTTTCAACTATGGCACTCTGTTTTATGAAATCCTTCCAGTTAATTTCCTCCTTTTTATGGTACAAAAATAAAAAAACAGAAAACCAGACAGGTGCATTAAACTTTGAACAGAATATTTTCTGTGTGTCTAAAGCAGTTATTAAGCAAGTACGGACTTACTAATGAAGTTAGTGTTTCAATGAAAAAATGACACTTTTACTTTGGGAAAACCAGAAACTAATAAAATGAATAATAATGTTAATCTGAAAGGGGAGCCTAATTCAAATGGAAAATAAAAGCTGAATTGCTTGATTTCTCTGATCAGAAGCAGGTAAGAGGTGTAATTCCATGGAATAATGATTAGGATAAATTTGGAAACATAATTTAAATATTCATTCTTTGAAACTCATGTATGACTAAAGCATGGAGAATAGGTCTACTGTTTCACTTGCACATCACACCTGGAGGAGGCCTGTGCTCCTCCATTTGTTGGGAATGCTGTCAAATTGCCACTAAATGTTCATGCTGGTACAGAACAGTTGCTGGCTTGCCAAGAATGCCATTGTTCAACCTCTCCTTGATCTTCTTCTTCTTGTAATATTCCCATTCAGCTACATTTTATTTTAAATTAATTGTAGACATAAGCTGCACAAAATGTCCCTTACCAATGTGTCACCTTTGTAATTTTGAAAGAAGCAAAGTGAAGCACATGATGATAATATTAAGATAAAGACTTAATTGCTTGTGTCTCTTTCCTTTTGGAACTAAGACTTCATCTTTGAGCCAAATAAAATCTGTTGGCAAGTGCTCCAAAATGCAATCAGAATCCTTTCCAGGCCAGTATGACAGGCTTAATGCTGATGTGTTTTGATCAGAAGGCTTGTTTGTGTGAGTTTGAGCTTACACCTGAATTTTCTCTTTGGATCCTGAGGATAGGACACTTTTCTGGGTCATTTGCTCTCCAGACCTTCTTCCTGCTCTTACAGAGCTTGCCCAGAGTGTGCCAGGCAGGGCAGGACCTGTTGGGTGCAGCCAAGCACTGTCCTGGTGATCCTGCAGTCCCTGGCACTGCCTATCCAACTCCCCACTCTCCAGCAGAACAGTGGAATTACATGTACAGATGAAACAATGACATCCAAAATGAATGAACGCCAAAGGAGATTCTGCCAGTGTTTTCAAACGCTGGTGCCAAATCTGTGTTTCCATATCTATGCTGATTAGATACCTACAAACTCACCATCTAATTTTCCAATTACCTGGCATGGTTATGTCCCAAGAATTTCGGTAGTATGGTAGGTGGTGAACACGTGTGAAAACAACACCTAAATTGCTTTCATTTTGTGAGTTGAATTTAGATACACAGGATTTAATATTTCTTAATCGTATAAATTCTTAATGGGAAATGTGACTTTTGAATCTGTAATTTCTCTTCAAAGTACAGATGACTATCAGTAGAAATGATTTAATATAGGCAAGTATTTAAGGTTCATAAAAAGATACAAATAAAATCACAAAACAGTGCCTTGGTGTGATTTATATATTACTGAGTGCATGATAATTCCTCTGAGCTAATGATCTTCATTTAATCAACATCTTGTTCTCATAAATCAGAATGAGATTTGGAAGAAGCAAGTTAAGTAATTGGGAACAGAAAGTTGGCTACCTTTGTTTACTTTTATAATAAAATTTCTTTGTTTATCCTTCAGTAGTATAAAATAAAACAAAAATTCAGCATTGTCATTGTACACCTGGAAATCCTACTCCATGACCCTGTTTGCCTTGGATGTGCTCTGCTGGGTGTGCCAGACATGCAGGAGTCCCAGGAGCTGGATTACAGAGCTTGTTAAGGACAGCCCTAGGGCCATGTGGGTATCAGAGCTGTGATGTTTTCACTGTCTGAGCGCGGTGCTGGGCACTGAGCCACCAGCTCTGCCTGAGTCAGCTTGCTGAGATGCCCTCCTGGGGACTAAAGGGAGTGAGAAAACTGCAGCCCTATGGCTGCTCCAGAGACTGGCCTTTTACTGGGATATGTACATAGCCACTGAATTTTAATTTTCTCACTGCTGGGTTTTCTAGGAAATGCCAGTCGCATCTGCAGAAGTAGGGACGATGGTGAGCCCCCAGGAGCGATTGTTTGAAAGGCTTAGGGAGTTCACATTCCTGTTGCAAGCTGAAATACTCCGTTTTATTTGAGATTTGCAATTATATAGGAGTAGAGAAGCATATAAATCTCCCTTCATTGAAATCACTGTCCTCTCCAGAGGGTAGCCTTGCCACTTCAGCAGTCTGTGTGAAATCTGGCCCGGGCCACGCTGCCGGCTCCAGAGTGGAGCTGTCCGTGTTCCATCTGCCTTGGCTCAGCAGAAAGGTCAGCTCCCAGGGCTGCCAGAGAAGTGCTGCTCTATTGTGGTACTTTATTATCCCTCTGGGGAAGAGGCTGGAATAGGATGTGTGACCGAAACGGAGAATTTGTTCCCTAATTTTCTCACTAGTCCAGGGACGTGTACACTATTTGGACAACAGCTGTCTGAGTCCATTGCCAAGCTGGCTCAGTAATGGCCCTTGGTGCAGTGCAGGAGAGCAAAAATGTTCCCAGGTAGCTGGGAAAACTGAGGAGTTGTGTCCGAATTTTGGAGCTGGCAAAATACCAATGTTTGATGTTTCACCATCACCAAGTAAAGTGGGCTGGGAAAACCAGTGTTGTTAGAGATTTCACTATTCATCCTCTTTAAAATTTTTTAACATTTTGTCTAATTTGAAGGCTCTGTCTCTGACTTTTTTTTTTTAACGTAGAGAATAGCCAGCTAAAGTGTAGGTACCCAAGGTTGTGTGGTAACTCAGGCAGTGATGTGGCCTAGAAAGAAGGCTGTGCCATGAATGCTGCCACTTCCCCTCCCTTTCTTTTGGTGCTGATTTACTGTAAATTGCATTTCAACCAAAATGGAATGGACTAATAGACCGAAGTCTATTATCTTGGCTTTTAACACAATGAAATCATGTTCAGTGCTTCGCTCTAAGAGGGGGAATGAATATCCCTGACATTTTCCTCCATGTAATGACAGAGATACAGATGGAGAGTTCTGCATTATGAATAGTGGGATGGGGAAAGCATGGGGAGGAATGGTAGAAACAGTCCCATTTTGTGCTTTAGTCCATCAACTCATTGCTCTCTGGGTTAGATAACTGCATCCCATTTATGCTGGCACACACTTAGATCTTTGCATTTTCATTTATTTTTGTTAATTTACTTTGTAGTCCTTTGACCAGTTGTGTTCTAAAATGTGGGAGACTTAATTCTTCTTATAGGAGAATAATTATGGCACAACTCTTATTTTCTTTCAACTTTTTTTAACTGATAGACACTTAAAACTTTTTTTAACTGACATCCTTAAACAATGTCAGCATCCTGCTTTCAGATTGTGATTTTAGAAAGCTGAAGCTGAGATGTAGCTGTGTTATTCTGGGTATGCTCTTGAAACAGAAAATGAGACAGACCCTGCTGGGGCAGCCTTGATTTGAGAAATTTTGAGTGAACAGATCCATGTAAAGGTGCTGTGCTCACTCCTAAGCAGAGTACCAGGGGAGCAGAAGAGAAATGCATGACAATTTGTTCATCCAGGAAGACTAGAGAAGAAATAGCTTCAACAAGCTGTGGCTGCTCTATGCCACAGGTAGCAGGACCAAAGCCCTCAAACATTTACAGTTTAAGTTACGAGTGATTTGATAAACTTCTTGGAAAAACTTCGAAATTTCTAAATTAGAACAGCTTTCCATTACCATTACAATACATAGTAGAGGAATATATGGTTTAGTTTTGCTGTGAAAACTGAGCTGACAGCACCTGGATTGCAGGACGTGTCTGGGTGGAGCCCCAGGACAGTGGCTGCAGCTCTATTCAGCTGCATTCTCTGTGGTCACCTGCATTTCAATTTATCTGCCTCTTTGTTGTCTTTGTGAAGTAATTCCCTTGTGTTTCCATCTTTCCAACATGCCTTGAAGTGACTTAGGCAGCAGACAGTGATGTTCTTCTAGCTGAGCTTGTCACGAACATTACGAGCTGTGGCTGCTGGTCACTGTCCTCCTTGCTGCCTCCCACAGCTCTGCAGTGAATGCTTCCTCATCTTTCAAACTCCAGAGGCTTGGCTTTACTGCACTATATATTTCACTTTGTTTTTCTTTTTTTCCTTTTTTTTTTTTTTCCTGTAAATCAATCTCCCAGTGGATTTGTTAATATTCAGGAGCTGTCTGGTCCCTCTGTTCTGTCTGAAGTGGGCATGGGGATAGTGTGATACTGAGGCATGATCCTGTGCCGCTGCATGACAGAGAAGAAATGGATTTCATAAATGAATATTGGCTGTTGAGCAGAGTTGAAGATGTTCATACATCAATATGCTAAACTGGGACCACTGAAAATTGACATGAATTGAGCTTGACTTGCTTTGCAAACCAATGACCAGACTAGGAAAAGAGGAAGTACATTGAGTATGGATGGAAATTTGAATTTTCTTGGTCAGTCCATGCCTGGCCACTTATTCTGAAGTTCAAGAAGGGAGGAAGAGCAGAGCTAATTCGTTTGTGCCTGGCAGGGTGCTACTCTCACTGTGCCACCTCCATTCCTGTAGCTGCTGCACCGAAAGATCTCTGTCTGGTTTTTGGTTTGTTTGCGTTGGGCATAGATGGAAAAAGGAAGGAGGGATCAGAAAGAACAGGAATTGCCTGTGTGTACAACTTTGCAAGCCATTTTGAATAGGAAATCTGTATACTAAAGGATTGTCTGGAGGAGTACATTCCAAGAGTACATTGCATTATAAAACTAGTCCAGAATAATTTTTGTCTTGAGAGCATTACTAACAGCCTGACCTTTTAGAAGAGCAGTGGAAATCTTGCTCAGCTGACACGTGACTTTACTAACATATTGCAATTTGGTCTGTATCTCTAATATCTTTGTAAATGACTAATTAGTAAACACTTCATTAGACAAAGAATTGTCTAGCACCCCTCCTTTATTAAATCAGGAAGCATTCTCTATTTTAATTAGCATGACATTTTCTATAATCAATTTGATGAAATGCCATCTGCAGTTCTAATAATACTGTGTACAGCAAAGGCTGATTGACATATGTGTTGACTGCAAGGTACCAACCTTCTTGCATGTTTGCATTTGAAAAAACATAAAATATAAGAGGAGGACTCTGACTTGCTAATGCTGCTGTTTGTGCTGCAAAGCAGAATTTTAGCTAAGCAAACCAAAGCTTAGTAAATATTTTCAGTGGGAAAACAAGCATTAGCAGTCTTCAGGTTAACACTGTCAGCAATTTCAGAAGACTACCCTGAGGCCTCCTTATTCTAGACACCATGGAACAGATTTTTAGCATTGCCTGAATTATTTCCTTCTCTTTCCTTCACTTTTTAGAATCTACTTGCTCTCTCAAGACTGTTTGATAAATTGCCTTAATACTCAATGGTTTCTATGCACAGAACTGCCTGAGTGCTGATCTTTGGACAATTAGCTTAGGCTAAGATTTACAGTGCTCTGTGCAAATAACCAGCAATTAGCAGTCTGTGTACCTTCTTTATAAATCAGTTGTTTTTTTTTTTTGTCAAATTATTCAATATCAGTATTAGTAAATTCTAAACCACTTTTAAGCCAGGTTCTAGCAAGCTGGTTTTGGCCTGTATCCATTCAAAATGATTGATCCATACAAGCTTCTCTCAGAGTTCCCATTAAATAAGCCATATTATCAACAAGTAATAAAAATCTAGCAAATATTTCACCAAACTTTTGTTTGGTAAAGAAAATGTACAATAACTGTACTGTGAATTTAGTAAAATCGGGTTTTTTTTACATGCAGAGAAGTGCTGTTAATTCTGTTGCTCCTTGTCAGTGCTAGCAACTGCAGAGATTATTCATGTTAATCTCAGTGAACATGATGGCAATGTAGATTTACAGGCTAGGCAGGTTTTAGTTTTATAATAAGAATGGGTTGCCATGATGTCTGTTCGAGGCTAAAGAATAACTCAATGTGTATTTATAGGTCAAAAATCATCACTTAAAACCTCTGAGAATGGAATAGTCTAGGTAGAAATGCAAGTCTTGCCTGGCTTAAATGAAATATGCACAGAGTAGCAGAGGCTCAGATTCAGTAATCTTCTAAGTCCTGTGGCTTTAGTGAGCCTGTGATGGGTCTCTATATTTTCATAAATTCTTATTCATCCAGGACAGGATTCTTGCTTTCATACTTTATCAAGGAAGCCCCACTTGTTCCTGAGGCTGTTGGATCTTTCCAAGTACAACACAGATGACTTTTAGTACTTGGTTGACTGATCATGTTTTATATCTCTATTGGTCTGCAATCTCTTGTAGAATATCCCAGATTTAGAGACCTGCGGAAATGACACAACATTTCACACCCCCTTTGCTCATTCACGTGGAGGACACAACTCCCTCCCCTTGACTTGCTGCTGAATTATGCAGATAGCACCTGTGTCAACATGTTAACTCTTGGAGTTAACATGTTGGAGACTCTTGGAGACTCTTAGAGTTACCCCATGACAGAAAAAGAATAAATGTGATTAGCAGCCTGGAGCTTTTTGTGTCACATACAGGTCTAAAGATGAAAATACCACCAATAAAAAAGGAAGACTTCCAACTAATAAAAGTTGGATCAATATTGATGTGAAAGTGAATAGAACACTGGACTAAAATTCAAGAGGTTTGAAAGTATGTGGTAGTGTGTCCTTTTAATTCAGTCTGTGTCATTTAAATAACAAGATGAGTTGCTTAGTTTCAGTGACATGTGAAACTAGAATTTATACTCTTCAAATAAACCTCCACCATTCAGTGTCCTGCTGTCACAAAGACAAATCATTAAAGGCCATGTAGACCCTGGCCCAAATTCTTGCACCAGAACAATTCAGGGATTGATTTGCAGTGATGGGGATGTATTTAAGGCTGGAAGTTACTCCATTTTTGTCCTAAACAATACAGGATTTTTCATTAAAATTTACAAGGGTCTGGATCTTATTTTTTTGTTTTTTTGGATTCATGTGAACATAACATGTGTAACTGTGAGTGCTACAAAGGAATTCTGTAGCATTTAGGATGTGGTAGTGTGTTGTCAATTCAATAAATGGAGGTAAAGAAATTATTGCAGAATTGATGGGGGTCAAGCTGCTTGTCAAATAGGAAAAGTTTTGCATTGATTTCTTTTCATTTTATGATAGTTTGCCTGTACTTTGATATTCCCTGGAACAATTTATATTACCCCAGACACAGTATAGAGCTGCATTTCCTGCCAGCTCATACCCTGATCTTAAACAAAACCCTTAGCAGTGTTGAATCTAAACCAGAAACAATAGTCTTAGTGAAGCTATTTATAAGAAATACTGCTTTTATTTTAAAAACTACTTGAGACTATCATGGTGCTGTATTTATGTAATAGTGCTGTCACTGAGGGCTATATTTTTATATACATCCAAACTGTGATTTCAAATGTGGATTAATCATTTCAGCAGAATGTATATTCCATGTTCTTTGCCTAGAGATAGGGCAGATAATGAAAATATTTACTTTTAAAAAGATACAATAGCATAAGAATTTGGACATTGAGCCTCTCAGTGATAAATTACTGTTGGTTCTGCAGCTAGTACCATTCTATAACAGCATGTTGCTGACTAAGGTGAATTTATTCTGCTGTGACAGTCCCAGAATTTTGTTTGAGTTTGTTTTCATGTAATATTTTATTTAATGTTGCATTCTTTGTGAAAGCCAAATAAGTTGTAGAGAACCTGTTGAGCATCAAGTTGTCCTGCAGGGGTGTGTGTCCACTGGGCAGCCTCCTTCTCAGTCAGCCTTAGAAATAAGGTCAAAATCAAGATGGAATCAATTCTTTCCAAAGATAGTTGTGTATAATAACCCTGTCTTCCTCTTTATTTTTTTCAGTGATACTGTTATTAATCCTCCTAATGTGTTTCCCATTAATTCTGTTTAATGTAAGCTTTGGATGTCATAAAATAAATTCAGTACCTTGGATGAAAACCCAATACACAGTTTCAGCAGAGTTGCCTCTATCAAATACAACACTCTCAAATTTTTTTAACAAGATCTATGTTCTGTAAAGTGCTGTTAGGTGTTAATTATATTGCCAGCCATTATTTTTGTGGGAAGAATCCTGGATTTATAGTGCCATTATTTTCTTTGGTACTGATGTCATGATTACTTACATACAGACCCTTGGTTGTCTGTCTTCATGTTTTAGTAAAACAGAATAAATTAATCAGTTATTCAATGCTCTGGAGTTTCCAAACTTTTCAGAAATTTGAAAACTATTATAATCAGGAAATTTTCAATCAGTTGTTTTCAAGATTGTTTTTGTGTGCATCATCCAGGGCTGGTGACTCAATAACACATCTTCTTTACAGAGGCTTCCTCACATTCTCCTTTGCTTAAGACTGGATGTTTTTTACTCTGGTGATGTCCTCAGATCAATAATATGGCTCCTCAGGGCTGCAATTTGTGCCTAGCTGAGAGCTTTTCACATGATACTACTGTTTGTTTCAAATTAAATGAGAATTTCTTTGAATTAAGGGCTCTACTTGTCTGAATGTCTTTGTGAAGTGTCAGAGGTCCCTGAACCTTCTTGTGGTGAAGGCACCAAGATAATAAACAAAAAAAAAAATCCATCAGCTGTGCAAATGGATGAGGCTAAGGACTAGGTAGTGTTTTCTTTTGTAGAATTTCTGACTCTAGGTAACAAAATTAAAAAAAAAAAAAGTATGTTTATGGCTCTTAGTGAACATTTGAGATATCAGTGAAAAAAATCATTGTCCTGTGGTGTGACCATTAACTATCACATTATCCAGCCTGAAAAACTATTGATTGGAATGGGACTTCCATATTCATTACTATGATTACTTTTGAAGACTGTTATGCTCTGTGTTTACATGGGATTTTGGTAATAATCTTTTACCTGCAAACCACCATACATTTTGCAAACATTCATTTGATTTATGCCCTTCAGGAGGTAACTACTGAATCTGAGTTCAAAGAGAGGTATAATTACTGCCCAGTAAAGCCTGGCTTTTCAAGAGGTGTGACTCAGTTTTCTCTTCTGATTGATTGAGTAAATTTTCTTCTAACTCTAGAAGAAAGGCCTTAATTTACGTCTCACAGTATTTGCCATTCCAAATGTTGTTTCACACCTTGTGAAGGACTTGCAAGAAGAACCTTAGGACTGTGTATTTTATTTGTGATCCTCTTAGGAATTTTAAGGGAAAGTTCTTTTTCTGAGTGAATTTGTTTTGGTAGGATTAGTTAATGAGGCACAATGCTATAAATCCTGTTGGCAGATAACATGTAGGAGACTAGATAAATGAGAAGGAGTAACATTCTGTACTCATTTGGATTTTAGCACATTAGTGTCACCTGTGGGGTCAAAATGCATGGTTTGGAGCACTTCTGTTCAGTGTCTCTGGGTTATTTATGCCATTTCTCACAATATGCTTCACCCATAACTAGGGACAGCTCTTTAGCCAGACAGCTTCATTTTTTTCTATAATACTCAGCATAGTGATCCAGTGTCATTGGAGATTTCCAGTGCTGGGGTTCCTAAAAGAATGCATGCAAAACAGCCTAAAGGAAGCTGCAGAAACGACCATGTTCTGTAATTGGTAACCTGAAACCAAATAACTGTCTATGAAATGCTGTTAAATTAAATATTTGAAATATTTTCTCTTTAAAAGGAGCTGCTGCTAATGCCACAGTTCACAATCTGATTTGCCTTCCTAAACAGCAGCTCTAATAATACTGTCCTAAACTCCTTCAATCCCACCCCCTTCCCAGCCACGGTCCTAAAATAGCTTAGTAAGCTCTTCAAATGAGGCTTCATTAATTTTGCAGAACATACCAGAGGACATTCACTAGTTCTGGATATCTCGAGTTCCTGTGGAGTCAATTAAAATAGAGCTACATTTTTCTGAATAAGCAAAGTATTTTTTTTTTATGATAGCATAACCTTTTTCTCCAGTCATGTTTACTTCCCACTTCATAAAATTCAGGGATTTGTAATGAATTTCTCAGACATTACTGAGGATCAGGGAAGTTCTTTTGTGTTTCCTTTAGGCTTAATTTAGAACTTTTCTTATGCTTTTTACATTGTTATAATAAAATTGTTTCATTTAATTAAGTGTAAATCTCTTTCATGGGTTTTAAATAATCTGAGAGAATCAGCACTCTATTCAATCTTGTAACAAATAGTGGAAAATTTAGAATTTTTTTTAACTCAAGGCTGATGTAGTAATTATGTATTTTTTGGTGATTTTGCAGGTTTTTATACAAGCAAATACAAAGTATTTTCCATAGAAATCCCAATTAATTTCAGATTTCTTTTTTTTTTCTTGAGGTGTGTCAGATTCTTTTTCTCACAAGAAATGATAAATTGAGTGAGTGGAAAAAAGAAAAAGTTGCAACAGTTCATCCCACAGTGTTTTAAATGTTTTGCAGGTGGACCTACTTAGTTTTAACCTTCCTTTGCTAACATTCAGTTCACAAGAAAATTCAGTATTCTGTGGCTCAGCTTGAGTCACACAGAATATGGACTGTCTTAAAACAGTCATAACTTTGTCCATCCAGTCACCAGAAATGCAGACCAGTCCAGAAGTTTTGCTCGAATCACTTCTAAGGAGATGTGAATATAATGTTTAACAAAATACTTTGGTTTTTTTGCAAAACTTTACTTTGCTGTCTGGCCAAAACATAGATGTATTGAATGAGGGGAGCATGCTATAGGGCATAAACTGGTAATTTTGAAGCTCATGAGGCAAATCAACAAAACTTCTCTCTTGTTTGTGTGTAGCAATAAGGATGCTCTAATTAATTTAACATGCTGGTTCTCTCTACAGATTAAATTCTCAGTGTGTTTGCTAACTGCTTATTTTTTTGTCATTGCAGATACAGCAGTGGTGTATAAAACCAGGAACGGACATGTTGTTGAACTGAATGTAGAAACAAATACAACTACATTATTACTGGAAAACACAACTTTTGTAAGTAATATATATTATCTGCTTCTCTCTCAGTGAAAGTCTGCTAACATTTTTTTCTTGCTACAGGATGGAGAGGGTACAGTATTTAAAAGTTAGAGGAGATATGTTCATAACCTAGACTATACTGCATATAAATTAAAAATATAATCCATTCCTCTGTCGGTGAATGATTTCTGAATGAAGTTATTTGTTGTTTCACATGTAAATAACCAAGATGTTGGAGGATATTCTGTTGGTTGTGCTTTGTTCAGACCATCTGAAGGATGGATTGTGCTTGGCATATGTGCTGGGGAATCTACCTGATGTCTATCAGAAAAAAATATTTCATAAAAGGTGGGAATGCTACTTAAATGTTGAGAGTGTCTCACTACTAGAAAAGGGGGAAATTGTTCAAGATTCATAGGAATATTTTCCTTAAGGGAAATAAATATGCCAAGAAAAATGTCATGTTAATCTCTGGTTTAGTTGTTTCTCTGTGCTTTAATGGCAGACTAGATGATTGGGTATTATTCCTCTTGACCAGTAAAGGGTCAAGAATGGTTTCTGACTAGCAGTAATTGCTAAGAAGTACTTTAATACTTTACTCTGCATTTTCTTCTGCTTTGCTTGGCACTGTTATTTTCAGGGATACCACTTACATTCCACCCTGTAATTCTCGTTTATCAGGGTTTTGCAGCATAATTGTGTGGCTTGTCAATCTTTCCTCATAAATACTCCATGCAGACCACTGGCTGTTATTGTTAATCCCTGTACTTTTAATTTAATAAAATCTTTTACACCTGCAGACTCAAAAGGATGATTCATTTTCATCAGCGCTCTTTGGCAAAGGCTGATTTTATTCCTGGTCTGTTCCTGGCCTTTGCTGATAGAGATTCCTCTTTTCAAAGCATAAAGCATAAAGCATAGAACCTTTACTTCTAACTCCTCAAAACAGAAAGAGGAGAGTAGAACTTCAGGAGAAAGAATTTGATGCTGATTTCCTAGGTCAGTGTAAAGGTGGAGGAGGATGGAGGAGAGAATTATATTTTAATGAGGAGGTGTGTGGGTGTGTGTGTGTGACTCCCTTTCTGTGAGCTGGGATGTGCCTCAGGGTACCTCTTAGCCCAAAAAAGTCTGTCAGACACAATTGTAAGTGGGTGGTGATGCCTTGTGAAGGCTGACCTAGAACAGAGAGTAGAAGGAGTTACAGAATAAAGTAGGGATTTATTAGGAAGCCTCAACAGGCAGCACAAGACCTTGGGCAGCACAAGAGCCCAGCCAGGGCTACACCCACGGTGAACACAAAATGGTCACAAAATGGATGACTGGTCACAAGGTCTCACAATTTTGTAAGTTCTGGTTCATTTGCATATTGGAGTTAATTGTCAAATTACAGCTTTAGCCTATGAAGTCCCATCTCTCTTCAGTCCATGCTGTTTATGCTCTTGGACCTGAGATCTGGATCATTTGTCCTTGGTCCCCAGCTAGAGAAGGAATTGTTTTGTCTCCCTACTCTGTGAAGAGAGCTCACCATCCCCTCATATGACACTCAGAACTACACATTAAAGCAGCACAGACTCTGAAAAATATAAAACCTGAAATCTGAGGCATCAGTGGAAGGGTGAATTTCTGTAAATACAAACCCTCAAGTATTAGGAAGCACTTTCCCTGTTAGCCATTTATTGAAGTGTGTAAGCCCTTCCTGGCCAGCTAGGCCTGTGCCAGGCCTCTGTGGTGCCTTCAGGGCATGACCTGAGCACGAGCAGCTGCTGGGGCATCCCCGGCTGCAGGACTGACTTTAATGCCGAGGCTTGAGTCTCTCCCAGAGGAATCCATGCACTTCTGGCTGGAAGTGTCTGGCCTGTGCTCTGGAGTGTGGTGCCAGCATGACAGGCTGTTCAGGCCATTACGCCACCCAGCCTTGCCAGCTGATGATGGCTTGGGAAGGACAGGCTGCTGCACACCGTGGGTATCACCTCTTTTGTAAAGTTGTTCTTCTCTGGGCTTTTTATGGAACTGATTTTTCCTCAATTCACACAAACCTAGTGAGCTCTAGACACTACATATCTACTATTAATCAGAAGTGTGGGAAACTGATCCAAAATATGCAATATTCAAGAAACCATCTAGTAATTAAGGGTGAAGAAAATAAAAACCTAAGTGTATCTTTTTTTTTCTGTAGAGCTCCTCTCTTTACACAGCCAAAAGCTGAGAGTGTTGTACTTAAAAATAGTCAATTCCAGCAATTAGTATTCATATGGAGGAAGTATAATAAAAAGCTGAAAACAGAGCAGAAGGCCCAGCAAATTTGTTGGTGTATGTTTGGAAGAGAACAGGGGGAAATGTTCTGTGCTGTCTGACTTGGTGGCCAACAATCCTAACAGGATAACATTACTGAGTCAGGCTGAAATCAAAAGCTGTCCTGTTCTTCTGAGCTCGACTGTCCCCAGATTTGCACTGCTAAATGTAATCTTCTAAAGTTAGACACCTGGATCATTAATCAAACATTTTCCTCGCTCACTGTCACATCTGCTTAATCATCAGTGCATAATTAGAATGGTGGTGGTTTAATGACTCTGCAGAGATGTTTTGGATTAATAAAAAATACAGCAGAGATCCAACATAGGCAGTGGCAATGCAAGTTCCTTCATTCTTCCCTATCAAAGGGTTTTAGTCATGGAAGAATCACCTTTTGATGGGAGTTATTAGTCTGATTTCAGTCTGCATTTGCTTTCCTGTTTGCCTTTGCTCAAGCAGCCAGAGAAACGGCAGGGTTTTCTTAGTAATGTTGATAATTGTCCATGGAAAATTGAACTGCTGTGATAAACTCCTTGTGCAGAGGAAAGGGGCAAGTAATGACTCTTTGTTACCCCTGATTGGACTGTGTTTGAATCAGCAGCTCAGAGGAGATTTTCTTTTTTTCCCTCATTACTCAGCCCCTGAAGCAATCTTCCACTGGGCACAGATCACTGGCTCTTCTTTTGCATCCTAGAGACTGCCACTCCTGCAAAGTATACGTCTTTTATCCTTCTTTGTGTTGCTTATTGTGTAGAAGCCAGATATCCCTAATGATAATCTGCTGTGCTCACTAAGTAGGTGTATCATCAAAAAAGCAGGCTGCAGTTTTTAAAAAAACCCTAGGTTAACATATATGAAGATAACCAAATCCCCAGCCTATAGAAGTACCATTAATAATAGTCATGCACCTGGAAAGAAAAAAGGCTGGTGCTTTGTCATTCTAGGATGCCCACTTCTCTTACACAGGGGAAATATCTATCCCAAGTTCTTGAATTAAAGTACTTTTTTCCAGTGTAATCAGGTTTTATTTAGAAGTAGAAGAAATTCTTGCATTTCATTTGTCCTTCTGGAACGGAATCTTTTTTTGTACTCAATTAGTAAAACAGAATGGCCTTTATATATTAAACTATCAGCAAAGCAATATTATGGGTAACAAATACAGTGCCATAAGTAAAAAGGATAAGTTGCAAAGCACAAAGAATATTTGTTAACATCTCTGGGTGTTTTCTAATACACATTTTCCTCTGACTGTATCCATGTAGCCCCTCCTGTTTCAGCTGTCTAATAAACAGCTAATATCCTTAGCCAGCAGCATATAAATGTTCACAGCTGGAGGCTGGACCAGTCTCCTGTTAAGAGGAGCCAGAAAAAGCTCTAGACATTAATCACTGTGTGGCATCCTGGTGTTTGAGATGCTGCCTCGATACATGATTACAATATGTTCTCTATCATCTGGCTGGGCTGCCTATCACTGTGATCCTAAGTGACAACCTACCAGCTTTTCAGCATTTGTCAATACTTTATTGCGCTTTACACTTCCAAAATCAGTGGCATTATGCCACATTTAGCTAAGAAGTTTCAGTCTTTAGCAAGCATTTTATTGAATGCTTTTGCCATCAGCTGTTCCTTAAGGTCAGTAAAAGCAGGTTATCAGTTCAAACACAGCCCAGCCACAAGCTGGAGAGGAGAGCATGGAGGATCACATGGATTGTTTAGCTCAGGGAAAGTTGTCAATCTGGTTCCTCTTTCTAGCTCAGCCTCTCAAGTCTGTTCTACTACCCTTAAACACAAAACAAAATGGAAAAAGCAAGCATGGAGAGGATAGAAGATGTGTGTAGGGACTATGTGTTCTGTTATGGAACTTTCCAAATGTGTTGAATTCTTTGAAATAAACCTGCAGAAGTTTTGCCTTCATTTCTCCCTCTTAAAAAAGCTGCAATAATTATGGAAGTGGTAAGACTTTTGTTAGCCCTCATTTTCACTGCTTTTGTGGTACATGTATTCAGATACCATGCACGCACCCTAACAAACACTCAGAGTCCTCTGTCAGAAATTAGTCTTATGGGACTCCTCCAGGTTTTGGAGTGTGCATGATGGAATGTATTTTGAATCTGTTGATTTATTTTCACTACCAGGCAATACAAGTGGAATTGTTTTCAGTTTGTGACAACTGTCCAGCTGTACGCTTTGGACTCTTCTAACCCCCAGTAATTCCTGACTTGCTGTGCCCCTTGATTTCTGTGCCTTTCCACAACTCCTTTCAAGCTCAAAGGGAAACTACATCGTGGTGCACAGCAAACAATTATTGCTGAGTTTCAAACCTGTTGTGTTGCTGTGTTACTGTGGCCCATCTTTTACACAAAGGTGGAGAGGGAAGGACCTTGCTGCCTTCTATTGGTGTCAGAAGGTGACAGAGCAGGAGCAGTCTTGGCTCAGGGTCCGTGGTCAGGCTGTGGCAGCCCAGCTGTGGGAGCCCTGTGAAGGCCTTGCAGCCAAAAGCAGAGAATGAGAGCTTCAGTCCGAGCAGAGCTTTTGGCAGGGACTCTTTTGTGGTGTTTTACAGAGCGTTGTTCATAAACAGCCCTACTTGTTCTCTTCCTTTGGATACTTTTTTTGGTTTGTTTTGTGTTCCCCACCACCACACCACCTTCCTCTTTTGACATGAAACTCAGTGCAGCATCATAATGCAATTACAGTTCCTTTGTTGATTAATGTAGATTTAATTGCAAGAGTAGATTACATGCTTGTATTTTAAGAACCTTGCATAAGAGATTAATGAAAGGGTGAATAATAATAAATACATTAAATAACATTATATAAGCACATAAATATTAATAGTTGTTGCAACACTAGACATTTTAATGACCCAGACATGTTGTAAATAGGTGATTATGAGTATTGTAACATTCTCTCTACTCTCCCATGCTCCTCTGAGTGTCCAAAAACCCTCTCAGCACAGCCATTTCAGTAGAGGGGTTTTTATTGATGCAGTGCACCACTGTGCATCAAGGTAGGAAAGCCCGACACGTGGAAGGGTTTGCAGTCACTGTGGTTTGGTGGTGGCCCTTGGTTTTTGTCCAAGTGAAGGAGGTTTCACCATAAAAAATGTGAAACTATCAGGTTACAGAAAGTCTGTGTGGGATTTCTCTAAATACTATTCCTGGTAAGATTGTTCCTTGATATAGTTAAGGGCTAACTATGTCAATTTTCCTGGGAAATGTGAGGGGGAAAAACTTCTGTGATTGACTGGTTAAAGGTTATTGTCTATCAGGGAGGCTGTGGGGCAAGGCTCATGGTTGGTTCATGTCTATTTTTATGTCCTAGAGTTCCGGGTGGGTTTGGAGAATTTGGTTCCTGTATTTGAGAGCATAGAAGTCAGCTGAGATAATGTTTTAAGGCACATTTGTCTTTTAAACTGAGGGTTAACAGTTCCAGCACCTGGCATTGCAGAATTTTTGGGTCTAGATTAAATGCTCAGATGACAGAAGAAGCACCGCATTAAGAAACGTAACCTTGGAAACCCAAACTTTTCATCATTCCAATTATAGCACATTTTTCTAATTACAACCTGTCTTTCTCAGAGGTTGCCTGTTTTCAGTGCTACAAACCTTGCTCTTCTGCTGGGCTCCACTCTCTGCTCTTTCTCATGGTCCATCTTGTCCTTTCAGTCACAGCAGTGGCGGTGAAGGAGAATCCCATTGTTCCCTGGACTGCCAGTGCCTCCCAAGGGAACTGTGACATGCCAAATGCCTTCTCCTCTTGCAGCTCCTGTAATTCCATCCTACCTGACTCCTTTTATGCCATTTGGCCAATGCCTGTCTGATAAGTGGAGCTGGATACCTGTGAATGCTGATGAACTCCCAGCCACTGAGATTCCACTACACCATTAAGTTAAATTTCTGATACAGATGTGCAATAGAGAGATGCATAATTTCCTGGTTGCCACCAAGCTCTAAAGTAATATTCCTGAAGGTCTTAAAATATTTCATTCTGGATAAATAATAATAAAAAAATATAAAGCCTAAATGTGTGTTAAGGGAGCACTAAACAAAAGCTGGAGAAGGAGAATAACAGGAGTGTGGAAGATGAAATTCTGGGGAAAATAGAAGCACAAGAAACTGAAACATCAGGAGGGGTAAAACTAAAGGAAAAAACCTAAACCAGACAAATAAATAAACTCCACAACAGTGAACATTTCTTTAAATCAGTTTTAACTATGATATATTATTTAACTTAAAACCATCCAACTGAAACTATGGAAAAAGAATACTGTAAAGTATATATGTTACAAAAATACTTTTACAACTCTGGGCTAGAGTGTATTACAGTTAACTTCATCTGTTTGCTCTATACCATGTTTTTGAAAGATTATGAATAAGGCACTGATTTAAATGTCATAGTAATTAAAATCCACAAAACCAGTTAACCCAACATTTTATAGTATGTGAAAGATGAAGAGAGTCACCAGTACGTCAGTAGCTCAGAACCAGGGTTTTAAGAAAACAGGAGAAATAAAAAAATCTGATACTAGGGGTCCTTGCTGAGGATGCAGAGCCTAAACCAAGCCTAAATTTTTTCTTAAACACCATCATAACAGGTATTTCTGTTAACAGGAAAACACACATAACGTTGCAAAATTAGAAAGAGAAAGAAATACTGACTTTGGAAATCAAACTTGAGAATATATTGTTCACTGGAATTCTATGTTCCATTTTAATCATCCATATGGAAAGATGGAAAAAGCCAATTCTTCTTTTCCATGCAAGACTACATTTTAGCAATTCTTGAAAGGTGGATGAGAGAAAGAAACTGGAAAGCTGAAGGACAAAAACCTGTTCAGATTCTGTCTTTTTGCCTGGATTTGGCTTTTACTGTTGCAATCTGTGGTGGCAGTGGGACCACTGAGGTCATCACATCATGCATCACTGTCAGGAGAAGAATTAAAACTCTTATCACAGGAGGTATTTCAAAGAAACCTAGAAATACAGTGTTTCATATGGCTAGACCTGATTTTACAGTCAGTGGGAGATTTGGTCGAGTGAGGAATGAAAGATCAGATATAAGGATAATTTATGTCTGAAAAAGTGAAATCATGTCAAAGCAGCAATATAGGAAAGATGGCTGACAGGTGTGTGAATTAAGCAGGGAAGACAGTGCACAAGTGTTAAAAACACCACATTTATTTTGTCTCAGAATTATGCAATAGTGTGGTCTGTAACCAATACAAGGATTACAGCAATTTCTCCAGTCCAAGGGTTCTCTGGTTGCATAGAGCTGATGTTTTTCATAGGGATTTCAACTCTTGATGGGGCTGGGTAGAGGGAAACAAGGAAACTCCCTTCCCTTTTACCTTGTGGTCTGCCTTTGGAAAGGGATTAGGGTGCATGGAGTGCACAGTGTTGGACTGCCCCAGTCCCTAACTAGCTGATACTGAGCAGTGATGCAGAGGGAAGCCAGCCCTGTTTCAGCATTCCTGGACTGTACCTAATTAGGCAGCTCTATTTCTCCCAATTTCAGAGCTTATTTGTCCAAAATTCCATTTCTTAGAGATTAAGCACAGCAAACCCATAGGGTTATAGTCACATGGGGCAGCATTTAGGTCTGTCTTCCTTAATGAAGGCTAAATAACTCCTGACAAAGCAAGAAGCTTGAGAAATTGAGGATATGCAGACCTGTGGAACAACCATCCTCCAGATTTTTAATAACAAGACCTGAGGGTTTTTAATTCCCAGTGTATTTCCAATGTGGTATTTCCCCAACACTTCCTTTTAAACTTAAAAATGTGTTCTCCTGAGAAGAGAATAAACCCTTGCGGTCAGAGTCCTCACAAGGTTCTTTTTAATGAATAAATATATCTAACCCCTGGAGAGATTGGTGCAATAGATGATCTCCCAGAAGTTTGTGTGGCATACATCTCATCTCCTACAGCAGGGACCAAAACTTTCCCTTTAAGCCCTTAACCACCAGCTGGTCTAACCTCCTCAGCCATGGGGTCAGGCAGCTGTTGGTTGATGAAAACCCTTAGACATGTTTGAAGAGGGAAAAAAAACCCAATTCTGTCATTTGTTTTAGTGACTCACAGATCGTGAGTTTATTTGCAGGAGCAATGAGTCAGGTGATTGTTTTAATATTCTGTTTCTAATGTATAAGGGCTTCTTTTGTGCATATAAGTAGGAGTTTCTGAATTAATTGCCAAAATTGTGCTTCTCTTTACCAAAAAAAAAAAAAAAAAAGACCCTTCAAAACCAGAATTTTAAGGAAATTGTAATCACTTTAAGTCACTTAAATCTCTCTGCCATTCTACTAGAATTAAACATCTATTTTTAAGGCTTGATTGTAAATCAGGCTTAAATAAAAGGGCTAATAATGTTTTTATGATAACTTAAAGAAATCAGTTTTGCTATCAGCTTTGGCAATGTGCACATGATTTCTGCGGGTCTAATTTTGAGTTTCTTATTTGTGAGGTAAAAGAAAAAGTATAACACAGCTTTATACTCCTTTTACCAGAATTATGCAATTATGCTAACAAAAAGAAAACTACTTTGCCCAAAACCCATTACCATACAGTTTTTCACATTGAATGTACACCTTGTGTCTGGAGGCAAATAAAATTTTGCAGGTGAGTGCAAGCTGAGTAAACAAGATCAGTGGGATTCAAAAGACTTTAAATCCCAAATCCACAACACTCTGTAAGTGAATATGCAAGTAGTTCTTGCTGGTATTGCCTGCAACTGCCAATAGCTTGCAGCTGAGCTGCTCAGATGTTTGCAGGAAGAGGCTGGTTACCTTTGGGGTGGCACAATCAGGGACTGCAGATTATTAAATATCTGAACTGCTAGGAGCTCTGCTCTCTGGGAATGAATTTGGAAAGTTGCCTGGGTTATGGAGTGCTGAACACTGAGGTAGTGGGGCAATAATTAATAAACTGCTAGAAAAAAGGTAAATTTCACATCTGAAAATATTTTCAGTGAAGTGCCAGGAGAGGGGAATGTTACTCATAGATGAACATAGTCTCTGCTTAAAGATGATTAACTCATAAAAGCAAATTTGGGCACAGTGGAAATCTGTTCTGGATGCTTTGTAGATACAGAAGGATGGTTTAAGTGCGTTGTCTTTTTTTTTTTTTTTTTTTTTCTCAAGACTGCAGATTTATCTTCTGACTTTTGATTCTGTTATGCTGCTGAACCAAACAGTTTATCTTCAAAAGTATTTTTCCCTTTAATTCTTTTGGATAGCTTGATTCTAACTATATTACCTAGGAACCTGAATTTAATCTGTGTATCAAAATATAGCATCTTTTCAGTTTATTGGAAGCTTTTTCCCCAGGTATATAGTTTGTGATGTAATAGTTTGTGACTTCCTGCTGTTGTACCTTTAAACCCCTGTTGAATACATTAGTTTTGAGGTGGGATTAAGCTAAGCAGAACAAGATGCTTAAGGAATTAAATAGTGGCTAGATCTTGTTCTACATAGATGTTTTTTATTTGTTTTCATTTTATGGCTTTATCATTCTATTATTTTTTTTGCAGTCCTACTTTTTTCTGTTCTTATCTGCATTTTTCATTTCTTCATTTTCCTTTCATTCTGCAAATAGATGTCTTGAGATTAATTCAAAATTATTTTCTTCAGTGCCCTTTAAAGCACATTCTTGTCTTTTTCATGCAGCAGATTCATTAAATTCTTTCTGACATCAACATTACCCCTTGATGAAATTACAAGCTTGAATTCAATTGGGTATCATGTAGTCTTAAGTGGATGTAAAGCATTATTAGTTTTATTATGCTACCTTTTGTTTCACTTTTCTCTCTGCTAAGAATTTTATTTTAAGAAAGACTTTTTGTTTTGGTTCAAGTTGTTTTGCAAAATGTTTGTATATGCAGTGTTAAAAGAAAAGCAGTAGAAACATAGTGCACACCTATTCTTTTTCTTGCATATTATCTTGAAGACTAACCTAGTGATGAATCTCCCTTTTAATCATTCCAACCAAAGTCTCTTCCTTCATCCTCTGGGAATGAATTGGTTGTAGTTGTTCTCCTTGAACTTAGTGCTTGTAGTGATGATAAAAAAAAACTCATCAGCCTCTTATTGGTATTTAGTGTTCTTCTGTTGCCATTGTACTGATACCAGCTAATTAGACTAAGAATTATTTAGTGAGTCCTTCTTTTATGAAAATTACATTGATTTTCTAAACCAATTGAGTCTTACAAATGGGAAGTTCTTAAATGAGCTGTAGGAAAACTTGGGAAAGGGGATTTTATTATTTTCCTATTGCTAAAGCACTTTTACTGTTACTTCATTGCAGGGAACCTTCAAAGCATCAAGATACTCTGTTTCACCAGACCTAAGATTTGTTCTTCTTGCATATGATGTTAAACAGGTAAGCCAGCCCTTCCTTATCAAAGAGCCTCTATATCAAAAATCCAAAAGCCTTGTTGTTTTGTATGTTTTGTTTGTAATTCCACATGTTATGACTTGTGTATTTGATTTCTCTTCCCAAAACCTACTGATTCAATGATGGGGGAGTTTGTATTTAGATGTGTGTGCAGGTGTTGCCTGGTTCTCAGGGAGGTAAATTGCCATGGCTCCTCTGAAGTGCTGGTTTTGACAGTAGAGGTTTTCTAACCCTTAAAGTGCTCTGCTACTGCCTGTTTATGTTCAATCCTATCTTTTGATATTCCTTCCGTTTTAAACAGCTGCACTGGTAATTTATGGACTATACAAAACAAAAGGTCTAGGCTGATTCATGTAATGAAATTTTTATTGTTGGCTTCAGGAGTCTGAAGTGTGAAAGTCTGGAAGCCTGTATAACGCAGTGTATTCTTTGTTTCTTACAGTATTTAGAGGTTTTGGAGGCTATTACATTGTCAAAAAGAGTTTTGATCAATAATACCATGTAGAGTATTCTAAAATAAATCTTGTAACACAGAAAGGAAAGAAAAAAAAAGCTTTATGAATTTCCTCTGTGTATATCGGTGCTTGTGTAAAAAGTGCTACTAAAATATGAACTGCTCTTCATGAAAGAATAGTTTTGGGTTGATGAACTCAATGGTTACTTGAATAAGTTTGGGTTGTTTTGTTTGTTCTAACAATGTTGATACAAAGTGATTTGTTAACTTGGTATTACATCCAAATAGGGTTTTCATCTACCAGTTCTGCTGGATTCCAGATCAGGTTTTCCTTACAATATACATATATCAATAGGAAAGAGCTGCTGTTGTTCAGTTCACTGTTTTTTTTGGTGAAGAATTACAGTTTTATTCCCATCTCAAAAATACATGCTCCTTGCTATTTCCCTTCTTGATTGCTTCTTATTTTGTGAAAAAGTTTAATAATGCCTCGTACTGACTTAAATTCCTCATTTGTTCTGTTGAATTTTTGATTTTGGATGGCTTTTTTCCCCTTTGTTTGAGATTTTCCTGGTAACATATATAACTGATAAAGATAAATAAGGAAAACTTATGTAAGTATCTGTCACACTTTATTACATCTAAATGTGTTAACATCAGGGATTAATCTCTGCCCCATGATAAAGATGGTCCAGTGACATGCACAGAGCTCTCAGTGAATGCTGATTCTATCAGTTTGCAGTAGAACCCTCTTTCTGTATCTCAGTCTTGGTTTTGTTGCAAAAAGAAACATTTCCATCCTTTCACAGTGAAGTTACATAGAGGAAAGAGGTTTCCAGCATTTATATTTTCCATCTAGAGGTTTTCTTTGCTCAACTATGTTGACAAGAAGTAATTAAAATGAGAAATGAACAGGGCTTGGCCAGCAGTTTGTGGTGCCTTTGGATGAGGCTTGTGTCACTTAGACTGCTCCAGCTGAGCTTGTGGCTTTCAAACCAGAAACATACTGTGAGTGTTGTGTCTTCTACAAGTGGTGGTCCTAAAACTCATAATAGCTGGCTGTTGTCACTCAGATGTAAAAAATACCTTAGTTCCTGAATGTGTTGCTTAAGGTGGAAGGAAGAAGCACCAAAAATCGTGTAAGACAATTTTTTCAGACACTGCAAAAAATGTTATTGTGAATAACTGGGGAAAGTCTTTTATTTCTTCCTCCAAATTTTCTGACTTTTGGGATATTTGTTAGACTGGTAGGCACTTTTTGTTTCCTCCAAATCTGTTGGAGAAAAGGCATACAAAGCCTGTATATTTCTTCTCAACTAGTACTTCTGAATTACATCAAGGGTTAAATTAGTGTTCATAATTCTTGTGGTTTAGGAAGTTTTTTTCTCAGTCAGAGCCAGACTTATTGCATCTGGATAAGGGGAAATCTGCCTGTCTACCTTTCTTTTTCCCCAGCTGCTAAGTATAACTTATTAAATTTATTGACTATAAAATTAAAATCAATACTAAGCAGCATGACTTAATTGGAGAGTTTCCAATTAGTTTCAGTAGAACCAGGCTAGATTCTTTCTTCGTGCCTCTTGTGAACGTAACTTTTTATGAAATTGAGGATTTCCTTATTGTCAAAGTTACAGCACATGTCTGAGTTTATTAACACCCAGTTGAAGGAACCACAGGTAACTTATAAGTATTTAGTAGATCTCTCCATCTGCTAAAAATTGCCACAGATCTCTGGACCTTACTAGCTATGTGTGTTCCTTATTTTTCCTTCTTTGTTAAGATTTAGGTGTATAATTGTCCTGCAATGTATTTGATGGGATTTCTGCTTTTGAAGACTGTGATGACTTTAGATTTTTAAAATTATAATGGTTGTTTACATACATCAATCTGTGTTCTTCATAACATACAGTAATACAGCTGGAACAGATTTATTAATCAACAGTTTTATAAATAAGCTAGTGTGTTTCAGCTTAGCAGATTGGAGAGAAATAGAGACAAATACTTCTTCAAGACATTTTGTCATGAAATTGTAATTAGAAACAAGGTTATTTTGATGTTTGGATTAAAAATAAATGTTAAATTAAATAGTTGAGTATTTATTTTACTGTTGTCAGCATTTTCTTTATTTTACGCTTGGAATGGCAAACTTTAATTAAATTTGCAGTTGTTTCAGCACAATTAAGAATATCTTCTATGCATAACGAAACATAAATCTGCATGAAAATAAGCCATCTTTGAATACAAAAGTAATAACTGGATCATTTAAATTACGCTTAATACAAGGAGGAAAACCATTTCATGTGGCATAGCAGCTGGTTTGGTAGAGCTCTATGGAAAGATTATGGAAGAAAGCTCTTTTGCTAAGGAATTGGAGGTGTTGTTCATTGATTTCTGGATGTCAGGCTCCCTCCACCTCCTTCCCAGCAGGTCACAGAACACGAGCCCTGGGGCTGTGTGGTGTTTCCTCTTGGAACACAAGGCTGTGGTGCTTGTAGAAGTCCTTTCTGTGTGTTCTTTGCTGCAGTACTCCATCAATCTCCACACTCCTGGATTGCTTTTCACCAATTTTTTTTCAAGGTTTCTGACTTTCCAAAGCTTCCATGGCTCAACTGCAGTGTACATGGTCTTTCTGTTGGTTGGCGTCGCTGAAAAAGTCTCGATGTGGAAGGCAGCAGATCGGAAATAGAAACTAATTTGGGGGATGAGCTCAGACATCCTTGCTGGATGTCAGGCCATCCTCATTCTTCTGGGACAGTGGGAAGACAGCACTAGGGAAACTATTGTACCTATTGTATGCAGGGAGGGGACAGTTTTGCAGGGCTGTATCTTTTTGATTTTCCTTTGAAGATTGTCAAGGTGTGAGCAAAGAATATGACACTCTGGGTGACAGCATATCTAAGCCAGTAGAGATTTCAAGAGGAAAGATTATTTCACTATTGCTTTCAATAAGGACTGTGTTAAAATGGTATTTTAAACTTTTCTCACTCTTCTGGTGGTACAATTCACAACTACCAAAATCTGATTTATAGTTTCGATAAGGAAATGGAAATCAGACACTCTGTTCTTGTATTAATGGTAAGGAATGGGGCAGTGAATTTGCAGGAGTGACAATTAAGGTCCTAAGAAATTCTTTTACCATTAGGAAACTTTGGTGTTAACTTGGTATCACATCCCTCAGCAGACTGTTGCAACTTGTCCCTGGACTCCACATGAAATGAAAATAAGCTTTATTCCAGATATTAATGAGTTTTTTGCTCAGACATTACGGCCATATTCTCCCAGTGCTCTTGCTAGAGCATAATTTGCCACAGAAGAGCAAATGAAGAAGTAGATGAGATCATTTCCTCTCGTTCCTCATGTGATGAAATCCTTGTGATTATTTTTTCTCTCCTACAAACAAACTGTTCTTTCCTTTTTCCTGCTTTCAAAGCCCTTTTAAATGCTAAGCTTCAGGAATTTTTCCTACTTTATTCTCTTTTCTATTAATAAGGCATCATCTTCTGTTTTCAGTACAAGATAATTATGTGTGAATGTTTTTAGCTCTTGGTTCAGAAATGTGCTTAAAAACAGATTAAAGTTCAGCTCTAGTTTAGAAGCATGAGCATCTAAATACTGTCTTAAAAAGGAAATATTTTCCTGAATTAGGACTTCAAATTGTAATCTTTTTTAGCTAGAAAATTTTAATAAAACAATATGTTTAGCTTAAAAGAAATAGATTTTAACACTTCTTATGGTAAGATCAGGGTGAAGAATAACCCAATACTCTTAAGAAAGGAAGGAGAAAAATAATTTTAGATCTAAATGTCATTCATCTAGTAGAAATAGTTCAAAAGTGTATCTGAATATTTTCAGTTTACTGTATTAAAGACAGGATTCCAACATAGCATTTGAAGTAAAGAACCCCCAAGTTACTTTCTGCTGTGTGCCGATGCCTGTCATCCATTTGCTGCTATAATATCTGTTTTTAGAGGATAATGACAGGGAGTACTGACCATGGTCTACAGCAAATGAAGGACAAACAAGTGACATTCTCATCAAGCTTTTAGAGATTGCCTCTGATACTGACTTACTCAAGTGCACTGAAAGGATCTTCAGCATTTTGTCTGCAAATTAGGAGAATCCGTGAGGGGAAGAACTCACTGAAGTCTTAAATTATGATTATGTGTTCTGCATTAGAAGATTATCTTTCTTACAAGCAGGTGGAAACTAAATGCTCAGTTGTAAGTAAACCTCTGGGTCAGTGAAATTTATTTGTGGATTTTTGTTCTGAAAAAGTTAAGAGGTAAAGAAACTACCTGGCACTATGTCTTATTTTTAATCACAACACTGGTTTTAACACGTGCAGGTGTTTTCAAGATAGTTTAGCCAGTGCTTGTGGAAATCTGGCTATGAGGAGCATTATCTGCAGTACCAGCCAAGGGTTGGAAACACACAACAAAGATGAAATGAAATCTGTCACCTAGCACATGGAAACAGCATTTTCTCAACAAGATTATTTCATACAAAGGACTAACAAAAGACTTTAAACCAGCAGTGATCTGGCCAACAATATTTTATGTAGCACTCTCTATGAAGTAAAGATCTGATATAAAATTCATGCTATCACCTTTTTCCTCCAGAAATGCATGTTTCTTTAGATAAACCTGTTTTTCATGTGTATTTCTGCAGGTCCTCGGGGTAATCTTTCATCTCTCATTTGTTCATTTTGAGATGAGTCCAGAAGGAAACCATGCATGTGCACAGTTGTGAACTTACAAGATCGTAAATAAAAGTCTGATCCTGACTTGACTTTCCCATTCATCTTTATCTCTTGTTAAGAACACCAAAGATCAATTTTTATCAGCTTTAGGGCAGCAAGAAAAAAAAAAATAGGAAGGGATTTTTAAGAGAAATCCACCCCCAAAATCTGAGCTTATTTCTTGCAAATAGTTTTTTGTGATATATTGTATTTGTCTCTTAGGTATGAGAAAACTGGGTGCTTAAAAGATCCGATATTGAGCAATTTTTGGAAGTAGGCTGCGCAAATTTTTGCCTTTTCAAGGCTGTTGTTTTACTTTGAGTTGAAGTTTTAGATGGACAGAGTCTGGTAATATAACAGGGCTGTAGGTTGTCTTGGCATAGTGCTCTTCTTTTTCATATATTTGACTTTATAGAGCTCCAGAAATAAGCAAGGTATTTTAAATATAAAAAGCCAAGGTCTTTGCCTTGTAGTAAAATCTTTGTAGTGCTTTGTAGTAAAATCTGACAAAATTAATTTTATGACACCACCTACTATCATGAATTATCCCTTAGGAGTGGGTATTCATGTGAATACAGTGTCCCACTTCTATCCAGGATTTTATCTAAATTATGTGGTAAAATGAAATAGCCACCAGCACCCATAAATGGATGATGGGGAAAACAGAGTCTGTTTTATGGTGAGAATCGTGAACATTGATGTTTTGTATTTATCTGAAAAACAGACTTCACCTTTCATTCCTGCTGAGTTGTAGTCCTTTAAGTGCTTGCATTCAGTCTGTCAGACAGGTCACTGCCTCACCACTTACTAGAAGTAGCAGAGTTGTACGTGGAAGATCTGCATATATCTGCAATACTGAGTAAAAATTATTGGTGTATTTGTGCTGGGATGTTGGGGAGGCTCTCTGACAGGGTGTTACTGTGGTGTCCTACAGGACAGGGCTGGAACTGTCACAATTTCTTCCTCTAAAAATAAAAACATAAACTAAAAAGATGGGAAACTGGAGTACTATTTGGATGCTTCCACTGTTTCTTTACATCTAATAAGGTAACTATCTCTTGTCACATACCAATCCTTATGCATCCACTTCCTGTTTTTCATAAGGGATATGTTGAGTCATATATGCAAGTTCAGCCTAGTGTAGCAGTTAAAAAAAAATAGATAACTTTTCCTAATAAACCACATGAGGCAAGGTGCTGCTGCTTTTCAAGTAACTTACTGAGTTTTTCTGTTCCGTTTCTATTTACAGGATTGCTGCTCAACCTCAGGTTTTAGAAGTAAGCAAAATAAATAATTCTAAATGAGATAGAAGATGGCTTTTTTCCATTGTTCAGAGTTGCCAGAGTTGAAAAATCAGAATTCATTTTTCAGGTTCTTGTTCAAAGCCAGTATTGAAAAAGAAGATTGTACTTTGCTGTTGTTCAATAAAAATGAAGGCATTTAACTTTTCAAAGAAAATGTTTATTGACAGAAAAAGTATTTTCAATAGTATTGTCATTCCTATCAAGTATGAATACTGTTATTTCAGGAAGACCTAGGTGGTGTCCAGCTGAGTTTCTGAGATCCAGCAGCTTAGAAACTCAGTCTTAACATAACATAACTCTGATTTTCAGAGTGGTTGTATTCCTACATCCCATAATAATCCATGGGGACTGGAATCCCACTGTGCTAATGCTATAGAAACAGGCAATATTGCACTATTTAAGTCAGCAGTTCCCCTAATCTATGGACAATTTATTCTATAAAGCACAAGTTCTGCCTTCTGCTGTGAAACTGGCAACAATCATATCCTCTCTGTTCCTCTCTTGTGCATGGATAATGTGCAGAAATAACCCAGAAATGTCCATTGTAGGTGAAGAGTTTGTCTGTCACAGCCCACTGACAGAAAAACCCAGTGTTTAAAAGGTGTTGGGGTTTTCTCTGTTGTTATGTTTTTAATTCCATATGTCTCTTCTATGTGCTGGAAATAGTATACAGCTGAAAGCCAGTTATACACTGGTAATGTAATGTTTGGGGGTTTTTAGAAGATGGGGTAGAAATTATTTCTTTAAAATCAAAATATGTGATAACAAGTCTTCCTCAACAGTGGTGGATGGAAAAAAAAAAAGAAACAAGAGGTTGTTTTAATAAAAGAAAGACAAACAAGGGCAGCCTGAACAAAGAACAGGACAAGGACTGTTGGGGGTCCTAATTGGGGACTGTGTTAGAAGCTGTTAAAGGCTGGAAAAGCTGAACAGAGCTTTAGTTTGGATTGAAATCTGCCAGAGTTCACCACAAACTAGACTCAACTGGTGCACCCACTTGTTTTTAGCAGTTCTGTATTCTGTGCTCCTAAAAAATAATTCCCTTCCTCTCTACCAAAAGAATATGGACTAAAAGAATATTTTCTACATCTTTCAGTTTTGACAGGTTTTACCCTGAGCATGAATCATTGCTACTTCAACTGCTACTCATATTGATTTCTCAAAGAGCTGGCTCACATCAAATACTGTGAATATAAATACTTCTGAAGAGCAAAATCACTTCATGGGTCTGACTCTCATTATGTTAAAACATTTTACTGAAAATGCCATGTATGTTTTTTCTGATGTAGATATCCTCATGTTCTATAGTGACTAATTTCAGGTCTAACTTAGACACACTCTTTTCATATGCACTGCAAATAAGCAAGATGGAATTACCTAAAGAATAGTCCTCTAAGCAAATGCCTGCAGTCCAGTTCATGTGTTCAATACACTTAAAAAATCCATTTTGAACAATGGGTTTTTTTTGCTTTTGTTTAATTTTCCATAATAGCATCTCTCTAAAATTCAATAATAATGTATCCTACTGAGAAATGTGATATGCATTATAGCTTTCTCATTAAGCTTTTAAATAAGATACCATTAGTATTGATGAATGTAATCCCAAATGGTCACTTAATCTTAAAATTGTCATTGATCACACATTCAGAATTTTAGTCTTGCTGCCAAAATAGTACATATTGTCAGTGGTCATGAATTTTATACCAATAGCAATTAACATCTTTCTTTGGCTGCAGTGTTATGAATTAGATTTACAAAGTAGGGATGACTTAGTGAGTTTCTGGTTGTTGGGTTTTTTTTCCTTAAAAACGTCTGCTAAAGAATCTTTTCAGATGTATTGACATATGAAATAGAATACTTAAGCACGGTCTAGAAACCCAGAGTTGTCTTCTTTTAAAATATTTTGGTTTTGACTTTTAATGGCAATTAAGAGGCAGAATCATTCCACAATATTCACTGACGAGTTAGTCACCCTAACAGTAGAGTTTATTTTTACTAGTATTTTTAGAAAAACTGAACCAAATGTCTTTGTAAAGGAGCCATGGTGGTTTTCACATGTTAAATGTCTCACAGAATCATGTTTTGGGTAGAAAGGAACCCTGAAGATCCGCTCACTCCAACCCCTGCCATGGCCAGGGACGCCTCCCAGTAGCCCAGGTGCTCAGGCCCCATCCAACCTGGCCTTAAACACTTCCAGGCACAGAGCAAGGATGATCCATAAGAATGTATTTAAATATACATAGATATGCTTATATTTAAGTAAATAACAACTGAACATTTGTTTAAAATATCCTAGAATTTAAATAACAATCCAAAGTAGCAGCATATACAAAGCTAAAAGGGTAATGCTTCTCCAGTCTTGTCTGTGCTCTCATACATCTTTTGTCTGAACTCTGTCAGTGATGCTGTCTTGAAACCAAAACTCCCAAATGTAATCTGCAGTTCTCATTTCAGTTGTTAAATACAATCAAGCCTAATTAGACTTTGCCCAGAGAAGCTGTGCACTTTCAGGGTTGGATCAAGCCCTGGGCCCCGTGGTCTGGATTCAGTGCTGATCCTGCTCTGTTGAGGGAGTTGAGCTGATGGCTTCCTGAGATCCTTTCACTGTGCCTGAGTTTGTGAGTCAGCACCATCACACCAGGAGTGATCCCCCTTGAGATAAAGATTCTCAACTTTAAAAAAAAAAACAAACAAGCAAACGTTATATTTTGGAACAGCTTCCAAGAAGGAAAAAAATGTCAAATATCTACCCAAATGTTCAGTTTTATAACGTTTCAAATAATATGTAAATATTCCTTAAACCATTGTCAATAATTTTGTTTATACTTTTATTAAGATTAGATTTGTAATCTCCAGGCATTCCCTTGTCTTTCTGTACATCAGAAATCTCATCGTTTGCTGCTCTAGACACATGAACAGAGACAGTTCTTACTGTATCAATCATGTTTGGTTGGAAGAAATCCTGAAATACTTTTCTGCTGCAAAAATTAGGAAAATCAGAAAAAGGGAAAGACTAATCTTTGACTGAAGGTTCACAATCACTTTTTGTTATGATTAAGTATCAAACAGGCTGGCCAAATCTGGAAACCAATTATTCTAAAATGTGAGAGGAGAAAAAACTAAATATGCTTTTCAATTATTCTGCATAATTCTGTCTCTATCAGCAGTGCACATTGAATAATAATTAAATTTTACTTAAAATAAGTTGGGGGAAAAATGTAACTCAAAAAATCATAGTGTGATCTTATGAATTGCAGCTTATTTTTAATTCTGAACAGCAGGTTCCTGGTCAGAAGAATAAAATACACAATCTGAAGGTGTAACTATGACATAGTTAGTAAATATTTTTAGTCTTGAACAAGATAAATCATGTATTGTGCTTTAACTCAAACTTTGTCAGCAGGGGTGAAGTGTTAGCCTTTTTTGTTTGCATGTTTTTCATAAGCAGAAAAAACCCAAGTGTGTTGACGTCTTAAAATCCTGGCACTATTCTGGAAAAAAATTAGTCACTTAAAGACAAAAAGTTCAAGTATCAGTACTTGTAACAAAGGTAAATGGTCCAAAACATGAGCAAACTTGTTTAAAAACTGTCCCATGGAGAATGTCTGCTGTTCCCAAATGTCAAGATCCTTCCAAAAAGGATCGAGAACCTACAAGGTGCCATGGGCACTCCAGAGGTGCTTGTCACACTTCAGAGAACCGGTGCAAGCACATCAGATTTTAATTTCCTTCCACAATCTTACACTTTCACTGCACAGGAAATATCATTAACTTTATATTCAAGTAGCTATTATTATCTAGCAGGCTCTTCAAGTGCTTATCACTTCTGAACTTGATGAAAATGCAATTAAAGTTGATGGAACTTTTTTCAGTGTCTTTAAAATGGACTTTTGGATTAGCCCTTGTCTACCTGTCACACAAATGTAATAAAGTCATCTCCATAGTGTGACAGCATCAGCCATGTGGACAATGAATGAGGCACAGGATTTTCAGCAGGATCTTGTAGAGGATTATCAATGTTTGCAGCAGCTCATCTGTGCTGTGAGTTGGCCTTTGGGTCTGTAGTTTGTTTATAACTTTGTGAAGATCAAGTCAACTTGTTTCTCATGGTGTTCCTTCTCTTTAGGGACAATGTGACAGAGACTTCTGGCTGCTTGCTAATGTCACTGGTATTTTCTGTAGCAGATTGAGTGCAGTTCACTTGGCCCTGATGCACTGTCAGCTCACAGTGGTTCTAATTGCCATCTTCACTGTCATTATCTTAAAGATATTTTAAAACTGTTTTCTTCCAGTGGAAAGCTTTCTGAATGTGACCTTCATCTGCTTTCTGTGGATGCTGAGACAAGAGTTGATTCAAGTTCTTGTTGCTGTCAACTTTGTCTGCCCGTGGTTTCTCTTCTGGCCCTTCCTGTGCTGTTTGATCTGACACATGTGAATGTGCTGTGTTTAACAGGTTTAGGAGGCTGCAGAGGGGAGTGTTGAGCTGTAGGAATATAAAAAGGTAAAGACACTTTCCAAAGCTGAGAAAGTCTGGGAAATTTCTAAACCTTCTCATGGGAAGCTAGGAAGTTAAGAACCAAGTGAATACATTTATATTTATCATAAAGAACAAGAAAGAACAAGAACTTATTGATAGCTCAAGGTGTGAAAAGTCCTAGATATATGCTTTGCAAAGATAGAAAAAGTTTCCATCTTAAATAATGAATTATTGTGTATTGTTTGAGGTTCAAAGAAGTCCTTTTGTTAATGTTAAACCCACGTGGGTCCTTTTCTAATTGGTTAGAGTATAATAACTTTACACCTTTTATGCTGTTGGTTCAAAGAATATGTAGAAAAAGGCTTTGCATGGGCTGCCATCTTGTCTCTGATCTGGAGTTGCATGGATGTTGCTATTTTCCTGTGTCTTGCTTTTTGCTTGTATGATACAGACAGATAATAAATCCTAAGTCTGCAGCCAGTCAGGGTCCTGTCCCGTTTGTGAGACACGGACTGATCTGGCAGATTGAGCCAGTTTGTTCCTCTGCTCCTCCTCCCTCCTGGGGAGCTGTGCTTGGAGTGGTACTACTCCTGCTTGCATCAGCTCTTCTCTCCTTGGGGCTTATGTTCCAGGAGTAGAAGGTGAACCTGGCCTTTGATTCCTTCTGTGATCTCCACCAGCTGTGCTGGCCAAGCTCTCAGAGCAGAGGAAATCAGTAACTCGTGCTCAGTACAAAGCACTTCTGAACCTCAGCCTGACCTGTGATAATCCCTTGTCTCTCCACTACCCCCTGGGGATGGCTGGGTCTGAAACTGAGATCTAACAAAGTCTGCTCAACAGCTTGAACTCCCATTTATGCTCTGATTGGAGGATTTATGAATTTGCATAGTTTATTCCTGAAAAATACCACCTTTTTCTAAACTTGTCTTGGAGGAGAGGTAGGAGGAAGAGTCTGTACCTATGATTAGATTAGCCTGGGATAGGTTTGCCTGTGGAAAAGCTGTTCTTGTTTTTATGCCCTGTCAATTAGTAGCACAAGCTGTTGTACCTCTTGATGGTTTATTTGTTTATACATTTAGATAGCTTGCAGCTGCAATGAACTCTAGTCCTTACTGGTGTCTTGTAGACCTTGTGCTGTAAAGGTGCATCAAGCTATTCCACAGAATATCCTGAGCTGGAAGGGACCCCTGAGGATCACGGAGTCCAATTCTAGTTTCCCTTAACTCTTTGTGTTTCAATCCTTGGGAAGATACAGAAAATGAAGCTGGCAGAAGTAACTTTGTGTCTCTCTAGCACATGATGCCAGTGCTACTTTATTTTAGTCTCCTGTGTCTTCTTGAGTCAGCAACACTAATAGCAGTGGAAGTTTTAGTACAGCAGCATAATGAAGATCTTAAAGGGCATGGTGTTAAATGTGCTTTTAGCTCATCAAAATGTCCTTCAGGTTCAGGGCAGATCATTGGTATTAATGTAACCTTTTTTTGGAGGCTTCTTTCAGAGAGTGGACTGCATAAATAGTTTAATTTACTGTATAGGTCTCAACCCTTTGCTCTGAGGTTTATATTTGTCATTTCTGTGGATGCTGGTCAAAGGTGAAGAGTCCTTTTTTGGAAAATGTTGTGTTTTGTTAACCTGGAATTCTACCACAGAGGCTCAGGTTGCCATAATGGTTGAAGAACTTACCTGAAATAATGTAAATAAACTGTAGTTAGATTTAAATTAGCAAATTGAAAGTGGTACTTGTTTTTATGGGGAGTATATGGCTATTTTCCAATTTAATTTTTCTGTAATCAAATCTTGTATCTTGAAATTAAGCAAGGCTTTTGTATAAATGTTACAAACCTTAGATGTCTTATTTTTGAGATAATGGTTCTTTTTTTCATGTGCTTCAGGTTTTTCACTGTCACCAGTATTTATATTACTATAAATATATTTTATATATATATATAAATTTTATTAAAATATTTAATACTATAAAAGGCTCAATTGAAGGATTCAAAAAACACTGGGCTATTTTGCAGTGTATTATTAGGCTTAATTCTTCATTTTGCTAAAAGATTAGGAGCATTTGGAGTGGGTGGTTGATAAGGCTTCCACATAGGAAACTTAAAAACAATTAAGCTAATATATATACACATAAAATAAAAATGCAGCAATTTAATTTGAAGTTTGGTTTCCAACACCTTGAGGCATGTAAAAATCAGTCCTCTCCTCCCCAAAAGAGCAGATATAAAGTTGAGAAAGGAAATTTGTATATTGATAGTATTTCTCATGAGTGGATTTTCACTGTGACTCTCAGCTGTGGTATTCATTAGAGCAGCCATCTGGTTTGGCAATGCTGTAATTTCTTTTTTCAGTATCTCAGATGAAATTAAATGCATCATACAGTGAACACTGCTAGGAAAGTAAAAATCTAAATATGAGCTTGGTATTAAAGTTATGGTAGCTCATTGCAATTTATGTCCTATTTGTATAGTGTTCCAAAAATAGAAGAACATCATTAACTGTTTTGAATATTCAGAGAAAGTCTGTCTATTTGGGTGGTTTTGCTTATATTAGTGTTCCAGTAATTCTTGCAACCTTACAGTGAAATGCGATTTTAGAACTTGAAAATGTGACAAGCAAATGAATGGGGAAAACCACAGAATCAGCAGAGGTCACAGTGAGGAGCAGATTGCTCTTCTCTCCCACTCTCTTTCCCATTACTGATATCCACTGATATGCCATTCTTAACTCTTCCTTTTACTCTGTCTCTTAATAGTCTGAAGCTTGCAGGTTCTTACATTTATCCTAGGGGTTTGGTGTTATGTTCTGTCAGGAAGCATTCCCAAATTCTTGCTGTGTTTTCTGTGTATACTTCCATGTGCACATTAAAAAATACCAAGTTAACTGAGAAATCTCACCCCTGCTTCTTTCTCTTTTTCCACTTCTCTAGCTTTTCTATTCTTGCCTCTGTTTTTTCTACTTCATTTAGTGTTTGTGAGACTTTAACTTGCCTAATCCTATGCCCTCCCAGATAATATTATGCACTCTCTTACGCATTTAATTTTCCTTTTTGTTTCTTCTCCATCCCAAAGAGACAAAGTTCCCTTTTCAAATATGTTTCTTGATCTCAAAAAGTCCTCACTTAATCCATCACCAGCCTACTTTATTATTTTGCCTCTTACCACAGTTAGTAATATCTGCTTTCATTATTGCTTCTCTTATATTTGATAGTTTTATAGATAAGTCAGTTGTAAGCATCTTTCGTGTGTTTCAGCCAAGAAAAATGGGAATTCAGAACACACAGTCTCTCTGCAGTTCCTTGTGATTTGGCTACAGAGTGAGACTGGATCGTGCTTAGGAAGCATTAAAAGTGAGCAGATAGCTGATTGCAGAGCTCCTGTGCTGATTTTGCTGGTTGTATCTAAAGCTCAGAGGTGTTAAATGACCCAAACTGGATATAATGCCTGGTGGAGCACAGTTCTATGAGCTGGCCAGATGGTCTCACTCCTGCCAAGTGCTGCTGTGTGTCACGGGCTGGAAAGGTAGCCCAGTTCATCCCAGTTCCTATAAAGTTCTTGCCACTGGCATGGGCCATCAAAAAAGTCTGGGGCTACAAAAATGTATACATGTTCCCATGTATAGAAATGAGCTGAAATAATATTCAGAGTGAAAAATTAATGCAGTAGATGAAAAATGCTGGCAGCTAAATTTGGTCCTCACTTCCACTCTTTTATGTCTGATAAAGTACTCCAAATGGATAGTGGATAGCATATCTATCAATATATATATTTACTGAAATAAAGGAAATGGAAGTCAGTTCCTGAGCTATATGTCTCTCAAAAATGTTTGAGACTTTTTAACCTTGAGGTGTTATATATGGTAGCCTATTAAATTAGCATAAAACATTATGATCATTGAGAGTGATATATGGTCATGTGTTCTCTTACAATGCATCAAGAATAATGAGTGGTAATTGGTTCAGGACATTGATTAAAGAGCTGTGGAGATGTAGTTTACTACACAAATGGCCTATCAAATTTCATCTCTGTTGTACTTTCCACTTTATTACTCTAACCTGAAAATATTTCATGAAAGTACGCCTGAATATATATATATATATTTATAAAAAACTTTTGATAGTTATTTGGTCCAACTGTGGAAAAAACTCGTGTTCAGAGGGGTATACTCTTAACTTCTCCAAAAGAATTTTCTGTGGAGGACTTTGCTGGAAGTAGATCTTCAGGTGACATGTCGTTAATTGTGGGGGATCATGGGTGGTCACTGAAAACCTTTGTTTTAGCCTCATTTTGGTGGTAATGTCTCACAGCAAATAGGTAAGTTCAGTGAATTCTGCTCAGTCTGGTGTGAACAGGCTGAGTCACCATCCCTGGAGGTATTTATAGGTTGTGTAGATGTGTCACTTCACTTGGGACATGGTTTAGTGACAGTGCTGGGTTAATGCTTGGGCTCAGTGATCTTACTGCAGCCTGAACAATTCTGTGGTTCTGTGAAATCTCATGGTAGTGACACACTAATCCTTCACATAAAATAGTTTGGAAATAATGATTTTTTGCTATTGTTAGCTGAGGGAGATATATAGAATGCACTGTAAATTAATAGATTCTCAGAGATTTGTTTCTGACATGTTTCACTTATTTACATGATGATTTTTTTCTGTTTTATCCTTACAAGACATAAATTCTAACATGCCAAAGGAAGAACACAGTTAAACAAGAAGCTATTATTTTGGAAGTGTTATCTTATGTAAAAAATTACATCCTTAACTTAATATTTTATTTTTTGGGGGATAAGATGCTTTGCCAGCTCACTTTCTGCATGCATAAGAGCAACTCACTTGTCTTGAATAACCTTGGCCTTGCATTTTTTTCTTTGTATATTAAATGACAAAACTATATGGGTTTGCTCTAATAGCAATAATGGGCAAAACAAGAAATATTTTTCCATAATTTTTAAGAAGTTGTATGAAAGTATCTTAAGGTGGGAAAGACAGATTACTTTAAGGCCTTTGCACACACCTGCAGTAAATCAATTTGCCAGGAGATTGGAAAGTGAGTTGACATGGCCTTGCACAGGAGGGTGCAGAAGCAGTAGTCAGGATATCTGTGTTAATGTGTCTTTCTTCTGACAGTTAATCTCCATTGGGTATCTCAGACTTTTCATGATTTTTTTTTAATTCTCTCAGCAATTTTTCTTGCCTTTGCTCAAGAAGTGAGGAAGAAGACCTTGAAAAGATCTGGGGAGATTGATGTGCTGTCGCATAAGAAGAGCTAAAAATGCTTGGTTTGTTTTATAAAAGGATGAGGCAAGGCAGGCCATTATATGCTAAAGGACAGTGTTGACATTAGAACAAAGAAATGAAATAAACTATAAGGTAGAAGAATAAGTCAAAAGTGATAACCTGCAGTTCAGGGTCAGTCTTCCAGTGGCAGAGCAGAAGCTGCAACCTGTGCAGCTGGAGGGGAAATCTTAAACAGTCTGTGTGTGAAAGTCTGGGGTTTGAGAGAAGTGGGATGCATTTGATAGAAGAGGGGTCTCCTCATTACTCAGTACTTATGGTAGCTGTTCCAGAGATTAAAAAAAAAAAAATAAAAAGACTTCGAGTTTTTAAAAGTATAAGCTGATTGTTGAATAGTTTCAGAACCAAAGTGAACATAGTGCAAAGGAGGAAAATAGTAATGGAAGAGGACCAATTCTGTATTATTAAGTAGGTGGACCATGTGACATATGAAAATGTTTCTATGTCTGATTACATTTGATCCCTTTGATCTTTCAATTTGATGTATTTCTCCCTGATGACTTTCTATTTTCAAATTACTTGCATTCATTTATTTTCAGTCCTACACAAAACACACTTGTCCATCTCTGTGCCATTCATCTATAATCTATTACCTTTCCTTTTTTCTGTTTTTTTTTTTTTCCCTTAAAACATGTACTGTAAAATTTTAATCACCCAGAACCACTCAGCATCAAAGTGAGTTAACAAAGAAGTGTTTGTAAGAAAACTTTTCTGATAGTGGAATAAATTTTATGGAGCTCTGGTTCAGTGAGTTCCTGCTCTGTCCCACTGTTACCACTTACAAAGAAGAGGATCTCTAACTTCTTGGAAATTTCAGACAAAAAATTTCTCCATCTTTTCAACATGATTGTGTTAGTCAAGGGAAAGGTGTCAGTAGCTTAAATGAAACAAAAATAATAGTGTGAAATCTGTACTTAGGGTTTTTTCTCCTCCATCTCAGGTTTTGGTAGTGGATAAAAGTGACTGTATTAGGGTGAGTTGAATCCAGTCAATAGACTCAAAATGTACAAAGATATCTAAGCAGATGAAATAAGTTTGAAATCAAAGCTTACTCAGCAACACACTTTATTGTAGACAGTGCAGGGTGTATCCATAAGGAGACACAGAAAAGTGTTATCTAGATCTTACCTTGGATAAGCAGAATTTCATGTAGAGATATGAGGAGAATTAGGAGGAGTCTCATCTCATTCTAAATACTTAATCACTAGTAAAGATTTTATGTACCACAGTGTCTTCCAATAACAAATTCCAAAGTGGTTTAAGAATACATTTATGTCATGGTTTTGGTGTACTGTTTGTATTCTGAGAGCTGTTCTGTTTCTCTGATACCGTGGTTTGTTTCTCTTACTGATGCCTTGTGAAGGCTGACCTAGAACAGAAGCTGGACAGAGCTAAAGAATGAAGTAGGGATTTATTAAAAGGCCTCAATGGATCCACCTTGGGCAGCACAAGAGCCCAGCCAGGGCTACACCCAAGATGAACCAAAATGGTCACAAAATGGATGACCAGTCATGAGGTCTCTCACTTTTATAAGTTCTGCTCCATTTGCATATTGGAGTTAATTGTCCAATTACAGCTTTAGATTATGAAGTCCCATCCTCTTGTTTTTCTCTCTTCAGCCCACATTGTTTGTGCTCTTGGGCCTGAAATTTGGATCATTTGTCCTTGGTTCCCAGCTAGAGAAGGAATTGTTTTGTCTCCCTGCTCTGTGAAGAGAGCTCACCATCCCCTAATATGAAGCTCAGAACTACACACTAAAGCAGCACAGAATCTGAAAAATATAAAAGCTAAAACCTGAGGCATCAATACAAGTTGGTATCCAATCTCTGCTTTGGAATAAACGGAAAAAATCAGTTGCTGGAAAGTGTAGTTGTGAGTCCTGCTCTTTAGTGTAGACGTGAACTACAAGAATGTACTTGGCAGGCAGTGAATGGAGCAGGAATGCAAAGGGATCATGACAAGATTTTTGTTCTCTCTGGTCAAGGGTGACCTCTACCATATATGCCACTCTGCTGCTCTCTGAGGTTTGTGAGTGGCTGCCCTTGGCAGCAGGGCTGTGGCTGTGCTGGGCAGAGCCTTGTGGCCAGGCACTGGGAGCACTGGGAGGTTCAGTGTCACAGCCACACTGTCCCCTGCTGAGGAGAGGCAGGGACTGACCCCCATCCTTTGTGGATGTCGCCACAAAGGGTGCCCTGCCTTGTGCTCCTGCCTAATTCCCCTGCTGCTCTCTCCTGGGTTATCAGGAATTACTGCCGCTTCCAGGAAGTGTTACTGCAAAGTGCTGTAAGATTGATCAGGGTGGTTTCTTTTTTCTCTTTTCATTTCCTGCTTCTTGCTTAAATATGGTATCTCTAGTTCCACATATGGCAACTAAAACCTGGAGAAGCACAGTAATTTTAACAGTATAAGATGTTCTTAATGCACTGATGCACAGTATCTGCTTTTCCTTTTGCTCTCTTGCCTTGGAATAGCGAATGTAAAATTCTAAAGGAGAATATTTTGTATTGATTTTGCTTATAAAATCAATAAATAAAAATAGCTTGGCACAAGAAGGAATTCAATTACAAGCTTCATGAAAATTCTTGGAAGACATAATAAAACCTTAAAATGAAGTAATATGTATAAGTAATCAAACAGTGTTGACTACATCTTCATGAATGACAAGCTTATGGTATAAAGTACTCTCTTAGTCCTGAAGGTCTATTTTTATTTGTGACTCTCTCCCACTTCTCATGGGCATAGCATATAAAAATGATATATATTGTTTAGAGAAGTGTCAACAAGGCACAATCTTTCAGAGAAGCCCTAAAATATGCTCTTCATTTCTCTTCTGTCTGTCTGCAGCTTTGTCTTCTTCTCATTATACTCCCTAGCTCTTACTGATTCAGTGGATGCAGTAAAAACTGGTATTCTGAGCTAATTGTCAGTGGGTTTTCTAGAGCTGCTCTTGGCATTTGGTTCAAGAAAAGTCAGTATTAAATAGGCTAAAAAAGCTACTATGCATAGTACTCTGGCAAAAATTAGGATCTAAAGATCTAGACCAGCAGAAGTGCAGTCAGGATTAGGTAAAGATGGCTACAGCTGGAACAGCTGACTCACTCTGAAGCCATTTTGGGGCTCTTTTGGCCAATATAGTAACTTTGGAAAGTTCACTACAGTGCAAAATCACCTGCAGAATTTTTGTCCATTTATACATATTTTCCTCCTCAACCTTCAAATATTACTCATGACATGTTTATAATAGCTGCTTACACAGAGAGGAAGACACATTTCTCAGTTCCATATAACAGCTGAAGCAAAAAATCTTGTTACTTTTGAATGTTCTCCTGTCTAAAAGTGTACAGGATCAATAATCCATATGCAAGGGTTGGAAGAATTTAAGGAGTACAGAATAAAAGTTTAGGATCTTTATGTATGTGTGGAACATGCTTGCAGAATTATTCTATACCAATAACATTTCATGTCTCTTACTTATAATTATTTAAATTAAATAAGCTGATACAATATATAAATCAGGAATTTGCATTTGATTGAAGATTATACAATATCCTGAAGTGTGCAGCCTAAGATCTTTATGATTTTGCAGTCATGCTTCCTCAGAATTCCTTCATACCAAGAGAGAAATACTGTGTAATTACAACTGCAGAAGTTCATGTAGGTAGCATCAGTTTATTGATTATCTGATTTATTTCAGGTTTTTCTGAAGGTCAAATCAGTCATGGTACACAGAGCTAAAATAAAACCCTTTTCAAACTCAAAACTAGGTTTTTGGTAGGATGTGAAGGGGGAAGACTTGTGTTTGGTGCATCTCCCTGTGTTTGGTGTGTCTCCCTCTACCCCCAAGGGTGACTTCTGAGTGAATCATGCAATGAATGCAAGAGAAACCTATAAGATTTTCCCTTTATTTTTGGGATTATTTCCATTGTGTTGCTACAAAGCAGAGTCCCACCAAATCCCCTTCTGTAGCTGGAAACTTGGTTTATCTTTCTTTAACAAACATGCAGGGACCCTTGTATTTGAAATGTGCTTGTCATTTACAGCAGGAATTCATTTTTTCTCCCTTCCATTCCTTATGTAAGTTATTAGACTGATTCATACTTAAAATGTCTTATGTAGGCTCTCACTTCATTCCTGATTGAAGAATGATTTGTCATGTCCCTGGACATAGCAATCTCCCCTTTGGGAATCCAGCCATTTTGACAGGAAGGGAGAAAAAGTGAAAATATTGCAGCTTCCTTCCCTGCATCCAGCTGTCCAGTTTTACAGTGTTTTATTGTCTGCAATGAGCAGGGGCAGGGTGGTGAAACAGGCAAATAGGAGATGAAAATATGAAGAACATTTCAGTGATTCAGCGTTCTACTTTTTTGCAATATCAGGCACTGTACTGCCCACCCTACAAATCAAACACATTAATTAAACCCACAGGGATCTTAACCATGACTGTACAGAATATGTAAAGTTGTCAGAGATCCCAGTCACTCAGGAGCACGCTGCTGATGCTTATTCAACCACAAAATAATGGAAAATGTAAAAAGAAGATCCAAGATTCATAAATTAAAAACCAAGACAAAAGAACATGGAGTTCTCTTTAGGTGCAATCTTTCACTTAAAATATCGTCCTAACAATTTAAATGTACATTTAATGAAAATAAGAGCAATTTTAAAAGGATCCCATAAACAAAATGTTGGACTTGGTATAATTAATTTTATTTTTCTTTTTTTTCTAAATAATAATTAAAAAAAACAATTCTTGTCTGGAATGTCTACTGTGATGATATCTTGAAATTTTATTTGTGCTCTCCAGATTGAAGTAGCCAAGCTGAGTGTATGAATTTGAAAACATCTTCATTTGGAAATTCTAACATACTATCACTAAATTAAGCATTGGTTTAAGATTATGGTTGTGAAAGGATGGATAGAATTCCCCAATGTAGGTGAATCTTAAAGCTTCTAATTATTCCTGAATAATAAGAAGCATTTGTAGTAAACCCATTTCTGCATGGTATTTCTAGTTTTTTGCAGATCCTCCCACATATGATGTTACCTTTGTGCCCTGTTACAGTTGTCCTCCTTTGACTGAAATAGTATATTTCTTAGGTTCTTAATATCTTGCTTTTAATAACAAAACAAACAAACAAAAGATACTTCGAGCCTTTTGATACTTCAGCCTTGTAAATGAAAATGATGTGTTGAAGGAATATTCAAAATGGGCATTTGGTAACTTCTGCGTTTCCTTTGACTATTAAACCAAACCTGTTTGGTGAGGGAGAGCCCCATTCCATCATGTGAGAATTCCACATGATTGGAATATTTCTACAGCAAATACTGGTCTTGAGCCCTCTGCTTCTTTCTCCCTAATTCCAGGAAACGTGTACGGCAGAGAATAATACAGAAGTAGTCCTTAAAGGTGTTTGATAAACACCAAAATCAGAAGAAACAATACACAATCAAATGTACTGATTTGTTTTTTTAACCAGTATAGACTAATTAAACCTTTATGTCTGTGGGACTTAGACAGATATTTGTTCAACAACATGCACGTGTTGCTATGGCAATAATTTTGTTTGTCAAATGCTAAGTAGACTCTAAAGAAAAAAAAACCCTTTTCCTTTTTTTTTTTTTTTTTTTTTTCTTTCTGTTGTGCCTAGTATCTCCAGCCCACACACAGCTGCTCTAAAATAGCTCAAAGTCTTCTGGCATAGAGGGTTTTTAGTCTGGCAGGAGCGTGGTGCTGTCAGAGGGGTCTGTGCCTGAGCACAGGGAGCCCCCCTCCTCCCACGTGTGTCCCACTGCTGGGCACTGCTGCTCCCCTCGCTGGCACTTGCCTGCCTGGTTTCCAAGGGCACAGCCCAACTTCCCCCTGTGCCTAAAATCCCTTTAAGCCCTGTAGGATAATTCACTTTTCTTATGGCCCCAGTGAAAAGGGTGTTCTAAGCTGTCTCTGTACACAGGCTGCAGCGTTGTGACTTTATGGGTCAGGGACAGAAGTGTGGTTTCTTTGGAGAGCTCGGACTGCCTGCCTCTGCTCTTTGCAGGTTGGGGTGGGTGTGCAGGTTGATGCATTCCTTACATTCCATTGCAGAGGGGGACAAACCCTGATCAGATCTCTTCACCCATGGTTCTTACTGATATCATCTCTCCTGGGAGAGTAACCACAGTGGGAAAGGATGAAAACTGATGCTTTGCCTGAAATTTCCTCAGAACCTCTGAATACCAGTGCAGGGATTGGTTTCTCCTCCTCTCCAGCAAAGAGTTTGCAGGGACATCCCTAACAAATGCTGTCCATAGAAGGGACCTCCTTTTTCAAATAAAATGTTACCGCTCCATTTTTGTGACTAGTCTCTTAAATTTTCATCTGTGAACAACAGGTTTTTATAACCTGTGAGAACACATGGAGAATAAAACATTTTGACTGCTTATAAGAACTTCTGGTGGACATCTAACAGTGACATCACAGGTAACTGTTTGCCTTTTTCAAGTTCATGATTTGAGTGCAATTCTTTGGTTCTCCTGCATCACAGCTACTTTGAGATGGGTGAGTGTGATGGTATTTTAAGAAGGAAGAAATAGGAAGCTGCAGGATAAATCCCTTATATAGATTCTGCTCTTAAGGGATCATGTAGAGAATCCTCCTTAATTTGATGACTATCCAGAAAACATTTAAGTGCTGTTGCTCCCTTTAAATAATAGCAGCCATGCCAGCATGTGCTTGGGCACAGCATCATTTTTGACAATTCCATGTCCATGACTGTAGCCTTAATTTCACCACTGGACTCTGAAATCTTTGGGAAGTGAAATGTTGTCTTGCACAGAGAAAAGATCCTACCAAGAAGTGCATTGACTGCAAAAGGTGGAGTTCATAATGTCTTAGATGTAGCCAGCTTTGACAGAAATGCTCTCTTTTGTGTGGGGCTTACAGGGTTGTATGGGCAAGAATTCATGTTCAGATATCTTGAACTTTTTAGACATCTTAAAAAGATAGCTTTAAGCTGTAATTTTTAGAGGAAGATACCTTGGTATTAGAAAGGTTGCTCTGAAGAAGACACAATTGGCATGTAGGTTGGAAAAAAGAAAAGTTAAATAGATTTATACAATATGTATGAGAAACAAACAAAACTGTATTGCCCAAAGATAAATTGTCTCTGTTTTCCTGCATCCTTGCTTAATTGAACTGTTCTGGAAGCTCAATTTGGAGAAGCATATTTTGTGTTGGGCTCTGAAAAAGAAATGCAGATATTTTGATTGGCAAAGGAAACTTTGCCTTCTAATGCCCATTAATGGCAGTATGTCTACTTATAATGGACACTTAAAATCTCCACTAATGTCAATATTGCAAGACAAAGAAACTGGAAGAGGTGAGAGTTTTGCTCTAATTGGACTTTGGCCTGTACCTACTGAAATCCTGATCCTACTCAAGGAAAATTCCACATATTTCAGCAAGGCGATCATTTGACTTTTTGAATTTCGGATATGAAGACTGGTCTGATTTGTGCCTAGGATTTGTGAAGGGGGGAGAAACTCAACACCACCTCATCAGGCCCTCTGTGATTGACTTTACTGAGCAGATCGTGCTGGCTGGAGTTCCAGCTGTCATGGTCACACAGGACACAGCCATTCCTGTTGCCAGCCCTGACCTGACACGTTTGTCTTTGAGATGGAAGCTGCTCTTGGCTGGTTGCTGCCCAGAACAGTGGAAGAGCCTTTAGGGTGGCTGATTTTTAAGCTTTCTGATTTTGATAAGATTAACTAAAAAATTCCTTGAGCACCAAAGCAAGGATTTGATGACGTTAGGCAGGGCATTGAAGAGACCTCTGTTTTTTTATCCAAGTGCAATTTTTAAATTTATATGCTAATAATAGCATTTTTCTCTGTAGTATTCTCATACCTTCTTGGCTTGTTTTTGCTCTGCAATTTCATTGTGGATTTGTTTTGTACCTGACATAACTGGCAGAATTTCAAATGTCATACAGGAGGTGTTAGCAGACAAGCTATTAGCTGGGAAGTTGCAGATTTGAATGCACATACATACATAATTAAACAGAGGCTGGAAGAAGAAAGATGTCAGTGGAGAAGGATGGGTGCAGTGGGTTTAACTGTTTCTGTGTGAATGCAGCTTGCACTTGGTAAAGATTTCAAGTTGGCAAAGCCCTTATTCCTATCATCACTATTCCCTATGATGGTCATCAACCTCTCAATACAGCAATGCAGGAAGGATTTTTACCTTTATCTTCTGAACTAGCTCATGGACACTTAGAGCCTGTTGATATGTAGTGTCCACTGTTACATGTAATATCTGCAGGTGAGGTGGGTGCCTTAGAGAGTGGCACACATTCCACGTTGCTCAAGTGTAGTGTGCAGAGCACCTCTGAACAGGGTAGGCAGAATGTAGGGTAGGACAGGACTGGGGAAGATTCATGAGCAAAATGTTATTTTACCATATAATTACTGTACCAGTCTTTTAGGTTTGTAGCTTGTTTTAAAGCTCTCTACTGGAGGAAATCAATGTGTATTGGGAAATTAAAATGACACTGAGAATTCATTCTGCATTTCACTAGTCAGGTGTCTGTATTTCTTTAATGCTCATCTAAGCAAGTTTGGGGATTTTTTTTCATCAAAAATTGCAAATATTTGGTATTTCCTTTTTTTTAAATTAGTGCCTGCATAATCTGCTGTGGATAGTGGACTCTGGTTTTCAGGCTAAAATATGGTACAAATACCTTTGACTTGAGCAGATACCATTATTCTCAGTACCTTATCTAGTTACATGTTGTCTTTGACATCTGGGATCATTTTAGTGCTTGACTACTTAGGTCTAAGCATTCAAGAAATAATGTGATTAAGAGCTGGTTCCTAATTCCATTGTCTTCATTGACTGGATTCAGTGGCAAGGGATCAAGCTTTTCACATGCAACATACAAGAGTGAAATAAAGACTTCAAAACCATTATTTATACTCAGCTGATGGGAATCATTCTGAGACTAAATGTTCTTGAGGGGAAGCTTGATAGAAAAGGGAGAATTTGAGGGAAGTCAGAGAGGAATAGCTACCAAATTGCTAATTGCTACCGTATCAGGTTGGGTTTGTTTGTAATGCCCAATCTGCTGTGAAAACATTTAGAGACAGCTTGCAGGTTATAAATTACTGTACAAGGTGCAGGTAATTAATTTTAAATGGCAGTGGCACTGTTTATAAGCTTTCTCACAGTGATAGCAAATCTTGGAGGGCTGTTGGGTTCCCAGCAAACCCACACCATCCATGGTCTGCTGTGTGGGAGTTCTGGAGAAAGCAGATGCTGTGAGTGTTGCCATGCAGAAAATTTGGGAGTCCCCATTTCCCATGCATTGGAGACTTGTCTCACATAACAATGAGTTGTTGAAGAGCTTGTGTACTAGAATAACACAGGTAGTTGTAGTAGAAAAATCCTATTGCATGTTCTTCATCAGAAGTTTGTTCACAAGGCAGTTGTTGCTTTCATTTCCAGGCTACCGGAATCTTATTACAGAACAAAGAATCTTAAATGAAATCTTAATTTGAAAATCCTCAGCTTATCAACCAGCAGTAAGTTCAGATTGTCAGAGTTAAAATTCTAGACCTCTTTTGCCAGAACTAGAAATGAAAAAATGGTGCTCCTTGCAATTTTTAAAGTTAGCTGTGCAACAGAAACAGCATCTAATGCTCAGTGTGTACAAACTTTAAACCACAGTAAGGTTTTATAATGAAAAGCTTGCATTGGTGTGAAACATCAGGTTCCTTGAGGGATCTGTTCTGACTTCCAAAAGCATGTGCTGACAAAATAGAATAAATACATACAATTAATCAAGATGTCTGGGTGCTACTCTTCATTTTAATTGACAGTGGTCTTTGGAATAAGTAAAGTTTGATTATTTACTTCAAAATCAGGTTATTTGTAACTGAACAAGGTTAAAATATCAAAGCTGATAATGTGTAAACGATTATCAATCTTACCAGACTGAACATGACATGTATTTGTATAAGCAGTTCAAATAAGCCTGCCTTGGTGAAGGTTCACTGCTTTTAAGTGTACTGAATCCGCTTTATAGCCTGGGCAGGTGAGGGCCTTGCTGCAGGGCTGCTCTGAAGAAAAAGGTGCAGATTCATCTTCCCCATGTATTATATCTTCCCTTCTGAGAAGGCTGAAAGCTCAGGCTTCCCTTCCTGGAGTGAATTTCTCCAGGCTCTCAGTTCCACAGGATTGGAGGGTTTTCATGGAGGAAGACTGTTTTGTAGGTTACCTTTTAGGAATTTTACCTGGATGCATATCGTGTTCTGCAATAGATAGTTTACCACATTTTAGCTGCAAATGCATCTTTGCAGTAATTAAAGCTGAAAATAAATCTGGCTACCTGGACTATTTTGTAAATTCCCCAGTGAAAATTGGTTATCTTTTTCATGTGATGACTTAGTAATTCTGTACAATTCCATCTAAATCCAAAACAGTACACATGAGAAATAATTATAGTTCTCATTATTTTGGTAATGACTTTTCATCATGTGTCAGTCTTTTTTTTTTTCTGCCAGCTTTTTATTTCTATATTTCTATGATTCTTTTTAGTTACAAATTTATATGATACTCTTTATTTGCATATTTCTATGATACTGAGGTCTTTTGTTCCTTTCCTTTCTTCTTTTTTTTTGATGTAGTGGGCTACAAGCAATGACAATTTTCATGAAATGTTCTACAGTAATTCCATCTGTTTTATTTTTCCTGATGAAATTAAAAAGTTGGTCAAAGTGGTCAATGTTTCACTTTTTTAGACTGGTTTCTTAAAATAATGAAGTTTCTGGGGCATGACCATCAGTTTTTCCTCCTCTCCCATGTCCCATCAAAATGTTAATATTTCTTCAGCCACTACAAAACAGAATTTGGAGTAGTAGAGGTGTCAAGGTTACAAATGTTCCTCAAGTTTTCATCTATTTGTCTTTGCATTTTTACCAAGGGACCCAAATTAATGTGTGATGGATAATTCTGGGAGGTCCCAAACCATCCCCTTTTCTGTACTTGCCTGACTTGGCATTCCTAATCCACAAGAGTTTGTAGGTTTTATATTCCCCTTGTCTGTTTTTGGTCATCCTCTCCAAGCCCTCAGCCTCTCATGGTGTTTTCAGGATGCACCTCACTTTCTGTGTGGCATGCCCGAGCCAGCACTGCTGAGGGTGATGGCTTCATGGATTCTGTCATCAGCAGGGATGAGAGGCCATTAGGTGCTTACAGGTTTTACATTCACTGCACTTGGAAATTCAGCCCTTTGTGTTCCTGCCTCTTTCACACAGGGTCTCCTCTCAAGCACTGTTTTGTATTGATTGATCTCAACTTTCTCACCATCTGCTGCTGAATCAATTTCCCTGTTTCTTTCTTTTACTTTAGCATCTTACCTGTATTTTGTTCCTGACCGACCTATTTGAATTGTACTCGTGTATTTTTTAGGAGCTGTGCCGAAGGCAGATGCTGCTTAGTGAGGCGGAATTGATTGAGGTTAAGTCAAGGAAGTGGGGTTTATTTAATATTATATCTCTGATATAAATTGCAGCATTGGCAAGCTACAGAACGTCATGTTATCCTGCAGTGGGCAGAAGGGCTCAGTTTTTAGATTGCTTCCTTAGTGAACTGAAATTTTACACGGGTTATGCCTCCCTTGCCTTTGCAGTTCAGGCTGAAAAAAGACCAAGTCTCCCTGACTGAGTCACTGCTAAGAAAAGTTACGTATTTGACCTAAAACTCTTGACTGTACCTTGACTGTTAAGCCAGAACACTAATTTTTTGTTTGTTTTCTAGGATACAAGAGGTTTTAATTGTCTGTTTACAATTTCCTAAACACCTGTGGGGTTTTATGCATATTTTTTATAGCTCCTTGAATTAGCCCTACAAGTTCATCATCCTTGGTGCTATTACAGCATTCTCTGCCTGGTCTTGCTTGTGTTAAGCCAGAGTTGGCAGAGATGTGAATTAGAAGTTATGTCCTGTAGTAAGAACTGTGATCTCTTTGATTAATGTGAATAGTTCAGATTACAAACAATAAATGCAACTGCAAATTAATAACAAAACTGAATTTATTTGTAGTTTTATATTAAGATGTTCAATACTTTACAAAAGTGCATTGCCAAGTCCCGAGAGCAAGGACCTTTGGGTAAAAGTTTTAGAGGCATTGAATACTTACCATAAAACAAAATATTTTCTGCCTCATTACTAATTATACCTTGTCTATACGTACAATTTTCTATAATAAAACCATGTACCTTGTTATTCTTAAATTCAGGTGGGAATGTACATGGATGAATTGACTTCTAGAGACAGTCGAAGTGAATTAAGATACAGCTCTGTGAATTTTAATAGGAATTTTGTACAAGTTCTGTACTCATTATTCTTTATGAGCTTTATGCAGTTAGGCATTTCTACCTGTCTCTTTTCAATCTTTCTATATGTTTATGTATTTTTAATGTCTTCTAGTTTAACTGCTTCAAATAATCTGTTTCATCATCACCTGTTATGGAAAAAGAATGTGTGCTTAATTGAATTTAAATTATTTTAAGAGTCTACAACTTATAACCATCATCTACTAAGACAGAATTTCCAACTAGTAGGAATTAGTAACTTTGAAGTTGACATTTCTTTTCTCCAGTAATGATTGCAACTGCAGATTCTGCACAAATGGCATATTACATGAAGTGAAAGTTTAATTATAAGGGGAAACTTCATTGAATATTTCTGTTTGATTAATAGTAAAGAAGCAGGAACATCACGTTTGATTTTAGACAGGCTAAATAAAGGTTGCTGAAGTGCTGCTTTCAGTGAGTTAAATGTGCAGGGCTAAGGTGTGCCTTCTTTCACTGGGTTTTTCAGGCTGAGCATGGGCTGTGGCCTCTCTGCTTTGGTTTCTGCGGTGTGGAATTCAGAGCAGTCCAAGGTAGACTAGACACAGGTCACAAGGCTTTTACACAAACTCTCTCAGCTGCTTGTCAAGAGATGATCTTCAGTTTAGTGAATGCAGCACCACTGCTTGAAAGAGCAGTGCAACAGTTTTGTGTGGGAACAGACTGAAATGCTGGAAAGGATGAGTATTGTGCTTTCCTCAGAGTGCCTGGAGAATAAATGGCCCAGCAGCTTCCAAGTCAGTGGGCCCTGTTCACATCTTACATAAAATAATTGGAATCCAAAATGGCCACAGAGAGGTCAGTTAAATCACCCCACGAGGAAGCAGCAACAAGAAACAAGTTGATGAACAAAATTGGGATTTTTTTTTTTTTTTGGTATATCAGAATTTAAGCTTTTAATATTTATTTACAGACACTTAAAGCATGTCATTTTTTCCCCTGTTGTGATTATGGATTACTGAAACCTGCATATGTCCTTTTTGCTGTCATGACCTCTCCTTGCTGGGCTTTCTAACCACTAAATTATTAACTTCAGAGAAAGCTTGATCTGGTGCCAGAGACCTGTACTTTTTCTGGGCAGGTTGTTTATGGCATGTAGTTCCCAGATGATTATCCTATCACTCAGCAAACAGTTGTTTCTGAGCACACCCATTTAGTGAATGCACAGGATTTTTTTACTGGCAAAGTTACTTTACCAAATAGTTGAATGCACAGGAACTAAAATACAAAACACTACTGAAAATTCAAATGAGTGTTGTCTGTAAAATTAAGCTTTTCTGAGCAAGAAGCTTAAAAGAAACCCCCCAACAAAACAGCTGTAACTGGCAGTTATCTAAAGTTATCCATGCCAAACACCACATGTTGTATAAGATGTGTATCTCCAAAAAGTGCTGTGTTTTACAACGTTATGATGGGATGCTGTTTCAATAACTAAGATATCCTAATAATTAAGAAATACTCCAGAGTAAACAAACCCACTTTTAAGTGCTTTGGTTTTGCACAGAATTTTTTGTCAGTAAAGTTATCAAACTTAGTACTTAGGGCTAGAACCCCACACAGTTACAGCTGTAGATGGGGTGAGATGGGATTGTATCTTATACCCAGCACAGTCCTGTATGATTTTTCTTTCTCTTTTTTTTCCTCAAAAAAGTACTGTGATGCACCAAAAAAGAGAGTGAGGTTCAATTTCTAACACTAAAAGATATAAGAGGGACAGAAGAAAATGGTTTTGATTTTCAGGGTAGTTTTGAGCTTCATAGGTAGGTGCTTGTAAATGGATACTAGTTTTCCTACAAATTTAAGAATTTCTGGAAATAATCATATGTAGCTGAGCATTAGCACTGCTTGATATTCTGATAAATGAAACTGCCCTCATGATGAACTCACAATGAATGAAATCCACACCATAGGAGATTTGGACTTACTGGCATATCTACACTATAACCCGTGTAGCTAACCTATAGCTTTTTGCTAGAAAATTGAAATAAGCTTCACAATTCATCTGAAATGTGTGCCAGGGCTCCCAGTGCATAAGAATAGCCTGATGGAGCTGTATGTGAAGGAGGAGAAGCTTCTGAACTTTTCAGTAGGGGGTTGAATGTATATTATGGCAAATAGATCATTTTAAATTAGCCTTCAGTACATTTAGGATAGAGTGTATTTTTTCTCCTGTATAAATTGCCTCTGAACACAATTCAGAAACCCAATCTTAGGCTTAGCAATGAACATTTCAAAAACGTGAATTAATATCTTCACGGGGAAGAAATATGGTTTATTATAGAATCACCTGCAATTGCCACTATAATTATGGCTTTGTCAGTATTTCTGTGAAAACTATTTATTAGGAGTTTTGGAAAAATACTCTTTCAGAATGAGCTGTAATGGGGTGTGCAGCTCTGCAGGCAACTGGTGAGCTGGTGCTCTGAACAGACAAATGTGACTTTTCTCCTGCGAAAGGTCATGCACAAGTTGTTGGGAGATTCCCAGAGATGCTGACTTTTCTCTTTTAGTAGCCTTTTTAATATCTTAAGCAGGGAATCATCCTGCTTAGGATGCCTGTGGCAGAGGTGTGTTCTTGCTGACAGCATCAGTCCCTGGAACGTGGGTCATGGCCCTTCCTGCAGGGCTGGCAGTGCCAGGGCAGAGGGGAATTGGCTTCTCCTCCTGGACGTGGCAGTCCTGGGTGAATGGTTGGACTTGGTAACCCTGCAGGTCTTTTTCAACCTAAGTAATTTGGAGATCCTATAATTTCTTTGCTTTACTTACAATAAAAGATGGCATATTTGCAATTAGCAAACTGTTGCTGTATCCCCTGGCACAGCAAAGATATGTAATTCAGTTTCAGTATTTTCCTCAACTCTGGTGCATATAGATCAAAAGGGTAGAACTTGATGCTCTAAATTACAAAAATAAATTTAATTCAGATTTCAAAGTTAGTTGTTAGCCCAAGAGACCTATATAAATTTGACTGGAAATTCTAATATATTAAGAGGATGCTGTTTTACCATGCTGACTTTCTGCTTCAAAATGGTGACTTTAATTTTTATCTCTTCTTTAGCTGGCAATCTTGATTCTGTTTTATGAAACAGCCTTATGGTTCTGAAGAAGTTCTTCTGAAATTAATAGAATGAGAATCAGAGTAAAAATGAGGTTAAATAAATGAGACGGAAAGGCAGACCTACTCAAAGAAAGATACTGGAAATGTTAACCAACCCATAGTTAGTGTGTTAGAGTGCCCTGATGTCTCATGATATCCTTGTAATATGAATAAATTAAAAGCAGGGAAAAAATAATTAGAAATGTAAGAAAAAACAGTGATCCTCAGTTGTTTAATCTGAAATAAAGCAAGCAAATTTTAGTGAGCCAAGAGTGTTTTTCAGAATAAATATAGGTGCAGATGCTGGGGTCAGGGATTTAGAGCAGGGAGAAAATGCCTCTTATCCCACTTTTTTGGGCTTTGTTTCAAGGAGCGAAGAAAGAAAAATTCTTGCACCTCTCCAATAGAGATCATTATGTGTCAGATAGGCCAGTGAAGAAATTATTTCATTCCAGAAATGTAAAGTTATAAAGACATTCACAAGTACAATTTTCCACCTCAGATGGTAATATCATTTGAGTGTTGCCAAAAAGAGTGTTAATGAGTGATTAAAAATGGGCATAATTAAGTTTTTAAAAGTCCTCACTCTCTCACAATTAACACAGTATGTTTATATATTAGTAGAACTTAATCAGATCAGGAGGAGAGGATTTTAACTCAGAGGAAAGGGAGTCCCTGGGATGATTTTTCAAAACAGATATGAGCATGTGTTCTCATTTAAGGATTACTACACAGGACAGGATTCACTGATGCTGTTAACTCTGGCTATGGAATGAAGATGGGCAGGTTCTAGATTCTGACTGGGACTTGATGTTTTCTTGAAGGGTTGTTCAAAATCATACAGAAATTAGGGGCATGATGTGTCAGTCATGGAGTAATATCTGTCATTAGCATGAGATTGGCAAGAGCTCAGAATAGAGATTAAAATGATCACTTTTGGCCTTCAAAATAGAAAAATGTAATACTGTTCTATGTATTCATAACTGGTACAGAAACTCTGATTTCCGAGCTCTAGTTGATCTTCAAAAATACCAGAAAGTGGGTAATTTTTTCCAGTTCTATTCATTGCCTGTGAAGAACTGTGTTTTCTGTCCCCTTAGTAGTATGTTTTGAGATCACAAATTATCAATTTGTACAGTTTATCGTTACCCCTAATCCTTAGATTACACTCACACTCTAACTAAAATCATTGCAAGTGGTTTTCATGAATTCAGTAAGGCACAGCTGGGTAAAAAAAAAAAAGCATTGCAACTCATGAAGGAAGCACTTGGGAGGGAAAATGTGTCCTGGGAATGGCCAGGGTTTCTTCTCCATTCTGTATATGTTGAGGAGTGTGTTTATTCTGTTGTAATGCCAGCTAAACAAGCAGCATTAGTAGTTAATTAAGAGACTATTAAATGTGAACAAGGCTGCCATAACCTGAATTTGTAACAGGGTAACTGGAATACAGAAAATGTTGGTTGAAAATGTAACGTGAAAATTACTAGTGCTGATTCTTCAGAGTTTAATAGTTTGCATTGTCTTTTGTCATAGATTAAATAAAGACTGGTAGCACATCTGAATAGTGGCATTTTATACTCATTTTTAGGAGGGAGTGGTTTTAGTAACCCAGCCCTTACTTACAATGGGATGAGAATATGTTATGAATATTCTTAATTTAGAATAAATTAATAGTTCATAGCTTAATTTCTACATGCTTTAGTCATGTTCAGATTTATTTTAAATAATGAAGCAGTGCCAGAATCCCACACTGTGTGTCATAGTAACCACAGACCAGTGCAAGAGAAATATCAAACAAGCATTTGAAAAGGGGAGGACAGAATTAGAAAAGCATAGCAATGCTTTTTAAAAACCTTCTCAATATAGACAAATAATTTTTTTAATACAAAATGACTGATCTTAAAATTTTTGTTTTCTTTACACAATCTGGGAAATTTTAAGAGTGAATGCTTTTTAAAAAGTGAATAATTTTGTAGTAGTAGTAGTAGTAAAAATAGAAAAAAACTAAAGTATTTTAATTTAACATATGCTGCTGCTTTTCCCCATTCCTGCTTCAGGGAAGAGTCAGGCCATGCCTGACAGTAGATTTGTATAAAAGTGTGTAATTCCCTTCTTACAGACATTCATTAGTATATTTGAGATTTTTCATTTCATAACAAAGGCAAAGAATCATCTTAGGCACTGTTATGGTAATGCTTAAAAGAGAATGACATTTGTTTTTTGCAAATTCTTTTCATCTTCTGCAGAATGGGGTATATCCTATATGACTGTGAGTACCTATGGCAATTCCACATCTTCCTCTTTGATTTCCTAGGACAGTAGGAATTTGCAGAGACTGTTTGATAAATGGTTGGTTTAGTGAGTGTGGTGTCATCAGAGATAAAGCTTCAATTCCAATTTTTCTGCGTTGCTAATCACTTCTAGACAATGGAACATTAAATAGGCATGTTCAGTGTTTCTACTTTTTTTGTCTTTTATAACTTTTTATATCATTGTTGTCAGATAATTTTGTGCCCAAAATACCATGGAAGCTTTTAAAAAGAAATCAAGTCACTGCAATAAAAGCAGTCTCCCCAGTTTGTAGCAGATTGCACCCAGTGAAGGACTGCAGAACACGGGATGAGTGTATGCACACGTCTGTGTAGGGAGCTCTCGTGTCTCCACATTATCCTTTCCTTGAGAAGAGATTGATAAACACAATTCCTTTCTTCCTCTGTGGAAGAGAATGGACGAGCTTCTCACTCCAGGCCAGGCAAATTTGGAGTCTCATTTTGTGAGGCTCAGAGCCACGGGCGCACAGGCGTGTGCAGACTTTTAGCAGGGGTTGAGGTAGCCCAGGGAGCCAGAGCTGCTGCTGGTGCTTTGAGGAGTCTCTTGCTGCTGTGCCACAGGCTGTTGTCCTCCTCTGCTGCTGCAAAATTTCCCGGGTTTGTTCTCAGAATTGGCTGAACTACTTTTCTTCAATAATCAGAGAAAGCAAATTCCGTGCCTTTTGCTGGAAGGCCCCTGCACTGAAAAAAAGGTCAATGAAAATTCCAATGGTTCAAGGTCTGCCAGTCCTAAGCATGTAAATGGTGGTGCTTCAAAAGTTACCAGCAAGCTGTACCTGCAGGCAAATATTCTATAAAGCAACTTCAACACCTCTGTAAAATATTTACATGTGTTTGAAATGAGGTTGTCCCTCATAATGAAGAATAAGTAGCCAACATATTTGCTTGGCTCTACTTGGCATTGGAAGCTTGAAGACTTTTTAAATTTGAAAACAGATGTAGATCTTTTCTTGTCTCAGTGTAAATTAAAAAAAAAAAAAAAAGAAATATGGGCAAATTCATACACTATTCTGCTATTAGATTATTTTCTCGATTTTCCTTTCAGCTCTTTCTACAGAATTCACACTTGGAGTGGATTTAATTCTGGAAAGTTATCAACTTTATTGCATAACTGTGGGATATGCTTCTCTAAATGTCAGGTATTATCAGAGCATAGCACATTTAGAAGAACTCAGACTGTATAACCCCAAGGTTAGATGTATTTAAATTTGACTTCATTACATTTTATACAAGACAGAATATCTCTATCCAAAAAGGTCTGTGAGGTTTTTTTTTTTCTCCCTTTACTTGCCACACTTCAGAATCAGTTGGAAAAAAACTTCCAAAGCAGAGCTGTGAGGGTCAGAGCTGCACAAAGCATTGACATATTAATGTTGCATGTGTTTGATTAACAGTGGAGATACAGCACTGTGTTATTCATCATGCCAAAAAAATACCTCTTCAGGAACAAACTGATTACTTCTCTGCTAAGGACTGGCAAAGGCTTTAGTCAATCTCAGTGGGCAGGGAGAGAGTGTTTGCTGGAGGAGGGGAGAGGACCTCTCCTGGCCCCAGGGCTGGGGAGAGGATCCCCCTTGGCCCCAGGGCTGGGGAGAGGACCCCCCTTGGCCCCAGGGCTGGGGAGAGGATCCCCCTTGGCCCCAAGGTGGTGCCTTTTGGAGGAGCACTGGGCAGGGCAGCAGTGGCTGCTGGGGCATGGCACGGGCAGGTGCAGTGAGGGGTGGTCTGAGGATGCCCAGCAGAGCCAAGGGTTCAGCTGCTGGGGATATCAGATGTATTTTAGATGTGACAGCAGAGCAATTTAGCACTTGTTTCAAAACTATTTTTTTTTCTTTTTGGTGTGTGAAGAATTTTAAAAGGACACCTCTAGGAATAGTCAATAATTGACTGTCTACCTTTTTCCCTTTGGGTTGCAGTGCCTGTGGTCCACTTTACAAACCCAGATTTTGTTTACATCTGGCTCTTAAAAATGATTCTGAGAAAGGCATGCTGCATTCACATAGGATTCCAGTTGAAATTAATTAAAAAATGACCTCATGGTGCAGTTAACTTCAGTAATGTCCATGTGAATTTTGATGCACAGGTGCTTAGCTGAACCACAGAACATGCATATATATACATATTTTTTTTTCTTAAGCAGTAGCTAGAAATCAGATTGTTGCCTGTTTTCATTCATCACTCATTTGTTTGTTCTTGCCTGGGCCTGCCTGAAAGTCTGGAGAAAATGTATGAATCAAAAAAAAAAGAAACAGATGCTTTATGCTGAACTTTGTACAAGAAGAAAATAATGAGAGGAAGTAGAGAAAAATCAAACACCGCAGCCAGAGGTGTGAAAGCTGAGTAGGAATTGCACTGCAGATAGGCTGGGGGATCAGGAGAGCACCTCACTTCCCCTGCTGGCACTGTGGCCATCCCTCCCACAGCACTCACTGCAAGTATGAGAAAGAAAAAACAACAACCACAAGGGAGGTGCTGTTGGTTTGTGTTTTCTGTCAGTGGGTAGTTATGGCATGGCCATATGGGCTGCAGGACCAGGCACTTGGGATGTCCCCCTGGGGTCACTGAGTGAAGGTGGAGAGTCCTTACAAAGTGCTTCAACAAAAAGGAAAGGAAAAACAAGGGCAAAGTCAATGTGCCTTGGAGAGAGGAGGAAGCACTTACAGCAGTGAAGGTTAAAGTGTTGTCTCTTCTGCCCCAGCGTTCAAAAGCAAGGTTAGCTGTGACCTGGTTAACCTAACAAATGCTTCGTTTTTGAGAGTTAAAGAAAAGATTAGGATTGCCCTCCTGGCCTTGATAAAAATTGCTGCAGGGAAGTACCTGAGGTAAAGTAATTGTCAGGATTTTTAATCTCTGAAGACATATGGAAGATTGACATGATCCATAAAACTGTAAAGGACAGAGTGGTTTTCCCCCAAAAGAATGAAAATAGGATTTCTGTGGGAATTTTGGTGGAGAAATGGAGTAAGATTGATATTTTTTTTTTTTTTAAGAGAAGAGTTAAACTGCTTGAAAATACCTAGAATTTAACAAAGGGTAGGTAACTGCCATGATCCATCTCTAAAGTTCAAATCATAACAAATCAGTTCAATTTCTCTGCAGTTGTACAGAAAACCTGGTGAGTAGATAACGAGTGAGTGGCCATGGTGGTGTCACCAGGGGAAGATGAGGAAATGTGTTCTAAATGGGACCATCATAATTAAAAGCAGATTGCAGTTCTATGCTTGGAGTGAATGCTGGCAAATAAATGATTCACTGTCAAAAAAGATGGATTTATATCTCATAGGGCTCTGGCCAGAGAGCAGTAATATTCAGCATTTTGATAATTCAGATAACAGAAAAGGGAATACCTCTATTTAAATTGCCAGATAATATCAAAGTGGGTTACCAGCAGCCTCAGGAACAAAATTAGAATTGAAAGTTATATGAAAAAATTGGGAGAAGTGATTTGTGTATGTAGGTTTCAATTCAGTGGATACAATTGCAAGATCTTACACTTCCTAGGGGATGAACCTAGTAAACAAATACATAATAGGCAGTGTATTATAGTCAGTAGTACTGTATAAAAATATATGGGGATATGGGTCAGGGAACAAACTAAACACAAAAGTATTGTCCTACGCTAGAAAAAAAAAAAAAAAGAAGTTTCAGACTTTAGTGTTAAAGCATGTGTTTTTGTAGGACATAGTGAAGCCTTGAAAAGAATATTTAGGTCAAGAAAGAACTGGGTTTCCTTAGCATCAGCAGGGGGAGGCTGGGGATACAAGTCTTCAGATATGTAGCAGATTCCTGTGTACAGTGAGATGATTTTTTTTAAATATGATTTTATGGTAGGAGATGAAGATGAGATTAATTTGTAGCCAAAGAGATTTTGGTTGGAAGGAAAAGAAACATTTGTAAATAATAAAATAGTTGAAAGCCAAAATATTTTTTAGAAAGTGTGTAGAATTTCCATATTTGGATGTTTTTGTAGCCTGATTAAACCCATTTCTTCTCTATGCTTTAGTGGCAGCTCATTCTGTCTTGAGGTGAGGCTGGTTCTCAGTCAGATTTTTCTCCCATTTTTCCATCAGGCATTGATATTTTGGATACAAAATCCCACACTGCTTAGTATTGCAGTCCCCTACTCAGTCTGTTTCAGTGCAGGGGATAATCCAATAACACAGAAAGTCTATTTATGCACATCTTTGAGACTTAACAAATTCCCTTTTCCTATTGATTGCAAAACCTGTTTAGGTTGCATTAAGTATGACCAGAATGTTGATAAGCTCTTCTGCTTTATCAGGCAGGGTGGAAAAATTCCTCTTTCTTTATTACACTGAGCTCTCTTGCATTAGCATGTTAAAGAATTACAAGTTAAGCCAAATCTGATACTGTGGAAGAAAACCACATGATTGGTAAAATTAGGTAAGTAGAGGAGTAAAAATATTGCCCAAAGAAGTACTTTAGAAGATCATGAAGTAGGGACTGTTTGCCTTCTGATCTAAGTGGAAAACTTAATTTAAAGCTAATATTCTGTAATGAAAATCATGAATTTTTGGTGTCTTTCCTACTGAAAAAGAACATATACATAATTTGCTATATTGTCATAATATAGAGTTATAACTTGGTTTTAGTTGGCTCTAATTTTTTATTACTTGAAAATTTTTAAAATAAAGTTGCACATCAGAAGTCCGCTAAAGAATGTCAAGTTTCAATTTTTTTTTAAAAAAGGGTGTTTTGACAGTTTACACACAGCAGTTTAATATTCAGAATTAATTAATTGCATGCTTGTTTAATTTAAAATGGAATAATTTGTCAGTGTTAGAAAATTCAAGTTAACTTGTAATTGGTTTTAAGACATTGTGCACAGAGCAGTCTACTCCCAAACCACTTTATTTCCTACAGTGTGTTTATGGAATATAATGCACCTCTTTGCTGTGTGATAAATACCCTCGAGAAGATTGTTAGAGAATTAAATGTGCCATTATCAGCACAGAACAGAGCAGATAACCTTGCTGTAGAAAGCGTTGCAGTGTCTTTATCTCATCTTTGTGCTGCAGAGCTGCAGTCACCAACCTGGGATTGCTCCAGAAGTTTTGTGCTCACATCAGCTGCAGGGAAGGCCGGGGAATTTCAGTGTTGCATGCTGCAGCTAATGATGGGCTAGGGAACATCCAGTCAGCCAGGAGCCTTAAGCAGCTGGAACAGAGGCTAGATGGAGTTAAGGGGAATAAAAGGATATTTATTGAGGAGCCTTCAAAGGCCACACCCTGGCAGTGCCAGAGCCAGAACCGTGGCTCTGCCCAGATGGCTCCAAGATGGAAGCAAAAGAAGGCTTGGTCACAAGATCGCACATTTTTTATAAGTTCTGGTCCATTAGCATATTTGAGCTAATTGTCCAACCACAGCTCCAGCCCATGAAGCCCCATCCTTCTTGTTTTTCTCTCTTCAGTCCATGTTGTTTATGCTCTTGGGCCTGAGATTGGGATTGGCTGTCCTTGGGTCCCCAGCTAGAGAAGGAATTGTTGTGTCTACCTGCTGTGTGAAGAGAGCCCACCACCCCCTAATATGAAACCCAGACCCACACACCAAAGCAGCACAGAATCTGAAAAAAACAGCCAAGGCATCAAGATCAGCTGCAGGGAAGGCCAGGGAATGTCAGTGTTACATGCTGCAGCTAAGGATGGACTAGGGGAGATTCATTCAGCCGGGAGCTGTGCCAGAAATGCAAGTGGACCTTTAAAAGGGCCTGCTTGGGAATAATGGAAAATGCAAGTTCTCCTGGACAGAAGTAGTGATAGGATAGGTTTGAGTCCAGCCAGATCAGCTCCATCAGAGCTGATGTAAAGAGAGCAGTCTTTTGTGGGAAGGTCCATCAGTTAATAATGGGAATGGATGATGAGGAAGTTAAAATTTCTTCAACCGAAGCAGATCATTAGCTGCCTGATTAACTTTACTTCTGAAGTACTGATAGAGAAGTGTCTGCTAAGAGAAAGAGCTCAGTAGCATTTAGTTACATGTGCCTTAGCTGTCAGGTACCACTGACCTAATTGGAAGAAAAAAGGAAGAAAAAAAGGTATGAGAAAAAAGAAGTGATATCTAATAAGTTCTTAATAGACCCTTATAAATTCCTAACCCACTAAATGAATATGCAATTAATCATATAACTTGCACCCACCTATAAACAAGTTGCAGGCTACAGAGGTCTGGATGTGTCCTGTATTACCTTGGTAGTGCTGTGCTTGTGGGGCGCATTGCTCTTATTGATGATCATTCTTAATGCTGAAAAAGAGAAAAGAATGATCAGCTTTTTAACAAGTACTGACTGTTAGGGTCACATTTAATGTCATTCCCAAAGCATTTGCCAGTAATCCATGCATGTCTATGTTCATTTAATATTAGCTGGAATGGGAATGGTGCATATTTAAGGTCACTCCACAGACCCTTATCAAACATTTATTTGTTTAATGGAAACCTGCAGTCTATATGTGTGAAATAGATGCCTGAAATGGCTCTTTGTGTTTGTGAGGATATCTGTGCTCTGTACCACTTAGCACCACAAAATTTTATGTTACTGAATTGAATAGGGGAGATCTAGATCTTGAGGAAGTGTTGAACCAGTTACTCCACTCAGCCTTGGGCACATAACCAAATGTAGACTACACGTGCACCCTCTGAAAGGGTGGATTTGCTGTGAATCCTATCCCTCCTCAACATCTACACAGCTTTGCTGCTGGCATAATCTAACACAGGGTTCTTATCCTTGAAAGAACCCTGGATCAACATGCATGATTCTGTGTATTTCTTTTGTAAATCTCAGCTTCCTTATTGAATTTATAGTTCTTACAAGTACAATTTAATTAAAGGGTGTTGAGTAAGAGTCATTAAAACCACAGCATCATTATTAGTAAAGGAAATTTTGTAATTAATTTGCTAAATTGGTGATAAATTTCAGTAAGGGAAGAGGAGCTTACAGGGAACTTGATGGTCAGTATACAGATCAAAGGGCTGTTCTCCCTCTTGAAAGTGTGACCTATTGTGCACCTCTTATGACAAACCATATTTTTTAAAAAAATCCAAAAAACAAAAGACAAAAATATTTTAGAAGGGGATTTAGATGCTCAAAGTGGACATAGTGCAGTAGTGAACAGAGATTAGAAATCATTACAACAGAGAATCTGGCCAGTGGATTATAATCGAATAGACACTGCTTAGTTAAAAATCTAAGCAACTCAATTGATTCAAGTCAATATTATTTTTAAAAGGACACAAATGTTAATTTGACTAGGTAGTTCTTCATATTAAAGGAGCTTAAACAGTTTTATAACTCTCACTTGCTTAAATTAAAAAAAGAATTGATCTGTTTTTACTCATTATGTACATAATCATTGTAGGTTTAATCATTTAACTCTGCACACTGAATTACAAAGAAGATGAATTAAATATCAAATAAGTGTTATGTTTTGGAATTTGCTCCACTTGAGTAAGTGAGAAGAATATAAGCACTTTATATCATATATTTGATGTAAAATCTCTTGAATTTCATCATTTTGATTAGAATGGCTTTAGTGCACATGGAAGGGGGAGTGGTAACAATTTCTGTGGTTTTATGTGTCACATTTATGGAGGTGTTTGAGTGCCTAAAAATGCAGCACCAGAGATGTTTTTTTAGAATCATGCTGGAGCAGTGCATCTCATTGACTTATCAGTGTGTCTCATTGACTTATCAGTATCTCATTGACTTCATCTGACACCTAAATGCATTCATCTTTAGAAAGTTTAGGATTCTATTCCTCACATATGTTTTTGCAGAGAAAGCACTAAAATTATGTCAAATATGGCCACAAGACAACCTTGGTGTTATTGTTGTTCCTGCAAGAAAGCTACAGCGTAGAATAATCTGTTGAATTTATAGCCTACACTCATGGGCTGTTCACTGCTTAGTTCATCTCCATGAACAAAGAACCCTGTAGAGTTTCACAGTGCAAATAACTGGAAATCTGCAGTTTGATCTTTGATTTTATATATATATATATATATATATACACACATGTATGTGATACTGTGAGCATATATGTTGAATTAAGAGCAGTGCATATTTAAAGTGACTACTTCGTTGTTTTGATACAAATCACACATTGATGAACTGAACAAAGTTTACAGAGATCAATAAAAGATTTTCATCATAGATGTATTTTTCTAGCCACCTCTTTACCGATACATCCACATCAAAGGTGGGAGTGGTCAACACGATTAGGCAGTAATCTGTTTGTATCAATACCTAGATTTTCCTAATAGACGATTCCTTCTGTCAAGAGTATTTTCCTTTCACAAAGTTCAGAGGCAGAGTTTTTTTTTAAAAAATAGTTTTATTCACTGGAGCAGACTTTCTCAAAATAAAAACATCCTTCTGATGATCCCATTCACTGTCATGTTCTACTCAGTAGGTAAAATTATAAATATATTGGAAATTAGGCCCACTGACCAGAAAAAAACATTGCAAAGTGAATGTTCTGTGTAATAAATCATAGAAAAATCTGGTTTGTTTATCTAACATGTTTTTTTGATTTCTGTGAAATCACTAACTTTCTCACAGATTTTTTTTTTTGGATCACAATAAAAACTGAGGAAATGTGTAAGTGTTCTGTCAGGAACGTTTTGAAAATTGACTTGTAGCCCACACAGTGGTGTTAAAAGAACAAATCCAGCCAAGTCTTCAACTTAATGTAGGGAAGCTGGAACGGGTTTGCCATTCTTAAATAAGAACTAATATCTGATGCAATTCAACAAGTGGTTGATATGTTCTGTGACAATCTGTTATGCATAATCGGAGCACAAAATAGTTCTTTGGGAAATATTCAACATCAAGAACAAGAGTAGTAGTTAATTATTATTTTTAAAATAGAACAAATGTTTTGTAAGAGCATTCTACAAATTAGAAGGATGAACATATATTCTAAAAAAAATTAAACGGAAAGAACCCCCCCCAACCACCTCCACTCTATGAGTCACTTCCTCCTGCAAAACAGAAATAAGGCAGTGAAGTATCAAGCTAGCTCCTTCATCACTGGAATCTGGAACTGCTGCTTCTCATTAAACAAGTTCTTCCATAGGAACCCTGTGCCTTTCTATTAACATAGAATTACTTAGCCTGAAGGGAAATGGTCAGCCTGACCCAGGTCATTGCTTCAAAAATGCTAAGGCAGAGTTTTTATTCACTTGAAACACCACTGTACAGCATAATTGAATCTACCATGCAAGTGGATATCAATGGGGATGGTTGGCTCTGTTTGACTCTTAAGAAGTAATTCATTAATCCAGTGGAGGAAAACTTCATCCCAGGGCAAATGTCCAAAGATAAAAACAGGCTGTGTGTTTTTCAAATATTTTAACCATCCTGTCTTGCAGTCCTTTCTTCATGCACTGCATGGCAGGGGTATCTCCCACCTGCATTATGCACGAGGAAACCATCCCATCTTTCTCACACTGCCCCCATTCCTGGCTCCTTGATCACAAAAAAAGTTGTCTGACTGCCTCTGACTAGGCCAACAGGACAGTTGGGAAAGCAGATAAATCTGCTGGTGTTGGCATTTCTCAACAGTGCTGAAAGGAGTGTTGGATAAGTGAATTTCCGTAAATGAGAGTTAGCAAAGAGTTACTTTGGTACAGATAGAATGAAAGAAAGGTCTTTTAAAATACAGACATAGAGTTGAAATACCTTGAAGTAGGTGGAAAAGACTAGACCTTTATGTAACTGTCCCAGAGAAATGTTTTAAGCTGTCTTTGTTGCATATCACTCTTTAAACCAAGCTTCCATCTCGAGCTATGAGGAACACAGATAGTGTGACAGACCTAACAGATCAAATGGTTGAGTCCACTTTTTAGAGAAATATTAAGATATACCCCTTTGTTATCCAATTTTTGTGTTCTTTTTAAGTAAGGACAAGTCTTTTTGGGTATTTGAGCGTGAAAGGTTTAGCGTGGGGTCTTAGGCAATAAATTAATGTTCCAGTGAAGGCAGTCAACCACCTGCACAAATTTAGCCTTTATAATTCTATTTATTGTCTGCAAATATAGCGCCAGATTAGCTGTTTCCTGGAGAGACGAGTTTGGTGTGAGGTATTCATCACTTTGTTACAGCTTCTTTGAGATCACCATGAAGTACTCCCTTGTACTAAATGAATAGCTCTCTTATCATGACCTTTTAATCACTTCATCATGAAGAGGTCTTTTACTTGCTACAGGAGTCTACTTCATGATACCACCATCAAAGGGACTGTAATATCATAAAATGGCCACAACAGAGACCAGTACAGAAATATGGCACAATAAGAGAAAATTAGTGAAGATAGACCTAGTTGGCTGCAAGCAGCATCATGGCTTGCTAATGGGAAGTGCTGGAGAGGATAACTGGCTGTGAGCTCCATTGTTGGGAACTGCACCTGGAGGTGATATTTTGCTCAGTTTTGTAACAGGGTAGTGGAACAGAAGGGGAACAGTGTAAGCTTGCTATCAGGGCCAGCAGCACCAAAGAAATCATGGAGATGTGGGAGATGAATAGGGCATGACAAAAAAGGAAGTTTAAAGACCAAATTTAGCTGTAGTGATACTTGCTGAACTTACTCCTATGGAAAAGATTTTCTTTTCATGCTGTATTTAAACATGAAGACACTGGAGTTTACACTGCAGTGCAGAACTGATGTAAGAAGGGGAGAAATCTAAATTGCGGTGTTCAGATTATTTGAAGAGTTTCAACAGGGTTTCTAGAAAATGTCTCGGAGGGATGGAGTCCTGGCCATGTTGGTTGCCTGGAATCATAGAAGTTTGATTGCAGTACAAGAGCACTTTAAGCACATGGATTTCAGAAGTAGTTGTGAAAGCTATTCATAGCTCAACCTACAGGCAGATAAATACTCAAAGATAAACAAAACAGTCATTTTATCATGAAAACTCTATAAAAGGCTAAATACACAGTATCATACACAGATTCCCTGGATTCTCTAACACCCAGAGCTACCATTAAAGGTATCTAGATGTCACAGGGGGAGGTTAGGAGAGAGGATGACTTTATACAAGAAACACCCACTGCCTTCCTGCTGTTCCATGTTCATATCCACACTAAGCAATTAATGATGATGGTAATCAAGGCAGTGAAAGGCAGGTGGTTCATGTGCAGGTACTGGACTGTCAGATTGCTTAGAAAACAGTTTTTCATTCATACTTCCGATCCTCCAGAAGAGAAGGGCTCTAGGTGCCAGTGTGTTCTGCCTGGATGCATTCCTGGGTTCCCTGAGCCTGTGCTGCAGCCACCATGCCCACACACTGCAAGTCTGCTTACTGCCTTCCCTCCCTGCTGCCTGTTCTCCTTTCATCTGAGCCTCTTCATTTCCAGCCCTTTAAGGGTCTCAGCTCTGTTTTGTTCTGGATTTGTTCTTTCTTTTTATTATGTCTTTTTTCCCATCCTGATATTTTTAGCCCTGTCTTTTTGTCTTCCTTCTTTCATCTTGCATGCTTGCTGGTTTAGCCATCTGCTTCCCTCAGCCCAGTTTTCTTTTCCATTTTCCCTTTCCATTTCTTCAGACCCACAGGCCATTTATCTCATTGCTTCTCCTTTCTCCAGCTCCACAGGGTCTTTTCATCTCCTCATGCAATTTGTAAGCAAACGGCAGATGAGCATCCGGTATCTGCTTCCTAACTGCTGCCTGAGTCAGATTGTCTGGAGAAGAAAAAGAGATATTGAGACTATAGTCTTTACTTCAAAATTGACTCATCACATACTTAGATTTCCTTTTATATTCTCATCATTTCAGGGCACTTTCAGTTCTGTTTAGTTTTGTGCTCAGAATCTGGACATTTCATTTATATGTAATGTTAATTTAGAAAATATTTTCACAATATTTTTTAACTTTCTTTTTTCATCATATTTCACATGAATTAGTTTATGAATATTTTTATAAACATCACAACATGTAGAAGTGTGTCTCTTCAAAACAAGGTGGTGTTTTTTTCTGTATTTAGCAATTTTCTCTTTAGCAGTCTGTTTGAATAAATACAATATGTGACTCACCATGGAAAAACTGAAAATAAAACCAGGTCTTGACTTAATTTTTTTTTCCACAGTATCTCAAAGAGCATTTAAACCATCTCAGAACACTCTGAGAGCACTTGATGAAGCCTTGCCTTTAAGATTCAGTGTTTTAAAACATACTTTGTTTTCAGTTAACAATTTTCAGTATGTGTGGAGACACTAATCCGAATTCCATGTAGATGATGCCTTTTGTGTGGAATATGAGTAATCCATAGGACCTTGTAAAGAGATCAGTTTAAAGTGTCAGGCATATTAAAGTACTTAAATGTATATTTTTCAAAGGCAGGTTTGGATTCTCAGCTGCATTGACCAGAGGCAAGCACCCTCACCTCACCCTTACCCTCAGTCTCATATTTCCATGGTGATTAAGTTCTGGTTGTGCTGTCAGAATTTATATCTTTTGTTTCCCCTTACACTTGTCCAGATCAAAATGCACATGCACACTCTAAAGCTGTCAGCAAATCAGTTCAGGAAAAGGGAAGTTCCTATACATCCCCAAATACTCATAAGGTCCAAATTTTGATCACACTGAGTAGGAGTGTGAGCATAAGCTTGAAAAGGATGTGCACATACCTGTGTATCAATACAAAAAAATGCATGTATTATGCTTGAGGCTTGAGATTTACCAGTTCCACTGTCATGTAACAATGATTTCAGTGCAGTCATTCCTGTTTTTTAATGCTGCAGGTGAATAAGCCAGAAAAAAACCCGTATAAATTTTTGTCATAAGTCATCTCATACAAGACTCAAGAAACATATTTTACGTGGTAGTGTAACTAATAGAATTTCAAATGGCAGTGATGTGTGAGGCTTTGAGAAGTGGCAATGCAGAATATTCTTTCTTGAATAATTCACTCGTCTGAAGTTATTATATATTCAAAACTGATTGAGTTGCATATCCAAATGATGGTCTATCAGCTGTTGATGTAGGAGAAGAAAAAGAAGTTTCTGCATTTATTCTGATCTGTGGTTTGTATTACATTACTCTTGGTTATATGAACTGACTTTAATTGATTGTGATTTAATTTACATTCTGCAGTGGATGTCTCTTTCTTGAGATAATTAATCTTACTGAAAAATTCTGTGTGAACAGTTGAGGCTCTTACAGATTTTCAGGAGGTGCATTTTTGTTTAGGCTTCCTTGACAGCCTTTTTTCTTACAGATAAATTACGTGTCTCAGTATGTCTCGCCTTTATATTTATTTTGGTTTGGCAGCATATAGTTGTTATGACTGGCAATATTTCATACCCCAAAGTATTAATGTTAACCATAAATTACTACCAATGATATGCAGTGGTTCTTATTAATCATGAGAAATAATCAATGCTGATTGAAACAAATAAATATGATGCTTTTCAAAGTTATAACCTTGTCATATAACTTCAGTGCTCAAATGCATCAAGCGCTATCTTAAATTAATTCTGCAATTATATACAGAGTTTTCAGAAACCAGATATTTCACCAAAAGGCCAGCATTGTGCAAGACTATATAAAAATTTAGACATCAATAGTGGCAAAATTTACCTCTATTTTTTTTTTTTTTATTTTTTTTTTTTTTTTTTTTGCTTCTAGAATTGGGTAGAAATAATAGGATTTACAGATGGATGGTAATTTGTCATCTCAGTATTACAGACTCTTCAGTTGATTGTTGCTAAGAGTTTGCTCTGAAACCAGTTGAAGAACATGTATGTCATACTATTTAAAATAGGAAGTCCCCGTTGCTCTCTCTAGCTCAGATGTAATCAATATGATATCAGTCATTAACTCATGTGCCTTAACTTACTGAATCTAACACCAGGAAAATACCAGTCAAATACCAGAGCTCCAAGAGCAAAAGGTGACAATTCACTGGTGCATGGTGTGAAGCATTTCTGGTGTGTATCCCAAAGTGAGCTGAGCTTTGGTATCAGTGCATAGTCTGAGCTCTCACTGTGTTTGTTGCCATGGTATGAAATCAGCAGAATTCCAGTCTTTAATCAATATTATTTTCATGACTATGCAGAGGCTGTCACTGATTGGTATGGAGTGTGGTTTTTCAAACTCTTCACTAATAGCATAGATGTTATTCAGTGGTTTCATCTCCCTCGTGTCTCAGATTTCAATGCTGCAGAGCTGTCTCTTCACTTCTTACACACCCAAGGAACCAATTACATGAAACCCACCCATGGCCATGCCATATTTAGCTGTTCAATCCCATTTAGCAGCAGTTCCTATGCTGGAGAACACATGGAGTCAGACTGGAAAGGCAAAGGGGGAACATTTGAAGTGAATGATAACAGAATTTTAGAGGAATTTGGATTTCAGCATAGTGTTATTGATACCATTAACATTATTAATTTATTTAGCATTAACATTATTAATTTATATTAGCATTTAGCAAAATGGATGGAAGTTTCATCCAGCAGCTGTGCTTTGCCTTTGGCAGTAGTCATGCTGCTCCTAATTTAATCTTAATAACTCCCTCACTGGTTTTACTAACAGGGTGCTGAACATCTTGCAATACAAAGATAAGAAAGGAATATATCTTCTTTATTGTTTTGTGATCAGCACATTAGATACTGATTCCATTCTCTTTGCACTGCAGTCCCAGCAAGGTCACGTGTCTTAAAGCGCATAGGAAGGAAATGAGGAATAGGAGCTGGTTGTGTGAATGTTAATCTGGTTTTTTGGAGAGCAAGAAGTTGCTGCTTGGAATCCTGATGGCAACAAGCAGAGAGTGCCCCCTCCTACTGTAACTCTTTTGCTTTCAGCAGACTTTCCACAATGGAAGAAGTTCGACCACAAATAATCTGGTGTTCTCCAACTGTATACCAGAATAAGGAGTTTGTACATGACATTAAAGACCTGCTGAAAGCCTTTTCTCATTTTCATTGCTGGAAATCTGAATTACACCAGTGTTCTCTGAGCAAAATTGATTGTAAAATATCACTAACTACAGGAAAAAGAATTTCAATAATTATTTGCATAAATTATATAAATAATAGACATAGAATTTGTATAATTTAGTATAATATGTATAGGCTGTGTTTTTTGGATGGGGGTGAACTTGAATATATGTTAACTTACTGAAAATATATAATACAGTTATTTTTTCTGGCTACAAGCACACTGTATTTATATCAGTAATCCCTTCAAAAGATCTCCATAACCATCCTGTGCCTCATTATATCCCCTCATAGTCTCTCCACCCTGCATCTGGTCTTTGCTCAATATTTGTAGCTCATAGCATGTTCTGGATATTCCATTTTTCTGTTGTCTTAAAGGCAAAATAGGAAACAATGTATGTTTACACTTCTTTTTTAAAGTGTATTTTGAGCCTTTAGTGGAGGTTTCTTAAAGATTTGGGTTTTTGAATGAGATTGTCATTGTGTGTGGGTATTTTGTTGCATGAATGGCAGATGAATGATGGGTTATGTTTGCTTGGCCTTCTAATCACTTTGCCACAGCAAAGGCTTTTTGGTTCAGTTTTCAGCATAAGTAGATTTTTCAGTAATTCTTCAAATGCTTAATTCAATTGTAGAAAAGAGGATAAAGGCAGAATCCTAGTCCTGGTGCTGTTGTTCACACTGTGCATGACAGCCAGTAGCTCCTGTGGCTGGCACCCACCGAGGCAGTTTGGCGATGTGCCAGACCATTTTACTAATGTATTATGAAAGATCTTCAAAAGTGAGAAGGGCCACGGGTGAATGGAGAAGTGAGTGTCCTTGGCAAGCTGTATTCCTGTTTACTTCCCTGCTTCACTGTGTCCTGTCCCCTGATTCCTGGGCTCACATGCGTTTTGTGATATGCACTGTAATGCAGGTTATTAATTTTGAAGGATCACTTTTTGAGGTAGTCCTTTTCAGCTGGGCATAGGAGTACTTGTTTCTCCCTAACATTGTTGTTACAGATATGGTGGCCTGAAGGGATAAACAAGACAACTGATGTAGCTGGAAAAAGTAGAAAAGGTTTCTGGCACAGAAAACCTTTTCCAGGTTGGGTTCTCTCATCACTTTGAACTTCCTAATAATTAACTTGTGCCTGTGAAGCAATAAAAGCAGTTTTTTGATCTTTCTTTTTTTATGAGTAATACTCTTTGGGAGGGATCCATATATTGCAGGAGTTTAAACCTTATCTAGGTAAGGTTGATTATTTTGTGTCCAAATCTGATTAAATTCTTTAACTCATAGAACAAGAATATAGTCATTTTTCATTCAGGTTAGTAGTCTCTTAAAATACTAGATTTTATTTTTCATGGGATCAGAAGTGTAAATTAACCCATAAAAGATCTGATATCTCACTGGTGAATCGGAGAGATCGGCATGGTTTTGAACCTTATCTGAGAAACTACCTCTCTTTCCAAAGCAGGGTATGTGTTTGGAGATAAGTGGGATGGGAATGATGGTAAACACTGCAATTTCAGTTATTTAATGAGTTTCTGCAGCTTTATTTTTTCACTAATGGGAAGAGCTTGGCTTGTAAATAGTATGTTCTTTTTGCTATGTACAATACAAATAGATGGATATCCATGTTGTGTGCAAGAGATGGACACCATTTGGCTGTTAAGCTTTGGAATAACTGAAAGTATTACTGCAGGTGCTGAAATTTTCTCTCACCTGTTATAGTTCTTGCACAGACTGAGTGCTTTAATGCCCTGTGAGATGCATTATTGGAAACTGAAAGGGGAATTTACAGAGTGTAGCAGCACTGAGAGCTGCAGTGAGGAGTTCAGATTGCAGGTGTCTGTTTGGGTGGAAATAAAAATACCAGACAGGCACTCCACTACTTTGCAAAAAGCTGTACCAGCAAGAAGGCATCATTACTGCTCTAAATAAATAACACATGAAAGATTGTAATTGGTTTATAATACAGGAAAGGGATAAAGGATGCATCAAGGTGTTTGGCATGCCCGAGCATTTTGGGATTATAGCACTGTGAGGTTCTAATGTCATCAGCTCTCTTCCATTTCCCTGGAGCTGAGAGCTCTCATCACACCATAAAAATACTGCTGCTGAGGTTTTCTTGGCAGCTTTTTAGCAAAAACACTATTCTGCTGAGAAATGTTTTCCAAATTACCCAGGGACAGTGAACTGGATCTTTTCTGTAATGTTTTGCAGAATTAGTGGTGTGTGTTTGGCAGAGTGTATAAGGCAATTTTCTTGCATCTTGTTGGGCTATGCACTGAGTTCCATGGAATTATTTCATTTTTAGAACTGCAAGAACAAAAAATAATTCCTTGAAAGGTAGAGAATAAAGGATACATGAAACTCCAGAACTCAATTGTTGAAAGAGTCACACCTTCATCTAAATGTGTCGTCTAAAAGTTCAGATCATGATTGATAAGTGTGTTTTTTATTGCTGGCTGTTAGCTGAGTAATAGATTGTTATTTCAATACATTTTGACTGGAGCAATTTGTCTTGAAATACTTTTGGCACCTTTTTCTTTTAGGTCCTTTGTAATGGAGTTCTGTAATTTCATTTTTTTTCATACACAAATGCAGCTAACTTTTTCAGTGTTGAGCAGCACCAGATGAAAGCTTGTCATCACTTTATAAACTGATAAAAGAATGAATTCAGAAGAAATATTTAATATGCAATGCTTGTTACCGAGTGCATTCTGTGGCAAAAGAAAAATTAAATAAATTGTACTGAGGGGGAGGTATCCTGTCTGTCTGATCTAAAAAGCGATTTTCACAGTTCTTAACATTGCAGGGAACATTTTCCAGCTTATCATAATAAAGCAGGCAAGTTATTTACTTGCCAGAAAGGCCTGAACCCTAGCAATCATCCATGCCACTTCTGAAGTGAAGGCTCCTTGCAGTGCCCAACCTTAACATGTATAATTATTTTAATAAATTATACCAGGCCATTTTCCTCTTTTTGTTTTCCTCAGCTGACATTACACTGCAGAAATTGCTGTAATGCATTTAATATTTTAAAAGGCTTTTCTCTCCTACATTGCTTTTCTTCTTAGAGATGTTTCATGTGTCCATAATCATTATCTGATTCACTCTGTATGTAGAAGATGAGTATTTTTCACTACAACCAAACCCTTTTCCTCAGTTTCACATCTCATATTTGGTCAGCTGGAGCAATTCAATGTCCATGTTTAAATATTAATCTTCATTCAGTCTTTTGATAGCACCTGGGTTAGAAGGCATGGAGTACAAGAAATGTCTGAGAACATTTTGGGATATGAATGGTTGCACTTTGGGTTTGACTTGCACACAAGTAGGCAGCCTTCGCTGTAAATTCACTGCAAGAGGAGTCAGTGCTGCCTGAGCTTTAGTCTGGTTATTGGAAAAAATTACCAGGTTTTGGTGTTTTGTTTTTTTTTTTTTTTTTCTGCTTTGCACATCCTACAATTCAGGAGTTGCAGGGAATAATTGCCCAAGCCTCTTCTACAGAGGACACAATTGGTGACTGTGTGGGAGGTTTGATCCTGGTATTTAGAGGGTTGCTGCTACGCCTCCCTGTGTGCCAGATGTTGTGTGATGGTGTTAGGGAAGAGCTGTGTCCCAGCCATGACACAGCTCTGTGCAAGAGGAAGCCAAACAGGTTGAGCCTTTGTACAAAACTACAAGAGCCTCCTAAGCACTTTCTATAAGAGCCAGACTAGGAAAAGAAATATTTTCTACATCATTTTTTGTTGATTTCATTTCAACAGGGATTGTGTTTCAGTGTGTGGCTCTTGCAAGCAAGATGAATTAGGAAGCTTCACACTTGTAATTTATACATGGTGTTTCTGTTAAGAACTAAAACTAATATGAATAAATCGAGTAAAACGTCAGCACCCTGTCTGAACGTGACCTCACTGTAGTGTTGGTCTCCACTAGAAGTGGAGCTCTTTTAACTTTTTTCAACAGATATTAATGTTTCTGCGTAAATGTTTAGACAGAAATGTTACACAAGGCAGGAGCAGAATTTCCACATGATATATGAAGTGTTGTTCTTGTTGTTACAGTATATTTTCTGTTTAAGCTGTCAGAATGACTTATTAGTTAAGCATTTCTTGCTGAAATATATTCTGTCTAATAATTTTAAATATTCCTATTCAAAATATTTATCAACCCTCCACACATTATCTTTGATACAATTTTCCCTTTTCCCACAAGGGCAAGAGACCCATTTCTCTTCTTTGTAACTGGCTGCTGGCGAGTGCCCCTCTGGGTAATCTCTGGCAGTGCACACCCTGTGCAGAAACCACCATGATTTGTCCCTGTTTCAGTCACACTCCTCAGAAGAGTGACAAAACAGTTTATCTTAAGCTGTAATATAAAATATAAAAATGTTTGGGGCATACTTATTAATATATGTATGATTCTTACTGAAGCAACAGTTCTGACATTAAGCACAACAGACTTGGAAAATGGAAATTATTTTTATCTCAAAGGGAAATTTTATAGAAGGGGTATTCAGCTGTTGCACAAAGTAGAGTTACTAATCTTAAAAATCTTTGTGGGGTTCTTGCTGTAACAGCCAGCAAAGATGTAGGGCATGCTAAATTATTGGCATGTGTTGGCAGGGAACTAATAATGAGAAGGGAGTCAGTGGAAGGATGTTTCATATGGATCTGTTATTGAATGGCCTCCAGGCAAAATAACAACCTCTGAAACCCTCTTGTGTGCCATAGTGACAAATTCCAGTGGCTCTGTCCATGTAGGATCCCCTTTTGCCTGTTCTCTTTGAAGGAGACACTGAAAGATTCCCAGAGCAGAAAATATAACCTGGAGAATTCCATCACATGTAGCCATGTCAAGGTTTTGGCTTTACATCTGTAGCTGTCCCCATCTAACTGGGATTAGCCTGTGCAGAAAGAAATCCTTCACATGCCCAGCAGAGATGCTGTAACTGTAGACATGAAGCTGCAGTAAGTCTAGTGGATGTAATCTAACATTTTTTTCTGACAGAAGTTTCCATTAAAAAGATTTTTGCTTAGTTCAGTAATTATTGGCAAATATATTTCATGTTTCAAGACCATGAAGCAATTTCAAATAATATTAAAACTAATACTGTGGAATTATGGTATTTTCATGATACAAAGACATAGAGGCAAAAAATGAGTTAAGTGAAAACCAATCACTCAATCCTGGAAGAGAGCAAAATGTCTGTTATTCACTTTGTGTGTAAAGACTAATGTTTGACTAGAGAGAATATGTAATTGTTTGCTTTGATTTGAGCCCTTTGGTGTGGTGGTCCATCATGTTACACACTATAAGTGCTCTTTTATTCTGTTCAGAGAATCCTGCAGGTTTGAGTCCAGAAGTCACTGGTAACTTGAATGAGAGAGTTAGTTCTCATAGTTCTTTCTTTTACCCAAAATATCAAAAAACCTTCAACAGACTTTTCCTGAAAAGCAAAGGAAGTCAGCCAAAATCAGACCAAAACTTACTTAATGAAAGTCACAGCAAACAGAGCCCCTCTAAGTACAGAGTTTTTCTGTTCTGTGAGCCATACCTGGGAAATCCTTCAGGCTGTTCATAGCAGGTGGTCAGAAAAGTACCATATGAGCCTGTATTTGTATGCATTTCAAGTAGAATAACTGTGATACCTGTGCAATCATTTTGATACAGCATGATGAAGAAAAAAAGTGATTTTTTTTTTCCCTGATGTCTATTCTCAGTGGATTTTTTGTTTTGGGTTTTTTTTTGGTGAGGGAAAGTTGTTTTTATTGTTTTGGGTTTTTTTTAACAGGAATGCAGATTTTTCTAATTGGGACATTTTCTGTGCAGTTGTACTGTTACAGTGTCTGGTTAAATTAACAGGTGAATATGTGTGTCCTTCCTACAGCTTTCAAAACCTGGTTCAGGTCTATTGGTTATAGTTAATTCAGTAAAGCCTTCTTTCAGTAATAAAGATGTCAGTGTTTACAGGGGTTGAAAGACTGTGATTGCCCTCATGGTAGTCTGTGTTTAATACTGTATTTTGTGTTGTAATTCTTATTTTTTTTTTAACAGGTTTTTCATTATTCTTATACAGCTTCATATGTGATTTATAACATACACACAAGGTAGGTCACATTGTTTTTTCCATACTGTGTCATTGTCAGTGGCTCTATGCATGAGGTGATGCCAGTGTGTTCAAGTAAAAATGTTTCCCTTTTTTCAAGGGAAGTTTGGGAGTTAAACCCTCCAGAAGTAGAGGATTCAGTTTTACAGTATGCAGCCTGGGGTGTTCACGGACAGCAACTGGTAAGCACACTCATTAAAAATGTATGGACTCTAGACAGACTGACGTAAAAACAAAACTGAAAGCCTTAAAATAAGTTGTATTGTGTGTTGCTGCACTATGCTAGTATGTTCCTATCATAGCTTTTAGGAGAGCTCTATTTATTTGTTCATTTTTTATTAAAAATATGTTTTTCCAGGCTGACCCCCAATAAGCAAATGGTACAGTTGTTGAAAGAATCACACCTTCATCTAAATATGCACTCAAGTGATTTTCAGGATAACCATCTTTGTGGCTACTGCTATGTGGGACAGAACATTAAAGTTGAAAAGTTTTCTTTTAAGTGCAATATCAATGAAAACTTTGGGCAAAAGCAAAAGCTTAGCATCCAAATGTGATGTGATAGACTCATGAAAAGTGCTTTCATTTCAGTATGAAAATTACTGCCAAGGTCAGCTGTGCTGCATTGAATTCATAATAATTAAATGAGATGCCATGTTTCATGTATATTTTTTTTCCAGAAGTTTTACCATTTTTAATGAACATTAATCATCCATGGTCACCATAACCAATGTCAATATAAGAAGAAAAAAAATTGTGGTTTTAGAATAGCAATGATTTTAAGCTGACCTGTGTTGGTAATTGAAGGCAAGAGACTGATTAAATCTTCAATTCTGCATAAGAAATTCAGATAATCCTTGTTACAGTGTTCTAAAAAGCTCATTAATGCCCTCAGGCATGATCCCAGGGCCTCGCTGCACATCCAGCTTGTTCATGCAGAGAGGCTGTAAGCTGAATGTCTAGAGAATATACCCTGTTGCTTTATATCATTCATCAAGATGATTAGAAAGTAAAAAATGTTTCTCGTTGGAATATTTTGCATTAAGGAAGTGGAAGCAGGTGAGAAAAAGTAATTGGAACATGCTTGGTATGTTTTAATAATTAACCACATTAATTTGTTAATAATGAGAGCATGGCAACAGGATTAGTGGTAATATACATAGGTTATTTACCAGGCAGCATTAGGGAATGTGGTAAACAATGTAGGTTGTAGTAGAAAGGAAAACATTAAAAATACTTAAGAAATATTTTAATTAAATTGCAGTTTGTAAGATTACTTTGTGCTGGACAGAGGATCTGGTCATTTGTCTGTACTGATGAGAGGATCAGTAATCTAAAGTAGAATGAAAATCAAGTGCAGTGATTACTGAGAAGATATCTTTTTATTTTCCTGAGATGTCTCATAAGAACAGGGTCAGATTTACCAATCATAAACCTCAGAAAAAGAAATCAAAATAATTCTATCTTTAAGTGTTTGGCCTAAAATGTCATTCTGAAAATATGTATGGATCCTTTCAGAGGTGGAGTCCTATTACATCACAGAACTGCAAAAAAAATAGGTGATCATTTTAGATACAACCTTAATTATCCAAATTTGAAAACATTGGCGTAATTCATACTTGAGCGAGGATAACATTACTCATCTTTGTTAATGTCCCTAGTAAAGTTAATGTCATGCTTTTAAAATATCTGCTCTACTGTGGGTTTTATGGTGCCATATGGTCTGCAGAATTAGGAAATAATAATTTTGAACACAAAATCTTCTGTGCACTCTGAATGGCACCGAGTGTTGCCATAGAGATGTACACCTGCAGGAACAGTCTGCTGAAGGTGACTTTAGGAATGCCAATTAGAAGGATGTCCTCTTGAAGCTGTTCATGTGGCAGAAGGAGGTTTCCAAAGTGACAGAAGTGCCTTGCTGCATTGCCCTCCCACTTCAGCAGCAAGCCAAAAATGTAGAAGGAGCATGAATGAATAAAGACTGTTGTGAGTAATAGTTGTTGCTGCTGTCCAAAGGAACATCTGCCTTGAGCAGAAGCAGGACAGAGAGTTCAGTCCAGCAGAACAGGTTAGGCAGAGGAAGATGCGTGGCTGAGGACATACTGCCACAATGGTTCTGGTTTAAAATTTATCATTGGAACAAACACTGGATTAGTGGGTTTTGAGTAAAATAGTACAGGAGGCAAACAGCAGTGAAACAGGACACAGAGGGAGGTGTAAAGGGAGAGATCCAATGACGAAAATTCATCAGTAGCTATCCATGAAATATACCTGGGTGCAAACAAAGCTGCAGTCTCGTAGACCCATGCTGCCAAACACACTATGAGTGGTTGATTTGTCTTTTCTGTGGAAACAGTGATAATTCATGAGTAAAACAAGCAATGAAATACTTACTCTAAATAAAATAATCATAGTGTATTAACCTGGGTAATAATCTCCAAGAGCCATTCTTTATAACTGAAGAACAAGTGGAGAACAGTTGGAGAAGATATTAATTTTATATACAAAAATTTGATGTAGAAGCACCCATGACATGAGCTGTGTGTCATCACAGATAGAGTTTACGTAGTTCTCTAAAGTGAGGAGGAATATCCCCCTCCATCTGTGGTGCAGAAATGAATAGCAATACTATAGCCAGGACTGGTCAGCAAAATTAGCACAAAATGTGAAACACGAGGTGCAGGTATGTCTGACTGAGCAGATCCCAACTTTACACTATAACTATTTGGAAAGTCCTGGATTAAATCCAAATTATAGGAGGATAACACATGGACTTGGATCAACTGTTTTTGATAGGCTATAGTGTAAAATAAGATGTTACCAGTCCACATTTCTGCAGATTTTACTAACAGTACAGCCCACATGATTATCTTAAAGTATTCCAGTGAGGAGGAGCTGGCAAGATGTTCAAACAGTTAATGTAAGGTTTTGAAGGAAAAAAAACCAGGAAGGAAAATACGTATGAAGCCACAGATTGCTTATTGCACAGATGGAATATGACTGCAGTAAAATCAAGTATATGCAGTATTTTACATCATTGTGGAAAGCATGCATCAGTCTAGGTTTACTGTTAGGGATAATTTCTGGGGCTGTCTAATGGGCCCCAGAGGATGCCCCATGTGGCTAGTGAAGAACAGAGTTAGTTTTCTGTCAGATGCCAGGTGACTGAGCCACAGTGCCATTGTTTTCCAGCTACCACAGTGGTTGCAAGTTATTTCAGTTCCTTGCTATTTACCTAGAGTAGAGGGTTTTGAGTGATTAAGAGGAAAGCTCAGAGAAACATCTGCTGGTTGAGTCATGACATTTTGGTGGTGAAATTGAAAATGTTTGCCACTGGGGAGAAGAAACTTTTATCTAATGAATTAATGTCTCTTAAGGTCACATAGCTCTTAAAATGGGAACTTTTTTCATGGTCACACTCTTTAAAATGCTGCCTTTTAACTGTGTTAGAACTGTGCCAGATCTAAAATACCATTTCTGTGTCATAGTATGTTAGGGAGCTATTCATCTATTTGCCAAACATTACTCATGTTTGATTAAAGTTGTGCAAGTCATTAGTTGATTATCTCTTTATCTCGCCTCCATAGAATCTATCGCTGCAGCATCAAGTAATTCCAAGAAAGACAAACCCAACTAGAGATCTAATTTCTTTCATCAACATTTTTCTGCTTCCAGTTTATTGATTAAATACCTCACTGCTTGTGTCTGAGAAGGAGATATCCCATAGCTGGTGGGAAGGCTTTACTGAGAAGAAGAACATTTTGGGGTTTTTAAAGGGCCTCTCTTGTTGAAATACCCAGGTTTCTATCCAGTGTTCTCCTTTCTTGAGCCTTATCTTCTCCAGTAGTTTGTAGCAAAGGTTTTCATGTGTTTATGCTGGACCTGGCTTGTGTCTGACACAGGGGAGACTGCTCTGGATCTGTCTGAAGGGATGTATTGCAGTAGGAGCATGGATATCAAAGTTCAGGCTGGAGATGTCTCCAGTGTTTGCAGTGCTGTATTTAAGTGTCTGTTGACACTCTTCTGCAGTGTTCTTCTGCAGTGCTCTTTGTGATACAAATAGTTCTTCTGTTCAATTATTGGGTGGGCTACTTCAACTAGCTCCCCGTGAAGCATGGTTAGAAGTTGTTCAGTTTGACATAGCTTTTTCTTAAAAGTTATACATAGTTTTTTTTTTTTCCTGCCTTGGTGGTAGTACATGTTGTTTATGTTGTATAAAATACCTTATTTCACCTTTGTGTTATTTATTGCAGTAAACTCGTTTTGATATATTAAGGGATTCTGAGGGGAGTTTGAGTTACATATTTGGATGGATCAGTACAAATAATGATCTATTGACTTACAGATGAATGTCTATGCATAAATTAATACATATTTTAACCAAACATAAATGAAGAAAATTAATAAAACTATCCAGAATATTAAAGAAAATTATTTTTTAGAAGCTTTGTCAAAAATTGATGCTACCAACAAAATATAGCACTATCAAATGGTAGGACTGAAGATGAGCCTTTACAATGCTTTGTTTTAATTCGGGTCATCACTGAGTCAAATTACTTATTAGGCTGTATACACTAAGAAAAATTTGGTGATTGTAGCTGAATTGTGGATTCCGGATGATCTCATCAATTTTTAGAAAGTACTTTAAATACTAGAAATCTGTAAGTTGCCTCATCTTCCAAAAAAACAACAACAACAAAGGCTACTCACAAATAATAGATCTTAGAAGCTGAAGCTTTTACATAAAGAATGAAAAAGATCCAGTGAAAGAGGACCTCACCTTGTATTGAAGCTACCTAAAAAACATAAATAAACCAGAGCAAAATCTGCTTTAATTACTGTTAATAAATGTACCATTTCAAGAACTCTCTGCCCTTTTACTCTGTGATCACTCATCTTATCTTTATCCTTTTGTCATATTTGGGGCTTCAGTTTCCCTTCACACCCCCATCAATACCTATTGCCCCACAAAAATGCAAGTATCTCTCAGACTGCATTAACATGACATTACCTTACAATTGCCTTTTGCCAAATTTTAGCCTTTTTTCCCCAATGGCTTTCAAAGACAAATAGTGCAGCAGCAAAGTTCTTTGATGATGTGTTATTTTCTGTGTACTCAGATAAGCACTGGACTAATTTTAGTAATTGAGGAATTAGCAGGATTGTTCTCAGACAGTTACCTTGCTCAACACATGCTTTAACAGCCATTACTTGTTGAAAGCTCCATTTACTGTTTGGTCTATCAAGGTAATGTACAACTGCTATAAAACATGGTAATTTATCTTTCTGTAAAATATTTGCCATGTGTTTTCTTTTTTGCATAATTAGTGCTGTGGGTACTTGGCACCCCCTCCTGGCAAGAACACTTGCATATGCAAATGAAGTAAAAGCTTAATTAATGCTAATGAAGTAAGTCCTAAATAAATATATTTATTCTGCTGGTTTTATCTGCAAAGTTTTCTGCTCTTTTGACTTACTGTATTTTAGATGAGTAACTTAAAATTACATATGGAAATGTCAAGGCTTTATTTCATCTTTCCTTTTAATGACTATGCTAATGAGGCAAATGGCAATGAAACTGAGAGGAAAACGTCTGCTTGAATTTATTCTGAAAACTAGAAATAAACAAGAACACTTCAATGTGACATTAACCTCAGGTATGATACCTCATTTAAAATGCATGAGGGGTTCAATTACCAAACTTCTATAGTTCAAAGTACATTTGGAGGTCCTTTGTCCTGCTGAGGATGTTTCTCTGAAGGGAGGGAACTGTGGTTGAGCACTGCCCACCCAGTTGAGTCCACCGAAGAATTGGAGTTACGTAAAAGACTTAAACTTTCTTCCTACTAAGCTACTGCTACACATTGAATTTTTCTCTTGGATTTGTCAAACTACCATTGTAAAATCTAAATGGTTTTTGCCTTTTAATTTAAATTATTTGATTCAAACTGTCCTTAAAAGAAAAAAAAAATAGTATGAGTTGCTCTGAAGGTATTCTACCGAGCTATGAATTTCCATTATGAATTTCTGGGTGCTTACTCCACTTAAATATGGATTGGAGGAGCATTTAATGCATGTTCTTTAGTTCCAAAAGTGATACTCCATCTGAAAGCTTCCCATCTCAGAAAAGGGGAATGGAAAATGCAGCCAGAAAACAAAAGCAGTTTGGCAAAAGAGGAAAAAGTACAGTTTTACTTACGAAGGCTGGATATATTCAGTAAAAGTTTTGTGAGCTCTAGAGACCACTACAGCATTATAAATGGGGCAAGGCTAAGTTGAGCAAAGAAGTTTCTTCATCAGTTTGCTTGGTGAAATACAACAAACATGTTCTGGTATCAAAGGCAGTTTAAAATTATGAGTATTAAGGGTTTGATATTGCTGGCCCTTTGTGGGAATAGCCACTTGGCTGTATCTGAAAGAGGTGAAGAAATAATGAGAAAATTGTATGTTTTATAGGGGCATTATTCCTCTGCCTCTGTTTTTCATGTGAAACAGTAAAAGGCCCAGCAGCTTTATAGTGAATAAATCAAGAGAGGAGATAAAAGATGTTTCCTCTCGCTGGTTCTTATTCGGTTATCACTGACCTAGCATGCAGCTAATATTTGAGTCAATACGGAAGCCCTGCACCCAAGTAATGCATTTTTTTATCCAGAAGAAAATATATTGGAAATTTGATACATCATTGTGCTAAAACTCAAATTATTTTTTTCACATGGTTACTTATATGGGTGTGTATGTGTACATATATATATATATATATATATATGTATATGTATGTATGTATATTTCTTTACATACAGTCCCACAAAGACACAGAAACAAGTATGGAAACATATGTTTGATAGGAGCAGTCCTAAGGACCTTTCCATGTAGCAGCCTGCGGGGAGCAATGAAAGCAGCAATATTCACCTCTCATCGTGTTGTTCAACATGTCCGTGTGTAACAAAGCATATCTGAACATTCACACTTCCTTCTGTTAGCTAATATTAACTGCGAGTCCAATGGCTCATAAAATAGGGCTGCTGTGCTTCTTGTGTGGAAAATGTGTGGCTTCCTGTAATGCAGAAACATGAAAATTATGTTTCAGAACTCTGAAATTCTTTGGAAATAGCCACCCATAAAAACTGAGAAGTAGAGGTTGAAATTTGATGGAATCCTCAGCTAAACTGGAGTTGGAAAAGATTGGGTTTTATTATGGACGGTATTTCTATATAATTCCAAAATCCTGCCCAAAACCACTGCATGCTTACATGTGTTCCTGGACAATATAATCATGTAGTCATTTCATATTTAGCAATTAAAAAAAAAGCTGTACCACAGGATGGGATGGAAAATTTGTCATATCCATCTTTTGGCAATGTAATGTAAATTACAGTTTTATCTGGCAAATAAGAAAAACAAAACAAAACAAACAAACAAAAAAAAAAAAAAAAAAAAAAAAAAAAAAAAAAAAAAACAAAACAGCTATATTACATGCTCCTTAAAACCTTGGAAAAGGAAGATTCCAAAGAGGAAGACAACAAAATGTCAAAACAGAAGACTTTGAAGATTTCTAATGCCTTTCTGGTTCAGGTTCTATGGCAGAGGTTGTTCTAATCAATTGTAAAAATGACTTTATTTTCCTTTTTTGAAGTGTTTGCCAGTCTTTTGTAAAAGACTTTGGAATTTCTGTGATGGCACCAGTAGCTACAGAGTTCTGCTAGGAACAGGTTGAAGTGACAAAACCAATTTGACACAAACTCCACTGAACTCTTGCTCTGTGGAAGGATTTCTCCACCTCTTCCATTTATAAGTTCTGTTTCCTCTATGTTAAAATCTATTTTCTCATTCAGCACATAATATCCATCAGAAATATAGGCAGGTTTCTGTCAGTGGAAGTGATAGTGACTGTCCTCTGCAAGGTTGAACAACTTTGGGTATGATCAATTCTCCTGGCTATTTCTATTTTAGTCAAGTCCCTCTTGAAAAAGAGGCATTAAATTCCATCCTCACCAGCCCATAAATGTCCTTGCATGTTTCTTTTTCCCTACAGTGGGGTTATGACTTCCCCACTGTGTTTGTGCTGAAAATCAGAGTTGATTAAAGTTTGGCTGCCCTGTGTTAAAGTGACTCAGGCTTTCATGTTGACTTTAGCCTGGACCAGACAATGAAGTATAAAGAACTGCTTGTGGGTGTGTAGTTTTGGGGAATGTATCTCCACTAGGAGCTCCAAGGCCTGGAAAACAAGGATTAAAAAGTCAGGTGTACTGTTGATATCTAAGAGGAAACAATACATTAATTTCCTTCTCTGTTTATGGCAGGTAACATCACATTTACATAAATAGAAGGGAGAAGTTTTGTGTGGAAGGAAAGCAAAAAGTTATTTTCAAGTGTTGTTTCCCAGATGCTGAACTGTCCCAGACAGATGTGCTGTTCTAAGAGCTAGTCAAAATTTCCCAATTCCTCCTTGTCTCATTCCTAATGAGCTATTTTAAGACAAACTGTGTTTCTTGCATTGGATGTGCAATGTGAGTGTGTACATGTAGATGTCATCCAGTAAAATTTTGGCCCATCGTAAAGACAACAGGCAACTTGAACCCTGTGTGCAGTGGGGAGATGAAGGCACGTGTCCCATACAGCAGGATGGGCTGGCTCAGCAAGAGCAGCTGAAAGCACAAACCTTTATGTTCAACTCTGCTTGGGTTTCTCATGTAGGAGATGCTCAGAGGCAGCCTGGTCTATTGTATTTCATACAAAGTTCTCAGGGGTTGCCCACCACCCTAAAAATAGTAGCAAATGTAAGTATAACTTTATAGCTCAGAATTTTCAATTCTGTATCTTTTTAATTTTGTCCTTGCAGTTGTAATGCTACTTTCTTACATTTTGTCAAAGAAAACAGAAGATTCCTCCTCTGATACCAAGCCCTTACAATTTCCTTAGATATTTTTCTGTCTCCCAACATTGCTTTTTTTCCTTCTGGAGTAACTAGGTTGAAAATTTTTCAGTTTAGCTTGTTACGGATTGATCAGTCTGGGCATAATTGAGTGCTTGATATCAGTGTAAGATGAGCCTGAAATAACCAGAGATCATCTTAGAAGATTTTATGGTAAGGACAGATTATGATTTTGTTATAAGCTCCATGCTGGCTCATTAGTCAGAAGCAATCAGTTAAGTGTGAGGAGGGAGGAGCATGAACTGTTTTTGGATAAGTCTGTTCTTCCCATCACTTGGACAAAGATCAAAGGGCTGAGTAGCCCAATGCTCAATGGGATTTTGCACAGTGCTGCAGCCAGCAGAGCTCTTCAGGCAGCTCCATGGGAGGAAGCAGCAGATCCACACCATCAGCTTGGGGGCAAGGCAGTCTTGCTGTGATCTGTGTAGCAGATTTATGAAACAGCTTTCTGCATAGGTCATAGTTCAGATATTATATATGATTTTATTTATATAGCACATTACACTATGTTTGCTCTCCTGGGTAAGCTGTCATGGGATGAGGCAGGGTGTGAATTTAGTGAGCATCATGATCCAATATCATTGGAAAGGCAACATAATTAATGTGTGTTGAAACAAAAGAGGGCAACGCTTCCCCGCATTTATTGGAAATCAAGGACATAAACATCAGAGTTACCATGGAGTTGCTGATAGTCTGAGTTCATGGCCTGGTTTATGTCATGACATTAGTAACTAATCTTACAGCTACATTGTGAGTGCATCCTTGCTATTGTTTACAGTAGATTTATAAACTATCTAAATAGCAATTAAATATAATAGCCTTGTAGATTGTTTGTGGTTGTTCAGAAACCATTGTGCTAACACATTACTGTGATGCAGTGGCATTAATCTAGATAGAAGAAAAGTGGTGCTTCAGTCTTCTTTCTGCTATGTCTGGCAGCTTGATTACTGCAAAAATAAAATTAACATATTGTAAGTGACACCAGGAAAAGGTAATGTATGACATTGGGGTGTTTGTGCTTTGAAGTCTCCATGTCTCCTACTGATCAACAGCTACTTCCCCTCTCCCTTAATTACAACATAATCTAAACATTTGAAAGCTTCCTCTGAAAGAATTGTTGTGCAGGTCAATCAATTGGTACCTTTAAGAGTGAATATAGTTCTTATTGCTTACAATTATCATAATTCTGTTATTATATATTATTTGGTTTCCATCTCATTTGCAATGTGTCTGATGATTTTTGGAGCATGGATCACGTAAGGGTAGATTTTTGTCCATTGCCAGTCATTGCTCAGGTAGCTCATGGTGCCTGTGGTGCCCAGTACCTGCATAATTTAGTGCTCTGTGGTGCAAGAGCTGGAGCAAGTCAGAGCTGAATGGCTCTGAAAATTTTGTACCAGTACAGACTGACCTGCAAAAGAAAAAAAAAAAAGAAAAATCTGCAGAGAAGAAATCAGAGCCATTATGCACTCCTGGACACTTGCAAAGCAGCTGTAATGCAAACTAGATCAGACATTGTAGCCTGCAATCCTGTCTGTGAGAGCTCACAACTTAAATAGACTACAGAAATATTGTAGGTGAAAGGAATAGGAAATAAAGCTGCTTTGCAATACAATCCCGTAAAACTTCCCTTGAAATTGTCATCCTGTAACATATGTGATCTGTATAGAACATTTCTAAGATGTGAGAAAAAAATAAAAGGCTTTTGGACGAAGTCTGTGTAATTGTAACTCGCTAGGTCACTAAAGAATATTGTAACCTTCTAAAAATCACACCTATAAAAGCTTTATAAACCACTTTCCTGTGGTTTATATTATCTGAAATATAATAATTCCCTTTGCTTTTAGAGATAGCTGCTGCAAGAAAGACATCAGCAGGATAATCAGTCCCACCAGTGAAATGCATAATGAGTGTTTGGGGTGGTAGTTTGCCACCCTGCATTTCACTTGCCTCTCAATGAGTGAGTGTCCTCGTCATTACCATGGAGCTTCTTCCACAGCTGATTCCTGTAGGCAAGAATGGCAAACACCAACCCTTGATTCTGCTCCTTTTCCAACAAAGTACCTTCTAGAAATGTGGATTGTCAATGTGACTTTGTACACAATGTGTGTTCAGTTCACCTGTGTGGAGCAGTAAACCAACTCCTAATTTGGAAATACTCCGGAGCCTTGTCACAGGAAGGCTGGGGGCGTGCCTGTTGTCCTGACTGTGGGCAGTTTGAGTGACCCCTGTGCCAGCAGAGTTAGGAGTCTCCAGCTGTAGATAAAAATGGGCCAATTGACATCACACCCCCAGGTCAGCACAGAGCACAGGAAAAGCCACCTCTTTCCTGCTCCCAAATAGAGCCCTGAAGGATTTCTGTGGCTCTCTCCACCATGTGCCCTGTGACTCTTGGCCACAGAGGATACAGGCCAGGAGCTTTGGATTACCATCATGGAATTTCTAGCTTGGTACAGCAAACAACTGTTCCCGTCTAACACTGTGTGCCCAGTCCTTCTGGATTATAGTTTCTTCCCCAAATGAGCATTTATCCTTTCTGTGAAAGGCAAAAAAAAAAGGAAAAAATAGTGATAACACTGTTGTTGCATTGGCACACAAACCACATAATCTTAGCTACACCTTGTTTTTCAGCAGGAATCTGCTTCAAGTAAATAAGTTTTTGGCAAGGAAAAAGGGCAGAAAGGGCTGCTCATCTTCTGTAAGAGTGGGGATAATAATGGTCTGACAATCTCAGTTTAAGTCTGTGAGTCCCAGGAGTATAGCAAGTGAAATCACAGATGACAAGAAAATGTTTGCTCAGTTTGGACTGGAAGAGAGCAAATATTACACTGTGACTAAAAATAACGTAATCAGTGGCTCTCAGAAAAAAAAAAAAAATGTCTATCACAACTTTAGACGATGCTGAATGGTGGTAGAGAATATGCCAAGCCAGGTATTCATTTGAAAGCTATTGCATTGATAGATCCTATGTGTGATTTGCAGTATTTTTTAAATTGCTGAAAATGAATTGTAAATTTCTGAAGTGGAGCTATTTCTGTAATTTTTCAGATCTGTGAACCAAAAGGTAGAAACAAATACTTTAAATCCTTGAATGAAAACCAAACTTGCTACCTTTAACAGCAGCTGTTGAAAACTGGCAACCACATTGTCTTGATGTGGATGTAGGACTTTGATTTTTGTTTCTTCTTGCAATCCAAAGTTAGTTCTAATATTACTTAAAAGACAAAGGATATCTGCATTTTTCCATAATTGTGAAAGTGAAAAAAAAAAGTGAAAAGCAACAGTAGGAATTGAGACCACATTTTTAGAATAAAAATTACTTTAAAATAATTCTAAAAGTAATTATTTCATTTATTATGCCACTTATTTATTTATTCTATGCAAGACCATTTTTGTGCTGGACTTTCCATATGTTCTAGAACAAAAGGGCATCAGCTCTTTGGATGTATACAATATATATGTGTGCATACATGTTATCATGCAGTATAGACTTAGCACTGCCCCTGAAACTGGAGAAGTCATGGTTTAATCTCTGAAGAGCAAAGTACAATATTTGCAGGTCAACTAAGAAAATATTCTTTATTTGACTTTGTTCTGCTCCTGAATAGCTGATATTATTTGTATTAATGGTTGTTAGTGAAAAAACATATTTCATATGGAAATCTTAGTGAATGAACTTGTTGCAGACAGGTAAAAATGTTACAAAAGTCTTATAAAATATAGATTAGGCCCTGCTACTTCCTCTAAGCTAACAATAGTTTACAAATTCCCATACTAAAATGTCTTGAAAATGAGAATTCATTAATACAATAATCTATTCCTAGGGTGAAAAACAAGTACACCTGTATAAACAATAAGATCTGTCCCATGAGAATCAGTAGGAAGAGTAAACTAACTAAAAATACAGAAGTTTGATAAATATGCAAAATACCAGGTACTGACCAATGAACTAAGTGTAAATGTATTGTTAACCAATAAGATCTAACACAGTGATAATAACGCTAATCTAACTTCTAATAATGCTATAAAATATATACAGTAAAGATTGAGCTTTTCCTGCATGAGGAAAATATAGTTTTAGCTAACATACTGCAACATGATCTGAGTGGGGACAGCTGGAATTGGCCCTGGCTAATGGATGGTAAGACAAGAGACAGAACAAATGGAAAGAGGCAAGCCCAGACGGAAAAGCATCTTGAAGCTTTTGAAGAATTAATTATGCAGCTAATTGGCTGGCAGTGTCACAAGAAGGGATGGATTGTGCAGAGGAAGCAGCAGGGCCGGCGGGGCCTGAGCTGCGGTGCAGCCGTCGGCCGCCTGGCGCTGGGTGGGTTCTGCAGCAGAAATGTCCTCACCCCTCTGCAGAGCCACAAGTGGAGTTCAGCTCTCTGTTCCATGGAGTGCTGGGCTCTGAGCTCACCTGTGCTGGCCACAGAGGGGTGAGCTGTGTGTCCCTGCCAGGTGACACAGGAATGCAGTGGCACTGGGCTGCCTCAGAGCGCCGTGCTCGATGTCTTTAGCGCTGTCTGCAGCAGCTGCAGGAGTTCTGTAGCAGAAGCATGTCCTGAATGCCTGGAGGTCTCCCTCTGGGCATAATCAGAAATTTCTTAGTCTTGTCATAGCTCATATTTTCAGTGTGAAAGGGGAGGAGGACTGTCATGTTCTTTGGGGTAATAAGTGGTAGTGCTGAAGTTGCTCCAGATTCGAGCAGTTATTTATCTATTATTGCTCCAAGATTCTGTGGAAGAATCTGATGATTTTCTTGCACCACAGGTAGAACTCTGACCTGTACAGAAAGTGCTTGTTGCACAGATTTTTTTTCTAACCAAAGATTTATAGATACAGTTGACTCCTTTGTTTCCTTTCCAGCTGCATCTGCTCTGTAGCTTTAGAGTTTGGTTGGCGCTTTCCTTGAACAAGGTGTTCATCCTGATAAATCCATGAACTGGCAAACAATACCTGTAGCCACACTCCACAATTTCTTTCCTTGCAGCCTGTTCTGGTCCTCAACCAGCCTCTGGGGGAAGAACCTTCTTCTAATACCCAACCTAAACCTCCCCTGACACAACTTCAGGCTGTTCACTTGGGTCCTGTCACTACACAGAACAGATCAATGCCTGCCACTCCTCTTCCCTCACAGGAAGCTGTAGCTGCAATGAGGTCTTCCCTTAGTCTCCTGTCCTCCAGGCTGAACAGAGCAGCTCTGCTTTTTTCCACCTAAAAAAACCTGGGCTTTAGAGTGACCTGCAGCAGCTCTGGGCAAGCTGCTGCTGCTGCCTGGCTGGAGCAGAACAGGCTCGCGCTGGCACCGAAACGCTGCCCTGCAATCACAGCAGGGATTCAGCTTGGATGGGCCATGCAGGAGGCTTCAGTGGAGCACCAAAAGGGAAAAAAGTGGAGTCTTTTTGTGTAATTTAGCAGCTTTTCTCTGCATGTAGTGTTTGAAATGATTAAAGACACACAGGGGGCCTCTCCAGCTACTGGCACTAGGTTTGCTGTTCAGCTGGGGAGTGGATGTCTCTGTTTTCACAGCTGTCTGCCATCTGCAGCTAACTTGGACTGGGTGCTCTGCTCCAGACCTCAGCCTGAAAGCAAATCCTGTAATTGTGAAACATGTTGCAAACATTAAATAAGTGTTTTGGAAGGAATTAATTTAGAAGAAGGTTTACGAAAAAGATGGTTTAGAGGATGCCAGATGTGGAAGAATGCGATTAGTGCTGAGGATTAGTGCTGAGGTAGAATATTAGAGCAAGCAGGGCCTCAAATTCTTCACAGTCAAATAAATGTGATCATTACCAAGAATTAATATCTCACTAAGCCAAAACATTCTTGCAGGTGTTTTTCATTAATTTGAAATTACTTAATAAAATAAAGAATTTCTGTGTGTTTTTTCTCCATTTGGTTTAACACTTAATGTGCAAAATCTCTAAGAAACCAGAAAGTCACATAATTTTGAAGGTAGTAGATTTTTACATTTATCCCCATTTACAGCATTATTAGCTGAGGGTCTCAGGTAAAAATTGCTTTAATTTTTTTAAGAATACTCATGAAGATGGGGAGAAGAGGTTAAAAAGCGTGTAATAATAATTTCCACATACAATAGCATATCCTGGTTCCACTTTGTGCCTTTTTCAATTTACTTTCTTATCATTATACCTGAAAGCATTGAAAGCTTTTTGGGCATAAAGCTACTGATGTATTCTTGAGAATACCTGTCTTGATACACAGTTAGCAACTCCTTTTTTAGCAGTTTGGGAAGATTCAGTAGTTGCAGTCAACATTTTAGTACTTGTGATGTAGTAAAGAGACCCAAGTGTATACTAAGAAAAGCCTTTTACTATTACTTGCTCCCATATACCTGAGTGGAGAGAGACTAGCAAGGGAAATCTTGGTTTATGTGATGTTGGTCAGAACAAAATATACAAAGTGCTGAAGTATGTGAAGTCCCCTTCCTGAAACTTTTGGGCACGTGTTTAGTTCTACTTGCTGAAGTCAGGTAAGTCACTTGTGTTTGCAAGACTGTGCTCCAAGGATTTGTTTGGTTTTGTTTGTTCTGATCAATTATTCTTATCCCAGGATCATGATATATTATCTACCTTGCACTGCTGGAGAGTTTCATTCTTTGTTTTAGGAAAAGTAGCTGTCTCAGTTCTCTCCCAGCCACTTTCTTTCTCTTTCACTCAATTTTGAAAGCCAAATTGTGGCTCATGAATTCAACGTCCAGGTATTCTTGTACTACAAGTAATCAGCAGGAGCAGCTGCCTTTTAAAAAAATAAAAATTTTCGTCTAGTCTCTGTGTTTTTGAAAAAAAAAAGATTGGAAATAAATTTTAGTGTAGCATAAAGCAGAATTGTAAGGAGGTTTCATCAGAAAGCATTGGTTATTTTCAAATTGAGCAAGAAAGAGAAAAATACATGAAGCAAAGAAAAGGATCTTGGGTATTGTGCAGAGAGGGGAGAGCTTGGCATTTAAGGACTTCCCTTCCTCTGGGCTGGAAATTTTTTGCATATTTCAACTGAGGAATAGTTCCATTTCTACTCTTAGTTTGTGGGCTATTGATAATTCACATAAAATAAAGCCAATGTCTGTTTTCCTCCTAAAGCCACTTTACATTTGACACCACCTTTATCTGCTGGCTGGTGTTGTATCTGCAAGTACAAGGTGAAAGCAAGCAGGATCTACTCACAATCTTGGCAACAGAATTAATTTCAAGGGGTGATCTATTAAAATTTCACTATTTTAGAGCTATGTGTAAGGTAGATTTGTATCTTCTAAGTATTATACGGGGAAGAGGAATTCACAGGAAGTCTGCCTTTTGGAAATGCCTTTCTTGGCTGCAAACTGTGGGAGAGTGAGCTTTGTGGCTCCACAAAGTACTTGTGCTTAATTGAATCCACTGCCTGCATTCACTGAGAGAGAAGTGAGAGCCTCTCAGGCCGTGACTAAGGAGCCTTCACAGTAATGTTATCATTCCTGTTGCAGCTCTGCTGCCTGTTTTGCTGCAGAAATCAACATTTGAATTCCCAAGTCCTTTTTCCAAGTGGTGAATGGGTTAAATAGTTGCAGAGAAGCCCTTTGGTGTGGTCAGGGCTGGAGGGGAATGCAGCCCTGGCTGCAGGGGTCAGGCTCTGTAGCTGTAGGAAGGGTGCATTTCTGTCAGTGCACACAGCAGTCCAGGGGCTTCCTGTGGAAAATGGCACCTCCTGAAATACAGCAAATATTCAAAATTACCGAAGAGATTAAATGCCTAACCATAATGGTGAATCTTTCTACAGGCAGGTGAAATAGATGTTTTGGAATGCTGCAGGCAGTGAGTGCAGAGCCACTCTTGTCAGAGCTTCAACCACTCATCCATGTGCACTTCTGTGCAGTTTAGTTGTGTTGAGGAACATGAATGGTTGTATTTCATAAATGTTCTGCAAAGGAACATGAATTTTTCCTTGTTAATGTTAGATTCAAGTAATCAGTGAGCTCAAGGCTTGCTCGGGAGAAAGCTGCTGCCTAAATTTGAAGCTTTTCAAGAACTTTAAAATGTATCAATATGTACATTAAAGAAAAAAAATGGGAGTTTGGAGCAGCTTTCAAAGTTAAGGAACATGTGTCAGGAGTGATGAGGAAAGAAGGAAAACTTTGGATTATAGAGTAGACTAAGACTGTGAGGATGTTCAGAGGGTGACTGAGAACTGGTTTAGGATGGAGACAAAGCTGTTCTATGAAATGAATGAGGAATAAAGAGGACACAGCCACAAGCAGTGGCACAACAGTGAGTATCCTTCAGAGATATTTACTTATCTGGGATCTGTCAGATGGAATTAGCAATACCTGCTAAGTAGTAATAACAGGATTAAAAACCTTCTCAGGGTTCAGTCATAAAATAAATAATTCTTAATCCTGTACTTTGTCACTGATCATTTGAAATGAAAGTTTTCACTGTAGAGACAAGACAATGTGGGTACCTTCACCGTTAACAACACTAACAGCCTGAAAAGGGGAGAGAGAAGCAAAAATCATACTCCTGATCTTCAAAAATAAATGAGATTGATTTATTTGAATTAAAGAAGACTAAATAAAATAGAATCATTTGATCAAGTCGGCTTTTTTGGTAACCTCTTGAAAGCTGCTGTTTAAATAAGAAGAGCTTGTCAGTTCTCAATAAGAAGTTGCTTCCTAGGAAGCAATAGTCATTAGAATGGTTCACTACTTAGTCTACCTGAAATGGAATCTAATAGCAATAATTTTAGTTGACATAAGTAACAAATACTTGGCTAAATTATTTTATAAGCAGTTAACCATGCCTTGGTTTTGCTTGCATTAATTTCTTTCACATTAGAAATAAAAGTGCATTTTTATTGTGGAAATACACATTTACAGGAAGTCCTTGTTGATGTTATTTCAAAAGCATCCAGCATTTGATACATCCAGCATTCTCTCATGGTTGTTTTCTTTTGCTGTTGATGTTGAGTGATACATCACCTTCCCAGAAATTCTCTGTACCAATATAAAGCCCAGTACATTTTGGATTATTCAAACTGATTCAGCTATTTTTGCTTCAGTTTTGAGCTCACTGCTGAGCTTTGAATTCTGGCCATAAAGGACTTACTTCCAAGTCACCCCCAGTTCCCAGTAACAGTTAAAATCATTGCATTGCTCATGGTATGTAAAAACCCTCATCTTTATAGCTTTCTGCAGCAGAAATCATGAAGTGGCTACTGCTGAAAATCATTAGTTTGGGGAGTCATAGGGAAATCTATTTCAGATGGTAATTTAGAAGCAAAGGGAACAGCAGTAATAGTGACAATAAAACTTTGCTCTTTGGTTAGTATTTTCCCATAAGTTGTTTATTATGGAAGTATGAGAGAATGATAAATGACCAGGCTTTTAAAATAGTCTTTGGTGGAAATATATTTACTTCCTGTTACATTCCCTGAGACACTGTATATCATCAGTGTACAGTGCTGAAATGATGTAACAAAAACTTCGGTGGCATGTGGCTTTTTTAGTCCTGTCACAGATGCATTTTCTCAGTGTGTATAATCTTGCTGTTGCTGTGATTGTGGTGTTCAGCTGTGGAAGTGCACACATGGCCATTGTGATTTATTGCACTTTGTCATGGAATCCAGAGCTCAGCCTCACAAAATGAGTGAACTTGATACCCTTTGCAACAAAGTGAGCAGGGAAAGAGCAGACAAGGCTAATGAGTGGCAGTGAAGAAGGAAAAAGGAGGATGAGGAGCCCAAACTTGAAAAATAAAGAGCATTTATATAGTACACTTGAGGTAAAACATTGGTGTGTCAGTCAGAAGTCATCAGCAAGCTGAGAAAAGAGAACTGCAGGCTGCTGTTTGGTTTTGCTTCTCCAGTGTGCTCTCACACCATGATATAAAGCTGTAACTTACATTTATGATGGATGTACTGTGCTGTATGTCCTTGCAGAAGTGTGTCTTATTTCACAGTTAGAAAACCAGATGAAAATTCTTTATTCATTCAGCTGTTATAAAACTTATCTCCTGTATGATTTTGAAGAATGCAATAATATTTTTTAACATGAATAGGAATATTTCAACTGGAAAGACAATTTCAAAGGATTTGCTTGACATAAGTATTAAAAGTATGTTTAGTTTGTCCAATATTATAATAAAATGGAATATGAAGACAATGTTGGTGCAAACTAATGATGAATTATTGTAGACTGTTCTGAGCCTGAGGAAATTATGTATTCATTGCTGAACATTCATTTATATCTACCAAAATGTTGGTTTTTCTCTCCATCTCTCTTACCTCATCCAGATTTATATATTTGAAAATAACATCTACTATCAGCCTGATGTAAAGAGCAGCTCATTGCGCCTGACATCCTCAGGAAAAGAAGGAATTATTTTCAATGGAATTACAGACTGGTTATATGAAGGTAAGCTGGACAAATCTATCTGCTTATAAAAACAGATGCAAGGTCCTTGTGCAGACCCAACAGCACAAATCTGTTCATTTCAGAAAATGCTCAGGGTGGGTTTGCTTCCTTCTCTTCTCAATTTCTTGCAAGATTGCCTTTGTATCTGGTCATTCTTTGTATTGGTTGCTAGTTTGCATATAGCAGTATTTTCTGAGAAAGAAGAATTCATTTCAAACCAGAATGTAGCAAATGAACTCGTGGTAGCATGTAAGATTGAGCAGGGAAAGGGCTCAGTTGGCTGCTTTTAGGGACAACAGTGATGATCCATTTACAGTTAAAACATCCCAACAGAAAAGGGCACCCAGATTTGAGTGGGGGATAGCTCAGTCTGTCTTCTACAGCCAGTACCACATAATGTTTCTCTCTGCACCCAGAATGCTTTTAACATAATGATAAATTTAAGGGAAAAAAATACAAAAACTGAGCAGATTATCTAGCTTGGTATAACAGCTTGAAATTATTACACATTTAATCTACTCTTCCTATGGGGGTCATGTATTCTATGTATAAATAGCTTGTTGTTAATTTACCTGAGGTATAGAATTTCTTGTGTGAAGAGTTTTTTTAGGAATTGTGTTAATGCCATACAGCTTGGAACTTCACCTTAAAAATGGTCTATCCACGCCTCTTGGCATTGCAGTAGTTATGGGCAAACAGCTCATTGTGGGGATTTTTTTCCAAATCTCTGCCCAAGTGAACTCTGAAGTTAAAATGGTAATCTGCAGCCCTCAGCCTGTATCTGATAGTTACCCACTTCCAAGGTTTCCATTAGTGTTTTGAAATCTTTTAATGTGGCAGCACATTTCAAAACAAAAGAACTTTTTTTTTTAATGGAATGTAATTTTATATGCACTTAATAATCTTAAAATCTTACACGGCAGCATGCAGATTGAAGAATTTATGCAGATATAGCTCATTGTAGTATATCAAGTTTTTGCTAAAACAAAGTGAAGTTCATAAGAGTCCCAGCCAGGAGAAGCAAAAGTTATCTCATTTGGGACTAGAAAGTTTCTGAGGTGTTGTGGGAGATGATCCCAAAGCCTTCCCATGAAGCATGTCCTAAAGCCTTCTTTTAGTTAAGAAGCCTCTTTGCTCATTATTTTCCAAGTTTTTTAATCCCAAGCAGGGATTGCATTTCCTGACGTGCAGAGAACTCTCTGGGTTCCCAGGGCTGCAGGCAGGCAGTGAGCCCTTCTCAGCTCTGAACACCATGGAAGTCAGGTTGAGAGGGAGTTCTGCCTGCACATGCTGGAGAACCCCAATATCTGTTGGCACAGGAACACACTGCTCCACTTTCAGCAGTTTTTTAGCAGCATCAGAAGCTGAGCAGGCTGAATTTTTTCCGGATGAAGGGAGATTTTCAGTTGAATCGAGCACTCTTCCTCCTTTGACCTCATTTGTTTTCTTTTATCTTTTCATGAGATTTTTATTAGCATTTTACCTTACAAAGCATTTGGGAATAGCTTTTCTTTGTGTGAATAACCTTGTCTAAATGCAAACAGTAATATTTTAAAGCAAACATAATTGTGTTTTTTTGATCTGATATTCATCATTCGTTCTCTGCTCTCCTCCTGTGTAAAAGGTTTTAGTTATCCAGCCAGGGAGAGAAGCATGACCCAGAATATATGACTTTGAATATAGGTCCCAGCTTCATTTCACCTAAACTTAGATAATTCAACCCACTAAGCTGCTTCAGAACCCTCAGAATCCAATTAGCAACTTGGAGAGTCTCTATTGACAGTTTAAGCAGTTTTGTTAGGTAGTCTCTCAAATTAGGTATGCAGTCAGCCCTTTTCCCTTAGTACACTATTCTCAATTAGTTTTCCAGCCAAATTCTTCAGATTTAAATACAAAATCCTTACTAAGCAGGCCAACATATCAAATACAAAATGAAAATTCTAGTGTTTTCACAAGTGGAAGCAGAAGATTTGTACAGGGAGAATTCAGAATTGCTCAAGAGCTGCTGGGATTCCAGGAGTTTGGGTTCTGTGCTTGTGGTTGCTTCTGGTTTGTTTCTTTTGACTGTGATGTACAATGATAATAAATGTAAGAAAACATTGAGTGACATTCTTGAAATTGGATTCATTTGTAAAGCAAATAAAATTTGAATAAAAATAAAGTTTTGGTTCAGATTTTCAAAGTTTCACTCCAAAAAAAGTGAACTTCCCAAGAATTAAGCTGTCCACTAAACTGAGACAAGAAAATCATGATATTGCACTCCAAAAATGATTACATAAATATGACTGTGTGAAGATCTGCATGTTATCAGGTGCCACAACTCAGAGAAATCAGATATATGGAAGTTTTGTATTAAGAAGAGAAGAAAACAAATTGGCAATCCCAAAAAATACCCCAAAGCTTCAAATTATTTTAAATTATTTCAAATTTAACTAAACACATTATTGGAATACAATAGAACTAAGCATATGTCAGTAACAATCATCTTTCACATTTAGATGATTAATTGATGTTACTGAAAGTATGCATTTGAGGAAAATGCATAAAGCTTGGTCCTTCAATGTTCCTTGTTATCCAACTGTTCAAGCCAGGATGATGTGAAATTACTGAAATTACAACAGACACATTTCAGGTTGGCACAGGGAGAATAACTTGGTGCCAGCTGAGCAAGGTGGACACTATGTGTGAGGTTTTTTATGGATCCTAAGGAAATCTGGTTTTGCAGAGGAGCTTCTCCATTCCCACATTGCCCACTGGTGGTCTCCAGACGGGGAAAGACTGGCCTTCCTGACCATAAATGACTCTCTGGTGCCCAGCATGGTTATTCCCAGGTTCACGGGAGGTCTGTATCCAAAGGGAAAGCAGTATCCATATCCTAAGGTAAGATGAGTGGGAATGCAACCCCCACCTCCTCTTCTGTGTTCACTGATAATATTCAGCCATGTGGAAAGAGCGTTTCCAGACAGTTACAGAGGCTGGTTTTGTTCATTATGCTTTTCAGGAAATAATAATCAGGTGGTTTTTTTGGTTGTTTTTTTTTTTCAGGAGATTATAACTCCTGAAAAGAAACTATTGGGTGAGGGGACAGCAGAGAAACTAATTTAAGTAATTTCATCACTGATATTTGGCTTGGTAAAATCAATCCATCACCTCAGAGAGAAGGGTAAAGCATTTGAAGGACTGTGTAGGAAAAAAGATCCAGCCCCAGCTGCTCTGGAGTCAGACACTCTGTGTGCAGAGCTCAGGACAAGTTCCTTCACAGATACAGAGATCTCAGTAGGTTGTACTGTTGTTAAGAAATGTGATAGAGTGGCACTGAATAAAATAAGCCACAGTAACATATTTTCATGGCTATCAAAAAGAGAAAAAAAATAGAATTGTCAGGGTTTTAGAAGATTTAGAGAAGGGTTTGTTTTTTTTTTTTTAGATTTGTTTTGGAAAGTGAAAGATCAGCCCAGATGGGGGTAATGCCTGAAATCACTTCTCATTTTCTGGGGATTTTCTGGTGAGGTGCCTCCAGATCTGCTGTTTTGATTTTCCAGATGATCAGTTTATCCAGCCCTTGCACAAAGTGTCTGGGTTCCTTTCTGACAGGTCCACCTATATGGTACTCCTCTGGCATTTCAGGGGAAGTTTATTGAGAGCTTTAGAAAATATTCCTCTTACCTTGCTATTCTTGCTACTGCTTTTTGGTCATGAACCTTTATTCTTAAAAGCTGAACAGTTAGAGTGTACCAGGTACTATGAAACAGTAACATATATTATATCAATAGAATATATTTGTGCTATGAAATAATACTCTGAAATAATTTTAGGGGTAGTTTATATTACTTGCATTGGCAAAATGCCTTGAGTGACAGAGCAAAGAATAAAATAAGAAATATTTTTAAGTCAGCTTTGTGAATGAGCAAGGAGTAATATTATTTCATTAGCAATTCAGCATAGAAGTGATAACACAATACTACTTCAGTAATCTCATTAATGAAAAAAACATTATCTTTATTTAATGTCTCCATTTAATACAAATTTAGCTGCTCATTAAACATCATTAATTGGTAATGAAGCTGGTGGTGTAGCAACAGATTACAAAAAAGATTTGATCTTTATTATAGAGTGCAACCATCAGAGAAAATTATAACTAGGATTAAAAAATAAAATGAAACACTCATGTTTTTGTGAGCACTGGAACATACTTATCTGTGTCTGTGTACATGTCATACACACAGACTGTATTCTTTAAAAAAAAAGTTTTTAAAACTTTTTTGTTTCCTAGCAGTGTTATAAACACACAGAAGCCACTTCCTTGTTGTCCATACCACTCAGAAATGAATGGATACAGCATTCTGACTTTATTTTGAGATAAACCAAATTTCTAACAGGAATTTGAGGGTGTATTTCAGCCTATGAAGAACCAAGTATACAACTTTGTTATTTACTATAGTAAATCTGTAGAATCAATGATTTTTACCTTTTCCTTCCAGTATTAAACAGGGCTCAGCCCCACTGAGGAGCACACTTCATGATTTGTATCCCAAGGGTGTTATGTAGTGTAATTTCTGTGACATGAAACTGAAACTTGGGGGTGGCATGTCTAGGACAGGGATGTGGGACAAGCAGCACCTCCTTGCAGCCCTCCAGAGCCTCTCTTCCTGTTTCCATTGCTTTCCCTTCATCTCAGGAGCATCCCTTAGTAACAAGCCAAGTTACAGGAGAAGGATGATTCCCACCTCCCTGTAGACCCTCAAGATTTATCAGACTCTTCCCAGTGGGTATCTATCAAACTGCCATGTTATTCCCCTTTAGCCACAAGAAGCATTTTGTTTCCCTGGGAGCTGGCCTGCCAAAGCAGCTGGCTCCTGGTGCAGACCAGAAATTGAGATTTTCAGCTCAGCAAAAAGGGAAGGAAGACTGATGGAAAATGGTAAAGAAAAAGAGAGGATGGAGAGGAGAAATGCTATCCAAGACCGAGGTGGTGCAGCTTTTCAGGAGAAGGAACAACAGCATCTGAAAAAGGCTTAGCTGGAGGCTGGATTTACCTGTGGATTTAGGAACTGACTGTGTTTTGGTAGCTGATTTCACTGAACTAGACAAAGCCACTTCTAGTGCTGCTCACTTGCTCTGCACAGGAAGGTCTTCCATCAGTAAAGGGTGGTGAGACAGTCACTCAATATTTCATATTTTTATCTGTGTGATTCATATGGCTATGAAACTATTTTTCCAGATTTAAGATATTTGAACTTTAATAACTTTTCAATCTTATAAAGATACTGAATTATGTTAACAAATTACTCTGCTTAGCTATCACTGATTCAGTGCCTCTAAAACTCCTATTTATTTTTTCTTTTCCAAAGGCAGGTCAAACAAACCCCACAGTAAAGCTGTTTGTAGTTAACCTGTATGGACCAGCCCATACCCTGGAACTGATGCCACCTGACAGCTTTAAGTCAAGGTATATAATTTAATGGTGAAATGTTTTATGGTAATTGTTCCCAAAACAATCAGGATGTTAACAGTGGCCACTTACAACTGTTACAAACAATCTTAGGCTGATGTAGCTCTCTTCTACATAAATTGAGATTTTCTAATTTATTGCAGGAACAATTTAATATTGAATTATGCCTTGCAATTATTAGTGTCAACTGGAATGCTTACTGATTGTATTAGTAAGAGAAATTGTTTTGAATGAGTTGAGCTTTAAGTGTCAGAAGGTGCAAAGAAATTTAGCAAGAAAGCAACGTGTAAGAAAAGATCCCTAAGAAAAAGATAATCTTGAAAATGTTGTACAGGTGTTATGGTTTCACTTCAGGGTTCTCTGATTCATTTTGCCTCCTCAGCAGATGGAAAGTAATAGTAGACTCAAATATTAATTGTGAGCACTGGAATGTGTTAAGTATCTTAAAACTTCTCTTGTCTTCTTGAAACTGAAGCCAAATCTCTTTGCCAGTCCTTTATAAAGGTATTGTTGTTGTTCAATTGATAAAAGTTCTGGCTTGCTTGTACATGAGAAGACTGAGTAAATCTATTTAAACCTGGGGAAAAAAGGTTCATTTCTTCATAATTTTAACTTTTAAGGTGTAATTTCTGTACTGTAAAACTTGGAAAGATTGTATATTTGTTAGCCAGTTTTACTGTAAATTGTGAATTTGACTTGGGATTCCAGTGACAGTCTTCACACTGGTCATCAACTCATATATGTCCATATATCATTATATATATATAGAGAGGTATGAACAATGTGCTTTAAACAGGCTTTTCTACAGTGAAAGTCTTTGAAGTTTGTAATGATTGGGAGGGTATTTTTCTAAAGTATTAGCTTTTTAGTAAACATAGCAGCTACCTTTAGCAGTCAGTTTATTTTGGTGTGTTTCTAACCCTTTCATTATGGAGTTATTAGTTAATAGGTCATGGGAGTCTTTCAGAATGAAATTGAATGGTTCATTATCACATATAGTTTTAAGGATCTTTCAGGGCAGAAACATTTTTAGAAATAGTTATAGGTTATTTACTAAACTATTATTAGAAATAGTTATACAGGTCATAACTATCTGCTGTTATGGAGAGATTCACTCCTACACAAAGAAACCACAGAAATAGGAAGGGAGGGAGGGGCAAGGGAAGGGGAAAGAGGTTCTGTTAATTAACCACAAAAAGTAACATTCAGATTCTCAACTTGTCCCAAATTGTGTCTGGTGTAGGACCTTTGAAGACATAAAACTGTTTCCCTGATTTTTAGAGCATCTGGGAACTTGATGTAAGATTGAATAAATTAAATGAAAAATTCAATTAATAAATTCAATGAAAAATTAATTTTCTTCTTTTAGGGATCCTGTAAAGGTGCTTGGTAATATTTCCCAAGTCCTGTTCAGGTTGTTGTGATATAAAGATAGGGATAACTTGTAAATTTTACTCCTGAAAGTTTCATTCTCTAGAAAAATTTACCACCTACTATGCACTGTTAATGCCACAAAAAGCCTGACAGTCTTTTCAGGTACCTGGTTGTATTTCATGCAATTACTGTTTCCTACTTGGTGCTTCCATTTCATGTGTACAGATACGTTTTGTTCAGTGACAAACATCATTTTATATTTTGCTTCAGTGCTGTGTCCAGAATGCAATTAATTTTTCCTCTTGGAAGTGGGGTTGTCAGGAAGCTGGAGGTGTGCACAATAGAGCCTGAGAAGCTTGGAGACACAAACTGATTGCTCTCCTGCTTGTGTCACCTGGTGTCATGGTAGATCTTGTTTTACTTGTGCATACATTTTTGCTCCACAGTAAGATTAAATAGTCAAATATGAAAGCCAAAGAAATCTGCATGCTGAGTTGTTCAGGTCTGTTCTGCAAACACAGGACCAGGCTGGGTGAAGCTGCAGTGCACTCCTGTCTCTGGCCTCCCCTGTGTGCAGCTTTGCTGCTGGTGCTGCTCAGCATCTCTGATCTAGCAAGGAGCTTTTTGAATGTATAATTAAAAGCCTGTTGTCAAAGAGTAATGAGATCTCTATCAGTAATAGATTAAAAGCTAATTATATTCAAGTTAAGCCCCCTGTTTTAAAGGGGGTCTGAGTTTTTTCCAGACAAGCTGACTCCACTGTTGCACATAACTCAGCTGGACTGTGAGAGCTGCCAGCAGGGGAGAAGGGAAGGAAATAGCTGGGCTGGGATGACAGACTGCAACAGGTCTTCTCTTAACATCCCCAGCCTGAGAGCCCAGCAGGATCTGGGGAGGAGGGAGGCAAATCCTCCATAGCCCAAGGAAAGCCTCATGTGCTCAGTTAGGGGTGTTGAGGGACAGTCAGTCTGGCTGATATTATGAGCTGTTTGTTAAAACAGAAACAGGAACACATTGATAGTTGGAGGGACCTCCCTTTTCTCCAGAAGTCCTGTTACAAAATACTTATTATTTTATAATTTTGAAGTGGGCTCTAGCTGAACTCTAATATAAACTCTAATATTGTAGAACTTTTTTTTTCCCCTTTGGCAGTAGGACTGGATTATTTTGCAAAAATGTGTGTCATCTGAAGTTATTTGTTGTAGGAAAATACTGTTTATGGCTTATGTTGGAATTCAGTGCTTATTTCTAAGCTGGCTGGAAAGTACACAGTTCATGTGTATTTGCAAGCATATGTCTCACAGTTGGTAAAGTTTGTATATATATGCAAAAATTTCCCAGGGGAACATCACACTGAGCCATCCCACTTCTAGGAACACAGATGCTGGACATTTGGGGTTATTTGCTCCATCCTTTAGTACTGGCACTGTCATGCAGTACAAATTCAGCATTTGAATGAACTGTATATATGTTTTTTTTTCCTAAAGTCTAATCTGAAATATCAATGATCTGAACACTGTGTTTTCAAATGTTTTGCTTAGGGAATATTACATCACCATGGTGAAATGGATAAGCAACACCAAGGCTGTGGTGAGATGGTTAAACAGAGCTCAGAATATCTCCATCCTTACAGTTTGTGAAACCACAACTGGAGCTTGTACCAGGGTAAGTTGTTTGAGTTTTGTGTTGGTTTTTTTTTTTTTTCCCCCAAGATCTCTTTTCAAGGTTTCTTCTGCATTTTGTTTTCATATTCAGAAAAAGATATTTGGAAATCAGTTTGCAGATGCAGTAGTTGCAAGCTGAATATAATTAGTCAACAGGGAGGAAATGGATGTGAGAAAATTCCAAATGTGGTGAAATGAGTTCATGCAGTTAGCAACTTTGAGTGACATTTTCAGAATTACTAAGCTTTGTTCATTCATTAGCTTCATTGGAAGCTGCAGTTGCTGAACATCATGTACTTGGGATATAGCTAGAGCAGTGACAAGCTTGTCCTCTCACAGATATTTTCAGCTGACTGGTTCCTCCTCTCTCCCCCTGCAGAATTTTGTTTTAGATCTTTCTGTCTCTCACAACTTCCATACACTTAAGGAAAAGGTGTAAAATCCTTATAACTCCTTCAAGTTTGATTGCAGAATTAAATAACTTTAGGGGGAAAAAAATTGAAAGGCAACAGGGATATTTCATTTTTGAATGTAAGCCAAACTGAAATACATTTTTCTCTTTGAATCCAGACACATTCCACCCCTAGACCCAGACTTTGACTTCTGACACTCCTGCATTACATCTCCCCATTTTCACAGTCAATCTTGCATCTTGAATGCATTTGGCTGCTTTCCCATTCTGAGTCACAATCTCTTCCCAGAACCAGCTAAAAGTATAAATATTTTCTGTACATGCTGATATCAGTACCAACAGATGCTCCAAAGCAGAGGATATAATTTGGCAGTGTAAATGGTTATGAGTGATTAATGTTGGCCTCTGAGTCAAAAGGCTCCCATCAGTGTCTGCTACTGAAGTCAGTCATATTGAAGTGTTAGAGATTATTTCCAAGCTCCTCTTCTTCTTTTGCTGCTTACTACAGGGTGCTTTTCCTCACTCAGAAACTATGAACGAATCCCCAAAGTATGGATTAAGATTGTGACCATGGAGATTTGGTTGCCTGTGAGCCTTTTGTCTTTTTATTAAGAAAGTTGGTCCTGAAGCACTGAAGCTGCTTCTGAGGGAAACCTTTATGTGCTCCAAGGTCAATTGGACTTGTTGGAAGTAGGTATCCAGGGAGCTGTAATCCAGGACATAATGTAACAGGGACAGACTGAGAAGTCCCACTCCAGAATACTTGCAGTGCAGCAAAGGACATTTATAGGGGGGTGAGGAAGGATAGTGATGCACTCTCACTGTTGTGAGCACAGCCCAGGCCTGGCTCATCCTGGAGGGTTCCTACACTGCACCCTCTGGGATAAGGTGATGCTTTTGAAATCACTGATGGATGAGGAAAGGCTAAATATTGTGGGAATTTAGCATTGTATCACACCATTTGATTTCAGCTGTAAACCTTTTTTTTTTCTCTCTAGAATGTTGCACACGTCCTCAGTTTCAAAAAGGAATGTATAAAACCAACCACTGCAATAGCTACAGATTTTCATTTTTCAGGCCATATATGTACAGTTTCCTCTATAGCTAATAAATTTTCATTACTTCACTGTGACTATGTCAATTTGCAACAGTTGATGTGTATTATATTTTTCCCCAACAATGTGTGCATGATATTTGGTTGTTTTGTTGTTTGGTTTTTTTTTTTTTTTTTCAAATGGCATGATGTGAAATATGAGTATGAACAATAAAACTCAATAATTTGTTTTTATTTTTTTTTCTCATCACTAATGCCACACTACAACCCATTAAAGCACTGGATTGTGATTTGAAAAGGTCTCACAATTTGAGCTTGATGCTGGCTGTTTGCCCAGTGTTGATGAAGGACCTAAAATATCCAGTTGTCAGATGATGCCTAGAGGTAAAAAACAAATAGAGCTGCCTGTACAAAGCTTCTTGATAGCTAATCAGAAAGGACTGAAATGGCATTCTTAGCTCCCCTGTGGTGTTCTACCAAAAACTCTGAATAAAGCAGCTGACTTTGTAATTAAATTATCATTTGTTTCAATGCAAGTGCCAACAAAGAGATGAGGAGATTGTAACACAGTAGAAAAAAAACCCCATTAAGTTACTAGAGACCTTTTGCTGAATGTGGGAAATATTTTTTATCTATAGCTATTCCATAAAAGCTTTTTTTTTCCTATTTTTTTTTCTTTTAGAAATATGAAATGCAGTCAGATCTGTGGCTTCCTAAACAGGTACAGTATAAATGCTATTTCTGGGTGCATAATGCGTAATTGCTTCATTGTCACTTTTATTTAACTGTGTGTTATTTTATAAGCTAATAAAATCCTGAGACACCTGTGAGGGTTTTGGAGGCAATATTCCCTTCAGTTTCTGGTCTGTCTGGATTCAGTTCAGTAAGCATTTAGATGAACAGCTGATTAACTACCCAAGTCTGGGATGGTGGAAGACAGACCAGATGAATCTCATTCCAGGCATGTCCTACTTACTGTGATTTGTTTCTGATTTAAAAATTATCTCAGCAAATTAAAGGAGGAGTTCAAAGATTAGAGGTCATTTGGGCTATAATTGGAGGGAGAAAGTAAAATATTTCTAAATTCATACCCAGAACAATATGTTTAACTAATATGTCAGCCAATTATTCCACTTTCAAAGCTTCAGAAGAACTGTCCAATAACTGGATGAAACACATTCCATTTAAACTACATTTCAGGCTTCATTTTGCAATGTGCAAATGAGAAATCATTTTAACAAAAAAACCCCTATGCTTTTATAGCAAGCCATTTCCTTTAATATTTCTGTGCAAAGCTAGACATGGAGAGATGGTATCACATCAGGCTTCAGTTTGTGATAAAACCCTGATTCAGAATATCACTTCAATGTGCTTATTTTTTCCATACAACTTTATCAAAATTAGTGGGTGTTAAACATGCACTCAGTGAGTCCAAACCATTGAAACTTTTGTTCTCCTCCTCAGCAGTAGGAGTTGTCTCTGTCATTATTTGTATGTCTATAAAGGACACTGTTCTGGAAAGTCCCCCTGCATTAGGAATGAGAATACCAGAGGTAATTACTAGAGATTATTGTGAGGGAGAGTTCTGCAAGGGCTGTAACCCTTTAGGACAGGCTTGCACATGGCATGAACTATATTCAGCTTTAGCCACCACGTTTTTGTTAAACTTAGCAGAATATACTTAAAAATAGCAGAATATACTTAAAACCTAAGAATGTTTTCTCCAACTGAATTCTGAGCACAGCAAAACCAAGGAGATGAAAAAATTTGGGCTGATCTTTTGTTAAGAAGTGTAATGAGAAGTGTGCCAGACTAACACAGTGTTACACTTGCAGAACGAAGAGCCCGTTTTCTCCAAGGATGGCAGTAAGTTCTTCATGACTGTGCCAGTGAAGCAGGGCGGCCGTGGCGAGTTTCACCACATAGCCATGTTCATTGTGCAGGTAAGGCTCTGGTCAGGCTGCTTATGATATCCTACTGGTCATCTGGGACTTTTATTGGGGCCCAGGGAAAGGCCTGAACTTCACTTTAATCAGAACACTTGTGTCATGGTCATTTGTCCTGTCCAGGTTGTCTCTCAGTGCAGTGGGATGTATTTATAACTTCTTCTAGAATAAACACTAATTTTACCTTCTCTAAATACACTATATATGCATATTTTTAAATAACAAATAATTTTAAATGTCTGTTCAGAACCTGCTCTTACAAAACAGTAAAGGGATATATACCCAATATATCCAATACTTAAAGTACCCAAATACCCAAACTTAAAATTTGTGTGAAAGTTAGGACACTTTTATTACCCTTTGCAACGTTTTTCAGCAGCTTCCATTTCCCAGGGTCATTACTTTTTCCAAAGAAGAATCTGAAAGAAGATAAATTTGCAGTGTGACTTTGAAGGTCACCAGTATGAAGTTGTGATGAACTAATAAAGGAAATTATGCCCTGGAACGGAACACTCCAAGGCATCTATTTAAATCATCGGAGCGTTAATCCAGGTGCTGTAGCAGAGCCATATGACATAGGAGGGATTACCAAGGTACCCAAAACATCAAAATATCCAGCTCTATCTGCCTTTATGACAGTGTTCTGGTATAAACATTATTAAGTCTGAAATATGTTCACAGTGCACTGCAGACAGAACAAGAACAAAAGAACTCTAATGACAGTTTAACCTGAAGAAACGAGAACAAAGATCCTCATTCACTAGAGTAAATATATCAGGAAAGAGTCAGTGAAGATAAAAGACATGTCAAATTCTATTTCCTAAAGAAAACAGTAACTCAGATGATGGTCTGGTAAAGGTGTATTGATATAATAACCACATAAAAATTCACACCTGAGCAAAACCATTTAGTCAGTTGTGGTGGGTCTAGGGCTGGCCAAATGCCAGTGCACCCACTAGAATATACTTATCCATTTCCTGCTGTGAGATAGGATTGGGAGGAAGGCAAAGGAGGCTCAAAACATTATTAACAGTACTTAAAAGAAAGCTGGACTGGCCCTGTTACCTGTTCCCAGGCCGAAAGGAAAAGAGAGAATTCCCAGGGTTTGTTAGTTTTAAATTGTGAGTCTCACAGAAGCTGATCTAGTTTTTAATTGGCTTATTAACATGCTTATTCTCAAAGCCAGCCAGCAACTGGTTTTGCTAGGCACAGAGGGAGCTCTCAATAGCTCCTCTCAGAAAAAATCACTTCTATGGGTGGCTCTAATGCAAAACCAGTACATCAATCAAGTCTTATTTTGGTATCTTTCACAGTATTAATAAGGACCTTTAAAATACATGAAATTATAGTGATCTAGATCTGAAAGTTTACTTGCAACATTTCCAAGGATGTTACAGATACAATCAAGTTTGTCTTAACCATATAGGCTCTGACATTTCTTGCTACTAAAAAGTCCAGGAAACTCGATCCTAATTCAGAAAAATGTTTAAGCAAAGATCAAGCCCACTCCTATTCAGTAAGGTAATTAAATACATGCCTACTTTTAAATACATATTTAATTCCAGACCACATCTTTTAATTCCAGCAGAATAATGCTTAAAGTCACACTTATGTTTCAGAATATAATATTCTGTCCCTTTTAGGCAGAATTAGAACCCTGAGTACTGCAGAGCTCCAAACCTAAAAAATACTTCTACTTGCCTGCCATCAGCATGAATAAACAAATCTGAATGGTATCACCAATGACAAATTTGGCTTTAAGCATGTAGCTGCTCCTGAGAAAAAGGAAATGTGATATCCCATATATCAGCCATTATTCATCAGTAAGCAACATTCTGTGTGGTAATGGGGCTGATACAGAGCAGTAAAGGGCAGGAAATATGTTTATATGATGTGTTTTACACACTGCATTAATCTGATTGTCCATTATTTCTAAAGCAAACATATAGGCATAAAAAGTATATTAACCGTTGCACATAAAGCCCTTTGTCACATTAGATGTTTGTCACACCTTGTGAGACACCTTGTCACACAGCAGCACAGCAGGTGCCCTGCAGAATGTAAAGCAGTCAGCAGATCACCAGTACCCACATGGTCACAGCATTTCTGTGACGGAAAAGGGTAACTCTGGAATCTGGCACCGAGATTCTCATTCCTTCTCTGGTGCCACTCAGTAGAGACATCAGCCATTGACAGAAATCAGCTTTCATGTGCAGGAAAGTTAAAACAGAACCAATGTGGACTTGCAGGGATAAAGAAGCAAATTTTCATGACTCGCTTTGATTTGATCACCGATGCTGATTTCTCAATCTTACAACGAATGCTGGTCTTTCTCAGACTGCATTTCTTTGACTGCACTTCAGAAAAGCACGTGTCAATGACACAGAGCATGTTAGCAGAGATATCTAATTAAATCTTTATGCAGGGAGAAGCTACTGCCTGAAAGGTTGCTGTCTGTCATAGATTATTTACTGTATGAATGGAGAGGGCTGGATGTCTGGTTTATTGTTTTCAAATGCTTTTAGTAACTTATGAAATATTTAAAAGAAACTAATCTCAAAATGGGATTGAACAATGTCTTATGTATCTAGACATTTCTTTCATGGAGTTTTGGAACTCTAGAAAATCTCCTTTTTTTTCCAACCACAAAATAAGAATTATAAAGTAACTTTAATGGATCAAGGGGATAACTTTCTTCAAGCTTAATGAATTATCTATTATGGCTGTAACCTTGAAAAATAACCATGTTTATTAACGCTTGGCTGTGCTTTTTATTGCTGTTGCTTGTTAGATTCTGTGATCTTAATATTTAAATATCTATTTCAGCAGTTGCAGCTTCTCTCTCTGTAGAGAAGAAATAGTCACTTACAACAAATCACTAATATGTATTTTAATCATCCCTGGAGACAGCACTGAATATCAGAATCTTCCTGAACAGGGAGCTTTCATCATAAACATAAGTAGAGCACCTAGCACAACATCCTGATTTCATTTGGTACTTGCAAGTCTTGTCATAGAGTTGTTATGTCATTCTTGCCTTGTGGACCTTTCCTTGGAACAGATCAGTTCCCAGCGTGTCTCATAGGGTATCTTTGTGCATTTGCTTCTTTTTAGTTATTGCTGCATTAGATGTGGAGCTCAGGGCACAGTTCAGAAATACATGGATTAAAAAAAGGCCAACGTTTTTGCCTTTATGATTTTTTGTAGGCCTGAGTATCACCTTTGGGATGTCATCTCTTTTCTTTATAAAGTTTGTCTTGAATTTGAAAACTAAGAATATGTATATCCAGACCAAGCATAATAACCCTAATACAGAAAAATCCACATAAAGTATGTTCAAGCTGTGAGGGTTGAAGTTTTAATCTTCAGTAGCCTGAGCCATGATTTTACCTTTTGCACTAGGAAACACCCTCAAATAAGCTTCTCGCTTAGGGTTTTTAGATTTTAACCTATGACTGATGAAGAGTCTGCTGCAGCTTCCAGCCAGAGTTGATTTTACATGCATTGTTTCCTGATTTCTATTGTTTGTTGACATGGGGGCAACTGAAAGAAAAATTGTTCTGAAAACCAAGATTATTTTAATGACTTTGAAAGGCTTATAGATGGGACAGAAAGGATGAGTGAAGTTCAGGCCTGTCAAAATGTGAGGTTTGTGGTTTAAAGATGTTATGTTGCATATTAAAGTTTAAAAAGCTGTAATCAGTAATGACATGTGCAGGCAATCCTGCTAGGCAAAGAAGAATGTAGCAAGGTGAAAGTTAATGTTTTTCATCTCTCAACAGGCTAAAAGTGAACAAATCAGTGTGAGACACCTGACATCGGGAAACTGGGAAGTTATCAAAATCCTGGCATATGATGAAAATACTCAAAAGATGTAAGCACTATTCCATTTTTTTATAAAAATATTCAAGTTATTAAAGTTGAATCCATTTAACTCAAAATTAAACAACATTTCTTTCATTTTGGAGCATTACCATAACTTTGACACACCTGAGTATGTACGGTGCAGTTTTAAGACAATTCATCTGCCATTCTTTTCCTAAATGCTTTTTTTATGCAGTGGGAAAGAATCACAATGTGATATCACTTGACTCAGTATTTTTCAGAATAAAAGGAATCAACACACAGTGCAGCAGTAATAACATTTTGGTGACTTCTTTCCTGGAATCCAAATAAGAAGTCATAATAAATTTTTAGTGCTTGATAAAACATCACATCTTTACTTCATGAGGTCTCAGAGTTTTGGGGATCTGATCCAACTTCATGAATTCAAACTATTTGTAGAGATTATCAGAGCTCCTGATTCTCACCCACAGACAACTCTTTCCACAGCCCATCTTAGTGATAGAGTAGAAGGAAATGCCATGCATATTTGGTGCTTTTGGGGAGGAGTTTAGAACTAACACAAAATGTCTAAAGGCTTCACTTGACTTCAGTGGATCTTGCTTAAATTTCACTTTTATCTGTCCATGGCAAAAAATACATAAGCATATCTAATTCTCATTTGCTTTAAAATAAATGATATTTCAACAAGAACTTTTTTGAGGCTGCAATAAGTCCCATCTTTTCCACTGGTACTGGAGAAAAGCCTTTTTTTCCAAATCTTTCTATGGGTTTTGGAAATACATCCATAGAGAATTTCCTGGTATTTCTGCAAGGCCCAGGGTAAAAATGAGGTCTGGATGCAGTCATGCTGCAGAGAGGTGACAGATGTCCCATGAGCTGTCTCAGCCACTGGAGGGGATTGCCTTGGCCTCCTTCTGCCCATCAAGCAGAAACTTTGTGGGGATCTCATCAGGGAAACACCAAGGGGCTTCTCTTGGTATTCTTGGAAAGTCTCTTTCTACTCATGCAAAGTAGATAGAAGAAAAAGTTGGTTTACAGCTCAAAAAGTCTCTCAGATCTCATAAGACTTATTGTAATATATATCATAATTTCATTGTGGCCTTTATCTGTTACTTGGGTTTATATTGTAAACTCTTGGAGTGAAGCAGAAACTTTCTCTTCTGTATTTTTAGTATGCAGAGAGGTGTCCTGGTTGCTATGGAGCTCCTGGGCATCACACAAATTAAAACCATGAGATCCTGTTTTCATCAAGGTTTTAACAGGAAATGTTATAGCTTCTGAAATAACCAATCTAAGTTTAATCTTGGAACTTGGGTTTATATACAAGTATTTGATCTTCGTGGATATTTGTGAACTTACAATTTTTAAAATGTTAATTACGGTGTCTCTCACTTCTCTAAACACTACCTAAATCTGGGTTTTAACTTTTTTCCTCTTTTGGACACAGTTATTTCTTAAGCACTGAAGAGTCACCAAGAGGAAGACAGCTGCACAGGTAAGAGCTACATGGGACTGTGTTATCAGCTTCTTCATCCCAAGCCATAAGTGCTGTGGTGCTTCGGTAATCATTTACATTGTGTAAAAATTAATTTGTGTGAGCTGTAACAAAGAAATTGCCACAGCTTTTCAAAATTAAAATTGCCATTTTCTGAAAAATGGAAAAGTTTCTAACAAAAAATGTTTTTACCACCTACATATTCACTAGTCCTTTATAATCATCTAAAAAGCTAAACCTAAATGCAAGCATTTAACATGTCTGTGTTTTACTAAATAAAGATATTTATAAGGTTTAATCACGCAACTTAAAGTGTGGGGACAAATCACCTTATTTTCAGTGCTTAAATCTGAGGTTAGTGAGGTTTTCATTGTTTCCTACTAATGCTGGTGTTACCTCCCCAGCACTTTGAGTTACTGCAGTGCCAGTGGTGCTTTGGGCAGCTTTTGGATCCTGTCCACATAGCCAAGTTTACTTTGTTGTACTTTATTCCAATGTAAAATGTTTCTGATCATTTTCTTCCCCCAGTGTATCAACAGTGGGGTCATTGAACCGTCAGTGTCTCTCGTGTAACTTTTTGAAGGACCAGTGCACGTACTTCAGTGCAAAGTTCAGCCCCATGAACAGGCATTTTCTCCTGCACTGTAAAGGTGAGACAAATGCACAGGGTGCAATGCTGCTTGCTTCTGAATTAATGTGTTCCTTGAGAAGGGCATTAGGCTGGACTCTGACATGCAGGTCAGCAGTGGATTACTCGATGTTCTGTACAGAGCCTATCCTAAGACTGCAAGTAAAGATGTTATGTGAAAATTATTAAATTAAGGATGTTCTGCTAAATTATGAGTGATGTCAGAAAGCTGCTTCAATCCTGACCCCTCTGTCCAAGTAAAGGACATCAACTTATATTCACCCTAAATAGAAATCCTTCAGAAAAAAAATCAGAATTTTGGTGATGGTACTGTGGTTTGTAACAGTTTATTATTTTATATATTGGGATTGATCTTGTGTGACTATACCTCGTTAAAAAATGAGGATCTGTGTTCTCTATCAGTGTTTGTCCACATGTATCTGCAGTATATCTATACACCCCCATAATTATGTGTATGAGTGTATACAGCTGTGGTTTAATCCCCAGAGACAGATCCTCTATATCAGTGCAACTGTAATAAATAACTCAGTGTTTTACTGTTAGCTGCAATCCAGTAGCACTAAATGGCACCAGTTGGCTTCAGAATTTCTTTATAAACAAAAAGATTAAAACCATCCCACACAGAGAAAGTTATAACCTACACATAGGAAATAAACACTGATATATAAGTGATTAAAAAAGGTTCAGAAAAGCACAAGACAATGCATAATAAAGTACATAGGTAGACCTGTTCTTGAAACTTACAAACCTTTACACACACCATCCTTGCAGTATTTTTTCATAGCTAGGATCAGAGTGCAAAGAGTAGAGGACACTTCATCTGAAATACATATGAAGAGCTCATTTTATATTCGTGCTTTTTCTCTATTTCTTTCACAACTCTACTATTTTTTCCCGCCACAAAAATAAAATACCTGCTGACTTGAGCATTGAATGTATCCAAACAAGGAAACTATGAATATATATTGGCTAAAATAAGGGATTTGTTTTCGCTTTTGTGGTTTTGGGTTTTTTTTTTGTGGAAATTCACCTACAGTACATAGCTGATTAGAAGAAGAATGTACAAACTGTATGGTTTATACCTGGTTAAATCTGCAGCAGAAGTGATGGAGCTAATCTTGATGTCCTTCTCTGAGTAATGAGCTCCTCATGCTTTAGGCAGAGTTTTCCCTTGTGCTTGACGTAATCCCTATGGGGTAAGTCTCAGATTCTTGCAGGAGAGAGGGTTGATAAATTGGGAAGAGTTTTTTGCCCTGAATCAGCAATGTGCCAGGGTCCAAAAGCATCTTGTTACTATTTTAGCAAAATATATTCAGCCTGTAATTTTTAATGTGCTTCTTTGATATAAAAATGTGGATGCCAGTAGGAGGTTGTGCATGTGATTACTCACGAGCTCACGACTTTCAGTGACTTTGGCAGTTCTCTGTTTGAGCTGGGAAGGCTGTAGATCATTCTCCCAGGATTAAACCTACACTCCAGTGAGTTGCTGTAGACTACCCTGAGCTGTAGATGTTGGGCAGGGATGCTAAACCACTGTCATTAATTTTTTCTGCCTCTAACATTAATGTAGAGTTAATGCTGGCTGGGAGTTGTTCTGGGTCTCCTGTGTTTCCTCAGAGCTTGGCAGGTACAGCAGCAGCGTGGCCCCCATGGAGTGCCAGGGCCCTGGGCTGGGTTGGGCATTTGGCAGTGTCAACACTGCTGGCAAGGTCACCGTAGAACTGGCATCAAAACTCTTCTGCTTGTAAGAGCATGAGCAAACTGCTTCCAGGAGACAAATGGCACATCTGCTGTGTGCATACACACTCGTTGTCCCACAGCAAAAAGCCTCCACCCAATTGTTACAAAAGCAATTTGCCCAACAAAACCCTTGGGGGTCTCTGGACTGGTTCTATCTATGTAAGGTGCAATCTGTCAACCTCCTGTTTACCCACAAGCACCTTTATTAGGATAGTTTTTCCTTCTCAGTTTCCCTCAGCCAGGAGATCTCTCTTATTTTCCCAGCTGTGTCCATCTCCAGAGACTCTCCTGAGTGAGGAGTTATTTCTTGCCTGGTAGATGGAGGACTGGCTCCTCAGCCTCTCAGTTTTGGCAAGCACAGCCTTTGCACTTACTTTCCACCCTGCTTGGGGATTTTTCCTTTAGCACTTCACAAACACTAGCAAGATATTTTTCTCTCCACTCAAATAAGATAGTTTAGAATGGGAATAATTGTTTCTCCCTTTTTATACAGCAGGAAATAAGCTGTGGGTTTGAAGAGGTCAGTGGGAAATCCAAGTGTCGTGCTTTGTTCTGATGCACTGTAACACAATGCCTCTGACACAAATTTGTCTTTTTTTTTCCTCTGATCAGCATTTTAATCTACTGCAATCTCCCTTTTTTCAAAATGTCATCATCCTTCCATCTTTTAGTATGACAAATAAAGATAGGCTGGAAAATGCTGGTGCTTTCCTGCTCAGAAATGGTCTTTCTTAAATAAGAATTGAAAGCAAAATGACAAACTCAGAAGTAAAAAGAGCTGGAAATAAAAAGAAACCAAAGCAAAAGAGACATCTTATGAAATTATCATCTTAGAGAGCTAAGGCAGAAAGCTGTGATTTGTCAACCATCTACCTGTAAGATTTTTGTCAATTGTCCCCCTTGAGGGAGAGAATGAAACTGATAAAAATCTTCAGTGAAGGCTGTGAATGTCATCATGCTATTTATTTCAGGTATTTACATTTCCCTAGGCTCATGCCGTAATTAATTGAGAGAGACAGCCTCTCAAAACACATAAATTAAGCTCTGTCTCTTCACTCTCAAAGGGAATTGTTTTTTTTTTTTCTCAAAAAGAGAGTTGTAACTCCTAATTTCAGAGGTTCCATGCCTTCATCTGCCATGGGGTCCTCAGGGACTTCAGCTTTTCTGCATTGTTCTTCCTCACCCAATAGTGATTGAATGCTTGGAATTTAAACACTGAGGTAAAACAGAGTTTCTCATGTGTAAATTCCATGTTGGGGGTGGGGACACAAGATTTTCTTTTGCAGGTTTACACTGGTGGGGATCTTCAGAGCAGGGACAGCAGATTCAGCCACTTCTGGGTATGCTGAATGCTTGGTCATGCCAATTTCACATGCCACCTTGAGCATTTGCACAGTAGCTATTGGCATGAAGAATTATTCCTGATTTTTAGTTTCTTAGTGGTCCAGTGAAAATAAAGTATGTGAAATATACTCCTAGATCACACCTAGATTTAAATGTGATGTTGTTGGTTTTGCAGAGTTGGCATAGCAAGGGAGCTTCTTAAAGAGATAATTATGTGAAATATCTTTTTTCAACACATCTATATTTTTTTTTCATAGAGAAAGGATATTATCATTAATTCATTTCTCAGTCACCCTAAAGTTTCTGAATGTCAAACTGCTATATTTTAAACACTACTATTAAATGCATCCATATTTTTTTTTATTCATCACTTAAAATTAAAACATGGAGATTATTAAAAAAAAGAAAAGGAGTGCTCCTTCTGGGTGCAGGGTCTGGGCTGCTGAACAGGCAGAAGGCAGTGGCTGTTTCACACTTTGTTGGTCCTTTGTTGGTCCAGCCTGTGTCATTTCCAAGAGGTACCAGTGGAGTTCTTGCTGTGCTTGAAGGGAATTGTGTGTATGGAGCTTCCAGGATCCTGTCTTGTGTGGTAACTGGTGCTCCCATTCTTTGTCACTGAACTACAGAGTACAAACTGCCTCACCCTTCCTCTGTTTTTCTTCTCTCCTCAAAACAGGACCAGGTGTTCCAGTTGTAAGTGTGCACAGGACAAGTAATACTGCAAGTGAGTATATCTTATGAAAGCAGTAAATTTTCTTATCATCTCTAATTTCACTGGGGAGTGTGGGAAAGGGGAAAGTAAGCACATGAAAATGTCATGCAAGTACATGAAAACCAATTCATATAAAGTGCTGTAAATTACCTTTTAGCAACATCCACATCAATAAATGGTAAGGAAATCAGTAATCCTAAAACCTTTCCAGATTTTTTGTGTCTTTTGGACTACATGCATGTGACTCATCTTCTGTTTACACTTGAGTAAATTAGATGGCAGGTTGGTCTTCATCCTTTTCACTTCCTACGTAGATCATGCTGCCATTGCAGTACACCTTCTGTGTTTTCAGAGATGTTTTTAAAGTTACAATCCAATTATGTTGAAGTCAGGTACAGTCCTTGGATGATTGATCATGAGAGCTGACCTACATATGGTGATCTAGTCCTTCTCTGCTATTTCTCAAACCAGAACAACTCCACTGGCATTTTTAATGAAGACAAATCCAATAAAGGCTTTTTAAGAGGATATTCTATACCTCTATTTGTCAAGCTTTACTCATTATTTTTTTGTATATTGATGCCAGTATTTACTGTTACTGTTTCCTGGCTGCTGAGGTGCTTTTTAGTGGAAGACTGTCCTTCAGCAGTTGAATTTTCCTGGTGATGCAGCAGAGATAGCAACTCTGCCAACTCCAGCTCCACTGTGACTCCACTAGCATGGAGGTGTGGATTACAGGAGTGGGGGACAACTGTTCATTCAAAAGCACTAAACCAACTCTTACATATCCTCATTTCATTAATGGGATTATCCCCAGAATTTTTCTCAGAATACAGAAATCCTGGACTGTACCTGTCTGCATCCCCTTTGTCCTGGGCCAGTCAGTGGAGCTAACCTTGCATGTTGAAGTACCATCCTGATAAACAGTGCCATGATATGAAGTGTTAATTAATACCTACCCTTTAGTTTCCTTTTTTTTCCTTTTTTTTTTTAATGCCATTGTTTGTGTTTGCAAAGCCCAGTGCCACAGCACACCCCAGGACAGGGAGTTTTATCCAGCTCAGTAAAGGGTAGCTATTGCTCAAATAAATGTGTTTTAGACTTCTGTGGAGCTCCTCAATTCTGTGAAGGCAGGCTTTTGCTCTTTATTACCTGCATCTAAAGTACTATGGAGTGTGAATTACTGAAATGGAGATTTATGTGCAGCACCTTAGAGTAAAATAAAGCAAGTCAGGATAGAGGGACGTTGTTTGTTGTAACAACACAAAGCCAAATAATAAGAGAGATAATTTACCATTAGTGTTTCAGTGCAAGATTAGATTATCCTCTTCAATTCATAAAGGAATGATTAAGGATTATTTCAATTATTGCATCCTCAGACTATAATTATACCATTTTGGTTGACTGCCCAGAAGAAGCATTCTCCTCAGATTATCTGTTTTGGCCCTAAGTGAAGAGTTTATTATTTAATTTAAAAAATCTAAATTTTGGAAGCAAGATGGGTAATTTGAGTTAAAAAAAAAAAAAAAAAAGAACAAATTAGCCTTTCTTTTACGTGTAAAGGGGTTGCTTCAAATTACTCTGCAGCTTTAAACCAAGCTGATGTCTTGCTCTTGGCTGAAGTGCAGAAGACAAATAAGGACATGCAGTGACCACATTTAGCTGTGCTGGCTAAATATTGCCTTGGAATAGGTAATACTGGGGAAAAGGATGCCTGCATGAGGCCTGGGATATTGCCCATCAGAGCAGCCTTGTGCTGCTACAGCTACTCTTAGGGTTTGTCAGAGATGCTGATGTTCATGTTGGTCATCAGAAATTTCCTTGGTGGTGCTTAATGAAAACAAAGCCCTCCAAAGCCAAAAGATCGAAATGGCTGTGTATCTTTTTGAATTGAAAAGTAGTTGCATTATAAAGAAAGTATTTACAGAAGGAATTCATTTACAAGTTTAATTGCAAGATCATTGCACATTTGTCCTTTTTGTTAATTTTTTTTGAATCTTGATGTATCTCTGCTGTGATGATTCTCCATGCCTTTCAACATGATTTTTCTTCCTCTTTTCTAGAGTTTTATATTTTGGAAAATAACCCTGTGCTGAAGGAAGTTGTTTTTAAGAAAAAGAATTACAAGACTGAAATCAAAATGCTTCACATTGAGGATTACGGTAAATCTGGCAAAATGTTATTTTAGCAAGCCAAAAGCTTTCTTTCAATGTTACTGTTTTTTATCTGTGTAACTACCAGCCTTTAATGTTTTGCTCTTTTCTTAAAAGAATTCCCTTTACAGTTGTCACTGCCAAAAGATTTCACGGATCGAAACCAGTATGCCCTTCTATTAATAATGTAAGTATCCATTTGGAATCCCTCAAAATAATAAAAAAGTGCTTCACAGAAAAGATTTAAATCTGAAATTAGGGGTTTTTTTTTTTGTTTGTTTTTTTGCCTTTTGTAGGAAAAAATATCTCATGGATTTGAGTTGAGAAATCAAAAGGCTTGTTCTTGGGAAGATTTTGTGACAAGTGCTGTCTGGTAGAAATGCCTGGGTTTTTTTGTGCTAGTCAAACCTGACTGTGCTTTGCTGTGCTTTCATGTTTGGGAGGGACTGATGTTTCTGATGGTGTAGCTTTGAGTAGTCCTGTGGTGTTTCCTGGACTCTTACTGATCCTGCCCACAGAGCATCTCACTCAGAGTATGTGCTTCTTTTTATACCTGAGAGAAATGAGTAGAGCTTCCAGGGGGGGCTCAATTGAGATGTATGAAGCAAAACTGCTTTTAGGAACACCAGGATGAAATAAAAGTTACTTTTGATCATCAGTGGCTGAAGACATGATAGGCATATCCAAAGTCTGTGGATTTTTGTAGAAATGCTGCATGGGAGGAGGATGGTATTCCCTGGAAACCTGTGCTGTTCCTTTTTAAAAGGAGATGGGGTGTGTGTTTCTTGCAGGGAGAGTCAGCCTTTAAGTTGTGTGTAGGCTTCAAGCCCACCTGGGAAAAGTGGTGATGGCCAGTTCAGGGCATCACTCATGTCTCCACCTGAACTCAGCATGGGTGGAGAGTTTTTCTAGACCTACAGAGCTTCTTCCAGTCCCAGCTGGAAAGAATTGATGTGAATTTCAGTAACAGACATGTAGGAGTGTGCTGCTAAATTGATGAAAATTCCATGTTTCTGAGCTGTGTCACCTGGAGCAGATCTGCCTCAGTGACAGCACAGATCCTCATTGTTGGATGTGAGGTGTTTACAGACCTGAGCTGCTGAATGATCCCCAATTCCTCTGCTCAGATCAGATAATAGGACAGAAAGGCACAAACCTGCTTATTTCTAAGCCCAGTTTGTGTTTTAAAACTCAGAATATTCAGTTGTAATTATCTGTAGTTGTGGAAGCTCTCTGCTTTAATTGGCTCACAAACATATTTTTCTTCTCTTGTGGAGAAACAAGACACATGGATTTTATTTCATCTTTGCAGCATTTCCCGGCATGATCATGGAGGCATGATTATATTTTAAGCAGCTCTTACACAAGTGCCAAAGGCAAACTGACCCTGTGAGTTGACCCCAGCAGCACTGCTGGGACTTGCAAACTCTTGTGCTTATTCCTGTTTCTGAAAGCAGGGAAACACAAAGGTGTCAGCAGTGCAACACTTCCCTTTTCAAGTATCCTAGTAAATACATAAACTCTCATATACAGCTGTGGGAAAATATGGGGTTATAAACTCGTGTAGAACCTACAGAAGACAGAAAGGAAAGATCAGAAACCTGAGAAGTCCAAGGCCAGAAATCACAGGAAAAGAAAATTAAAAAAAAAAAAAAGCTAAAGAAAATACTATTTTGAATTGTTTTTCAATATCAAGAGTTGATAGAAGTGAGAACAGTATTGAGTCAGGGTCTGAATTTAAACTTACCAAAGTTGTTGGTACCCAGTGAGCAAATAATGTGGCCAAGTCATGATGTATGGTTATGTTTTAGAATTGTTTTTGGGTTTTTTATGATAGGCATGTGGGATAAAAAGGAAAGTGATCAACTTATGAATACAAATTGCTGTATCTACATTTATAGTATGGAGACTTTGGTTCTTTTAGGTCAGATTCTTTGCAATACTGAATTCTCAACATTAACTTTAGCAAGGGTTATTTTTTAAAAAACCCTATACACTAGTGAAAGTATGAAACTGAAAATTTTAAATCTGTCCTGGCTCATGTACTATAGCATGTTTTGTGTCCTCCTTTTCCCTAGAAGAAAAAGATGTTACATTAAGCTGTATTTCTTCAGCAGCTTTTTACAGACTTAAAGCTAAGGTTGCCAGCAATCCTTTTTTCTATTAAAGAGGTCCCCAAATGAAATATAAAACTGCAAACTGTCACTGAAGTTATGGGAGGTTCCCTTGTGGGATGATTATTTGAGCCTAATAAATTCTGCCTAGCTCTTGAGAAAGAACTGTTGGATATCTGTGGGTGTACAGGGGGTAATTTCTTGACCCACACAGCTCCAAATTGACATCCTATGGTTTATTTAATGATCAGAAGTACTACTTTCCAAAAAAAAAAAAAAAAAAAAAGAGAAAAGTATTCAGGTCCAAGGAGAACATGGAACATGTAGCTTTTGTAGGGAACATTGATTAGTTGTGTAGATGATTAGGTGATATCATTTCCCAGATACTTGACTTTTCTGAGTCCCAGAGTGGTACTGTTGGGACTGATGGAGAAACACCCTGTTCCTACTGCCAGCAGTGTTAGATGAGAATTGGGGGCTGATAACAAATGCTGTCTTTTGCACTGTTCAGCTGCCTCTGCTTTCTTCCATTCTCAGCCATGATATGATTATCATTATATTCCAGCTATTGAGAGGAAAAACCTTTGAAAATGAGTGCTTATCAATGTCCTTGGTAAGAATGTTGGTTTAATTGCATGTCCATTTTTTTGGAAAGGAGATTCCATAAAACATCTTGATCCAGGAAACATGCACTTAGAAATATAAATCCAGAAGATACAAGAACAGAAAGCTGGAGTATTAGCAGAGAAGTGGGGTTTGCTTTCCCATCTCAGTAGCACTGCACTTCGAAGAGGGAAAAGAGGAGGAGGAAGGAAGGAAGGCAGGTGATGAGTGATTTTATTATAGGGGTGATGTTTGGTGTTATTTGGGTTTTTCTCACATCGCTGAAATCTAGAAGCCATGTCAAAGGTGCGTGACTATGAAAAGGCTTCTCTATTCATGCAGGGGTGTCTGCAGGTAAATTTGAAATTCCAGCACATTGCCCCCAGATGCCTGAGTGTTAAGGCTGAATCCTGGAAGGAAGCTTGTACCAGAGGAATCTGGTCCTGGTGTGAAACCTGGGTGTGAACTGAGTACAGTTCCACATAGACATCCTTAAGCTCAGCTTAAGGACCAGGACCTGATTATTTTGTAACCATTAACATAAAGATTACATGAACATTCATCCATTAGTAGCTGCAAAGCAAGCTGCAATACTCAAATAGTAGGTCATCATATTGCTGTGTTAAAATTGATGGCCATCTGGATGGCTGGGCTGTCTAACAGATCTCATGTAAAAACCAGTTATGTTGGCTGGCACTCTTTTTCTTTCCAGAACTGTGATGAGTATCTCATAAAATGTTAAATAGATTAAAACACTTTCCTTTCTTCCATTTGTTCTCCTAAACCACTGATAACGTTTCGCACTCAGTTTCCTTCTGATGTAATACACACAGTGTAGCTGTACATTAGAGAGCTGCGCGGTAATTGCCTGAAAAAGTGATTACCATCTCTTTTCTATATAATTAAGATCAAAGTTTAAATTTCAAATCCTTGATTTCCTCATTATGGTTCACCTTACTCATTAAAAAAAGTTGGAAGATACTCTTCTTGGTAACACACAGGAAATGATTAAGTAAAGACTCTGGCATTTAATCTGGGTAATAAAATTAGAGCTGATAATCATTCTTTATTTTGCTTTGATCATAATTAGCCTCATTCTTTCAAATGTGTAGATAATGTATCTTAAATATCAGTATCTATTATTTAATGCTATTTAAAGTTGTCCAATATATAAGTTGATATTGTAAAACTGAATCAGTGGAAAGCTTGTCCTGGTATTTGAGGGGGAAAAAGCCCAACTATTCTTCAAAGTAGCCATGAATTTTCTCTGAGAGGCTTCTGTTGTGTATTTGTTTACTTGTTGTCTTATTTTTTGGTCATAAGCAGGGGTTGGTTTACCTGGTTTCGAACTGATGAACGTTTTAGCCTTGCACAAACAGTCAAATCTCTTTATGTCCCCAGTGAATGCACTCTCAGGACTGATAGCAAGATGAGGCAGTAGGGTTGGAAAGTGAATCTCTTGTGCATCTTTGAGAACAAGCCATTAAAAGACTATAAGAAATATAGACATGCATAATGCAAATACTGGGAAATATATGTCTGCTGTCTCTTTGTGGAGGACAGAAGCACACCTCAGATACTCAATACCATTTTATAGTGGCAACTGAAGAGTAAAGAGACCTTTTGGTGCTAATAGGAGTTCTGAAATGTACCGCAATGGAAATAATTTTAAATGCTTATCACAGACTATTTATATGGACATTCTTGAAATAAACTAGCCACTGGAAAAATTGCTTCCTAAAGCAATACATCAAACAACCCATCTGGGTTGTCCAGCAGGGCTGGACCACGTGTAGTGTTTAAGCTCTGAGCCCAAAAGTAGCCCAGCTATGACCTCCAAAAGGAGCTTAAGAAACCAACACTGTCAATTCTCACCCACTGAGAAACTTGCTGAGGTTCTGTTTGTTGTTCCTTTTTTATTGGAGGAATTCACTAAGGGTATCACCTTTGATTTAAAACACTTTTTGGTTTTAAGCACTTTCTGGCGTAGAGAAGTGTTTATAACTGTAATGGTTCTTCTCCTATTCTTAAGTGTCTAGAAATATAACATATCTATATCCACCAGATGTATGTATAACCTAGATATAGAACACATATAAATCAAATGTGATCACTGTGTTAGTTTTGTTCTCATATTTAAAGGGAGAAAAGCAGGCTGACTCACAATATTTTCACTGTGGAATGTGCTAATCTGTTGGAAAGTTATCTAGTCAAACATGGATATTTCTGCTCTATTATTGTGGAAAGTTGGAAGAACTTACAAATAATTGTAACTAGTCTGAGGCTCCTATTATTGGAAGTAATGATAAATACTTTGTGAAAACATCTGTGTCAATGTGTAGTGCTTCTGAAAACCTTGATCTGTGCAATGAGCAGAAATGGGAGGTATTGTTCTGCTCCTTATTGCAAATAATAATGATTATATAGTTCCTGAATTGTGTGTTTTCTGCAGAGCTCACTTGACAGTATTTCCAGACTCATTGCTTCACAATGTTAGTAATTAGTGTAATCACAAGTGAATTGGTTAAGCACACCAAAAAAAATGCCCTTCTTTTCTTTTTATAAAGCCAAGTATAAACCTGATGTGCAAGATAATGGTAAATCAAGCATAACACATTGTGACTGAGTAATCCTGATTTCAGTACTTGATATAGCAACTGAATAAATAGGTCTGACTGAATTTGAGAACACACACGTTCATCATATGCTTGCTAATTAACTGAGTGATTACCTTGAAGATGGTCTGTGTTGTCCACAGCCAAAGCCAGATACTGAATCAGCACATTATTGTATTTATAAGACAGTACTTATTGGAGGATATTTTATCTCTCTTTCCTCCCCAGGGTTTACATAAGTCTATTTGGCAAAATAATAATTTCTGTCTTCATCTTTCTTTCACCTTAGACAGCATATTCCCACAGACCATCCAATTTAATTTCCATACACCAGGACAGACACTTCTACGTTTTAATTTGCATTCCACTGGCAGATGCAGCCTGCATAGAACTATTTTGCATTTTGTACAACTTCATTGTAGCCTGTTCTTTTATTCTGTGTTTATCTTAGGGGAAAATAATGACAAACTTCCCTTTTAAAACTGACATTTTATTTTCTTTGTAAGGAAAATAGTGTATTTGGCTTCAATGGAAAATCTTATTGTTCTTCTAGAAACTGCATTCTCCCATTCTATTTCACCTTTTGTGCTGTAAACCACCTTTTTTTTTTTTTTTTTTTGGTCATAAAACAGACTTATCACTCCTGCCTGCACCCATTTCTTCCTATGAATTTTGATGGAGAAAATAGAATTTTCTCCAGTGTATGCTTTAGTCTTCTTTGTACACTATTTCAAAAAATCTATTCAAGGATACAATAATGCAATTATTTTTGTTTTCTCAGGTGACATCTTTCTTAATAGTATTATATATCCTACAAACTGGTAATCAGGGTGCTGAATGAATTTACCTCATTGTGTGTTCAGGGAGACTTTACAAATTCTGCATGAGCCTTCCCAGAACTGAGCTAGCCATTAGTGATTACATTTGGGGTTTTTTCCTTCACTTTATTCTAAGCAGCACTACCTGCTTTAATTTTCTGTGTCCTTCAGCAAAGTGTATTCAGGCATTGGCAGCACCGCAGCACAATGGTTAGAAAGTTAAAGAAATTGTTTTGCTGCAGGGCTTGCAGCCCTAATGGGATGGTATTGATGGAAGTGACAGTAGCTCAGCAGGGTTGCATAACCAACTGAACTCTGCCACGTGGGTTAAGTAAAATATCAGAGCTCGGCACAGTGCATCACATTGTCAATAGCCTTCGTTTGTGTCTGGTGTGTTGGTATTTGCAGTGATGAAGCTCCAGGCAGCCAGTTGGTTACAGATAAGTTTCACATTGACTGGGACTCAGTGCTTGTCAACTCTGATAATGTCATCGTAGCTCGATTTGATGGCAGAGGGAGTGGATTTCAAGGCCTCAAGATCCTACAGGAGGTCCATCGATGCTTAGGATCAGTGGAAGTGAAGGACCAAATAGCAGCTGTAGAGTACGTATGTGCAAACTCTTCTTGTCTTTCACCCTGCCTCCACCTGGATGAATGAGCATTTGGACTAAAACTGCCCAGAATGTTTTCTCTGCATTGTTAATGTTTGGTTTCTAATGCAGTTGCAAATTTTGAAAATGTAATCCTTCCAATACAAACAGCAAGTAAGAACTCAAAGGTGTTTTTGGGGTTTTCTTTGAGTTGTTTCTCTTTGATAAATTCATATTTGTCTACATTCTGTAGGTAAATTTCTTGCTGTCTACATTAACATGTAAATGATTTGTGTTTTAATATTTTCAATCTATACCATAGGATACTGCTCTTATTTACACCACTAGAACTTCATTTGCTTTGTGCAATTACTCCAGAGCTCTGTGGTGGAAATGAGAGCATTTTGGCAAATGCCTGATATTTCTCATTTGCACTATCATTCTTAGACTGATATGATTCTACCAGCTGCAGAAAAGAGTAATTTCTGTCTGTGGAGTAGTCATGTATAGCTTTGACAGCACTCCTTACTAAGGCTGCATGTGTCAAAATGGCTCATACCAAGGTCTGGATGGATTTTTTCGGGAGTTTCCCAGGGAAAGACAAATTTTAAGCCAGATATCTTTTCTTATTTTGAAAGGGGTCTATGCTTGAACCATTCCATGAATAAGCAGCTGTGTCTGATATTTCCCCTCAGGTTATTCTGTCTTTTCTGTATAAAATTCACCATAGATGATTAGTGGCCTTGATGAGAGAATTAATTATTTGTATAATTATCTAGATTCAAGAAGTTCCATTCATCTTACCTTCCTTTAGCTGGTGTTGGGCACCTGGTCAAAACCAGTCATTTAAGCTCTAGTCAGTGGAAAATCCTGACATTTCTGAGGGATGACTCTCCCCAGACTGAGAGAAGTTTCCAACATGTGTAGGAATGCTAAAGGATATCTCTCTTCTCTCCATTAACTGAAAAGCAGATGTAAATGGATAATTTAGAAAAGATGCTTAAATTCAGATCTCTAAATTAGGTGAGATGGGCCAAACAACATTTGCCTTAAGAAAAAGAAGTTAGGAAACAAATCACATTTCCCAGTGCAGTACTACTTGTATGGATGTAGTATCTTCTTCTACCTGATCTCCATGCAATTCCTTAATGCACAAATAATGTTCTTTACATACTATATTCAAAAAGTAAAATCCACCATTTTACTTTGACAAGATTAAAAAAGAAACTTTTTTTCCTTTCAGATCACTTCTGAAACAGCCCTTCATTGATCCTAAGAGACTGGGTATATTTGGAAAGGTAATGTGCAAAAATAGCAGGCTGTATCATCATGATTCTTTAAGAAAGTGCTGTCAGTTAATAAAAAAAATACATTTATATATTTCCCTAAGATAATTTCAGTAATTAAAACAGAGGGGAAAAGCCATCCATAGTTTACTGTCTGTTCTGTACAGTATTTTTTTCTCAGAACAGGTATTTAAGTCAATAAAATCAGTTTTATGATACAACACTATTTACATTTCAGAATCTGAAGGAGAAAGCATTTGTTAAAAATTCTGCTTTCTGCTTTCTGTAGAAATTTTTAATAGGGACTTGGGTTTTGTGAAAGCTTGTTTGTTACAGTTTTATATTTGGGCTGTAGTTAAATTGACAATGTTGTCCTATAAAATACAGGGTTTATATCTGAATGTTTTACTGACCCTTGAGCTTAGCTGAGCACCTACCCTGTGGTACTGTCAGCAAGTTCCTTGTTGCACCAGTGAGAAATCTTGCCTTTGCTATTTTATCAGCTGCATGTCATTGCCCCTAGCATGAGATACAACAAGGCAGAGACTCAACTTTTAGTAGCAAATTAAACAGCATTTTACTGATGTCTGTTAAAAAGCAGCAATTAGAAACATCACACAACTGCTGCTGCATCTATGAACTGGCATGTGCAACCTTTTTAATTTGTTAAATTGTTTTTTTTTTTTATTAAAAATGAAGCTGTTTTTTGCCTTTGAGCTCAAAGCAGTAACAAACCCTGATCAAGTACTCCCCAGTCATCACTTTTAAGAGCAGCATGTGCTTCTCCATGAAGTGCCTTAGTTCTCACTCTGCTGCTCAGTTGCTGCACAGCCTCAGGCAAGTCATTTAACCTGCCTGTCTCAGCCTGTCTGGATGCAGGATGAGGAGATTGACATTTACCTCCTGCATGGTAGCATTTTGAGGACTGGCTGATATTTGTGACTGTTATTAACATTTCACATGAACATGACCTTCCTCAAAGATCTGAGCTCCTGCTGCACTCCTTGAGCTAAGAAAGAAGCTCTCACTGCAAGAATTTCACTTGGGTCAAAACCGGTATTTGGGTTGTAAGGGAGCAGCCAGAGATTTTCCAGCTGAGGATGTACAAGCAGGGCCAATTTCATCTGCCAGGTGATCGTGGCACACACTTCTGTTCAGGTTTTAATGCTTGTTACTAATGTATATGAAAATACACAGGCATAGGCGCATCAACGTTTCTCCATATCCTCTTCCTCTTTCAATCATTTGATTGAAAATACTGTTTGTGGAATGAAATCTCTGAGGATCCGGAATTGCTTGGTTTTGCCTGTAGAAATTCTTTTCATTGCTACTTGAAAATTCCCACTTGTTTTCTGCCAGAGATTCATCAGTATCTTTTTTCCTAAGAGTGATGTGATGAGACAGTTACTGAAAAGCATGCCTGTAACCATGGCTTTACATATCTGCCAAGGCCTATCCCCAATTTTCTTTTCTTTCACAAAATGTTATTGATTGCCATGTTCCTGCATTTATTTTCTGAAAGCAGTGTTGAGGAATGAAGAATGGGAAATTCGATAAGCTTTCAACACTGCTTTGAATTCAGGGAAATTTCCGTTTTCCATGCTAACCTTTCAGAGCTGTTTTTTTATTATCAAAAGAAAAAAAACCCATAAAATTTAAAAGTTAGTTTTATAATTAACAATAAAAAATATATTTAACAGCTTCTTAAAGTTAATTGTATTTTTCCTCCACTCTGCTTGTTTTAAAGTCGATTAAAAATCTTCTTTAAAACTCATTTCTTTTATATCACATACAAGAATGTGATTGGGAAAGAAGGATTTTTTTCTTTCTATGCATTAAATTTGCTGTACTGTTGCTTGGATATTCTCAGCTCAGTCAGAGAGAAAGAGAAAGGTTTTCTAACCAGGCGAGAGTCTGGGAAGCAGTTGGGAAAGAATGTAAACAATTCTCTAATCTATCTTGTTATTCACATTGTTTAGAAGTAAAATTCTTGTCACAATTGATGATGTCAGTGAGGCACAAGAGCAGCAAGACTGTCCAGAAGGGCACAGTGGGGAAAATTGCCAGGCAATCTGCCAATGCTCCCTTGCTTATCTCTGTGAGGGGTGCAAGCCTAAATGATGCCTGATCCAAGGGATTTCTGAGCTGTTAGACAGCTAAGTGTGGTTCCATGGAGTTTGTGGTTTTATTCATGGAAGTGAAAAGAGACTTTAAAAATGAGTTGCAATTCTACAGCCAATGTCTTTCTAGAAAATGTGGCAATTAGGCTGCAACCCCAGAAACCCAGCAGATGAGTGAGGCAGCACATGTTCTTGCATCAGGGCATATGGAATAGCAATGTCACTGTGAAATGCTTCTAAGAATTTATAAATAACTCACACTGTAATGTTTTTGTCCTGGAAAGCCTGGCTGGAAGGAAGGACACAGGCACAAAAGGACGAAACTCTCAGGAGAATTAAAGAAGCTCTTAATGAAAACATGGAATAAATAATAAATAACCTGGCAATACCTATCCTTGGATTAAAATTGTGCTCTGGAGCTACTGGGCAAGACACAAACAGAATATTAAACAAAAGTAAAAGCAGAGAAAACCCAGAGGCAGAGGAAAGTTGCTATTCTCTTAAACTCTTTGAATTATACAAATTACAGATGCCCACTCAGAAATTCTGTCTTAGGTGAAATCTACTCCTGCTCATGAACAGATCTTGATGGCTCTTAGCCTCCTTGGCTGAAATCTGTATGGGAAAGGAACAACTCAGTTCCCCACGCATTTCCTTTGAAAATGCAGCTCCTATTTGGTATTTTTTTCAGTATGTCCATCCCTTAATATGGATTGATTGCAAAGAACAAGAAACCTCTTTGCCTATATTTCTTAAATAAGGTTAAAGGGTTTTCAAATATTACCATTCTTTCACAGAAATCATCTGTTCAATAAATATTTAGACGTGAAGAACAGGAGTAGGCAGCATTTGTAAAAGTCCATGAGAAAACTATAAGCACTTGGTGCATAATCTTTTTTTGGATCATCTGGTGTTTTGCATTATATTTTCCCTGTCATGGGATAATTTCATCTTCCTGAAGTGTGTTGTGCCAAACACAAAACAACAACAACAAGAGACAGCTGAAGAAATACCAATTTTTCAGTACCAATGAAGGGAAAACAGGTGGCAAGTAGAAAAATTTGAGGAGCCTGTAATACACAAGTAAATCATTGATTCCAGGTGCCACATTCAGAATTTCATTTTCTGTGAGTCTAGAATGATTACAGGTATACAGAAATGGATTGCCAGTGTCATTTCAAGGAAGTCTGTGGTTTCAAGTTAAAGCTTTCACAAAGGTTTCGTGACTCTCTGGTATCAGCTCTTCCAGGGGAGATGTGTTAGACTTCAAAGATGGTGAAGAAATGTTCAATACTCATTAACTGCATAGATTAAAAGTCATGACCAGGTCAATGAGATCTTTATGCACCCTTAAACTATAAAAATGATACCACTGGATTAGCACAGTGGCCTTTAGCTTTATTCTTGCTAGAATGAAATAAATCGACCAAAATTTCATTGTTAGGGATACGGTGGCTACATAACATCGATGATCCTGAAATCCAGCGAGCGGCTCTTCAAGTGTGGAGCTGTGGTGGCACCAATCACAGATATGAAGTTATATGGTGAGTACTCCTTGCCCTAAACCTGTGTAATAGTTTATTCAAAACAACTACTATTCATGGAGCTCCTATTTATTTTAACTAAGGACAGATAACATAACAATGTTAGTGAGATTTCAACTCACTGTCTTGGTCTCTTCTTTAAGTGTAAGTAAGCTGACACTGCGACAGTCCACCAAAACTCACAGCAGACATGGTATCATTTACAGCACTGATTTTGCAGTTACCTCATTTCTTAAGAGTCCTTTATGTATGTCAGCATGAATCAAATCTTTTATTAGGAATGAATCCTTCAAAGTTAGCAGTGAATTCCCTACAATATCAGCCATGTTGTCATTCAATCACAGGTTATTTTGTTCTGTATGTGAAGTTTTGGGCACTGTGATACACAGGAAACAAGACCAGATTACTTTAATGGTCTGTTAGACTTTCTTTGGGTTTTAGCCTTTGTTTTCTTTTGGGTTTGGGTTTTTTATTGTTGGTTAGGGTTGGGGTTTTTTTTGTGGTTTGTTTTTTTGTTTGGTTTTTTTTTTTGTGAGGGGAGATGACTGATTTTTGGATGGTTTCTTTTTTAACTATTTAAAAGTGGATTTAAATGGTGCATCAAAATGGTACATTCTGTGTCTATAAAGGAACATCTTGACTTCATGGTTGCTTAAGTAGCTTCTGACTCTAGGTCAGAAATGATGTGTTTTAAAATAGAAATAACTGGGAATTCACAAGGTTTGTTGTTTTGAGGTTTTTTTTTTTTTTTTTACAGCATCAGCTTTTTCAGAAAGATACCTTGGGATTCCATCAAAAGATGAAATTACCTATCAGGTAAGTTAGCATAAACAAGTAACTTAAAATGACCATTTTACTCCTAAAATGCAGTTCAATTACAGCTTTGTGTGTGTTTGTTCACTAGGCATCCAGTGTATTACACAATCTTCATGGTTTAAAAGAAGTGGATTTGCTAATAGTTCATGGGACAGCTGATGGTAAGTATTTCCAGATGCAGCTAATTTGGAGTCAGAGCTTCTAATAGGCAGGTGTTCAAGGGCTGATGAGGCACACACCTAGCAAATGCATTTGCAGTTTCTTTTTCCCTCTGATAGGATTTTTTTCTTCTGTTTCAACTGTCAATTCTAAATCTGAACTGGTGATGCTTTTCTTTGCTGAGGATTTGCACCTTTTAGCTGCTGTATGTTTCAATTTGTTTAAATCTTGTGGACCACTGTCTTGCTAGTGAAAGGTATTACATGAATTATTAATAGAACAACATACATTTTTAATGCTGTCTTAAATTCATACAAATTCTGCAGAACTATCAGTACAGCTGGTGAAGTACATGACCAAATGGGAAGTTAATCTTTTCATCTAATTAATTACAAGGTACTTGCAAACCTTCTGAAGCTGAAGCTACACAGAACCTTTTAATAGCACCAATACTTTTAGCAGTAGATAAGACAGAGAATGAGTAACACAGGGTAAGTTCTAGCACTTTAGATGGAATCATATGATGTATGAATTGAGATCATTTGTATTTGCAGATTTCACTGCAGTGTATTCTTCTGAACTTTCTTAACTGATGTCTAAAGAATGAGCTTTGATGCAGGCACAAATTACAGTGATGCAAACAGCTGCTCTGTACAGACTGACATGCCTACTTCTTTCCCAGTATTTTCTGGTGGATGTGGGATAACACAAGGTTTCTTACTCAGTCTGAAGGCATAAGTACCTCTCAGTGGAGAGGGCTGAGGTGCCAGTGCCCATGCACAGCTGCCACGGTGCCAGCCTGTCACCCCTGACTTGCCAAACCTGTGTTATGGATCCAAAGTGCAACCAGAGGGGTGCAAACCCTGTCCAGTGCTTTTCCCAGAGCACAGTGGAGAGGGTTGAAAATAAACTGGGTGACTGAGCAGGCATGAGGGGCTCAGGCTTTACTGATTGCAACAGGCAGCAGCAATTTCTGCCCCTCTGAACTGACCTGGAGGGAACTGGGGCATTGATAGATGTCTGAGCAATGCAGGGTGCTCTGGCCTGACAGTCTGATTGTCTGCTGCCCCTGTTCAATATCACATCCAGTGACACTGCCCAGACCACTTGCAACCTCAAGTCTGCAGGGTCAGGACATGGTAATCATGGCTTTGCCACACAAAGATCAGGTTACTGATAGGTTCCAGGAAGTCCATTACCTAAAGAAGAGTGGCCTGTAATGACCCCGTGCAAGCCATAGAAAATGCAGTGTGCTTCCTTTCCAGCAAATTAGAAGATGCCACGATATTCAAACAGAATGGTTTTACACATCTCTTAGCTATCACAGTATGTGTAAATCAGTGGTAAACAGAGTCACTAAATGTCTGAAAAGTGTGGCTTCCCTTGGGGCTTCCAGCTCCTCCTCTGCTGTAACACCCTGTTGCTGGTGGGGTTGGCCTTAGAAATTGTCAGCTTCAGATCCAGTAATTACAGAGCCTGGAAATGTTTTCAGCCAAAGCTGTGAAACAGATAAGTATTTCATGTTAAAATAGCTGTTTCTAATAATATCAAATGTTTTCTTGCAGCTAAAGTTCACTTCCAGCATTCAGCAGAACTAATTAAGCGTCTAATAAAAGCTGGGGCTAATTACACTATGCAGGTATGTGCACCTGTGACATTTCCTATAAACATAGTTGAACATTTAACCTCCTGTTGCTATTTCTTTGCTGCAAAGGATCCTCTCTACCACAACACAGTGGTATTACCTCAATTTGCAGTTAGAGCTCTGTTTAATCCCATTTTTGTCACTGTTTTTATGGATATCAGGAGCTGTATCATCTTGTTGTTCTCCTGGGCTCTTTCTCTCTGGGTTCGTTTTCTCTCTCATCTTTCTCTTTTCCCCCTGTTTATCCTACAATGCTATACAAAGTGCTCTGGAATCCATGGGCACTCTTTGTAACATAGAGATGTCACTACTTCGGGTTCCTTTTTATCTGAAAAGGTATTGGGTCACATGAGAGTAATTTCCCCTTATTTTCAACATTTACATTTATTGGAAGAGCACGACAGAGCTTGTGTCAAGGCATGGGCTTGCATGGGAACCACCTGGAGCACATGGATGCTGCTGGCAGAGGATTTTGATTGAATCAGTCTCTCCAAATACTCCTGATGCTTGTTGGCCATTGCAAACCTCGGCCTTGCTGTGCTTAGGGTGATCCTGCAGTTTGCACTGGAGTGTGAGCTCGTGTCAGGGAGGAGGTGGCAAGAGGGGGATTGGTGCCACTTGAGGAAGGAAAAAGGACTTCAAGTATAGAATCTGTTCCTGCTGCCCATGTTGTTTCAGCTGAGGTGATGTGAAGGCCTGTGGAGAGAGGAAGCAGCAGGAGTGACAGAGTTCTCCCCGAAGAGCCCAGTTGAGCTGTTCTCATGCAATCTTGTGATAACCTGGGTTTGAGAAGGCAGGTGAAGCTTTTTGCCTCAGGCCGTCTCAGGTCTCTTGTCTTGTGGCCTGGATTTCTTCATTCAGCCTGCAAATCTTTGCTTAGCCTCACTTGGGAGAAATTCCCAGTGGTATTTGTTTTAAGAGATAAAAATGCCCACATCCACCCTAGGAGAGAGAGAAGATGGGCTTTGGACCAGATAGGAAGATAGTTAAGATATGAATAAAAGGGGTTTTGCCAAACACTTAGAAGTTGAAATATTGAGAGGTCCTTAAAAGCATGAGGTAATTAATCCTCATGGATGTTAATGGGATTTGGATGCCTAGGCACTATTGAAAATGCCAGCTAAAGTAAACTGTTGTAAGCACAATGGCTGAGAATATAAATTTTTTCACTTCTGCAGATCCCACTGCAGTGGTTGTTTTATGTAAGTTCAAATTCCAAGAGAATGAGTCTTACTTTGGGTTTTATTAGCTTTCTTCGATGCTATAAAACTAATGCTATCATCCTGTTGTCATCTAAAACACGCTGAAGATCAGAGAAAGAAAATTAGAGCCCTAAATATTTGAAAAGCCTTTAAAAATGATTTACTTTTTTCCTTTCTCCTCTGCCAGATCTATCCGGATGAAGGTCATAACATTGCTTCCGAGAAAAGCAAATATCACCTTTACAGCACAATCCTTGGGTTTTTTAGTGCTTGTTTAAAGGAGGAGACACCAATTTTACCACAGGAACCTGAAGAGGATGAATAAGAAAGCCTATTTGTGTAGTACTGAAGGGGACTTACTCTGCGGCTCAATAAAACCTTAAATAAAAGTGACTGTAAGATTGCAGATTCTGCAGAAGCTCAAGGGCAGCTAAAGGATACCACAGTGGAACAGCACATTTACAGACAATGAGCTAATAAACTGGAATTCAACTACAAAGTCCAAACATATTACCAAGGGACAAAACCTTTACCTTTGTGGAAGGTCAACTGTTGGTTACAGTTTCCTGGAAGAACTTAGTTTTGCATAAGTGTAGGGTTAGTGCATGTTTGTTATGTTAAGCCTCACTGTTGGTTCTGTAAGTGGTTGCTTGTTTTTTGTTTTTGTTTTTTAATTTAAATGCACATCTTTATTCATCTTTGCATAAGGCACAACCTATCATAAGTATTATGGCCACTAATATTCTAAAGGGTGAACTGCAATCTAACACTGTAATGTTACAATAAGTGCAATTCTTCTGCTGTCTATTACACGTAAGAAACCACAGAAATAATAAAGGGCACGGTATTTTCTCTAGTTTCTGCTCAAAGGGGATATTGTCTAGTGCATCATATAACATGGATATTGAAAATTATTTCCCCCACACAATTTCAGCATTTACAATTATTACTGTACCTACTAGTAACCAATAGGGGTCTTTTCTGTGGTGTGCTCTTGGTCTTTATGTATATACCCAGGAATCCCCAAGCAGAAAATCTTTCTGAGCTTGAAGAAATTTTTTTCAAGATGTAATTGACAGCTGTATTTAAAACAATATCTGCAATTGAAATCATTCCCCAGTCCAAAATGTATCTATTGTTTCCTTAAAATATGTTTGAGTTGTGTTTTGGTATTGTTTATAGTAGTTAATAGTTTGCTGGTTACACTCTAATTTTAGAATATGCTACTTTGTCACATGTAAATTAGATACATAAATATTAAATTATAGTTTCAGATAAAGAAAGTTTATTAACAATGTATAATGCCATTGAGTAATACTTTACTCCTTAAATGAAGACATATTTTGTATAGTGCATCTTCCTTTCCTCCTGTCTGCTTTCAGATGTAATTCTGATGTTCATCAAGGTGGTGACATAGCTCAAACACACCTTTAGTTCTTATTCCAAGGCTGCTCATTCAGTCTCTTGCAACAAGATTTAGCTTCAACAGCATCACAGAGGAATGAGACATTTTTCATTCAAGGCAAAGGAAGATCTGACAGATTAGATTTTATTATTTATTCAGAGGGCGAGCCCCTCGTGCAGCCATTTATTTGCCAGGGTGAAGTACAGCAATAGAAATTGAAACTATGAATGAACAAGGCAGAACAGTTTGGGTCTGCAGAATATTAACTCTGATCATGGAAAGCAAGTACAGTGTTGGTTTAATTTGAGATATCTTCCTGAAGGTATATGAAAACTCCTGACAGATGCTGTGCCACTTATAGGGGAATAGCTGTAGTTTTTCTTATTTCTGGATATATTCCAAATACTTTCCTATCTAATTAAGGTTTAATTTCTTGCAAGACTAAAAAGAAAGTAATTTTTGAAGGTAAATATGCTATTTAAGATGTAAAGTTCTGCATATTTTATGAGAATGGGAATTGTTTTTAATGTAGTGAAAAATCACCTGAAGCTTTTTTACTCATCACTTCATTCTGAAATATTTTCTTTCACTGTTAGGATTTTTTTTTATGATGCAAATAATTAATTTGTCTGAAAGGTGTGGTTTTATGGGACACTGAAAAGTCTCTTGTCTCTTAATGTTTAGTAATTCTCTCGTTTTGTTAGCAATGTTCAACTATTTTTCAGTTAGTTTAATACAATTTTAATGTGCAATGATATCTTGTTTGGGTCCCAGTGTCACCACAAAGTATGGCTTTGCTTTGTGGTATTTATAGGACATACGGAGTACGTATGTATAGTTTAAGTAGGGCATAATTTATGGGGGCTACCATGTGCACTACAGTAAGATCACACAAAACAACAACAAAAAAGAGCAGAATTGAAACAAGGTTTTGCAAATCCTGTTTTCTATGGGAGGAGCATTGTTTTCAAGCCTTCTGTTGGCTGGGACTGCTGCTTTGTGATTTTATAAATGACACCCGTCACTTAATAAACGCTCACCTGACAACACTGCTGCTTCTCCTAACCAGACATGCTCAATGGGCTCCTCATCCAGCTGAGTTCACTGAGGTTGTTCCCAATTTGAGCCAAATGCACATGAAGGAAACACAGGCTGTGGGTGCGTGCTGAGCATGGACTCGGCGTGCGGAGGATTCGGGAAAAGGCCAATTCCCCCAAATGTGCTGGTGTTCCTCTGCAAAGCAGCCACCCCATGCTCATGTTTGCCATGTGTCACACTTAGTTGTGTTTACTTACCTGCAAAAGGAAGCAAACAAGCCTTGTCTCTCAGAAGTGCTCAGGAAATGTTATCCCAGATCTTTGCACCCCACACCATTCCCTACCTTTCCCTGTAGTTCTATGCTAGGGAATCAGCATATCCATTTACTGCTTGCTAGAGCTTATCTTTGCCTTCTTGATTTCCTCTCTCCTTTTTCTGCTACTACAAACTTGCAAAATCTAACAAACCTGTAGGTCATGTTGAAATTTCAATTATATTATGAAACCAGGCATAACTGCATGTCAATTGGAATACTTTCCCCAGATTATTGAGTACAAAGAAAGGCTGATTATTTTTTAAAACTAATTTATTTAATCTTTTGGCATCAAGGATGGAATTATTTATGACCTGGTTCTATCAACATCTGCTGTGATTTGCTATAACCAACTGCTCCTTGTTGCTCAGTTTTTGGCATATGTAGATCTCTCTTTGTGGGTGGAAGTAAGGATGATTGTTCTCTCAGCTCTGGCACTTTGAGTATGGAGTCAGTGAGGTTCATTTAATTGAGAAATTGCACCTTTTAAGGCAGAAGAGCTTTTATTTGATCTGAAGCCAAAGATTCTCCTTGGAAACTCGGAATATTGAGTATTGACTCCTTTAATAAAATGCAGAGGATACAAGGTGTGACCTCGTATCCCTCCTCACAGGTTTATTAGGCTTCACTGAAGAAACAAGAGAGGAAGACGACCCAGAGATCCTGAATACCACTTTCTCCTGCACAGTTTAAAAGTACACAGGCAAGGTGCAGTGATCCTGCTGTTTTATATTTACTGCAAGTAACTCATCCTGGCAAGTCAGTTGCCTCCAGGGAAGGAAGAACCTCACTGGTATTGATTACTGATGCATATTCTGCACTTCTTCAGCAGCATTAAGATTCCTTCTCTTTATCCTCTGGATGATTTCAAGAGTGCTGCAGAGAATGGGGAACTCCTGGGATGTGGCTAACTTCCCAGGCACCTGGAGCTTTGAAAGGGAAAGAAGGAATTTAGTTAAACTTCTGTCTGTTGAATTTAAGGCATGAAAGTGGAGAAGGAGCCTGGCTTCAAGGAGGTAGGTGCATGGCAAGTGTTAGTGATTCTGTCATTGCGGGGGGTAAAACTACAGGCATCTTACAAATGCAGCACCTAAATGTGCAGTGGTGAGTAAAATATTTGTTTTCCAATGTCTGCAGATTACAGTGTTGTTGGATTGGGTATTCGGATAGAATTAAGGAAATTAAACCACCTGAGTGTATGCAGTCCAAAGTTTCCATTAAACTCGGTACTAGACCTCTTTCCTGTATAATTAGTTTAGAAATCCAATATCCTATTTTACCTAAGCAGAACTTAACAACAACAAAATTGATTTAATAATACCTATACTCCACAAGGACACAATTTTTATAGATATACACAATTATTTTTAATTAAAATATTCCATAAAGTGGTAACAGCCTTTTTTTTAGATTTCATGACCAAAGAAAAAAGAAAAGAAAAAAAAAAAGCTTCTGATTGATTAAACTATCAGAGGGAATATAATTGGTAGGGAGATGCATAGGAAATATTTCCCTAAGGAAGTTGATGTTTTCTGCTGTAATGTATTTTGTGTCCTGAGTGACCTGAGAGTGCAGCTCTCCAGGGTGCTAGTGTGGGAATTTAGATGTTGATGTCCCAAGGCTTGTGTGGGGAGCAGGTACCTGTTCAGGCAGGTGTTCCCATCCCCCAGGCAGTGCAGAACATCGACAGCTCTCTCTGGAGGGGGGTCATAATCCAAGAGTTTAGTCTGTCAAAGAGCACAGCTGATAGGAAAAGGTGCAAAATTTTTGCCTTGGGAATAAGAGGAATATTGTTAAAAAATGACAGAGCAATATGGGCATCTTGCTGTTCTCCAGTTTGTCTGAGGTGAGGGTGGGACCTTGGCCAGGGCACTTGGTGACCGATTCCACACGCCCAGCTGACAGAGCAGCTGGCAGCAATTACAGCTCCAGCAGGGTCTGTGAATGCTCCAGCTTCCCTGTGAAAAGAAAAAAAAAAAAAAAGGGAAGGGCATATAATGCATGGACAGAATATCTTGTGCCTGATAATGCTGTAGAAGAGCTCTTTTAATAGAATGATGCCTCCAAAATCCTATGCCTGAAGAAGTGCTCTGGTTTGTTCCACCCCTCAGCCCCTTCCTGGAACATACATTTGACAAATGAAAGGCTGTGTTGAGTCCAGTCTTAAGGGTCTCAGCACCATTAGGAGAGGGTTAAGAAAGAAAAGTGTTCTGGGAAGACAGGCACGGAGACACTTTATTGCAATGTGTTGCTCTATACAGAGCTGTCACTCCAAAATAAAGTGGTGCACTGGTAACCTTAGAGACAAGTGTAGCCAGTGCTTGATTCAATAAACTTTCAACTAAGGAAAGAAAGGTAAATCATTCTGTTATTTCCACAAAAGAATGAGGAATTATGTGGTTTCTTACAGATTTTCAGTCCTTTGTTTAATTTATACCCTACATTTCAAATAGTCATTAAAAGATAAGAATTATGTTGAATATTATTCCACATGTGAAATAAGCAGTTACAGTAAAATATTTCATTTTTCAAGAGTGAAAATTGTTACATTTAAAGGTATTTACATTGCCAGGTTAACTGTTCTTCCTTCTGCGTTGTAGTAGACACTAAATATATTGGGCTCACAGGTTTTTTAATTGCAGTGGAAATTGCACTGAGCTTGGACAGGGGAGCTTATCTTTTTTTGTAGGAATTGCTTATGGAAATACAGTGAATCTGAATACTAGTGAAATATTTGAAGGAGGGCTTGTAGAACAGCATATGAAAAATATAGAACATCATATCTATATACATATCTGGGAAAGTGAGGAACAGGAAGGAACAAGTAGAGTAATTTGTCAGTATAATCAGAATTAAGCAAGACAAAAGAAAAGGTGGGTGGAAAATTGATTTAGGCAGAACTTCTAGGCTAAAAAGAGAGCACTGTGAGAGAGCATATATAATTTTGTAGTTTTGCTTTATCCTGAATTTTGTTTGTTCAAGAACTTCTTTCTGAGGTGAGGCTGGAAGCAAAGTTGTGGGCAGATTTTTCCAACAAGGACCTGAGTCTCTATCAGTCATTTTCTTATAAAAAAATTAAAAATCAAAGCCCATAGTGTAAGCTAGGAGCTTAGCAATAAACAATTGGAAGAACAGGGATTAGGCTGATTTTGAGGAGCACAGTGCTTCAAGAAGAGGCCTCATCACAGTCTGAAAATAGAGCAAGGTGCTGTTTATACCAAATGAAGAAATTGAAATGTGGTTCATAAACAGCATTAGGACAAGACCCTTTCTGACTCACTATGATGTGATGAGAAGGTGCAATTTCTTTGGTATGCTAATGAGTATTCATTCATTATAGCAGGGACCAAACCTGAGAGGCTGAGTGCCAGACTCATCTAGTGCTGTGTGTGTTCACTGACAAGAAGAACACAGCAGTGCTCTCTTAATGTTTGCCTTGCTTTCCCATGGCATTAGGGAAGAGTTTAAAAGCAGCCATGGTGGGGGGAGTGGTGGCAGCAGCAGCCCAAAGCCCTCCTTGGGAAAGAGGGGAGAGAAAGGGAGCTGTGTAGTCAAAAGGAGAAATTTCTCCTCTGCTTGCCCTTCTTGGGAAACAGGGAAACTGTCCAGGGAGGGGTTTGGGGTGATATTTGAGGCTGGAAGAAGCTGGTTCTCATATCTCCTCTAGTTGTCCCTGCAGGGCTGTTCTGGAAAAAGTGGGTGGTAAAATCCTGCTCTTTCAAGGGAGAAATGAAAGTTTCCCAAAGTGGCCCTTTGAAATGCGTTCATGACCCTGAAGTGTTTGGGAAGTGGGTGGTGGTGCTTGGCTGTGGGACAAGGCAACTCTTCCAGTCTTTCAGGTACTTTGTGCTCAGCAGGGAAAGAAACCAGTGAAAACTACGCAGAGCCAGTATTGTCAGCCAGCTGCAGGCAGAGCTACAGCTTATCTAACCATGGATTAATTATGGTTTTTTTCCTCACCCTTAATACTATTTTATTATCAATAATTATGTTCTTTCTCTGAGTCTTAAGGCTCAGCACAGATTTAACCATCTCAAAGTGGTTGTACATTTTAACTGCATTTGTGTTAGGGATTGTTTTCCTATCGCACAATCTGTGTACGCACTGTTACAGCTGAGCTCTCCATCTTCCCAAAGAAACACTTCTGGCTGCTCTGCCCAAAATCCTGTTTATGTGCAAGGAGGAATTGCCTCACATGCAAAGAAGAAGTTACTGTACAGCAGTGATACCTACAGGACACTAATTAAGCATTTGGGACTGTGGCATCATCATGTGGGTACAATCAGAGCTAGAGCAAATCTTGTGTGCAGGGACAATGCCCAGAGGGAAGAGGGGAGAACTCTAGTATACAAAATTCCCCATGAGCTGGGCTGTTGACCTGCAAGCAGAGTTGTTGCCTGTGCCCTGCATGAGGTCTTTGCAGCTGAAGTGGTACAAAGAGTCCTCAGATCCTGCAGGTAAGGACCTGTCTGTATCAGCTGCTTGATCCTGGAGAGGATGAACCACTCCTCACCTCTGCTGAGGTGATGGATGAAGGGTATCTGCCATGTCTTGCCCCTTCAGTCCATGAAAGAGGGAAAATAAAAAGCAAACCTAACCTCTTCTGGTAGTTCAATTTAGGATTACGGCTTTGATGAAAAAAATAATACAGTCAACCTGAGCATGTTAAAAAATGATTCAGTGATAAGCACCCACTTTTTTTCAAACCAGTCTCTTTCACAGTTTAATCCATCTGCAGAGCAAACTTTGACTGTGAATTACTGTTTCTCAGCATATCAGCCTTGGTTCCCCTGAAACTGTCCTGGTGTGAGCGTGGCACCCTGGGAAGAGAGCACATCTCAGAAATACTGATATACAAATTGCAGGGTAAAATATGGCTGTTAATCAATCTGAAAGATTTAAGAGCCTTTTTCTAGCATCCTAGCTGAAGCTTGTAATTTTTACAGATAAATATTGATGTTGTTGTCATAGAAGCCTTCAATTCTTCATCAAATCCTGGTTTGGATTTTGCTCAGTGACAGGCTTGGGGTGTGTAAACAGGAAATCAAGGAACACTGTGTAACTCACACCTTGTGAGTGTTGTCCCTCCAGTGCTGGGTCTGGTTTCCATTAGTTTCTGGAACAAAGTATTGAATAAAATGAAGCCATATCTGCACTTCATCCAGCAACTGCAATGAGAGTCTGGAGCTACAAACCTTTTTTTTTTTTTTTTTTTTTTGGTAGATGAAGAAAAAAAGCATGATGCCTACAGTGATCGTTGTGTATTTTCCTATAAATGTATGAAAACATACTGATGTTAATTCTTCTGAATTTTACCTTGAGAGGGTATATCTGGAAGGAGTGGAAGCAGGCTTCCAGTTCTTTTTCCCTTTTTATATTACTGGAACTTGCTGCTTATTATGGATGCTGTACTGCATTTTGTTCTGTCCCAATTAACCTGCCACCTTCTCTAAATGAAGCTTGTACAAATGTTGCCATGCATGACCACAAAATGTCACTGCACCTCAGCACAAGCAACAGAGAGTTGGCTGTTTTATGTTTCCATTATTATAGCATTAAATTGATTATTTACACATTGATTATTAGAGCAAGTTCATCAGTTTAATGCTGTAATAAACCTGGCATTGAGCCAAGTTTTAAACACGTCAAAGTGTAAAAATATATATATGGCTGGACCTTTCTAAATTGCAGGATTGTGAACCAGACAGAGAGAAAAAACTGAAAGCTATGTGTGACATTTAATGACCATATTAAAATGCTTAATAATAAATGACAAAGTAATTAGGGTTGGAAAAAATACCCCAACAAAAGCGGTTCAAGCAATTACAATAATGTCATGGAAGTAAAAGAACACATCCAACTTTTGGAGGGGGGATATCAGATTGTCCAAGTAAATTGATTTTTCAGATGTCAATGTTTCATGTAAGTGTCTCCAGCTGTATAATGTAATGTATGAACTGGCACGTCTGACCATTTTAAGAGCTGCAGAGAATTATAAACTCCACTGGGTGATGCAGAAATGTATCTACAGGTGATGCAGGGACCAGGCATACAAAATAGATTAACGTGGATGAGGAAAAAAGGGAAGGAGGTTTTATACAGTTGCTGCTTTGTGGAAAACCTGTGCCAGACTACTGGAGAATCTGAACCCAGGCCTAAGGGTTTATGTAGAGATAGGAAGGTTATATTAGATGTAATTTTGTCCAATAAGATAAAACAAAATTAGGAACTGTTTATCCCACTCACCTCCTTTGTTTCCTTCTGTATTTTAATTATTATGTTATTTGACATTCATGCTGTTCCTTAGCATGCATCATACACCTTTTCAGACACAGCAGCTGGACTGTCCATCTTCATCAGTGAAAGCATTTGCATGAAGTTTTTCAGAAGAACACTGCTAAACCAAACTTCCTAACTCCCTCCAGGTGAATGCAGTAATGCTTTATTGCACATCTCAAAATGCCTACAACAGGAAACTAAAATTCTGCTGGAGATCATAAATGTTAAAACTCCTACTTTTGTGATGAACTACAGTGCCCAAAGGAAAATATCCAGAGGATTTACCTGTTCTCTTCCTTTTCCCTCCCTGTAAAACCTATTTGTCCTTTAGAAGCAGAGAGGGCTCAGCCACAAGCTCCTCAGCCTGTTAAAATGCAAGAAATACACACCACAAAGGCATTTGATGAATAGCTCAGGGAGGAGATAATCTGGGTATACTTAATTTGTTTCTATAGCAATTAGTTTTTAAAAATGCATAAATCATTAAGACTAAATATTTCTCAATATAATTGTTCTTAAAACAAGCAAAAAATTATCCTGCCTAGTTGATTGTCTTGACATCTTTGCAGCTGGATTCCTCTGTAGGAATATGTAGGTTTTCTCTCCAAGTCTCTCATTCAGCATTAAGGGTTCAATGTGGAGCAGCTGATGGTGGGAGTGTGGGAATTGTCCTCTGACTCCCTCCCCATCAACCCTCCTCAGCCTTCCTGCCCCCACCATCAGCTCTGCAGTGGGATGTCAGCAAGCATGAATCCTGCTCTGTTTGAGGTATGTGGCCTTCCAAGAGCTTTTGTAGCAGTGAGTGATCCTCCAAGGGCTGCAGTCCAAGCCCATGAAGTCAGCAGGTACCTTGCAGTGGGTTTGGATGGGACTTTTCCTGCTCTCTTGTCCTAAGATCCCTGCCCTAGTCTGGTGCAAATTCTACAGTGACAACAGAGAAGGAACCTGTAGGTAAACATTACACCTGTAGGTGCAATGCATGAACGTGAGGGGTAAAAAAGGTTGGGCTAAGGAACAAGAAGGGCAGATGCTTGAAGCCTTCTGATATGGTGTTACTCTATATGGGTGAGTGCTCAAAGCCTTCTGGAATTGTGTGGTGATACTCTGCACTGTGGCTGTCTCACCTGTGACATATGCTGCGACAGAACAGGGTTGGTCTCGTTACAAAATACTGGGAAAATGCTACTAGAGAGTTCTTCTATTTCATTTGAGAGGAGAAAATTACCTATTGCATTTGCTAAGGTGCTTTGTTCATCATCTGAATGTGCTCAAGGTTATCAGAGGTTTCTGGGTTTGTGATCTGTGCACAAGTAAAGCCAATTCAAAGTCTGAGAGAGATTTTGGGCAGTGATAGACACAGTATTGTCCTCCACTGCAGATACCTGATGTGAGGCAGTAGTTTTCAGCGTGGCTTATTCTGTCCTGTGACAGGGAAATTTGTTGCTGTGTGCATGCTCCTTCTGCCAGAATGAAAGTATTAAATGTGGGACTCCAAGTCCTGCTCACCCATTTGTAAACAGCCCCTAAGGAGGAGTGATAAGGGTTACTAATGTTTCAGCCAATTTAGTCTGACTTGTTCACAGTGTCCCTAATCCATTTCTAACCACAGTGAAGCACAGCTCTTCCAGCCTGAAAGGCCAAGTACTGTGTCCAGTGAAATTGCAAAGATAACTGTTCTCCCAAGCTACGTTTACATCATAAATTTCAAAATGTATCGCACATTTACTTTTTATATTTTATGTTATGGCATAAAAAGAACACAACCTAACTACTGGGGCTTCTGGTTCCCCGTGTGTGAAGCAGAGGAACAGGCACACAGTGATGTGAAAATGCACAGAAGAGGAGTGATGTGTTTGCCTTAAACACTTCAATGTATTGGCATATTGCCTGTTTCTGCTGTACCAACAGAGTTTTTGTCAGGGTAAGGGCAAAGGGAGTAAGCAAAATAAACTGTCTACATTATGCATATGGTTAAATAATTATTTGTATTGATTCTCAGAGCATTTGTGTTCAGCAGAAGTGTAGTATACTACCATTATGCATTGCATTCTATTTTATCAGAAGGTGGGAATAAAAAGCAGGAGAAACCTTCCTCCTCCCAGCTGAGCATCTCCTGGGTGCCTGGTGAACCTGGCATGTAGGAGGGAAGCTGAACACACTGATGTGGGCTTCTCCTGCTCCAGGGATGATTTCATCCTGGCTAAAGACAAGGCTGAGTGCTGTGTGGAACAGTAAGTGTTTAACACAAGAGAAGGAGGAATAAACAACTATCACGGTAATTAAGTGGCCCAGAAAAAAATTACTGGACCTTACTCCATCTTTTTCTTTCAATGGCTGCCTCATCTTATCCCATGTCTGTTGTGGTTGTTGCCAGTGTCATTCCTCTTAGTTTTAAAAGTTTTGAAATTTTATAATAGACTCAATGAAAAACAAAAGAGAACTGTGTCACTTCCCTCCCTTGTGCTGTTGCCCACACTTCCCTCCTCATGGTTACTATTGAGGAGTCAGGTCCTTTGCCACCCTGATGGAAATTTGCTTTGATTTTCCATCTCGATCCTCCCCAGTACCTTTGGGGTTTTTTGAGAGATTGTGTTTGTCAGCTCCCATGAATGGGAGGTTACCAGAAAGAATAACCAGGGGTGAAAATGCCTATATTCTCGGGGAAAACCATTACCCATGGACAGAAATGACCTCTAGTTGGTATCTGCAATGGTGAGTCACGTGGGCTGTTAAAATCAATCCATCCATTCTGCAGGCTACACGTGTCTGAGGACATTTCTTCAGAATGGTAAGAAAAGGTTTTCTGGATTCATTGAATAACTGAATCCACCAGTGTTTCACCTCCAGATGCAAGCAAACCCCTTTTCTTGGTGTTCATAGAGACACTTCTGCTGCTATATGAGGTTGAAATGCTGCCTCTTCAAGAGATTGAAGGTCTGACAGCAGCAATCAGTGGTATAAAAAAATGAAGAATGATTTTCAAGACTCATCCATCCCTAAGCTTCTCTCAGTGACATCCCTGCTCTCTCTTTAGGAAGCATCTCTTGATAAACACATTTTTTCTCCTGCTGTTGACAGCTCCTTTTACTGCAAAATCTTTACTTTCAGGAAACTTACTTGTATATTGTTTTGAGCTCTTAATCCTGATGAAAACCAATGAGATAAACTGATGCTCCCTAATTTGATGGGCACTCAAAATGTGTAGCCTCCTGCTTTATTTATATCTACTTCTCCCAAGTTCCCTGGGAATTGTGGCCACCTTGTCCCAAAATATGCTCAGCTTCAGAGGATGGACTGCACTGATTTCCTGGAGCCATAGGGGCTCGGGGTAAGACCTTCTCATGACACTGGCCAGTTCAGAAAAGCAAAGTGGCCAGATTATCAGTGAGGTGACAGTGATTTTCAGTCACACTGGGAATCTCCAGAGGACTCTGTGTCCTGCTGCCTAGGAGAGCTGTCCTCAGAAAGGTGGTGGAGGGAGGGCAGTAACAGGAATTGTCCTGTCTGTAACAGGAGAGTTTTGAGAGGAGATCCTTGAAGACACCCTAGTTTGCATGTCAGTCTACACCAGCCTATAATTTTAATGGCTTAGGCTGGTTGTATTCAGAGGTGTTTACAGGTGAGTGAGGTCTTACGTACAACAGGGATGTGTAAACACACATCGGTAATGTGCAGTAAAACTCAGTATTTATTTTAAAAATAAAAATGGCAGAGACAACTGCAGCAAGTTCCCCCACTTGCATTTGAATGGCCTTTTTATCAGGTTTTGGTATCTCTGAGGTTTTGCTTTTCTGAGTAAGTCCTTGAGAGCACTGACACTTCAGGAAGCAATATGGATTGTCAAGGTTGAATGTAGGAGCAGCCATTATTGTGTCCTTCTCTTTGTGCCCCTTAGTTATCCTACTCTCATTTACCAAGTAAGTAGACTTGAATTCAAAGAACTTGGGGTTATTTAAAAGATAAGATTAGAATCTAGAGATGTCTAGAGAATACATTTCTTAGGGCAGGAGATACTTTCTGTTCCTATGCCATAGAGAACTTGGTGGAGAGGTGGCATATTTAGAGATGCTAATAATTCTTTTCAGAAGCTGGAGGAGGAAAATCAGATGGTGGTTTAGTTGTGAGTAGTTTGTCGACCTTGGCATGTGATTTCTCTGTAGAAGACCCCATCTGTATCAGTGAACATACAACAGTTCTATGCAACATCCTCAAGATGGAAGACCCACACCAAACAATATGGCATTAAATTGAGAAAAACAGTTCAAGGAGCAGCTTATAGGCCATAAATCTTGTTTAAAATATTCTAATAGATGCCTGGAATAAACACCTTGTTAAAAGGAAAAAAAAAGTTTATTTAGAAGGAAAAAAAACCCAGTCATTCAGGTAAGAGAGTGTTTTAAAAGATGCTGTTGGGAGTAATAAAGATGTATTTAAAATGTGAATAATATGTAAGAATGGGAGAAAAAAAAATTCTAGTAGCTGAAATGTAAAGCACAGCAGATGGATTGGAAGAAATTGCAAGACATGGTTTCCTGAAGGCCTAAAAGCTGATGATGGAAAGCTTCCCAAATCCTGGTGAGGCAGAGAGCCTGCAGGATGCCCGGGGGGCTGGGGTAGGAGTGGAGGAAGGGATGTGAGGGAGCATCGTGGGCAGGTGCAATGAATCTCTGCACAAGAGTTCAAGGCAGAGATGAAACCATGCTGAGACCTCAGCAGAAATGTTTTTAAAGCAAATCAATAAAATTTACAGTTACAAATTGCTGGGCTCAGATGCTTGTGCCCTAAAACTCTCAGAGGATCTGGAGTGTAGAGCTGATGAACTATTTCTGGCAGTATGGAGTGTTTAAATACATCTTAGTAGCAGACAGGAGAGAGGCAAACAATGCCAATCTTTAACAGCCCCTAAGGAGGGGGGTGGAAGCCTCAGTTCTGCATCCAACATAGAAACAGGAGAGAAAGGGAAGGAAGGACTCATGCTTTGGGATGATACTGTGGGAAAGAGGAACAAGAATTTTGTAGGAGCACCCTCTGCCCTAAGAGCCAAGGCAAGTGCACAGGACTGTTCTGCCATACGTCACTTGTGGATTTTCTAGCAAAGTCCTTACCAAATTCTCTTACTGACTTGAACTTTTATGTCACAGAAGAGTTAGTAATAAAACCACATAAAAGATGAGAAGCAAAGGTGGGAACTAATAATTTAGTTATTCCAGGAAAAACGGTGTTGGAGTGTGTTTGAGATGTTCATAAACAAAGGAAAAAGATGAAAAAATGAAGCCAAGAAAACAACTCTGCTGATGCCCAGAGCTGACTGCCGAGGGGTGAAGGAGGATCCTGCAATCCTGGATGGCTGGGCAATAAAACCACAATGAAATTCAGCAGCAATAATGCAAATTAATGTGTAGAGGGGAGAAATTTTTCTAACTTTTTGCATGGTAGGCTCTAAGTGCACTGCTACTATGCAAGGGAGAGATCATGGAATCATTCTGGATTGTTCTCTGGGTACTGCATGAAGTTCATCAGCAAGAAGGCCAAGTAAAGCATTAGGGATTATAGAGGACACATAAAGAATAAAAGAGGAAACGTTATTATGCAGTTGTAGAAATCAGATTTTAGAAAACCATCCAAAAATCTTGGATACCATGCTATGCTCCCTCAAAAAAGGTGAGATAGAACTAGAAACACTGGTAGTCAGAAATTTTAGTATTTGCTTTATAAATGTGATGCACAAAAAAGTAAATATCTGTCTTCTCAACATCTAAATCTTGAGGCCTGAGTCACTCAAGATTGGCTTGAAATGTTTCCAAGAGAATATATTAATAAGAATTGGCTTACACCAAGAGTAAAAAATATTCAGGTGTTACAACTCTTATTAAATTAAGTGAAAATTCAGGGAGAGTTGATCTGAGAGCATTGAATATTTTTCCAGAGACAAATCATGCATTTTTAGCCAAAACACATTTTTGGGTTTGTGCATTTTTTACCAAAATGTATCACCAAACAGGCCTGAAGGATCTGTGTGAGGTGATGCGTGGCAGGTAAGTGAGGAGAACTGGCACAGCTGGCATTGCACAGAGATCTTTGTTAAAGATGACAGGAAGGACTTGGTTTGACAGGAGCTGTAACCTACTAATTGTGGCATTTTCCCTTCACCTTCTGATGGTCTAGCACCATTTTCCTTGCTGTTTTTTTTTCCCCAAACACAGTATTTCAGCTCCTGCTAGGTCAGGCACAAGTGACACAGTGATACTGCTCCCTGGAGTGTCACTGTTAGAGGGTCTAATCCCTCGTGTAACATCACAGTAAATGTCAAACTACTTCACTGACAGCCAAGGGTGTTCCCAGGGTCATTTCCACACCTTTCAACACTGTGCTGTGCTAAAGTCTGACTTCTGTGTCAAAATAAAACAGGAGTAAAAAAGCAGCAGAGTGGTCATTGCTCTATACAATGGCTGATAAGCCAATTGAGGTTAATTAGCTTTAGCTTTAATTAAGGTTTATATAAGCCAATAAAATTCTAGGTTATAAACCACTGTTTAACACTAGAATATATATTTCTTTTTAATTTCATTTTGTTGATTTGCTTGGTATGAATTAGAAGGAATCCTCAGTTCTGGCATGGAATTATATGATAAACTACACATAGATGAAGCAAATTAGAAGTTAATACAGCATTAAATAATTTGGAATGTTTTCCATTACATAAAAATGGCTTAATTAAAGAAAATGACACATTAAGCCTGGAATGAAATGCATCTTGGATATGTGTTCTCCTGATTTGTACCCAAGGACTGGAGCACAGCAAGAGTCCTGCAGGTGAGTGGGTGACTTAAATTGTCTGCACTGAAGGGAGAGGATGCTGTGGAACTGCTACCTTTATATATATATATATGTGTGTGTATTTATACTTGTCAAGAAAGAGAGGAGTGTGTTTCACAAATGTATTCTAGGGAAAATGGAGTCTGGTATTTTGTAGCCTGTGAGATTTGGGTTGTGTTATTGCAACTGGATACATAGAGGAAATCAAGGATTTTTGACATTGGATCCAAAGTGAAAAAAACCCCAAAATGCTGTAGATTAAGTTATTTTTAAAAAATCATTAAAAGTCTAATGTATTTCTTAACCATGGGAGAATGGTTATAATTTCTTCATGTCTGTGCCATGAGAAAATTCTACAGCTTCTTACAAAAATTCAAAGAATGATCACAAGACTCTTGGCTTTTGCCCTCTTATAGTTTCTCAGGGAAAGGCCTGGCTAAAAAAGCAGTGAAAATTACCATATTTTATTGTTGGCTTCCTAGCTAAGGACAGTTCTGAGGTTGAAATTAGGCTGCCTGAAGACACTAACCCTGTTCAAAAGTTGTACAATCATTGAAAGATTTTTTTTAAATTTATTTTTTTCTCCCCAGGAATAGAAGTCTTTGATTCTGTAAAATTTTAGGATGATTCTTATAGTGCAGGGTTGCAATCAGTCATAAAATGGCCTTCAAACATGCCCTCCCTCCCTACAAGGCACCTGGGGAGGCTGGATGAGACTGATCTCTCTGTGCACAACTGAGAAATGCCCAGCTAACTTAAACTGACTTTTGTAAATGGAACTCAGGGATACAGGCAAGACAAATCTGAAATTGCCCAACAAAACTAGAAAGTGGGAGCATGAGAGAGAATTGAACCTCACAAAGAACAGTGGATACAATGAATTGTTCAAACCCCTGATTTTCTGTATAGAGCCATTTTCAGAAATGTGTCTCAACCTGCATCTAACATAACTGACAAAATGACATAATTAAATGACATGTTTTAAAGGTTTTAGATACCCTTAGAACTGTTTTTAGAATAAGAGTATGTGTGTGGAAAGCTGAGTCCCCAGCAATAGGTTTCCTACTGCATCCAGTTCATGCTCATTTCTTTCACATACAACCTTAGGGAGATTTTTAGTGCAGAAACTGCAAACTCTTGTGAATTATGAATCTTTTCTTTATTCTCTTGCTCATTTAAAATATTCTCTCAAGCAGTTCATAATGTTTATTTGGCTTTGTTTTGATTATTAAAGTTTCTAACATTTCAATACATTAGAGAATGGGTAAAGCTCTTTTCTCAGTGCAGTGAGAGAGCATAAATTAAATGAGATGTGGAAAGTTTATCTTTTGCTTTGTGAATCTGTTCATTTGCAATGGCTGAATTAGTTCATTTTGCATGTTGATAGAATGTCTTGTTCAATCTTGGAAACCACACACAGTATCTTTTTTCATTTATAGAAGGTGGCTTGTGCTGTGCACACCATTAGTTCGAGGGGAAGATGGTATTGAGCAGGGAAAGGGACAGGGACAGATTCTGATTTGGCTTCACTTTGGATTGTACATTTGAATCCATCTGCCTGAGGAATTGCTCTGGATTTTTACTGTAATTCATAAAGTAAGACTGCAGTGAATCTATTTGCTGATTTCATACGATTCTCTGAATACTTTCCCTCTCTGAATGACTCTTACCTATTTTAGTACTGCAGGTCCCTCTCTGGCTCTCCTTGACTGGCTCTTCTACTTATTTTGCATCAGATTTGACTCTTATTTCTATTTTCCTACCCAGGATCCCTCAGAAATACACTTCTTCACATTTCCCCCGAGTTTGATTGAGTCAGTCATTACCAAAACAGACAATATTTCTACTGGGTGCTTAGAGGCATTCTGAGAACTGTGATGTGCAAAACATAGGTAGAAAGAAAAAAAACCCTTAATTACTTATTTAAGTTTGACCTAGTTGGGTTATTATCCTTTTTGTTTAGTATTTCCATATATCTTTATCTGTTCACCTGTATATATCCCCCCATATAAATATAGTCTGTCTGTCTGTCTGTCCATCTATCTATCTACCTCCTGTTTATTTGATCTAGTCAGCATTGTTATCTGTGTCAAATATGGGCAGCTGCATTTGCTGTTGCAAGGAAAATGTTTTACAGTTTTCCTGGTGTCCTTTGCCTTTGTTTCTTGCTTTATAAGCTCTTTGAAGCTGCATCATCCTCTCTGACCTGCTGACACAAAGTTTATTGACAGCCTACCTAAAGGAAAGGCTGATGGATAACAAGAACAGGAGGAGGAGGTATAAGTTTGATGGATGATTTGGGTCTCAAAAGCCTGTGGTCAGTCCAGCAATTGCCTTTGTCCATTTGAGTTATTCAGGAATCAAGCTGGTCTTTTCCTTTCCTCAAAATTAATAAATCTGTAATAATAAATCTAAGAAGTTTGTATTGTGACAAATGTGCTTGCAGGGAGTGTGCTGGAAGGTGGGACAGGGCCAGCTGGGCCTGGGCTCGGTCACAGAGAGGAAAGGTGACCTTTGCAGCTCTTCATCTCCAGTTTCACCCTTGTGTGCTTTTGTAGTTGTCATAGGTGTTTTACACAGGCACTGAAGACAAATCACATTTCCCACAGCTCTTTCTAGAAGACAGTTCTGATGGAGACTTGTGCCAGTCCTAACAGGAATACTTATGGATTTTTTTTTCTTTTCAATAGAGTTTAATTCCAATTTACCAGTTTAAATATATAAAACAATCACTCAACAATTTAAAGGATGCAGCATGAGGGACCAAAACCTCTGATTTCTGTATTTCTGAAGGACCTCTGCTCACCAGGATGTCTAAACTCTTGCTCCATATTCACATTTCTTTCCCACTGACTCGAATTTTTTCTCATTAGTTATTGTAACTTCATGGCAATACCTGGAATTTGTTCATACAGCTCCCACTGGTCATGCAGGGCACTGGGAGGGGCCCAGGGAGTGCAGAGGAGCATCTCGGGCTGCCTGGGGTACTTCTGCATGGGCTCAGGGGGTGCGAGTGGGGTATGTTGTACAGATTCCCTCATTTGCTTCAGAATTAGGGTTTACTGTGGAGTTTCTGTCCAGCTTCTTGTGGACCTGTTGGTTTTTCCAGCTTTTACAGAGACTGGGCAACTGAGAGGCGTTTTAAAATATTTTATTCCATTATCAATTTCAATGAATAATGAGACACAGAGTGTCAATAGTGAGACACTCTCTCAACAATGTCATCTCTATTCCATGGCCTTCCTAAGTCAGCACATGAAATAGTTACCCTCGCAGCCCTCTGGAGTTATTAGGTTAGCCCAGGTCTGAGAGAGCTTTGGGGGAAATATTTCAGGGTTAATGCAAAAGATTGCAAAAGAGACTTTAACCCCTGATGTGGTCTAAGATGTTTATTCCTGGAGATTTCCAGGGGAAAAAGAGGGAAAGAGGGCGAACAAGGAAGGAACAGGGCACTATCTAGACTCCTGTTCAGGAAGAGATGATTTCCTTCCAGAAAGGAAGGAAGGGTATTACGAACATGGTTACAGCTACAGGGGTCTCTGTGGGGGGAACCATTTTCCAGAGCAATGCAACAAGCACACCTTATCTTAATGTTTACATACAGATGTACAAGACTGTATGAGCTTCCTGTCAAGTTTTAAAAATTCTTTACAAACCCATTTCTCACATGGACCCACAAGTGAAAACATCAGAAAAGTTTCTTTCAATTTTTCCCTTTCTCAGCCTCCTTCCCATGCCTCTGGTGCCTGTCCTCCTTTCTGGGGAGAAGGGGTAATTCAAAGGTGAGGCTGGAAGGTGTGGGGAGGCCAGTGTGGAGGTCACTGGCCATGGCAGTGCCAGTCACACGAGAGGAAAATAGCAGAAACCTGGGCTGGGGAGACAAAGAGGAAATTCACAACTCTTGGGAAGGCTGCATGGCAGAAATGAGATAGGAAAGGCAAGAATGTGCTGCACAGATGCAGCCTTCCCCCTGAGCCTGTGGGAAGCCATTGCAGAATCTGGGAAGTGCTGAGGGAATTCCCAGCACCATCCATCACAGGAGAGCAGGAGCACAGAGCTCTGAGCTGAGCTGAGAGCAGGCTGAGCTTTCTATCATGCATGGACAGGAATCCAGCCTTGGCTCTTGGACAGCTCTTCCCCCTTTCTTCCCTCAATTCCAGCTGTGCTCAGATTAAAATTCTCACTCTCAAAAATATAACAAGGAAGTCATGGTTATTGTCATCCCCCCAAAGGCAGATAATTTATGCAATGATGAAAATATTTCTAAGTTTAAAATCTGACTTTTCCTTTGCTGCTGCCTGGGAGTGGAGGAGTGGAAATGCTACCCTGGCTTGGTTTGCCTGGAGCCCTTCCCAAATCCAAAGGTGTGGCAGGATTTGAACTTTGGCAATTTTTTTAATCTATTTTTTTTTGCATCATTTTTTATGGTTCAAAACAAATCACGTTCTGACACTGTCCTTTATGCCAACAGCACAGGATCCCAGAAAATTACTTTCTGCTATAAAACTGACCCAAGAAATTTATTAGAAAAACGGGAAGGGTACTAGACCTACATCTAGTTTCTCTCTTTTAATTTTTTTCTGAAAAGTAACAAAAAATAATTAATGGCTTAGTTCTCTGTCTCACTTCAGTTTCTGTAAAGGTTTACAGAAGCAGCCCCACTCAGATTCTGATTTAATCAGGCTGCATGCAGAAACCACACCTGTAAGCACAAAATTTTCTTTCTAGTCAGCCAGTCGAGGACTATGCTTCCAAAGACACTATTTTTGGTCCTTCCCACCTAACATCTATTTTTAGAAAGAAAATTTTAAAGGTCAGTTGCTGCAGCCTTTCTTTACCAGCCTCCCTAGAGGCTCTAAATGCCTCTGATGACCCTCAGCCCTAAGACCTGTTTGAAAAGGGAGGTGCCAAACACTGATGGAGCCTTTGAACCACACTTGCTGTCTGTAAGCCAGGAGTTAACCTTTCAGAGGTACACTCTGAAATTTCTTATTCTGTTTGAATTATTTTACTAATGGGCAAAATAATTTAACCAGAAAACGTGGAGAAGGTCTTTTTTCATCCCAAGGATGGCTGGACATGGGAGCAGGAGAACTGTTGGAGCCACAGAGCTGGTGGAGTCTCCTTCCCTGGAGCTGACTGGAGAAGACCCTGGGAAGCTGCTTTGCAGGGACTGCTTCAGGCAGGAGAACAGCTAAAAAGACTCTGTGCTGCTGGCAGATCTAAGAGGCACGAGCAATCTGCTAGATTTTTTTTTTGTCTCCTTCATCCCCTCAGACAGGTCTGTGCATTTCTAGAGCCAGCAGGAAAGACCAAAGCAAGGCAAACCCTGTGGCAGCCCCAGTGTGATTTAACAAGCCACTCCCAGGCACTGATGACAGGGCACTGCTTCTTATTTCCAGTTTCACTGTGAGGAGGAACAAAGCAAAATATCATGGTATTTGTGACTTGCAGAACACTGAATTAGCATCCCAAGGGCAGCAAAAGAGGTTGTTCATAGAGGTTGTTCACATAATTCCTGTGATTTTGAGATGCTGGTCTCCAAGGGTAGGCCACTGCCACCTGAAAAACTGCTGTGGCAGGGCCATGAATGTCACTGTCCCAGGGGTGGAAATGGGGCACATGTGCACCAGCACACCCCAGCTGTGGAGCCCAGGGGAAAGGTGACACAGCCAGTGGATACAGGTGAAGCAACACAGCCTGTGGCCACTTTGAGGCTGCAGGAAGAAGAGCAGCTCTCAGGTGTGCTCAGGAATGGGAATAAAAGACGAAATCGCAGTGTTACAATGACATGATCATTAGTATTTGCCCATCTTTGGGGATTTTAGAAGTGTTTTATACCTTTAGTAGTGTTGTGCTGTCAGATGTGAGACCTCAGTGACTCTCTGGGGTGTTACAATGCACACCGTGGCTTCTGCTGTTCTCAAGGCTGATTAGTTGAGGGCTGATAAGCACTGATAGGCACTGCAGCCGTGGGGTAAACATTAAAATCTGTTGAGATGCCATAACTTAGCCTTCTGATAAGCCCACAATCTGAAAGCTTTTGCATGCAAAACCAGTTTACTGCACACAATGACTGATAGGAATCACCTTTCTCACTTAGTGCTCTGTGAAAGATTTTCTGTGCGATAAATTGTTGGGATACTGCAAGGAGGGATTCGGGGAGCTCTGACACATCCTGGGTGGGGTTGTTGTGATGGCTCTTGTCTCTCCCACACTCTGCCTTGTTAGGTAGCTCTGTTGGCATTGGTGGTGACCTGGCTCACTCCTGACACTGGAAGTTAGATTTTCTAGTGTGAAATGGGACCCTATGTCCGTCTGTAAAGCATGCTGATGTCTGGAAGAAAAACAAAAAACAAAAACAAGCAGTCAAATAAAGAGAATGTACATGATCAATACAAGGTCATCATTTGCTCTGCAGGAAAAAAATAGGCAATCTAGATTCTTTTGCAGAAATACAGAAAATAGCTCAAATTGCACAGGTTTTGGATTGAGGCTTCTTCAGTGAGTGCTGTGTTTGACTGACAGGTGTAATTTAAAAGAAGAGAGGATGCTATAAATATTTTTAAAGACAACATAGCTCCATCTCTGAGTATAGAGGTCACTCTGCCTCACAAACTGCATATAAAGATGCATGTCCTTAGGAGACAGTAAGTAAAGTAGAAGGGAAGCTTTTATCTCTCCAAACCATTAAACACAATGACAAAAATAAGAGTTGCTCACATAATACCTTACAAGTGGAAAATGGAAGAGCACTTAAAATGATGTTGTATGATATACACACGGTGTATGCTAAAACAATGACATTAAATTTACCACTCTTTTGGTAGTTAATTTAATCAGTCCAGTGTAATCAGTTTAATTATCAGGGATTCCTGAAATGTTTTGGTGTTTTTGTTGATAGATGTGATGAATGATATTTTCAAATGTTGGCTTGTTAACTTTAAAGATGCTCTCACTGAGCATCTCTGGCTGAGCTACTTGCTTTGTGATGCTGTGCTGAATCTGCCCCCCAAGGCTTTATCCCCCACAGAGATTCTGCATTAGGCAGCAGAGTCTCATGATGAAAAGCAGAGCTCTCCAAGGAAAAGATATTATAATTTACCACATGAACAACCAAGTTCACTCACAGGGCATTGCTTACGGAATCCTGTGGAAAATCCTGACAAAATCAGCACACAACCTGTTAGAAAGGCTCAGTCTGAGGAATGGGATCACAGGAATGTAAGCCTGGCTTTCCTAAGCAGAGCTGACAGCTGCTGGGCGATATGAGGCCAGTTTGTTCTGAAGCCCTGAAAGCCCAGTGTGGCTGACCCCCTGCTCACCACCAGATGGTCTGTGTGTGCTGCAGCCCCCTGACAAAAGACTGAGGAAGACCAGGAGGTTTCACCAATTGAAATTTAATGAGGAGTGAAAAGAACTAAGTACAGGTTTGAAAGATGTTTGCCTGGTTCTTTTTTTTTTTTCCCATCTTCAAAACGACCTTGCATTTTTAATGTCTGCAGATTAACACCAGTAATGAATCCCAAGTGTCTAATGTACATCAAGGCTGGGTTCAGGAAACATTAAGGGATACCTAGGAAGACTCATAGATTTTACACAGAGAGTACAGTAATGATCTTGCAGACAAAAATTAATGATTTAAGAAAAAGCAGAAATGTTGTTCTCATTCCCAAGGTTAGGGAAGATAAATCAGAAGCAGTTGCTTTCCCCAATTGCTTGTTTTGGGATAAGAAACTTGATATAGCTGTAATGATAAAACATGGAAAGACTTGGGACCTGCATCGAGCCTCATGAAATTCAGTGACTGCTGGCTGCTGGCAGCAGGGTGCCTTGGCTGCACTTTACAGCCAAACAGGGGGGCTCAAGCCTGAGAGAGGTACTGGGGAATATTGAATTGTTAATATGGAAACACAGACGTGGCTGTTGTGATGAAACACCACTCTTCAAGCTCCACTGAACAAAATGCTTCCATTTCAGAGTAGGAAGAGGTGGATTTGGGAGAGGGACCATCCACTGGTGCATTTGAATGGCTCAGAGGCTGATCCCAGCTGAAGCAGACAGGAGTTATCACCGAGCTGTTCAAAAGGAGCTTGATTTGAAGGTGCTGACACCCAACAAATTGAGGTCTAAGGATGCTCATTAGAACCAAGGACCTCAACAGGAAACCCAGTCAGAGCCAAATGAAGAGGTGGTAACTGACAGGAAATTGATTCAAAGGCAACTATAGAAACTTGGAGATGTGGCTCAAAATATTTTTTCAAAGTTATGTAAAGATTGTTTAGAAGTTCCAAAAGAAGATTTGTTTGGAACAAATTAGTTTAATTTTTTAAAAAAATCATTTTGCTGTGAAAATTATAGATAGAATGTATAGGAAGAATATAGATATAGACAGAATATATAGAAGAAAGTTGGTGAGAGAGATAATAGAGTAATGAAATATATGATCATATTTGACCAGTGAGTGCTTGAGGTCCCATCTTGTGGGCTTTATCAAATTGTTAAAAGTAAAATATTTTAGGAAATGCTACAATTTGGAATGAAATTGCATATTCTATCTATAATTGGAATTAAAATGATGCCTTCTGGGCAAATTTTGAGGAATGTGAATATCAATCAATAGGTCTGCTCCCATCCACACCTGCTGTAGGCTGTGTCCTCTCTCTAAACCAGCAAAAGCTGCATTCTTTGCAGCATTGAAAAACTGTGTTGTATGAAGTGTGGGAGCAGCTACAGAATACTCCTTGAAGCAGCAGGGTGTTGTACAAAAAGTGTGATCTTTTCTCCAAGTTCCATGAGCTCTGCCAGTGGGGTGGGAGCGCTGTGGGGAGCAGCCAAGCTGGGATGAAAGGTGCCTGGAACAGGGCTCTGCTCCTAAAGGGATTGCTTCTGCTTCCCTCAAAGCCATCATCATCTGGATATTCTCCTTCTTTCCTGTGATAGCTCTGGCTTAGCTCTGCTGTGGAAGAGAGGGGATTTCCTTGGCAACTCCCTGAGCTCTTTGTGGTCTGGGAAACCACGAGGGCACATCCCAAGCGATGCCCAGGTTGTACATCCCAGTTTCTGTGCTGTGAAGGACCTGCTCTGAGGAGGAGGGGGAGCTGAGCAAAGGTGTGGAGCCAGGGCCCACAGCAGCCCAGGCAAGTAAGCATTTTTTCCTCCAGGAACCAGGCTCAGACTCACCCAACCCAGTGTTTGTGTCCTTGCCAGTCTGTGCATCCTTCTCCATCCAACAGCACCTCTGCTTCTACAGACCTGCACTGCCATTGTGGGCTACTGTAATACACTGGTTTTTAGTGTTTAAACCTTTCTTTGCCTCTCACTTTTCCCACTATTGTAACCTTACACATCAATAGTTAAACACTTAAACACAAAGTGACTCTCCAGAAGCTTTAAGTAGGTAATAAACTTAATTCTAATTCTTTTGTTTGCACTAACAGAGCAACTATGTTTGCACTATGTGTGAAAAGGCATTTCTCAGCAACGGGAGACTGAACTTTCTGCTCTGGCCCAGGAGGAGCATTCTTAAGTGTCAGCAACATGAAAAGGGATGCAGGTACCCAGCCCTTTCTTGCATTCATGAAAATCTCATTTTAGTTATTTAGTCTGATCAAGATGCTATGAATTGCTTAAACATTCCTTGCACACAATTTTATGTCAGTCAAGAAAGACACTAAAATCTGTGTTTGCAGCTGGTGGAGTATGTTGGATCAAAACCTTTCAGTGCAACCTTTAGGTTTTTTTTTCACCTGCAGTTTACACTGGACTCATCAGCGCCATAACTGAGAAAATGTTAGTTCAGATTGTATAGCCACCACTTCATACATACTGTCCTCATTCTTTCTCATGGTCCCTTCCCCAGTGTCCTGGCATCACTTTTTATTTTTTTTTTATGTGAGGCATTGAATGAATAATAAAAAAATCCTAGGACAGGTGCAGTTAAAAGATTAGGAAGTGCTAGGATTTTATATTGGCAAAAATAAATTATTGAAGCTGATGTATAATCATATAGGAAAAGACTAATTTTCTGTCAATTTAATGTAGTAACAGCAGATAATGATACATCTTAGAGTTCTCAAGTGGAGCAGGAGGGTGTTTATTCTTTTGTGACAGGTGGTGCCATGGCCAAGCCTGGGTGTATTGCATAAATATTGTTAGCATCAAGCATATCTCAGAGAAGCAGCCAGATGATGAATCATCCACTTGGAGAAGTCCCAAGCCACCATTTATCTTTATTTACCTGCCTTTCTTACAGGCATTTGGTGCTTTTGCCTCTGCTGAGAAAACTATATTATATACAATCCCTCTTTTTTTTTTTTTTTTTCCTTTATTCATTTTTACTATGTTAACAGGAAAAAGGCTTGGCAAGGAACTAGGCACCTCCAAGACAGAAATTCTGTTCTACAGCCAGTTAGAGAAATTGCCTTTGGAAAAAAAATTGAGAAAAAAGAAAGTATTTAAAAAATTATTTCAAAGCCTGAGAGATAACAATTTAGAATCTTTTGTGTTTAGAATAATTTGTGTTCTTTCCTTACTCAGACCCCAAGAGAGTTTTGGAGAGTAACTGGACTCAATAACTATAGGAAGCCTCATATACTTTTCTAAATTTATAGCAGCATGGTCTGGATGGTTTGGTACAAGCATTGAGAGTCACCCTGGGTGACAAGGGATGCCATAAATTGCCTAATAGCTTGGGGCATCAAATTAAGACAGGGAAAGGCATTTTGTCCATATAAAACCCCAGCAATAAGTGATCATGGGTTTATGAATGGCAGCAGAGGCAGAAGTGCTCAGTATGGAGAAGGTGGAGTTACTTTTGCTTCCCCTGAGGATCAGGAGGAGCTTCACTGTCCCCAGGGAACTGCTTGTGACAGCAGGCAAGGTGCAAATCATCAGGAATGAAAATACTGCCATGGCTACAGCCTGGCCCCCAGAATTCAGCTTAGAAGTGCTCCAAAGCTGGATCATAAAACTGTTTTTTGAGGTGAAAGCCTTCCTTGGATTGCTATTATGGAGAAAGCCTCTTAAATGTCAGTCAAGAGAGAAAACGATAACTTAAGCTCTTCTCAGTGCTTAATTCTAATTTTGAACTGGTGTCACTGAAGGATAAATGGCTTGAAGCACAGCTGAAATCATGATACTGTAGCCTACTTTTAAGAGAGATGCAAGAAAATAGAGGTTTTCAAGGGTTATCTCTCCTTTTGTGGGGACAAATGTAATTTCTTGAGAAAATAACCATGTTTTGTTTTCTTACCATTGCACCTATCTTAGACTGTGACCTTGGGGTATATTTTGTATTATCATACCTTCCTTCTTCCTGGAAACAACTAAAGATAGAGGAGGTTGGAGACATTTTCACCAGTTGAGACATGCAAAGATGGAATCAGATATAAACTAGAAAAAAAGTCAGTTGTGTGTCAGAGAACATAATGCCATTGAAACCAGAACTCCAGAACTCGTGGCTCCCTTATGGTATTTCTAGAATTAAAATATCTCATTGCACAGCTCATGGACTTCTTCCAGTACCACCACCATGAATGCAGAGCATTTGCTCTTTGTAGATAAATTCAGTTAACCTGAGAGCAGAATGCATCGTCCTAGGAACAAGTAGTAATAAAACTAATAGTAATGAGAGTGAAATCATATTTTTTTTCCTTTTTAACTGACAGTGCTTCATTCCCTTAAGGTACAACCTAAGTCAAGAAAGCCCCTTGCTCCTAGCCCTGAAACTCCAGGAGATTATCATTAAAATGCAGCACATCTAAATCTGTAGTTGAAAGAACTTCTCACGCACTAAAAAATGAGATTCTGGTAGATGGAGAAATCTGGGAGGAATTGGCAGCACAGTTTTCAAAAGGCAGAAAGGCTGATCTGTTTTCTGACTGTGCTTAAATCTGGATTAAAGGCAGTATGAGGTGTGTGTGCTGGTTTAGACCAGGCCTGGGCTGTGCATGGGACTGGCCATGGGCAGGTAGGGATGAGTCAAGGAATTCTGGGCAAAAGCCATCCACCAGCAGCTTGTGCCACTTCTGGATGTTCACTTCAATGAACCGATGAACACTTCGGGTGTTCAGTGGCAGCATTCACTCATTGTGGTGTGCAGGGACCCAGCACTGTCTTTAAAGATGAGTTTTGGTGCCTTGAACAAAAGCAAGCGCTTCACAGACTGTGCTTGTAGCAGTGCTAAGCTTATTTTGTCTCAGAAATTATCTAGAAAAGAGCCTTTTCTTGTGCTGGCACATTTTTTTTTTAGTTTTAGAAGTTGGTATCCTTTTTTTTTTGCCATTTGGTGAGCCAAGCAATACTTGCTCACTGATTTTATGTACAGAGAAATTCAATATATATTGGGATTTAAAGTTTGTTTTCTGCTTTTGCTAAATGACAGATTACTTTCTGTTATTTCATTTAGCTCTACATCCGCCACAGATTTACTCACTGCTGCTGTATGGCTGCTGCTTAGTTATTTTTCTCTCAGAGCTGAACACAGAAACCAGTTTTAAGTAGCTGCATAATCTGGATAGTGCACAGGAGGAACTAAACTCTGCTGGGGGATCCAGAGCCACCAGAGGGAACGAGCCATAATGAGCCATGCAGGATGAGAGAAGGTCCTTGTCTTTCTCCTGGCCTTCTGTGTCTTATGAATGGTGAAACTTGGTCTACCTTGCCCTGGATGGGTGCTCAAAACATTGATTTTCTTCCTAAGCAGTGGCTTTTCAGAGTGCTGTGGCCAGAGCTGTGCTCTGTGTCAGGGTCATTCATGCTGGGTATGCAGAGGGAAGGTCTGACAGATCAACTCCAACTCCTGAGGGAAAATTGGAATTCAATTCCAGATTATTTGGATGATGAACATGGCAACCATGAGCTAAAAAAAAAAAAAAAAAAAAAAAAAAAAAAAAAAAAAAAAAAAATAAATAAATAAATAAATAAAAAAAAGTAGAATATCCAGGATTGGTGGCCTGATTTCCAGAACTCTAGGGAGATATAGTGATGATTTTTATATCTCTGAAATGCCTCATGTAAGAGTGTGTGTCCAAGCTGCCCTCCTGCTCCTGCACAACCCTGCTGGCTTTGCATAGGGGAAGATGAGAACTCACATTTTTAAAGTCTCCAGGAGACTGCAGTGAATCAGAGCCTCTGACAGCTGGCCTGGTCAGAGCCTTTCTGTCTAAAGCAGTTCCATTTTCAGGATAAACTACCCACAGTCCTGAATGTGGCCCACATTTTTTAAACACTGCTGAAAAATGAGGAGGTGGCACAGAAGAGCCACAAAGATATTATTTGCAAAGTCTGGCACCAGAAGACAAGAGCCCAGTCTGTTGTACTGACTGCCCTTAACTTCGTAGTGAAAGGCAGAAAAGGAACCTACATATATCAGGAAAACATAAATTATACATTTGCAAAGGTGAAAAACCTCTAAATTAGACAAAAGGGGTGGGGTTGAGGGGTGGGGTTGGGTGTTTGTAGAGGTGGAAAGTGAGAAGAGGAAAAGAATTGAATGTGTGTGGAGAGAATTACCATCAGCACAGCTGTTTACAGGTGATGGTGGGTACCAGAGCCTGCCATCTCCTCAGATAACAGCTGGAAAACTCCCAGGAAGGTGAACATTAACCAAGAAAGGGTTACATTTGTGACATGCACATTCTCTGGACAGAGAGACATAATTCTGTCTCTCAGGAGAAGTACAGAGAGAAGAAGAGAAAACAATCGTTATCTCTGCTCCTTTGTTTTCCCCATGTGGAATGTGGTATGGAGATTGTTTACCTGAAGTGATTGCTGGGTGGGATTCTGGTGAAGGTTGTTTGGGTTCAGTGACCAATGGGATCCAGCTGTGGCTTGGACTCTCAGCAGAGAGTCACGAGTTTGTGAGATAGGTAAGTAAGAAGTATGTAGAATAGGGTAGTGTCTCTTTAAATAGTATATTAATGTAATATAGTATAGTTTTAATAAAGCAGATCCTTCAGCCTCCTGATCTGGAGCCAGACATCAGCATTTCTTCCCTGAGCCGGGGCTCGCCGCATTTTACTATATTACCTTTTGACCAAAAGCAAGTTATTGTGCTCAATACACAGCTGCTATGTAGTAGTTAGTCTCACAGGGAAGGTAATTTTTGGTGATTTTATGGTCCTATCAAGCCTTGAATTCCTTAGATATTCCTGTGAGAAGTTCTGCCCTCCCACTACTTCCTTGGCAGAAGCAACCCCTTAGTTCTGCTCCTCTCATCGTGGAGTTTCTGCCACGAAGACTCTGGGCCAGGATTTCTTCCAGTGAAAACAAGCACAAAACAAAACCAAATCTTTCTGAGGCTGTGCAAAGAAAAAAAAAAAAAAACAAAACAACCAGTAAATTAATTAATCATGTATTAAAGAGTTACCACTAAATATCAGTAGCAGGTGTGGGAGTATCTGAGTACAGACCTTGAAATTAAAGAGGGGGTACTGCTTGCAAATGTCCATGAGGGATGTAGCCCTTGTTCTGCCAGCAGAAATATCTCCAGCAAGTCAACTTCTGCAGCTGCAATGAGGCTCCACTCAGGTCTAAGGGTAGGGAGACAACGGGAAGGGAATGCAGAGATTTCCAGCTTTCTCCCTCACTTCCCCCTTATTTTTCAGGTGTATGAACCATATTTACCCTCCATAGCTCTCCAAGAGCTTCAAGGTTTTGTCTTTTTACCATAACCACTAAGCAATCAGTAATTTTTCCTCTTCTTCAGCACAACATTAAATATGGAAGAACTGATGCCAGCCAGCCCAGTATCATGAAACCTTAATCACAGAGCAAACCTAGAGAGAGTCCCTTTTATTGTGCTGCAGCATAGAAACCTCTGAGCCTGATCTATGGGCAGGGAGGTCAGAAGAAATATTCCTTTTGTGTCCTGGGGCTAGGAGACCATTCAGTCTTCCAGTTAGGTTGGATTCTCTCCTGTGTTCATGCAGACCACAAATGGAAGTGGTATCAAAGATGTTACAGAAGCCCTAAGGAGAATAAATATTATATATATGTCAAATCTGTCACTTGGTGTTTCTATAGAAAGTACTTTATACGTTAGAATCTGTCAGCCTTTATTGTCTCTGTTTGAGTTGGTCTCTGCAAACCCTTAAGCTAAATATTGACTTTTTGCATGAAGAATATGATGATATACTTAGGGGATGGGTCAACAGGCTGAGGAGGAAATGCAGGCTGGGCAGCAAATCAATGGTGAGGTTCTGTTCTTCAGGGCCTAGGATGAAGCCAGGCATTGTGCTTGTGAAATCATTTGCTTTGCAGTTTAGAAATGTACAGAAATTCACTATGTCTCCAAGTGTGGTTATCCCATCTTAGTGCTGTTGATACGAATTTTTTAATGCTCATTACCCTGGACTGCTGAAACCAATGTGTTTGAGTATCAAGGAAAGAAAGGTTAAGGCTTTTGAGGAAAACTGTTCCTCTACTTTTTTTTTTTTCTTTTCCTTCTCAGCAGTACATGTACTTTAAAGCAATTAAATTTCTGGGGTACATTTCTTCTCACATTCTGGGATACTTCTCATATTCCCTTCCACTCTCTGCTTGGAAAATAATATCACCTTAACTTCCTGTGAAGCAGTCTTTATTCAGCTCTAGGGGTGTGTTCATACAGACATGTGCATGTATATCTATTTGTATTTGAACAAAAATGTCTTTAGACTAATATCTCATACTAAAAGTCTACTCTGGGCATTTGCCTAATGTGCTATAACAATAGAAATAGATAAGTAGGCATAAATAATATACAGTACTGCTAAAGGCCAGTTACAGTCCCTTATCATCAGAATAGCAACCTGAAGAATTTCCCTTTGATGTGTCCTTGATTTTGGCAGAACTACATGTATATTGTCAGTCTGTGGGAGTAAATGTGTATTGTCAGTCTGTGGGAGTCAGAGCTCTTTGCTGGAGTCTAGCACAGATTCTTCAATTTCTCATTACATATTTCTCTTTTATCTACCCAAAAAAGCTGTGCCACTTGCTTCCAGCTAGTGAGGAATTAGAGTAAAATTTGTCTCCATTGTCCCTTTCCATTTTTGATGCTCAGATGGAAAAGTCACCCTTTGGCCTCATGCAATTTGCTTCATCATATTTAAAAAATCTAAGGTAATTGCAAAAGGAATTGTAATTTATTTTCCCAATGCACTAATAGGGAAGTAATAAGTTAATGGCTTTTTCAAAAAACAAAATGTAACTCCAATAGTTTGGATTTCGCAACCTGATTTAGAGTGGTTGTACATGAGAATGTACAGCACTTTCAAGAGCAGATTTAAACAGTTGCTCTGCCTGGAGCTCCAAATGCTGCATTTTTCACTAGGGAAACAGAGGGGCTGAAGGAAAAAAAGGCAAGGCTTGATCCTATTGCAGAGTGCAGTCCTGCAGCAGCCACAGAGATCTCTCTTGTGCAGAGACTGTGAGTGCTCTGCCACTGGTAGGCTGGGAAAGGAGTAATTCCTAGCTTTTGATGAACAGAATTTAACAATTTTAACAAATTTAACAAAGGTTTAAAGAAGATTGTTATTCTTATTTCTCACACCTTCTTTCCCAGGGGCAGGGGAAAGACAGGATACCTGATTTTTGAACAAGGTGGGTAATTGCAGTTATCTGCACAAATTTTAGAATAAATTACCTGTGGTTGATGTTATGGTCATGTTAGATTGTGGTCATGTTAGATCATGTTATTGTTATGTTAGATTTTGCTGTTATGGTCATACACAAAACAAAAAGCTGAGCAAGCACCTGAGAATGAGGAGTGAGCTGGAGCTGCCAAGTGGTGAGGCTGGGAAGTCATCCTGAAGCCAGGCAGGGAGCTACAGGCAGTTATTTCATGACCTTCTGCTCCCCAAAGATCCTCAAAATTCAGCTCCTCTCCTCTCCTCTCCTCTCCTCTCCTCTCCTCTCCTCTCCTCTCCTCTCCTCTCCTCTCCTCTCCTCTCCTCTCCTCTCCTCTCCTCTCCTCTCCTCTCCTCTCCTCTCCTCTCCTCTCTCCTCTCCTCTCCTCTCCTCTCCTCTCCTCTCCTCTCCTCTCCTCTCCTCTCCTCTCCTCTCCTCTCTCCTCTCCTCTCCTCTCCTCTCCTCTCCTCTCCTCTCCTCTCCTCTCCTCTCCTCTCCTCTCCTCTCCTCTCCTCTCCTCTCCTCTCCTCTCCTCTCCTCTCCTCTCCTCTCCTCTCCTCTCCTCTCCTCTCCTCTCCTCTCCCTCTCCCTCTCCCTCTCCCTCTCCCTCTCCCTCTCCCTCTCTCTCTCCCTCTCCCTCTCCCTCTCCCTCTCCCTCTCCCTCTCCCTCCAGACCAGAAGGAACAGGGAAGAAAAGAATGATGAATTTCCATTTAGCTAAATTGTGGTCCTTTTGCAGGTTTCTGAAAGATTTTCAGGTTTTGCATGATGTAAGTAATTCAGATAAAACCAGGACCTGATAAGCTTTCCTTTGTGTGGTGCTGACAGTGCATCTATTTCCTGCACTTACCAATAGGTGCCAAAACTGGTTGCAATAAATAGCTGCCTTCTCATAAGACAAAAAGTAAGACTAGGATTGTATTAGTATGCAAATGCTTTTCATTTATTCATTACAGTCTTTCTGAGATTTGTGCCTCTAGAGACACTCTTGTGTTTAGGCCAGAAGAAACTCAGATACTTAAAAGATATGCAAATCCTTTATGAAGTGGACTCAAAACACCAAATGACTTCAGAAATAGCTCACAGTCTACTGGAAGCCTGTAAGTATGGAATTATACTGCATCTATTGCAAGAAGCAAAGTAGACTTCATAAAAACCTTTGTTCTTTTAAAATAAATAAATAAATTAATAAAAACAGGTCTCAAAATACTTTAGCTATAAATAAACTATTTATGATTAAGTGTAGAATATTTCAGGACTTCTGGTATACCAAGTTAGTCAAGATGGCTTTATGTGCACCGAAATGTTCAAAAGTTGATAGTGACAGTTTTTCCTATTGTGGCAAACTACAGGGGTAATAAGAAATACTGTGAGCTCTTGTAATTATGATTGGAGCATACCTGGATATTTTAAAATAGTAATAATTTTAATCCAAGGTAAAAAAAAGCAAACCCTGCAGAAGAGTATTTTTCCTTTAGCTCAATTTTATTATATGTTTTTAGTGTATGTAGGACTCTCTCAAATTTGCAAGCTGGCCTCTAATTTTTATGGATGAAGGAAGGCTGAGAAGCAAATTTACTCCTTGTTGTAGCTGATGGAAAAATAGAATGGTTAAAAAATCCTACCTAAGTTAGGCTGAATAAATCTCCTCTTTGAGACCACACAGGGTCCGAGCCACAAATTTTCAGTGATATCAAGCAGCATCTTGTTGCTCAAGTTTTGGATTCAGTGCAGAACAGCACGTGGATATCTGGCCCACTGCATCATTTGCCCTGTATTTCTTTGCTTTTTGGAGAGGTTTTGCTGGGTTTCAGTGCTCCAATTCCTGTTTGACCTTATTGCACTTAAATTCCTTCTGATCTTGAAAGAGCCTTAGCTACAAAGAAAACAAAATAATGTTGTTAAGACACATCTGTGTTCATAAGGAAATGGATGTGATTACACTGCCTGAGTGATATGAAAGACGACTTCCCAAAGTAATACAGATTGCATTAGGGGAAACAGATCCCGTGGCCAATCTGCCCATATATTTCATTATGGAGTTTTTTTGTCCCTTCTGAGTGCACAAGCAAGAATATGAGAAGCCAGGAAAAGCACATTTTTTTTGATTTTCCATACTAAGAGTGGAGCCACACAGAAAGGCAAAGGGAGCAGCCAGGGCCACTTTGCTGGTGGGAGTAGGCACAGTCCTTGAGCAGAGTGTGGCATCCTGGCATGCTCCTGCCAAACCTTGCTGCTTTCAAATTAACCCTGCCCCTGTTTCTTGATCATTTCATGCTGGGAATTGAAAATAAATGAATGAAAATAAAGAAAAAAAAATGGATGCTGCTGCTGCTGAGACATCTTTTTGAAGCTTGTACAAGCACAGCTGGCAGAAAATATATTTGTGTTCAGCTCAGAAAGAGAGAAATGCTGTGGATGAGCTGTGTTCAAGGGCAGGTTGGATGGGGCTTTGAGCAATGTGATGCAGTTTAAGATGTCTCTGCCTGTGGCAGGGGGTTGGGAACTGGATGACTTTTGAAGTTCCCTTCCAACCCCAACTCTTCTGTGATTCTGAGATTCTATGAGTGGGGCTCAGAAGAAGAGCACAGCTCCATCCCAGTGTGTCCCAACATGAATACTTCCCACACAGACATTGTCTTGCCAGTTTCTTGCAGACTTCTAACAGTGCTCCCACCTTTGCCCCTTTCCTAAAGAAATTTTATCCATTTTTTCCTTTCTTGTCATCTTCTCCTTCCCTGCCTGTCATGCTCAGTTTCCAGCAGCACAGCTCTGTCAGTGGGTTCTTCCTTGCTGAAGTCTTACACGAGCTATCCTTTCCCTAAATGAAACTTCACTAAATTTGGCAAACTGCTGCAGAGTGTTTCTGTTTATGAGCTGACATTTGCTGCTCAGGAAATACTTCACTGTAAAATCTTCACCCAGCTGTAGATACCATAGTCCTTTATACTTTGTTTTCAAGCTCTGATCACTCTTCCAGGCCTTTGCCTGAGCAGGCTGGGGGAGGAAAAGAAAAAAAACGACAAAGTTATCTTTGTTATTTATTTTTTTGCTAGCAGAGAAAAATCTAACAAAGGCAAAAGAAACCCTGCTGAGACCATTTTAACAACCATGTGTCTTTGAAGGGCAGTGCATCCCTAGCTGGTGTAAATAAAGGAGGAAAATATGAACCAATCAGTATGGTTCCAGTTTAACACAACTTCTGCAGCATTAGTGAAAATTATTTCTAAGGACCTTCATTTGTTATGAAAAGTTTTGTCTTTTATAAGACTAAGCCAAACAACAAAAAGATTTATCACAGTTAATATTGCATGGGCTTTTAGTGTTTGCTGTCTTGCTTCAAACACTGCATGGTGTGAAAAAGTAAAACTTTGACATCACTTGCAGCAAGTTGAGATGAGCTGAGTAGCTGTAAAATCATGACGATAATCTTGCTTGACATGCAAATTGTGCAACCTAAACAGGGAAAAAGCAAGTTCATAATTTAATCTTGGAAAATGTAATTTGGGCTGCTGTAACTGGAGCTTTCCAAGAGATAAATTTCTCAAAATGATTAATATCTCTGGCAGAAAATTGTATCAGTAATATGTGTAGAGCACAAAGGAGGCTTGGAGTAATGTAATTCTTTCAAATTTTTTATTTTTTTTTATAAAAGGGAAGGGTAGATTATGCCATCTAGTTAAGCCTTTACATATTCTAAAGAGAAGCAGTATATTCAAATTCTAAACTCTGCTTAAAAAGGGATAAATTTGTGCCTGCAGGTTTGCAGGCCTTCAAGGTAGTGGTTTAAATGAAAAAATGACATTTTGGAATGGGGTGAAATTTTAAAATCCCAGCAAAAAGAAGATCCTAAGTTCTTAAAATTGTATTTTGTCCTGCAAAAGCTGTTGATATTGCTGAAAGCCTAGAGGAAAATCACTGATGGTTCCTTTTTATGTTTTTTTGTGGTTTTTTTTAAGAACAGCTTTTACTAATCTTAAACTTTTAATGCTGATGTAAAAGCTTAGAGGAAATTGCAGAAATTACATTTTTCTAAATGACATGACTAGTTTAAAATTTAATTCCCCTGAAACTGCAGATCCACTTCAGCACTTATTTGGAGAGGATCTTTAGAATCCAGAGGGATGACCTGGACCTTAGGATTTTTTAGAGGGTTTTTTAAATGAACAAAAGAATTATTGCATTGGACATGTGAGGTTGGAGGCCAGGTGTCTGTAGGATACTCTCTGTTTTACTGAGTTAATTAGCTATAGTACATATTTATCAAAGAGCAGGTAGATTCTTTTTTGCCAATTATTTAACACCATTAACAAATGATGAGATAATAGGGCTGTATCACTTTCTCCCAGTTATTGGTTTCACTTAATTAGTAATTATAGAAATATAAATTCAAAAGAGGGTATACACTGCATAATCACGTCTTCCATACATAAGAAACATAAAACTAAGTAAATCCTTCCCCAGAGTGGTCCTGATTTATACTGGTGGGTGAGAAGGAGAGTCAGGCCTGACAGTGAATTGCTGACCTGCATTGCTTTCACTTCTTTCATGCAGACAGTGCTTCAAAGAGCTTACAATAAAAACCCAGTGCTCTGATTTACTGCCTCAAGCATCCTGGAGAAACCTGGGATGATGACTGTGATGCTTGTGGTCCTTCTCTGCCACCAGCCTGGTCCACCTCCTATTTCTTCTTATTTCCCTTCAAGGAACTATGAAAACTATTCTGGAGTTCCCCCAAAAATTTTCTTTAGAAAACATTAACATGATAATGTGTTTAAACAGCACCTAATTGTTAAAAACTAAATCCAGAACAGATGCCAAGATCCACATTCATTTGTTCCCTGGTAATAGGTTCAAGAATGGAGAAAGGACAGAGATGTCTGTATCTCCATTTCTGCCCATCTGATTTCCACATGGTGATTTCTGCTTGCAGATATCTGCACAAGTCACAGCAGTTCCAATTTTAGACCAGCAGAGCCTAATGAACCAAGTGTGAGATTGGAAATCTGGTTGTTATAGCTTATAAATAATTGGCTGGATTTTTCTTCTGGTGCAATTTGTCCCAGCTCTACCCAAGTTGTATCATCTTCAGCACATTAAATGAAGTTATAGAACTGTAATTCCCCTGAACCTTTACTATAAAAACCTGTATGAACCATTAAAATTTTGGACAAAAAGATTTACCACTGGGATAAAAGGCATGGATCTAACTGAGGCACTGCCTGAGTACAGCGTTTGCACCTTCAGTTACAGATATCCAGGTAAACAAACAGAAATAATCTCTGCCTGTGAGCAGAAAGGGAGTCTTCATCTTTCCACCTGGCTCCTGTGACCAGCCATTAGTCAATGTGTGTCAGCTTCATCTGTAAATTTTGCTCCTTTTTATGTTTGAATTTTCTGAGGAGCAGAATCTCGCGCTACCTCTCAGATTGAATTGCAGAGCATGTCAGTAGAGTCATGTTGACTGGAATGACCTCTGCTTTGAAAGGGAAGGAGGTAATTGGGTTTCCAAATTCAATGCTGCATCTGACATCAATCAGTTGTCAAATTTCATTAACTCTCACACTTTGGGTTCCAGGAAGATTGACCGTACATGCCTGTATGGCTGGGAAAGCACTGAAACTCTGACAAGCCTTTATAACCAGAGCTGCTCAAGAGAATGTCTTTAATAAATGCTCTCTCACTTTTCTCTATGACCCAGAATTCTTCAAGGAAAGGCTATCCAAAGATATAAATATTCATACATAGAAAATTAATAAATATTTGTATATAGGCATATATGGAGAGTTATTTGTCACTCTCCAGATAGATTATATATATATATATATATACACGTATACATATATATATATACATTTATGTACCTACATGCATATATATATATGTATATACATACATATATATATACATACACACATGTAGGCACATAAACACAGGTCTGTATATATAAACTTTCAAAACATCCATTCCACTCTAATTCAATCCAATATAATCCAAACATAATAAAATTCTCGTGAAAGGGAAGTCTCCTATAACTTGCCAGGGGAATGTACCCACAACACTCATTGTGGAGAAAAAAGTTCTGGTGTCCCTGCTCTAGAGCACAGAAAGAGTCCGAGGCAGGGATGTGTTAAAAACATGCAAAAAATAATCTTGAGTTTAAATCTGTGCTTTTCAGGTGGGCAAAGATTCACAAAACCAGAACAAGATATCTTGGCCCAGGCGTAAAAATACTTTGGGATTTAGGAAGAACACTAATGCCAACTTCACAATATGGATTGCTCTGGAAAACTGTGATCTAACACTGTAAGTAATCTGCTGTCACAGACCTGAAGATTTATTTATTTTTTGAAAGACATTATCAGGAAAAATATTTAGTAAAGGGTAAATACTATCAAAGAAAGAAAAAAAATTGAAAGTATATTTTCAGGTTCCTGCTGCCTCAATGCTGCTATCCAAACACAGACAGATCTGGTTTTGGAAGAGTGCTGGGTTCCAGCAGGAGATAATCACAGCTTATGCTGGACAGCTGTAGCCCTCAAAGAACTGCTAAGGCTCTGTGTGTGGAAATCAGATGAGCAGAAAATAGGCTTTTAAATTCCTAAACCAAGAACTACCCAATTAAGGAACTTTAGCCCTGGTTCAGTATCCTTGCATAATTTGTTGAGAATCTAAAAATTTTAGTATATATTTGTGAACTCCCAGCTTTGTCTGATGTGATAAATAAGACCACTACATATTTCATAAACATCTGACTTCCTCTATTTTTTGTTAATATTTCATTGTCATATTCTTATCTCCACAGTTAATTAAATTTGCTATTATACCACCCACAGTGCTTGCTTGTTCATTCTCTTTCTTCTCTCTCTGTATCCCACAAGAATCTAGAGTCAGACTTCTGTCACAGTTCTACTTCACATAAGTAGCTGGTTGGAACAGCAGAGCTATAAATTTTATGTGCTCCAATGCATCACCAAAAATCTTGGAAACTCAGTTGTATACCTTGTTTGCTCAGTTGTATACATGCCAGCAGCCCAGAACTCATTTCAAATTATAGTTATTTATGCTTATGTATGGCATTGAGTGGCTGTTTTCCCCTCCTGTCATCCATTCTTCACCAAAAGTTGTGATTCTATTTTTGATTCTGTGGTTGTTACTTCTGGAGATATTTCGAAGGTCTATGCAAGCTAGAGTACATTTGAAACAATCAATCCAGTTAAACACATGGCAAGTAGCACTTCTCCAGTAACTGCTGTACTGCATCACCTTTCTCCTTCAGCCTCTTCAATGCCAAGATCTTCTCACAAGGAAAAAAAAGCTATGACTTGAAAAAAGTATGTTCATGATGAAGATATTCATTATAAATTCTGTACACATTGGTTGTTTGCAATGATTTTGTTTTTCCACTTGTTCCTCAGGCAGTAGCAGTAAATTTGGGTGCTTGGGACAATTCTGCAATTCTAACTTTGAATGAGGCTCATGCCATATATTGCCTTATAAATACTGACTTGCTTTAAGTCCCATGCGTGCCTCTCATGTAGAAATGAAATAGACAGTACAGTCATTATTCAACTTAATTTGCAATATTTATTGCCCCTGGTGGATATGAATGTATTTGTTACGCTCACAATAAATGGCCTCTGGGTTTCAGAGATGCATTATCTTAGGAAAAACTTGCAAGGAGTAAATAATACCCTTCCCTTTCTGTCTATGGTTATTTCTACAGTGCCACTGTTGTGTCCTGTACCTAAATGTAATTCATGCTAAGCTCAAGGACTCTTGCTCATGCTACAGTATGAAACAAGGGTAACATTTGTGTAAATGCAGTGAGAAGAAAAGCAATTGTATGACTTGCCCTGGTGACATTTGGAGAAAAATGCCTATAAGTAGGCATATAAGGACCAGCTGTAGAGTAAATGTGGAATAATCCTGGGAAGTAAAAATGCTGCCTTGTCCTTGGGATGAGGAGCTCATTATCACTCACAGCCAGGTGGTTTGTCTGTGCTCAGGGAAGCATGAACTGCAGAAGCACAGCCATAAGATCAGAGTGTCAAGTCCCTTATCGTGACCTGGAAACCACAGGAGAGGCAGCAGTGGAGTGGCAGCTACACACCTGAAACAACAGGCAGCTCCCCTAATGTTTTCCTGTTATGGAAAGCCATGTAATTTTAGTGGTCAGAGCTAAAATATTTTAATATTTGAAGATCAGACCGAAAATGTCAGATGATTGGATTATGTGTAAAACTGTATTCAACATTCATAATTCATAGATTAGTACATCTAGTATGAAGCTTCCCAATAAATGTCAAGAGAAAGAAAACATTGTTATTTTATTTTAAAGCTGAAAATGGAGTGAGAAATTGACTTTCCTGAGCTCCCTTAGGAAGTTTGTGCTAGACATGTGTGTTTTCTCTGAATTATCCATGCCAGCTTTCCCCACCTTTCTGTGGAGTAATTAATTTTTATGCCTTTCTTTACCTTTTAAAACATCATCTTTCCAATCAAAGGACAGATATTAGAAAGAGAACAAAAATTTGTTGGAATTGTGGGGACAGACTCCAGTAGGTGCAGTCTCCTTTGAATATTTTTGACTTGCTAAAGAAAGGTAAAAGTTCTGTCAAACAGGTGTCCTAATTATTTGATATGCAATAGAGGCCGATTTAAGAACTGACAGAGAAGATGGATTTGAAATTTTAAGGCTATTTTAAATTAAATATTAATAACCTGGAAATCAAGAGAGGAAGGGAAGAAAGTTTCTGTGTTAAACACAAAATAGGGAAAAAAGGTTTATTCATGAAAGAAAATTCTTAGGATAAGCTTCACAACTCCTGATGTTTTTCAGTAGAAAAGAAAATCTCAGTCTCACAGAAATTCCTGTTGCAGAAGGTAATTTTATTCAATTCATAAATCCTTATAACAAAGATTTTTGCTTTGCCAATTATCCAGATATTCATTTCACAGGAGATAATGAAGTATGTGGTAAATGTTTCAGCTGATCTTATTTTAACTTTTCACCATTCGTGTGACAAAATGCCATGCATAAAATCTTTTATTGGTGTAAAAAAATGATACCTCAAAACATTATGCATGCTCATGGATGAGAGTCTAAAATCAAAACCCATAAAACGTGTTATTGAGGTTGTGTTTTTCATAAATGGCACCTGTGCTCTCCTCCCATAATGTCACTGCCAAAGCAAAGTGAGATAATAAAACCCATTTTTCTTTGTCTTATTTTCTTTATAAATTATATAAAAAGAAGTCATACACTTATTACCTTATTGAAATGCTTTTTAAGGTTTGATATTTGCAGAGTACTACAAAATGTCCTTCCTGTCTAAAACTCACAGTGGCTCACTGAAATGAATCCACAGGCTTCTCTTCTTGGACTGTTAGACTGGATTATTTGCTTTTAATTCAAAATATGGATATTGTAATTATCTGAGGAAACTATAAGGGGGCAATACATTATTGCCTACATCTTGCTCCAAAGCAGTTATGCAGAATAATTTAAAAAGTAGAACAAAGCCCTATAATTATAAGGAGCACAATCCTACCAGTTAAATTTAGACCAAAAAAAGCATTGTTTTATAAAAAAAAAAAATCAGTGTATAAAACATATAGGAAAATGAGTGACAAGTCTGTAAAATCAGCTTGGAAGTAGCTAAATAAATCTTCCTTCTCTGATTCTGAATTGCCATTACAATCTTTGCAGAATATATAACAAAATTTCTCTAGCTCTGGCTCACCTAACTGCATTTTGGAGCATATTTGTTGCTGTATTTTCTATTTCTCGGCTATGACATAAAAATAGAAACTTTGCTTCAACTCTCACAGGTCCTGACTGGTTTTGTCTGATGAAATTTTATTTGGTGGGAATACACTATAGAGATGGAGCTTCCACAGCATTTATAGGCCTTAAAATTTGTGTGTAGCTGCTCTAGAGAAATCCTCCATTTCTGCTTCATCATGGCCAAGTGTAAGAGCTCAGAGAGCTCATTGTGGAACTCGACAGAGCTCATTGTTGAGTCAGGCAAGCTCAGAGCAAAAAATCCTTCTGTTTATACAGTGTATAAGCATTCATCCCTGTGGTTTTCTGGGGGAACTTTTTCCTGGTAGCTCTTTACTTTCTTGCTGTTCTCCTTTCCAGCTTTTCTGACCTGATTTTCTCCCTTTTATGGTCCCATTCTTCTCGTTCCTGCAGTCAAATGGGGCTGCAGAAAGACTGAGTGCTGGATGGGAACAGCATTAACAGCTGTGACAGGGTTATCGCCTGGCTGTCTCTGCAAATGTCTTTTTTGATCTTTAATAGCAAACAAACTCACTTAAACTGAGTTTAGTTCTCATTTCCAGTAAGCTGAAGCAGATGCAGATTGTTCTCAGAGAGTTGTCCTGAGGGACACTTGAGATGTGCATGTGCATAAGATCAAGGATTCATTTTGCTGCTTTCAGAAATCCACCCCAAAGCCACCTCAGGATTTTTGCAGATTTAAAACAGTGTCAGGGGGATTCTATGGGCACCTGGAGAAACCTGACAAAGCTGCTTCAGTCTAGAGGGAAAAACAGAAATAAGCATCAACCACGCCCAGCACTGCATTTTGTAATAGTTATCCATGAATTATCTCTCTTTTTTTGCTCTGCTGTGGGCAGGGACACCTTCCACTAGACCAGGTTTCTCTAAACCCCACCCAGCCTGGCCTTGAAAACTTTCAGGGATGGGGCATCATCATGTAAAAAGTGATTTTAGAAGCCAAATTCCTTAATTTCAGAGGCCTGGCTTTGGTAGTGTTTCAAACTTACCCACTGCTTTTCCTGAGGTGTAACAGCACCAGCAGTGCTTGGTGAATCACAGGAATTATATTTCTTACCAGCCTCAAGGTCTGAGCCTCTAATTAGACAGTTGAAATGTGGCTTCCTGTGATTTGTCCTGCTCAGCCAAATTGCTGGGCCAGTGTCTGCTTTTCAAGAAACTTAATTTCTTTCACCAAGCCTTTTAAATGTAAAATGAACTGGATTCATAAAGCTCTCATGACTTGCAGCTCTGGGTTGAATACCTTGTGTTACACGGTTATTTATACAGCATTGAAACAGCCGTGGGCAGGATTGTCAGGCAGCACTCCTAGAGAGCCCTCATAAAGAAGAGATGTTCATCTCATCTGGCAATCGCTGAGAACAAAAGAAAAAATATATAAATTATATTTAATGGTGCCTGGAAATGCTGTGTGCCAACAATAGAAGCATAGTCCCTCTCTCATGCCTCCCTTCCTCTTTAGCATCCTCAGCAGTGACCCCGGGGTGGAGCAGCCTTTGCAGCACAGTTGGGATAATGCTGGCAGAAACAACCCTTGCATTTGCTTTTCCTTTCAGGAACAAGCACGCTTTGTTTATCTGAGCTGCCTACTGGGACTGTTTGCAGAATGTCTTGAAACTTTCAAGAGAGATCTTCCCCACCTAACCAACCATAATAAAGCAACTGTTAAATTTAATTCCTGCCAAAAAGAGTGAGTTACCTTTTCTTTACTACCCCAGTAAAATGCATGCTAAACAAATGTTGAAAGGTCACAGATGGAATTGAGGGAAAGTTTTTTTAACCACTTAAAAAAATGAAAGAACTCTGCATAGGTGGATAAATGCATTGATTTTTTTTCCCCATTTTTACAGTGTTAGGTGTCACATTTCTGATTTCTTCAGCACTGCAGCTTTATGTTATTGTTGTACAAGTATATACCTCTATAAAACAAGTACTGACTGAGGTTTTTAATGCAGGCTGAGGTATAAGATGCCACAGGAAGGACATAAACCCCCACTGCCATTAGACATCTGCTGTCCCTCAGCTGCTGGGTGTCCAAGACCTCTCACCAAAAGCTTTCCCTGCTCCTGCACCAAGAGCAGATCCCACCAAGGATGAACAGATCCCAACAGGGATTTGGAAATTGTGCCACTAAATGGCTCTGCCTGCTCAGACATCCTCCACAGAATCCTGCTCCCATGGGGGTTGTGGGTGGTGTTTTAAGACCCCTTCCCTTAAGAAGCAAGGGTGGAATTGCAGCTCATGACTGGAGTTTGGCGTAACTGAGCTCCTTGCTGACAGAGAAGACAAGAGTGAATAAGTCAATCAATTATTTACAAGAGCCCAAACATATCAGAGGGCTGCATGGGCTATGCAGATGTGCCAGACCAAGCAGGGAAGGTGAAAATTATTTTGGAGCTGGTTGATCTCAATAGTTGGTCAAGACACAGCAGTGACGAGGCAGTAAGAGGCAAAAAGATTTAAGACTTAATCAGCCTGAGGATGTCAGGCTTTATACCATTAAAAATGCAATATTTAGTGATTCACTCTCAGATCTTTACTGAATTAATAACTTAACTGATCTATAGCCTTTTTTGGCTGTCAGCAATGGAAAAATCAGCAACAAATACAAGATCTGCATGTAGGAGAAGGTAAAATTTAAAAGAGGACCTTGGAATATAAATTCAAGGCAGTTTTAACTGATGAGGGAAGAGCACAGGCAGGCACTGGCAGGAGAAAAAAAAATGATGCTGAAAATATGATGGATTTGTTGAGGCACATTACAATGAAAATAATATTAAAAATTAGTTATGAAAAGAAACATTCACAAATGTTTTCATTATCACCTTTGGATAAGTTCTGCTGACAGACAGAAAATACAAGGGGAAAAAAATTACCCTTCCTGGAAGATTTGAGAAGATAAAAAAGAAGGATGAGTGTGTCCTTCAAAAATGTAGATCCTTAGCTGAAGAGAGCAAACAGGAAGGTGTTTTCCTAAAATACCCTTTGTAAAAGTTGGTTGGTCTCAGAACTATGTTAATTTCCTTTAATTTGTGTGGGAAGGAGGAGGAAAGTCAATAAGGTTTCAGCTTTCTCCACAAAGACTTAGTATTCAAAGGTCATTAAGCTATATATCTTACAGTAATTAATGTGAAATTAAAGCAATTAGTGATCCTTCATTAATGAGTCTGTTACATTAGATTAGTAAGTTTCTATTTTTGTCAGATGCTATTTAACATGCTTTAAGACAGACTTTTTTTTTTTTTTTTTTTTTTTTTTTTTTTTTTTTTTAATCTTCAGTCTTCACAAAATTCCAGCTGGGAAAGGTTTGGAAATAGGAATTACAGCTGATCAAGTTTATCTTGTAAAGAGAAGTGTCCTGACTGACACTGCTGAAGCAGATGTCTGCTGAATTATTTTGATTTTGAGGCTCTAGGGTTCAATATTCTAGGGTTCAAAGGTAATCAGGTACCCACATATCAACAAATCAATGTGTGTTCAAATTCTACTTGTGCCTTTCATATTTTTACTTCTCCAACTAAATATATGCTGGGAAAGAAAAGACATTCAAAATCCCCACTCAAGGGGAAACTGAGCTACTCTTTGGAAAGATTTCTTATAATGTTCGCAAGGGACATTGAACTCCTCAGATGAAAAATAAAATACAAGTGCAAATTATAATTATCACAATTCCAAGCTATTTAGTACAAACACCCAGTTAAAAGAAATTACTCATTAACTGACTGTTTTAATGTTTTTGCTGAATCTGGATATTAAGTTGCTTTTTCCATTATTAGCAGCAAAATTGGAGTAGGATCTCTAATGTGAGATTTGACCCTTTCATCTCAGGAGATGTGAAAGGTCTTTTTCAAAAATCAGAAAAGCTATAATTCGATAGTCATTAGTGATAATGATTTACCAGACAAAGAGCTATTTTTTTCCATCATCACCTTGTTCTTTGCATAGTCCAGACTGTGAAATTCTGCTGTTAGCTCTCTCTATCCCTGAGGGCAAGGCAGATGCAGACTTTGCAGGGAAAAAACTTTAAGGGAAACTCCAATTTCATTCAAATTTTACTGACAATTAAGACACAGCCTATGTGTGAGGATTGGTGAGTTTCCCACGGTGTTTCTAATCCTGTTCACTTATGTGTGAGAACTTTATTTTCATCAATGCTGTGATATACCAAGAGTGTAACCAAAGCTGCAGCCCAAGAGAGCACTGACATGTTTAAGCTTCAGTATTCAATGAAATGCAAGTCTCTTTGTTTTCACTCAGTCAATTAAGCTTAAGTACATACTTAATTGTTTTCTTAACTCAGGGATCAAATGGCCTCAGTTCTTAATGGCAAACTGAGCCATTCCACCCTGTAGTTCTTGCAACAGCAAAAGCTGTGTGTTTATGAACAAAAGATCAATGATTAGGACGAAATCCTTGGGGAAAACCATCCCTTTTATTGATCCAAAATTAGTGTCAGCTGTTAAAATAGAGAAATTTGAACTCAGTAAAGCATTAAAGATTTGAAATTGCCAAGGCAAGGCAAGATGTAATTAACTGTTGACAGGGATACTGCTCCAACCAAAGATATATGTACCAACAAATCCTCCAGGAAATATTCCAGGGAAGTCTTTAATTATTCTGCAGTAAGATTCACTTCAAAGAGTGAATTCTTCCTTTATTCATGTAGTGGTATTTGCTTACTTATTTTTGGAATATTGTTAGTAATATTTGTGATAGCACAACTTGCAGTTTGGGAGTATTTCTTGCTGGGACAATAAATTTCAGCCCACAAAATTCTAGACAGCAGATTTTGCAATAGCAAACTTTATGACATGAAGATGAGTTGTTTTGCTGGAAAAAAAAAGTTAAGTCTCTTTCTTTCCCAATTCCCTTGGTAACTCAACAACCTTAAAATATTTAGAGAACATCTCTGTCAGACTGAGAAGTTTTGCTGATGCTTAGGGAAAAAAAAAAACAAACCAAAGTTGAACATCTGGAATAACTCTGTCCAAAATATCAATAGAGGTTATTTTGCTCCATTGTTTACTGGGTCAGCAGAGATAGTAAATAATACCTTCTTAATTTCCTTTATGGCTCTATGATTATTACCAATTCTTATTCAAAGAGGCAAAATAGATAAAACATTAAGTCATCTCTTTGAACTCAGTGTACATCAACAGGCAGGGAATGAGAGCATTTTTTCTTTTTATCACCTAATAATGGGAAGTAATCACTGGCCCTAGGAAGGCCTGTTCTGATTGGCTCCAGAGGTTCTGATGTTTGGCCTTGAATCATCCATGAGAATGACCTGACTCCCCTGGGTTGATACATCTACCTTTTGTAGAACCTGTTTTACTCGAAGTTGTCAAAATGTTTGATCCATAATAATTATTCATTTCGTTTACTTGAATGAATCTCCTAAAAATCCAATCATGACATTTCCAAAGCACCCCCAGCTAATCATGGCCTAGACAGCCACCTCTCAACTCTAGACTGCTTGGCAATATCATGTTGTCTGCATAAATTGTGTAAACCTGTAATTATAAAAAAAAACCCAAGAAGCAAAAATCAAGCCTATGAACATTCCAGTTGCTGCTCGTGTCTACATCTTTGCAGTGTAGAGTAGGTTCTTATGTCTACATGGATCTTCAATTAATATTTAATATTACTTATGCTCAGAATTGAAAATGTGTAATGTAAATCATGATTACATTGTTACTGAAATAAAAGTTGTGAAATGTTTCAATCTTATTCCTGAAACATTTTATTATAGAAAATATCTACCCTTTGGCTTACCATACACAATAGAAAACACCTAAAACACAAAAAAACCCCAAAAAACCCCCCAAAAAACCCCAAAAACACCAGAAGACTAAACTAACAAAAAAACCTCTTTCCTCATTCATTCCTCTTCTAAAAGGCAGGTACTTTATTTGCTGGTTTTGGTTTACAGAGCTGCTCTCTAATGGTTGTGCATCTGTTATAGAAATACAGCAGATCCAGGGCCCCCAGTCCTGCAGGAAGGCAGGAACAAGAATGTTCTCCTCTGTCTGCAGCTGTTCCAGCATTCTTTTTCCTGCCTTTTCTGATCATCTGCTTTGCCATTTGCATGAGGAAAATCTCACAGCTATGAGGGTACCAGTGCAGGCTCAGTGCAAATCTTCAGCAGTTCTGCACCAACCTGAAGGAAAATCCAGACTTCAATAACATCACTCGGGTGTCTGCAGGTCAATGGTGCTTAGGAGCTTTTCTGGACAGGGGCCTAAGGAAGTCCCCATTATTTTGTGTGTCCCCATTGTCAATGCCACTCCTGAACGTGGCTCTTAAGTGCAGCTGCACTTGAGCACCCCATGATCTCAGACATTTCTTTTGCCTTCAGTTTTTCTCAGCTTCCTTAAGCAACCCCAGCCCAGGCACCAGGAATGAATGAGAAAAGAGGCTCAGGAAACACTCCTGATCTCAGTTTATTAGTCTGACTTTGATTCAATACTCTCAAAGAGTAATTAAAAGAATGACTGTAAAAGACAAATACAAGAAAAAGCAGCAGACTGTACAGAAAGTGGTATACAGCCAGTGAACCAAAATCTTCTTCATGATTCTACCTGTCTGACAGTACAGCAACTCACCCACATCTGAATTTCAAATGAAGAGGCAGAGTCAGGTCTATGACATGAGAATTAATTTTTGCTGGTTAAAATAAGAAAAACATTTCTACAGAACTACCCATTTGTCTGAGGATTTACCTTTTCCTTTATGCATTCATTGTAAGAAGATGTTTCACTGTTTCCTTAGTGATTTATTTCCCTGAATCTTCTCTGATTAAACACTGTAAGATTTATTTCTTCAATGTTATATTCCACATAGAATTTTAATTGTAGAACAGTGGGAAAAGAGCTGGAGCAGAATAAAAACATATTGGTGTAATTCAATTTTTATACCCATTCCAAGATTTTTTACCTTTGGGAGATAACTGTGTTTGGGGATGGTGAGGGGAATACAATTTATAAATTCCACTTGAATGATCAGTAATAAAAATAAACGATCTTATTTAAAAAATTACATTAAGCAGTGAAATGTTGAATGACTGTTTTAGCTCGACAATAGGTGCCATGAGGCATATATATAACAGAGTAGTGACAGAGCAGCAAAAAACTTATTTTAGTCAAAGAACATTCTCCATTATCTCTAGAAAATATGGTGCTTTTTGGCATGCTTTTGGATTCATCTCATTTTAAATGGAGCTTTGAAATCAATACATGTTACCAACAGAGGTAGTTTCTAACTACACAGCTCTAAAAATCTGAAGAATTTAGAGGGCATTGTCATCAGGATTTGCCCATCTTTAGGTATTTACATCACAAATTTTTTGATTAAAAAAACCTATTTCTTAATACTTTAATCTAAAATAGTGATGAAAACCTTTCATACTGGGTGAGGTTCTTCTCTAATGAGTGGTGTACCACACAGGGTAAACCACTGAAGTGAGACATTTTGGAATGATGTGCAGAGAGCTGCAAATCTCATGGCTTCTTACCTTCCTTCCACCTGGCCACTTCAGCACACTGATTTTTTGCTGGGTGAAGTTCACTATAAATAATCCTTGGTATTTTTACTGCTGAAGCATTTGGAGTCCTTAAGCATGCCCTGGGTCCCTGGGCTGCTTGGGGCTGCTCAGAGCAGAGCAAAGAGTGGCACCACAACATAAAAAAGTGCTGTATTATCAATCAGCTTGCCAGCTCTGCCCCCACAGCAGCCCAAAGGTTAACTCCTTGGATTCTCAGCAAAAAGGAACTGCAATCTGTGGTGCTGAAGACATCAGCTGGATGCTCCACAGAGGATGCAGCAATGCTCTCATTGCAGGACACTGCAAATTTTCATGCAGTTACATTTTTTAACAGGGGGGACTAACTAGGTTATACATTTTTCTTTTCACTTAAAAAGATTCATCTCAGGATCTGCTTTTCTTTATATTTCAACTTTTTCATCTGTTAAATGACAGAGAAAATAATTATTATTTATGTTAAGAGGCAGTGGGTGGTTCTGCTAAATAATTTGGAAATGAGCAGTACTGTGAATGTGATTTTAATAGCTCTGGTGCCAAGTGGCTTTAATAGAACCAGTAGACCCTGAACAATAAACATGGAGATCTTTACTTGTTTTACTTTACTGTTTTACTTTTTTTGGTTTTCTTACTTGGTTTTTCCCCCCAGGTTTCTATCTGTAGAAGAAAAGATATCATTTTATATTTATAATTTCAAGGGGGGGTTTCTTTCCCATATCTTTTATCCATATTGCAATTTTCAAATTCCTCATCTGAGTTACAGATATGTGGATCAAGATCTAATATCCATCCCAAGCATTAGCACTTGTCCCTGCACTTTAATCTTGGGATTTTGGGTGACTTCAGGGGTCTCATGTTTCCATCCATAATTAATAAGCAAATATTTCATACAGTGTTGTCAGTGGGTAATATTATAATATTGTACATCATGAATTTAAATCAAAGATAGACAAAGACTATTATTGGCTAGTGTCTTAGGAAATTTTGCATATGTCACTCAGGCTGATATCTGAACATTATTTTTAGGGAAAAAATGAAAGTGGTTCACAGCATGTCTGTCTGTACCTGAACATGAATGATTAATGTACTTTTGGTTCCGCTGCAGCTGGGCTTTTATAGATAACAGCCAAGAAACAACCTCTGATCTCATATGTCATATCTATCAGTAGATCAAGAGACAGAGACAGATATACATACATATATATATATATATATATATATATATATATATATATTTGCCTTTATCATGTGTCATGTCCTGCATTATAAATCAAGTCTTGGCAAAAAAGAACATATAGAGATGCCAGATTTGTAATGTATGTCCTTTAGTATTTATTATTAAATTTATAATTTATTTATTTATAAAATAATTCTTATTTTCATTTTTGACTGAGAATCACTTGATATATACTATCTTTTCCCAAGCTTGCCTCTGTATGGAAAAACTGTCAGTGCTACCTGATATTATAGAAAGAATGTCAACTCCTCATTAATCTGTGTAGTCTGCCCTTATCAAGGGGTTGATTTTTTAAAAGTCTTCTTTGCTTTCTAATATAAGGAAAAAACAAATGAAAAAAAAAATTGAAGTTAACTAGAAATTTGAAATGCGGTAAAAAAAGGGGACGAGGGGTGATTAATTCTTGCTAAAGAGCAAGGACATCTCCCACTGTCTTAACTGAGCATCAAAGGCCTCGTTTCTGGAAAGAAGGAAGAGTAAAACCAAACAGCCAAACTTAAAATTGGTATATTAAGGAATCTAAGTTGCTACATTAATCATCCTTTCTGGAAATCTGCATGGAATTCTGTATTTATTTCTCCATAGAGTACTGTCCAAGGATTCTCAAATCTGTCTTCCTATTTCCTTATGCTATAATTTCTGATAAATGAACCTCATTATCTGAACAAAATAATTCTGCTTCATTGCCAGGCACTGTAGACTGCTTTTAATGCCTAGGTTATGTTTCCAGTCTAATACCTAGAAAAAAAACCCCACCTGTTTTTGAGAAGCTTTCAGAAGAATTTGATGGCTTGTAACCAAGTCAGACTGCAAAGAATATGTTGGTGAATGACACATCTGAATGCTGTTTATCGCTGCCCAAATTCTTGCACACAGTTTTACATCCTGCCTCATGTTGGTACTGGAAAAACACTAAGTCAAAACTATTGTAAATATGTAATCTGAGTAATTTATTGTGTCAGCCTGAAACATTGCCCGACTGTCACATCCTTCATGAAGCTGCTGCTTTTGTGGAATACTCATGTTTCTATCACAGCAATCCACTGCAAACCAGTAACAAGAGACAAGTAAATATGGAAATTACAGTGCCTGAGGGAAACCTGCCATTCTCAGTACAGTGAGAGCCAGCTCAGGCAAGAGGAATTTGATTCTGTTGCTCTGCTTCAGAAAGGCACTGGGCTTGGCCACAGGACAGAAGAATTGGATTATCTCCATGTAAGAAGGTCCAGGACAGTTGTGTGGCTCATGTTGTCAAGATGAAAGAACTGCCTGCACTTTTTAGTGCTGGAAACTGAGCCCTAACCCATCTGATTGCTCCAAGGCTGCTGGGGTCTCTGGGACACTGAAAATTGATCTGATTCCTGTTAATATCATTCATGTTCACTGTACCTACAGTCTCAAATGGGAATGAATCACTTCTCTCATGAATGTGTGTCAGGCATTGGAATAAACTTGGCGTGAAGTGAGGCAGCTGACAGCTTGATGAGAGTATCCCAAACAGGGCTGTGGGTACACCCAGCCTAAACTGCTGAGTTTTTAATCAGAGGCACCTGAATTTAATTCTCAAGAAAATTACATTAAATTTATTCCCTACCTCCACTGATTGGTTTAAGAAGAAGACAAGGCCTAAATTACTGGTATTTTCTTCTAGGGCTTTTTGTCAGATCAGACTTGGGCTCTGCATATCTTGCTGTCTGTCTGCCTGACTGTTTATCCATCTGTCTGTCTATCTATATCAGCTCTTTGGCCCGTTTCATAAAGCAACAAGGCTGACATTTCTTGGACATCTTTGCATAAATGCAAGCAATAATTCAGGAGCAGTAATTCATTACTTCATTTCTCAGGAAAGAGGTTGGTCCCAGAGATGATTATATGAGGCAAAACCCAGCCACAAGCAATGGGTGAAGTAAACAAACTTTTCACAGAAGAGACTATCTCATCCTCATTGTGATCCTTGAATTTGAAATGTAAATCCACTGGGATTATATAATTTCATAGCTCAGAAATTAATGTGCCACATTTCATTAGGGCCTCTGGCTGCTGCACTGCAGAATGTTTTCTCCTCTTTATTCCATCTGTGACTTGCACTTGGAAATCCAAAATGGACCAGTCTGGGATTTTGCTTCAGCTCCATCTCATCTGACAAATTGTTTAATAAATGCCCTGAAGAAGGGAGGTACAGCCTGCTCCTGAATATCCTTTCACCAGATGCCAACAAAACTGTATCCATCTGCCTGATTATAAGAGATTGTAATGATTTTCTTGTCATGCACTTCCCCTTCACCGAGCTTAACATGGCTGCTTGCATGTTGTTGAATTGTTCTTATGTCAGCAACCAAAGATGTTGAATTTCCTGGCCTTGAATACCACAAATTGCAAACACTGCATGATGTCAGTGGATTTCAAAAAATGCACAGAATGAACCATCATTCTCATTGGCTATAAAGAGAAAGCAAAATTCACTATTATTTTTAATAGATTTTTAAAGCTTACCCATGGTAATTTATCCAGGTATTCATAATGCTCTCTATCATAAAATATGCACATTAAGGACCCTGTAAGTGCTTTTGGTCAGTATGTCATTTCAGGAAAGCATTTCCTGGGTTTGTGCCATCTGACTTCACTGCAGCCACACTGAAATATTCAAGTATCTTCACTGGAAACATTTTCTCTGGCATTTTATCATTGATTCTGTTTTGATGTGTCAGCTTCAATATGATGATACGTCAGCATTTAGACACCAAGGCTCTACATCACTCATGTCAGCCTTTCTGACAATCATGGGGCTTCTCCCAGGCTTGTGAAGATTTAATAATGTTTGCAATATACTTCAAACTCCTCAGAACAGAACAGAAGATATTGTTTTTAAAAAATTCCCTATCACAAAGTTGAAAAATCCCCTGGCACTGGTTTTCATCTGGCAACAACCCACTAATGAAAGATGTACATGTGTTATCCTCCTCTATTTAAAATAAAAACTCTTTTTGCTGTACTATGGGTAATTATATTATCTGTATAGTCCATTATATGAAAACAGTTTTCCAACAGAACTGTCTCTTCCAAAGTATTACTTTCCAAGGACTAATACTCCTTTTTTTTTTTTTTCTTTATATTTTCTTTTCTTGCATTAATATAATATATAATTTTGGTTGAGTTCAGAAGTTGAAAAATGCAACTAATTCATCCTTACCCCATCTCCCTGGATCACTTATTTCTGTCACACACCCAGGGATCTTTTCCAATCCATCTCTTCTTCATTGTTTGGATGATGATTCTTGTTACATTGTCATCAGGCTAGAGAATCTTGTCTGAAAAAGATATGATAAAATAAAGATATTTTAGTACTCTGGAATGATGATAGAAAGCATATTTGATTTTCCTGTCTATGAATCAAAGCAATTGCTCCTCCCTCCCTAACACCTGGAGGGAGCTAATAAGGGTTCTCCTCTTCTCTTCTCTTCTCTTCTCTTCTCTTCTCTTCTCTTCTCTTCTCTTCTCTTCTCTTCTCTTCTCTTCTCTTCTCTTCTCTTCTCTTCTCTTCTTCTCTTCTCTTCTCTTCTCTTCTTCTCTTCTCTTCTCTTCTCTTCTCTTCTCTTCTCTTCTCTTCTCTTCTCTCTCTTCTCTTCTCTTCTCTTCTCTCTTCTCTTCTCTTCTCTTCTCTTCTCTTCTCTTCTCTTCTCTTCTCTTCTCTTCTCTTCTCTTCTCTCTTCTCTTCTCTTCTCTTCTCTTCTCTTCTCTTCTCTTCTCTTCTCTTCTCTTCTCTTCTCTTCTCCTCTTTTCTCCTCTTTTCTCTTCTCTTCTCTCTGTTGTTTTCTCTGCACTAACTCCTCCACTGGGAAGATGTTATTTTTACTTTACATACCCTTTAAAATATTCTCAAAGGGCTCTTAGCTGAAATTGCCTGGTAGTTTAGACAGCTTTTTCCTGTTGTGATATTTAACCTTCTTACTTGCCTAACCTGGTGGGAAAGCTGTTATTTTCAGCTTATTGGACAAGCTTTTGGGTTGGTCTTCTTTTGCCCTTTTTCATTCTTTCTTTTTTTTTTTTTTTTTTTTTTTCCCTATAGAGCAATGCTGCAGTCTTCATAAAAAAACTACAGACATAAATCCTTCCCAGTTCAGCCAAATTTCATTATAGGCCTTTTATTTAGCTTTTAGTATCTTTGTTTACAAAAAAGTGGTCTGCCCTGAAAATTTCTCAGACATTTTAAAGCACATTGTGAGAAAAATATTAAAATGGTTCTCCATTTTTAATAAGTGTCTAAACTTAAATTGTGTAATTGCAATTCTGCTTTTAAAAAGGTGTTATTTTTGCACTGAAAGTGAATAGCATAATTGAAGATGAGAAATTATGGAATAAGACTGGACATTATCTGTTACAGGAAGGACAGGCAAGCCATTTATCAGTCTGAATTGCTTTGCAATTCTAACCTACTAAATTTTTTGTCCCTCTTCAAAGCTCTCACCTTGAGACTTTGCACCTGTCAGTGGCTGCTGGACAGCAGCACTTTGAACTTCTGATTTCATGGTAAACTGCACCAGAAATTTTATTTTATTATTTATTTTTAAATCCAGAATAAGCTGGGGAATGTGCCTGACCTGCTGTTTGTAGATTTAGTTATTTGCTTTGTGTTTGACCAAACTTCCAGGTATAAAATAATTGTGTTTCAGTTTGCAGACCCAAAGACAAGTAAAGTGCTAAAGGTGCTGAGTGAATGTTGGTTGATTTCTAGAGGAGTGAAGGGAATGTTTTATTTGTGTGCAGGGATTCAAAATTTGGTTATCTGTGAGAGTCTTGGCCCAGAATTTTAAAAAATGTGCACCTTTAGAAATATAAATAATAAATTTCCACAGTATACCTATTTTTAGCCTGGTGTTTGACAATGCAGGTGGCAGGGTCACCTTTTAAAGCACAGACACAGCTCTTGTATTAATTCCCCTCTCTTTCCCCAAAATGTGGCCCTTTCCATCAAGGGGAGAATTTGCTGAAAGTTGTGCAAGTTGAGTCAAAGTCTGAAGATTTGCCCAAGATTCAGAGAGCCCTGAGCAGGGATTGACACTATTGACATGAGTCACACAAGCAGGGACAGAGGGTACAAGAGTGAAATTCTGCTGAGTGCAACAGGAGTATGACAAGGTATTTCTGTTCAGAACCAGGCTTCTGACTGTGTGTGAACCTGTGTATGGGTTTGTAAAGTCTGACTTTTCTTATAAAAATAAGTAAAAAAAATCTCCATTTAAAATCGATGGGAAAACCCCATTTTCATTGTGTTCTATTTCTTGAGATAATGCAATGTAATAGTCCCAGAATGCAGGCTTCACTTTGATATATCTTCCTTAAAAATGTGCCCATCACCCTAAGTAGCAATATTTGCATTAAATGATGCATAGTTAAGACTGTTATGTTCAACAGGATATCATGAGACATTGTACCAGAAGGTAAAATACAGTAAAATAATAATGATTCTTTTAACAAATCAATTTAAACAGAACTTGTAGAAACATAAATTGCCAACATTATATTCATTCAATGTACCTCCATTAGCAACCAAAATATAGATACATTTGACATGGAACAATACCATTTCTGTGGGAAAAACTTATCCCATCAAACAAAATAAAATTATCTCAGTATTATTATTACAACTCCTGTTGTCAGTCATTACTATGTAACATTGGAGATGGATGGTGAATAAAGTGCAGACTACAGTCTAGAGACTGGGACTAAAAAGCTAATACTAAAAAAAAAAGTAAAAATGAAAAAGTAATTTTCTTTGGGTAGCAATTTTTTTTAATGGAAATAATTCTTTTGACAGAAAGGTTTTCACCAACTGAGCAAGAAAAAGGATATGAAAGTCCACAGTCTGGCCATTTCTGCTGAATTCTTTGGACTGTCAGGGCTGGGTTTCAAGTTAGATAAAACAGAAAGAAGACAATTTTCACATTGTCATCCACTTTCATATTTAGACTCAAGTCCCTCTTCCATCCACAATGGATGGATACCACATCTTTATTCCCATGAGAAGGAGTTTTGATTTTCCTGTGGTAGGGAACTCAGCTTTTATTTCTAAGCAGAGACATGAAGAAGTTACTGGAACCTGCTGGAAGTAGGGTATCAGAAATGGCCCAGCACAGCCAGCAGTGCCCAGGAAATGCAGACAGGCTTCTTGAAATTGCAGCAGTAAATGGACTACTCCAATTTCCATTGTCAAAGTTTGCTAGTCTTTACTTATGCTGAGCAGTACCACTTTCTGTGAATAGTCATGCTGAATTTAAACAGGAACTTCTGCAGAATAATATGACAGGAAAAGTAACAAGAAATTTAATAGAGAATTGTGACTACCATATAGTAAAGCAGAATGCATTAGACCTGGAAATATCTGTACAGTGCCCAAGATGTGGAAAGGCATCCTCAGGAAGGGCTTACAATGGTAATTAAAAACTACACCACATACACTCCAAACAGGGTAAGAAAGCTTTTTGTGTGGTTTTTACAGTTTGAGTGAATAAAGACAAATAAAAACAATAAAGACAATAAAGACAATAATAGTGAGAGCTGCTTTAGCTGTTGGAGAGTCTGACAGATATCAGGGAGCCTGCACGAGGGACAGCTCCTGGGAGTCCTTTCAGCCAGAGAAGGAATTACAGTTAGCTCTTGGATCTGCAATATTTTACTTGTATTTCTTCCTGGAGAACAAAAGAGTCAGCCAGACTCCTGTGGAAGAATCTTTAATGGAGAAAGGAAACTGACTGATTTTCAAACCCCAGCTTAATTTGTGGAGGTGGAAGTAAAAACAAAGACAGAAACCTTACCCTGTACTCCAGACTTTTAAGCTAAGCAGATTTGAGCTACCACTGCTGGGGAGGAATAAATAAAGCCACCCATGAGATTAGCCTCTGAGACATTTTTGTGACCTTACCTGATCTTTTCCTGAATAGCAGCAAATCCTCCACTCCTGAACAAGTTTCTTTTCCATAGCAGAACAGATGGAAATATCACCTCTAGCTGTACTATTTAAGGAAAGGTTTTATCTCCATTTCCAGTAATATGAAAATTCAACATCTTTTCTCTTAAAGCCTAATTGTTAAGGAAAAAATAATCATTTTTAATAATTGACAAGTTCATTATTTGAATTTTCCATGGCAAAGGAAATTTTCCTAAGCTATTTTGCTCCTACATTTGTATGAGCAAAAGCCAACTGGGCAATAGTGAAGATTTTCCAAGTCCAAATGTCCTTCAAAACATCTTCAGAAAGTGATAGAATGGAATAAAGAGAAAATAAAGATGGGGAAAGTGGACTGATGGGAAATAGAAAATTTGCCATTAGCTTTGGATTTCATTTCACCGTTAATAACATATCTCAAGATACTGAGCTGGCCCAGATGTCATGGTTTTAAGGTAGCCCAGAAGATTTGATGTGCAACCTGTACAACCCTGTTCAACACCTTCTCTAAGTGTGCAGTCCAGTCAGAAATTCTGGAGAGCTATCAAGATGACATTAAGGTGAAGGAGCAGAGTCCTTCTGGCTATTGAGATTCAGAACAAGAAGAAAAAGCATCCATTAAATATACATACATATATTAAAATATCTAAAAATAGGGATTAAAAATATACATGCATATAGATCCTTATAATTGCAGGTATGAGAGCAAGAACAAAATATGTATGGATCCTAAGGGCTGTAATTTTTAAAAATTAGTATCTTCTTGGAAAGGTATCTTTGGTGACTGGAACAGCTGCTTTGGCCCTCTGAAGGGCTGTGCTGTGCTTAATGCTAAATAACACTTGAATGACCTGCAGGAGGTAAAATCAATTTTCTGGCTTCCTTTTGCCACTGTCCTCCCCTCCTCCTTCAAATGCCATTACCCTGCAGAGGAAGCAGAGGAGAGCTTTTAGGTTTTGCTCTCTTTGTGAGCCTCACTGTAACTCAGCACAGAGCACTGATTCCCTGTGCTGGAGAGGAGCAGGAAACTGCACCCAAGTAGCTGATTTTAGGACCTTTCCTCGCTTCCAGTGACCATGAAATTTTGTATTTCCCTTCTCTTAGTCCTTTTAAATGCTGTCCCCCGCTCACTCCGTGGGTCTGTGCAGCCCCAGGAACGGGCTGTCACTAAGGTGTGGAACCTCTTTGCTAAATGTACAGGGAAATAGGTGAAAGCAATATGCAGAGACCTGTGAATGAACAAAACAGCCAGCATGACACGGAGAAACAGACCTTTTCCTTTGTGAATTTTTTAAATTATCTTTTTAACAGGCCTGGCTGGCAGGAGTAGTGGGCATGAGCAATTCAGATGAGGATTGGAGTTCTAAGACGGAGTATCTCTAACATTCATCAGTCTCCTGACTGCACTGAGGATTTTTCCTTATGCATAGAAAAGGCAACGTCATTTATCCTTGACTGAGAACCACTGATACATTTTAACAATGGAATTAGTTATTCACTGCATTACAATGACTAGCTTTCTGTAATTTGACATTAATATGCTTCTACCTGAACAGTGCAAAATGTGAATTAAATTGCCACAGGGAAAAATGATGAACCTATTCTTTGATTTAATCTAAAAGCAGACAGTTATGGTCTCTTTCCTCATAATAATGTTCACCCCTCTCTTCCCAAAAATTTTACTTTAACTTGTCTAAGTTTTCTTTTGAATGCATGAAAAAGGGCAGTATGCAATCTCACCTTCCTTTTACCACTTTTTAATTTATAAAATATAAATATTTTAATAACCAATATAATTATGCATTTAAGTAATTCTTTATATAGAATTATTAAGGTTGGAAAAGACCTCTAAGATCATCGAATCCAACAATTAATCTAACACTACCAGAACCATGTCCATAAGCACCACAGCTTCTGTTTCTTGAACACTTCCAGGGATGGTGGATTCTACCACTTCTCTTCATCAATATATTAAATTTATAATTATGATAAAACATAATTTCATAATTTGGAATAAGAAGTGGAAACAATATTTCCAACCATTTTTTAATCAAGTCTTTCCCCCCATCCCCATTCTCACAATGGGAGGGTTAAGACAACATTAAGCATTTAGCTGAGGCTCACAAAAAAAAAAAAAAAAAAAAAAAAAAAAAAAAGAAAAGAAAACCCAACAATAGGGAGATCATGCTGAAAAGTGATTTTTAAACATTTTCCCTAGTCCAGAGCATAACTCTGGCATATGTCTAATGCTGTACCTCTACAGAGGAGTGCTTGCAAGAATACACATCCTTTTGCCACAGGCTGATAAAGCACAGATAAACTTTGCTCCCTCTCCCAGCTGATCTCTGTCCCTGTGGAAAGCAACAGTCAAAAGCATTTAAAAGGGAAAACATTCTTATATCTGTGGCTCCAGCAGCTGTCTGCCTCTTCTCTGAAACCAAGGAAAGAGAATATTTCATGGCAAACTGTAAAATGCAAATGTCCAAAATACATAAATATGTTCTTTGAATAAGGCAACATATATTGATGATGTTTTATGCATAATGTTTTGCCTCTCTCTCAAACTGTTATTTGTTAGACATTTGTAAAGATCTGAGGCATTAGACTCCTTTTATGTGATATTTTTATGTGCATTGCTAAGTGGTCTGGCTGGAAAACAAGATTATGTGATCTGTGTTGCATTTTGGTACTATACTTACAGACATAAATTCAGCTTATTTGTGATAACAGCAAGGGTTTTTAGTAACACATATGGAGATATAAAATATCTAAACTTTCCCTATCAGCTGGTATCAAACCATTCCCCTCCCATATCTGATAGGGCTCCTGTGCTCATTGATAAGCCTTGATACAAACTGGGTTACAGGTGGTCTTCACAAACATTAGTGCCCTCTCTACAAATTATTTCTTCTTGCTCCAAATTCTGCTTAACAGGACATATATCTTCTTCACCCCCTTTTCCTAGTTTTCTGTCCTGTAGTGAGGAAAATTTTACTGGTGATGGACAAAATCACATATGAATAAATCCACCTACACATTTTCTTTATTATTATTTCTTGCTTTTTATTTGCCTCTTTTGGAATGCTGCACAGAGTGGGCATGGTAAATAAGTCCCTTTTATCAGTGAACATTTCCCCATATTAAATCTCTCATTCATCCTGGAATCTACAGGCAGCTTAAAATATGCCTGATGTCTGTGCTGTCAGAGCCTGGAGACACATTGCAAGGCTGGGAAGAGATTGACTCTCTGATAGCTATCTGTTTGTGATAATAGCATGGAGGGAGTGTCAGTCATGCTCCCCACATCTGCTGCAGCCAGGGGAGGAAGACAGCCTCATCATTTTTATGAGTATATTGGGCAGCTGATAAGCAAAAGTGATGATGTTGCTCTCTTTCTCTCAATAAATATTCATAATATATTATTCTAAATATCCTGTTCTCTAAAACCATTGCAGACAATTTCGTATCTGTTAATATTTTCTCTGACAAGCATGGAGAGGCCTCACTTTCCATTTCAGCTGAACCAAACCACACCGCACTCTGCAGTGTTTCATCTCCACTGTGGCCCTCTCTATATCTTGGCATATTTCCTTACCTAGAATTTAAATGCCCTTCCAAAAGCAACTGCTTCTCTGACCTTCTCTCCAGATGTGTGTTATTAGCCATTCAACCAAGTACAGGAGAAAAAGGCATGAGCCTCTTTCTTTTGGTCACTTGCTCTAAATCACTTTTAAACCTTCCTGCAGCAGATTGCATGAACTACACAATTATTTTAATCTGCATCTATTAATCTAATTTTAAAAATCTGCCAACAAATTCCTAACCACAGTAAATCAACAAGGTTCCAAACACAGAGGCTTGATCACATTGCATCATTGCATCTGAAGGGTGATTGCCTTGGTGGTGGGCCCTCACACAAATCCTCAGCAATTACCTTACACATGAATTTTTTAACTTCATTTTCATTGCTAAGGGACTATGGCAAGCTTTACCTTCTATGAGGTCCTCCTGTGGATCTGGATTTAGAATCTATTTATCTGGATTCCAGTGCACAGATTGATTAGAAACCATTTAATAGGTCCCAAACCAATTCTGAGCCACAACATTATAGCAATTGCACATTCACGATACTGATTTTTACGATATACCTTTTATCAAGGCTGTCAGTAGGAGATCTCTAACCATTTCTTAATTGCATTCAGGTTTAAATTTGGCTTTGTCATGAACTACAGGCTTCACAAATTCACTAGGATCCTTTAAAGACCATAAGTGTCAGCTCTGTGAATACATTCTTTTAACTGGAGCATCTCTTCAGCATGTACAAAGAAATTCTTGAGGTGTTGATATCTTTACATAAGCCCTTTTTTGTCTAACATTCCTGATTTCCTGACTAGCTTTCCTTCAACTTATGAAATACCACTAATTTTTAGTGCAGGGCTTCTCACTGATGTCACTATTTCAGACAAATAGTTTTGATGCAAACCAGAGCACAGAGCTTCTTTAAGCCTGTCCATGTAATTTTCTGTGCCAGGCAGGAGGCAGCATTTGGGGATGTTTTCACAATACCTTGTTTGAGAGCTCTTTAATAGAATACAGGCAATTTTGTCCAATATAGAGAGGAATCTTTCCCTTTAACAGACATTGGGTCTTGCATCATTCACAGCTATTTGGAAAAATACGTATATAAATCTGAGAAATTCCTGGGGGACCTCATGAAACTACTTCTTTTCAGTCAATGATGGTGCAAGAAATATTTGCTGAAAAGCACTATTTAGTGCATGAATGAATTAATTAATTTTATTAATTTGCTAGATTTTTTTTAGTTACAAAAAACAGTCCAAGAAATATAGGATTAGATATAATCAGAGTTACATAGGAATAAATGGTAATCTGCCCCAAAACTTGTCAGTTGTAACTAAATACAAGATTTGAAACTTTGTATCATTTTCCAAGGCTTTTCAGGATATAAATCTAGACTGAAATATCATAAAATATTTCAGATGTCCAAATACAAAGTGAAAAATAGGCTGTGTTTGTTTAAGGCAGACTGACTGAAATAGAAATGGAAATTGAATAAACCGTGGCTCATAAATGATGAAGGGATGATTGCACATGTCTACTTCTGTACAGTTGGTGTTGAGTTAAAAAAGGCAGTTAGGCACACATGGTTTAATCAGAACTTCCTCTCCTGCTTGGAAGAGTTAGCCAGCACAATCAACTCAGACACCCAGAATGAGATAAATAATGCAAGCAGGTACTCCAGTACATTTTAAACAGCAGCCTGGGGAAAATGTGTTTATTTCTTCAGATACTTTCAAACAAAGATCTGAGCTGCAAAATCTCCTCTTTTTCCTTTGCTTTATGATCATGAGTTTCCTCATGACCTACTGTCTAAAAGTTATTCCTTCTTGAAAGACTTCCTGATGGATTCAATGTTAAAATCCTACAAACTCTCACAAACTTATAAAATTATGGACTGGCTTTTCCAGAAATGTCCAAGCCCCTTGACCTGCCTTGCCACCAGCCCAGCATGGGCACTGCTGGAAGAAAAATCCTTTAATCCATTGACAGAAACACTCTTTTGTGTATGGAAGGAGAAACTCTGGCATCTCAAATGCAGTAGGGATGGAAAAAACATCTCCACTGTAAGTTTTTGGGTTTCATCCTAGGAGATGTCAAATGATCATGGCAGCTCTGCTTTCCCTGACTCTGACCCTAATATTAGAAAAGGCCATCTCTGAGGCTGAGCACATTAAAAATCAACCAAGATAAGGCTGAAAGGAGGTTTATCTAGAATATATAAAAACTGTAAATTGTCAAGAATATTAATGGTCTTTTATCAGCAAGGAATGAAATGGACATGATACAGGTTTTAGCAAACATCTATCTCTCTTTGCCATATTAGCAGGACCTTTGAAACCTGTAAAAGCATTTATTTCAGAGAGGAACTCACATTCTTACATTCTTCTGTAAATGGCCCATCATTAACTACAGGACTCTTTTCTTTTTTTTTTTTTTTCTTTTCCTAGAATTTTTCTGTGATTTTACAGGTGGCTTTGTTACTTATGAGGGATATTTTTGATTTTGGGAAATGCAGGGATCAATGACACATTCTCTCAAACCAGGCTGTTAATTCCATGTCCAGAGTAACACAGCTAGCTGAAAAACAGAAGGAAAGAAAAGAGTGCCTGCTGAGGTCTCACCTTTTACCCAGTACTTAGACAGGGCAGAAGACCTGAGGCAGCTTTTGGGGCTCGGTTGTCCCCAAACTCCTGCCCTTGGTTCTCCTCAAAATGAGGGTTGAATATCTCCTCTATTCTAGATTGTTCAGTTCAAGGGCTACTCCACAATCCCAGGCTAAATGTTTGAAGGTCAGTTCAGATACTGCAAAGCATCACTAATTTCTGTACTAACAGAAAGAACAATCATCATAACATTGCTGACTCGCTGCATATCTGCTGAAAGCACCTGTAAGATTGAACCTTTTGAGTCCATACACTAACATAATTGCCAAATACTTATAAAATTGATAAATATAATTAATATTTTCAAATATTCTTCAAAGTTTTGACTGAAGTTTGACCTTGCAGAATTTTCCTCAGAAGTCGATATACAATTAAGATTGTATGAAGCTGATAGAGGTAACAGTTGTAAATATACCCAGAGAGCATTTTACAATTCCCTGATGAAATCAATCTGCTTAGGCCAATTTACATTGTCCCTGGTTGGTAGTTTATTTGAAAAAAAGTTTCATAATTCTTCTACCAAAAAAACCCAAACCCAACAACAACAACCAACCAACCAAAAAACCAAAATTCAAAAAATACCCCAAATAAACAAACAAACAAACAAAAAAAAAACAACAAAAAAACCCACAAAAAAACAAACCTAAAAAAACCAAAACAAACCAAAAGCCCTATTTAAATTAAAAGGACAAAAAAGACTGTATAGATGATGTTTCTAGAAACTATGGCTGTTCTGAGAATGTTGTTGAAAGCAAAGACAGTGAATTTAGAATAAGTATCTACAACAAGTTTTGTTTTGATGTGGTAATGCAATGAAAGGAAAAATGCATTATTAGATTTTCAAAGATTAGGAGGTGAAGAAAGATTTAAATTGAATACTAATTTAGTTTGGAAAGCCTTGAGGAAGATGTGCCCTTCATGTAAAAATTCTTTTTTTGAATTAGCAATGTGTTTCATCTGCCAGATGAGCATAATTGAAGTAAAGAGTTTATGCAGACAGAGAAGGAGCAAGCCTTGTTTTCATCCTCTGCTCAGCATAAGCAGTCCCAGCTGGAGGCTGGTGAGGAGGTCAGTGCTTGTAAGGAAACATGGAATGCTTTTAATCTGGCAAGAGGCCAAGGGGAAAGAAACTACTTGGAGCTGAGCCTGCTTGTAAAAGGTGGTGGTAAAATTCAGAGCCTGTGTCCTCTGAGTTTAGGGAGTAGAAAAAGCTGTAGAAAGGGAAGAGTCTGGTGTGCAGACATGACCCTCCAATACACCCTTTTGTCAGCAAAAAGGGTCTTAGAGAAGAGTTCCTACTTGAACTTATTGGAAACATCAGTTTTCTCTTACAATATTATCCTTTTAATGCATATTCATGCATCCAGGGCTTCAACAGCACACAAAATTGTGATACTTGGAAAAATAATTTTATCAAAGCATGGCATAACAGAATTTGACACGACATTATTTGCTGCTACTTTTCAAACTCCAGATGGACATTTTGGATATTTTGGCCCAAAGATCTGGAAGGTTGCTCCCTTCACGGTCAGCCCCACAGAGGGCCATGTGAGGCCTTGGCTATGTGAGGTGACAAACTGACAGCTCATTCACAGAATGAAGCAGCCAAGGTTTCAATCTATGATTACTTTCAAATCAAACTTCCTTGGTTTTATTCCTTTTCATTCAAACTGTGATGAGTGAGCTGAAGGTCAGTTTCTGTGAACTGAGTGGTGAAAAGAAATGGGCACCCAAGGGAGACAGTCAGCCAAAATTACTTTTCATCACTATCTGGCATGACTAGATTATTTTGTCAATGACTGCATTCAAATGTTGCAGCTAAACCACACACTTTAAATGGTTTTTTGCATATTTATAATAACATATTTATAATCAAAATAGCTCTTTGTGACTTGCGTAAGAAACCTTAGATTTGACCTTGTCAAATAACAAGCAGCCTCTATGAGATGTCATAATTTAGAGACCCCACAAATGAATGATCTGAAAACATTGAAAAATGTGTATCTTGATTGGTGAAAGAAATATTTTAAAGAAATATATTTAGGATTATTATAAAAGAACCCCTTGATAATTAGAAAAATACCCCCACAAAATACTATTTAATTTTTTGCAATTTTGATCATATTGATCATTAAATAAACTACAATAATTTAGTCTTTATAGATAATCGGACAAAGCACCCATGGAAGGTAAGCATTCACCTTGTATTTTCCATACAAGACTACCTTATTTCATCTTCCAATGTCTTATAATTCATCTGGAAAACCACTGTTCTCTATTGTTTCTCAGGAGTGTTATTCCCACTGATTACTACATCAAAATTAGCCCTGGAGGGAAGAAATGGCAGCAGACATAAAGCACTTTCCATGCAAATAAAAAATTTCAAAATTTTAATTTACACCTTTGTCCAGGAGTTAAATGAGTTTATGGGATAATTGACAATCTGTTTTATTTTGCAGTTCTCTACTGTAATATGAATGCAATGCCACTGACATGAAGGAGGAATACAGCTGCCATTAAGATCCCTTCATCTTGCTCTCCCTAAATAACCCACAGTAAGAAATAAGCTCCTAAACTGCGTTCCCTGAATTAATACTCCAGAGCTATCTTCCATTAGCAGTTTATGGAATGAAGTTCCTCATTTAAAAGCAGCAAAGAAACCAGTTGAGGTCTTCTCTTTCAGTGAGCAAACACGTTTGGACTCAGTAATCTTAAGGTCTTTTCCAACTTAATTATTCTATGACTCTGTGATTAATTAATCTAAGTGGATTTAGCTGGAATTATATAATCACAGAGTGATTTGGGTTGCAAGGGACCTTAAAGAACCTACAGTTCCAGCCTCCTTCAGCCTTCAGGTGACCAAGTTTTCTGGTTTGCTTCCGGATAGGACCTACATTTCCCCTATTCTTCCCTTAATCACTGATGTACCTAATAAAAGTTCTTCTTTTTCCCTTGACATCTCCTGCCATATTCAGTTCTATAAGAGCTGTAACTTTCCTAACCTTATCCATGGATCCTTTGACAAATTCTCTGTATTCCTCTTGGGCTACTGGGCCTGGCTTCTGCCCTCTGAAGATCTCTCTTTTTAATATGGAAAATCTCGAGTTTTTATCCCTGCTGTCACTGTGTGAAATTCCCCCTTAGTAAAAATACATCAAACAAAAGCTGGTAGGCAAGACATAAAATCACCTTCTTAATATAAAGAAATGTTTTCGTGCCTATGAACAGCTATGATTTTTCTTTCCAATGATTCATGTCTGCACCAGACAATATTTTTTGGCTACTGTAGAAGTTTAAAAGATGTGAAAATTATTCTGCTTATTGATTTCCCTTCATACTTAGCAGATAAATCAATAGGATGTGAAGATGAGGCTCCATTAAAATGATTTCTGGTGACATCATTTTTGCCTGAAAGTTTCCACAATAATGACCCTTGAGTTTGTCAGCAAGAGGTCATTCAAAGAAAGGAACAAATAAAATCTCGTGGGTTTAGGCTGTAATTTCTTCTCTCAGGGTAATTTTATGTCTTAGTTTATTTTTCTGCTATGATGTAAGTACAATTTTTTTTCTGGTAAAAATAGAAAGCAGAAGAAAGGAAAAAATACCCCTCAATTTTATAAATAACCCCAACTGAGCTCACTTCTCAAACCTGTGACTGATAACAGTCTAATGCAAGAAAGCCCATGACAGAAATGCCTCTCAGCAGAGCTGTAGACACACAGTAGTACAGAGATGCCAAAGATACACTACCCTTTGTAAAACTGTTTGGAAGATGGAAATGCCAAAAAATTTGCAAGCATTGTTCCCTAAAAGATGCTTAATGGAAATTTCCCTCAAAAGTGTCTGGTCACCAGGCTGCACAAAATCCACAATCTGAGGTTTTGTGGTTAACACCCTTTGCTTTTGCCCCAATTTCCCAATTTTTTCCCCAATTTCCTCCTCAGGGATGAGGAACCCTTACCTGCAGAGGAAAAGGAGGGTCCACACACAAAACCCTCACAACCTGTGTGTGAAATGAGGTGCCAGGGAGGCAGTGGAAGGGTATAGGAGGAGACCAGGTGAATACACATCCTTAAGCCACAAAAATAACTGGTAGAAATTTTACCTTTTAACAGAAGAGAGGCAGATGGGATTGAGATGTAGATCATGTTATCATAGAGTAAAAAGATGGTTTTGTTTGTGGAATTAAAGAGGAAATCCTGTGGAAAAAGAGTGAGTGAGTAAATAGCTTGGAGGAGAGCTAGAAGAAAATTGAATCATCAGGGAAAGGCAATATTTCAAGAAAAGGAGAATGGTGGCAGTATTGAAGGCAGCTGTCAGGTCCCAAAGATGAAGACAGAGTACAGGTTCTGGGACTTGGCTAAGAATAGGCCATTAAAAATTTTGGCATGAATGCTTTGAATTGATCGAGTGCAAAGGATACAAGGCAGAACTAACAGGTCTGAGCATGGAACTGAGGGAATTGAAAACAGCATGGTAAATAAAAATAAAGATAAATGAGAATGGGAAGGTAAATTGGTCTCTACAGAAGCAAATGGGCTAAAGTGTGAGATTGTTTGTTTTTAGTAGAAAATACCAGAGCAGGATTGTATGATAAAGACTGGAAAAAAAAAAAAACTGTGGTAAATGAGCAACTTAAGGCAGCAGTAACATGACAGTGAAGGAAAGAATGGTCAGCAGATGTGATGAAATGCAATACAATGCAGAGGTTGGATGGTGTTTTTCAATCAGAGTCAAGAGGGAAGAAAGGAGAAATGAAAAATGGGCAAAAACAGAGAATAAGGTCATATTACAGTTTGATAATTTTATCTTCACATCAGCTGTTAAGAATGTGAGAAGACAGCAGACAGGATGCAGAAGAATGATTTAAGAATTTAAGAGATTTAAGAATGCCTTCAGGTGAAAACATGATAAAATTATGTATGAGAGGTAAAAACAAAAATCAGCTATGAATAAAAGTCAGCTATGAGAGGAATAATCCAGAATTTATGATGCTGGTAGACTGCAGATATCAGAAAGCCCAAGTGACAGGGTCTGACTGACTAAAGAGTGGGAACAAAATGCTCTGTGAGAGTAGGGCATGGTAAATATAAATTGATTAAATTCTCTCTGCAAGAAGAGAAAAACAGCATGAAAATCTAGAGTCAGTGGACAGACTGTCCAGACTGTCCACTAGAAGGCCTGGAGGAAACTCCCCTCCAAGTGCTTCCAGAATGTCCATGACCATAGTGCCTGTGTAAACCAGAAAGAATTTTGGGATCAGTGGTTTAGATAAGCTCAAAGATCACAGCAGGTCCCCAGTGATCATGTTCAGATGTCTGAATACCTTCTTTCGTGGCAATCATCTCCTCATGTGTGAATTTTACCCTGACAGAAATGATGCAGCTACTCTGGCTATTCTGAACTTTTTTTCTTTCTTCTAGCAAGAGAAATCATCATCAGACACTTGGTACAGCACTGAGAAAAGGTAGGAATAAATGTAAACAAACTCAAAACATCGGGGTCATCTCATGACTAGAACTTCATTTGGCCCCTGAGTTACAAAAGTGCACTTTCTGTCGATTATGAAGGACTACTTTAAATGGCAATTTGTTCTAATTTTCCAACCACAAAATTCAAACTAAGTATTCAAGAAAATTATCATTAAAATCACTGCATGTAGATTTGTGATAAGCAAAATACATTGAATGCAGAGATACATGCAATAAAATATTGTAAGGTGTCTGGTTCTGCTTTTCTTCCATATTAAGTACCTTACAGAGAAAGTTTTAATAGGCAAATTCATGAGAAAGTGTTATCCCAATAAGGTTGGACCATCTCCTTCAGAGAGAAAGATATTACAGAACCAATCAGTGGAATAGTTTTTAATATAATACTGAGCCCACATGGTTTTCCCTGGAAGAAGAGCAATATTGATTTGAAAGATGGGGACCACCATCTCCCTACAGGAACTCTACTCTCACTCTCAGTGCAGAACCTCCTGGACAGGAAGATTTTGCCAGCTGGATACAAGAGCAGACATTCCTGTATTGCCCATCACTATGGGATACAGTGTGGTGCTTCTGGAAACTCTGCCCTGTCAGTGCATAAGAAAATCAGATGCAAATGCTAACAAGAAAGTGTTATTAATATAACCATCTTTCCCTGTGGGGATCCTCCTCATGCATACCACTCTGCCACTCACTCACTACCTGAAGCAGTAAAAAGGTTTTCTTGCTCATTTTCTATTTCTCCCCTCCCTCTGAAGAAGCTGTTGTTGGCCAATTTAGCCTGGGAAATCCCATGTCCTTTATCTCCTGAGAGATCTGACCTCACTCTGGGATCATACATTGTGTGAAAATCTTATCTAAACATGTGTCATTTTCTCATACCCTTTGGGTGTCCTGCTGCACCAGGGCTGAACCAGTGGCTCAGAGGATATTCATTATTTACATCCCTTCTGGATAACATGTAAAAATAGGCACCAGATGAAGAGGACATCCATTGAAGAGACCTATATTTATTGAGAAGATCTATATTACTAATTGAAGGTGAAAGGTAGATCTTGCAATAGAAGCCTCTGTCCTATAAAACAGGACCCCTCCTCTGTGTGCCAAACTCCATGGCAATCATTAGGTTTCCAACATCTCATCCAATATTTCTCTGATAAAAGATTTTGAGTGAAATCACTCAGTGGTTGCATTTCTTCCTATCCAGACCTCTGTGACAACAGCTCTTCCTCTGCCTGTGCCCCTGAGTGCAGCCAATCCCACCTAGGCTGCTCTGGAGTAGTTAGAGCATGGTCAGATGGCCCTGGTCTGGAGATTTGCCACATTCTGAGGAAAAAAGGCAACCCTAGAACAGCAAAGCAGATGAATGGCATCTTAAAATCCTCTCCTTACGAGCCATATTCTAGAGCAGAGGCATGTGAAGGTGTTTAGTCCCTCTCCCAAAGTCCCAAGCTGCAGCGTAGTCAGTGACCTGCCCCAGCATTTTCCTATTGCAGTGATGGTTTTAAGATGCACAGCGTCAAACAAAGCCTGCAGATCCTTTTGAGAGGATGCTTTTAGTCTTTAGGGAGGTGCCTGCCCTGTTCTGGGTCCTCAGATAATGTTACACAATCGAGTAGAGTTGAGTTAACAAAGATTTGTGAGGGGGCGAGGCCATTAATCAGCATTTTGGCATCCTCTGTTGTCACTCAGGCTGCAAATGGTGTTGCCATCTGCTTTTCTCTGTGTTCTCATTCAGGCTATGAGATGTGCCCTTGAGAGATTTTAAAAAATAGCAAACCAGAAAAGAATAAAAAGGACCAGCTTGATTTCTGGCTGCAGCTTGAAGTTCGTGCCAGTCACTGGCAGAACACTTTGTTTGTAGGCAGCCATGGGGTGTTAAGACAAATGGCTGTTCTGCTATGAAATATATTTTCCAAGAAAAATGTTGGGATTTAGCCACAAAACCCTCTTGAGGTTTTGAAACGTCTCCTTGCCTTCTCAGAAACATGTTTTCTCCACTGGCAGAAATATATTTTCATCCTTTCCATTTGATTGAGGGAGCTCTGAGGCTGATTTTGGCACTCTTGTTTTTAGTATTGAAACTTCCATTCCAAGAGGTATGATTGTGTGGATCTGCATTGTTTCCATCCTCAACAATGTTACAGCTTTTTATAATCCATTTAATTATGCAATTAAGACAGAAAGAGAAGATTCTTCGTAAGAGCCTTTGTCTAAACTTTCACATGTGAAATGCACCAAGATTAACGGTGGAAAAACAGCAATGAGAAAGCTCACAAGACTTTTTAAACAAAGTTGAAATGAAGTGTTTGCAGCAAATAACCTGCTGAACTAATCCAACTAATAAAGCTCCTAAGACCACACCAGTCTCGGTGGTGAGCCAGTTGAGCCCTGCTGGTAACCAAAGTGCTGATCTCACTGCCTGGGGATTTTACAGAATCCTTTCCCTGAGTGCTTTGAACCAGGGCCCTCAGTGTCAGTCTCTTCAACCCATATGAGATACAATAATGGCCATATCCCAAATCTTAAACCACTCTCATTGCCTTAAGCACAGTATTTTCTGCACAGCACTGCAAAAAGATGTCTTTTCCCAGAAGAAAGATCTCAGAAAAAGGAAAGAAACCCCAACCAACCAACCAACCCCACCCCAACCCTAGTTCTTTTTATCCATTTTCATTTTTTCAAGGATACATTATAAATCAAATTCTCATCTGGTGCAAAGTTCTCTAGACTCTGAATGTATGATTGCTCCCCATTCCTAAATTTACTGGCTCAGCACTAGCAAGAAATAAACCAGGGAGGAAAAAGCTTAGTTCATAGCTTGCTACATTGTGTGCTGTAATCCTCACTTTTGAAATAATTGAACAGTGGTCAATGTAAAATTCAACTGAGGATGAAAAAGTTCTCCTCTAATGTGTGCACAATTTTAAGACCACAGCTCTTCTTCAAACTAAACTGCTGTTGATTATGGAATTCCAGGCAGCCACAAAGGCAGAGAGTGAATAAGTTTTCCATAAATGTATATGGATATGACAGCCAAACTACTTCCTTGTTTTAAGTATTTTCATAATCTTGGGCTTAAATTTCTTCTAAGAGGAAAGTGTTGGAGTAAAATCTTTGCAGCCTTCAGAAAGGCACTGTAATGATGTTTTTAGGCATAAAGCCAATGCACATCACGTTTCAGAAATCATCTGAGAAAGCGAAAAAAGAAGAAGCTCTGACTACACCTAGGGCAAGGGAGGTCATTCAAGTTGAGTACTAGCTTTCAGAAAATCTCTTCAGGTTCTCTTCAAATGAGAAAAAAACACAGAATACAGGTGTTGGCAAGCTGAGTGTAAGAGACACAGAAAGACAGATCAAAAAAGAGCTTGTAATTGAAAAGTATTTACCAACAGTTTTTATACACTTAATACATCGTCCTTCAAACACATTAGCAGTAAAAAGCCAGAAGGTCTCTAGAGTCAATAGATAATAAAGGTACAAAAGGAGCACTCAGGGAAAAAAAGGTGAAAACCAGAAAACAAAATTAATTTTCTGCCTTTATATTTGTTGTGGAAAAGCTTGGGGAGGTTTCTGCACTGGAACCCTTCATTACTGGGCATTTGCTGAAGGTCTGAATCAAATTGAGGTGTCAATACATTTTACAGAGCAAACAACAAAATTGGACAGGGACAAATTGCATCAATAAGCACTTACCTAAGAATTCAAAAGGAGTTCAAGGACCAGAAAGTGAAAAACTGTTGGTGGTGTATAAAGTGTCCCTTAAACTCACTTTCATCTCTAAGAACAAGAAAGTGGCAGATACAGTAAGGATGAAAAATTTTCAAGAAATATACGATGAATGATCAAGGGAACTAGAAGTCATTAAATGCAACATAAAACCATCAAATTAGGAGTTTATCCATTAAAAAAAGAATCTTTAATATACATGAAAAATTGTGCTGAAAATACAATTCTGAGGTTGTGAGATCAAGAGATTGTAGCTGCAAATGTTGGCCTAAGGATACTATAAACTGTATCTGGGAAACCAAATGGATAAATAGAATTCAATCTGGGAAAATGGTATATAAGGTACATGGATGAAAAAAAAAGGTAATTTTGCATATAAAATTATTTTGCATATTAAAGGAAGAGATCTATGTTCACTATGGGTAGTGAGACTGGGGTTATGATGTGTAGTTCAGGTACTTTCCATAGCTCAGAAAGATTGAAAAAATAAAATATCATGCTAAGAGGTTTTTAAAGAAAGAAGAGAGAACAAAGAGGAAACATTTATCCTCCTGCATAAATCCAGGCAATGCAGCTCTCATCCTCCTCTACAAAAAGACTCAAAGGAGGGCAACAAAGATGAAAAGGAATATTGAATACTATTCTTACTTTGACTGAGTAGACAAGGACTTGTCCTGCTGGAGAAAAGACAGCTGAAAGAGTATTTGATAAAGGTCTGGTAAATCAGGCTTGGCAAAGGCAAAAAGGAATTGATTACCCAGCAGCTCTTCCAGTGCAAGAGCTGGGAGACATCAAGTACAATTAGCTGTGAGCAGAATAATAAAAAAAAAAAAAAACACAGAAAAGCAGCTTTTCTTACATCTCATGTTCGAGCTGCAGAGTTCCTTGCTGCAGGACATTACGGGTGCTAAAAATTATAGAAACCAAAGGAAACAAATTCATGGGAAAAAATGCATACTATGACCTCCAGCACAGGAGATACCTGATACTTAAGGTTTTGGGAGAAAAAAAAACATCCTTAAATGAAACCTTTCCTAATTTTTAGACTTCTTGCTGTGTTAGGGTAAGAAAAGTATTTTGACTTGCCTTTAGCGACATATCACTTTTCTCTTTACCTTTCAATTTGCATCCTCACTTCCAAGTGCTTAAGACAATAACAAATCAATATTTTTATCTATTTCAGAGGCAGTAAATAAAAATTTTTGCTGCCTGCTTTAGAAAGCAATTTATTTAAATATGCTTATTGAGGGAAGTGAGAGAAAAGTATAAGCAGTATAAGAAGTAATTTTGAAAATATAGTATTTTAATTTCACAAAGATAGCTAGGCAAACTATTATGTCATTGTTTAAGATAAAATATTAATTAAAATAATATTTTAAAATGAAGACATGGTTGACCACTTTCACATAAAAATACTTTCAATGGAACTGAAATATCCTATGATGAGAATTTAACCTATTCTTTTTCATCAGTTGGAATCCAATTCAAATCTGACCCATTATAATAAGTTTTGTAAGTTTCAGGACAGAGAAACTGTCTTCAAGCATTTCAAGAGTATCCAACATATTCCAGCATCTGCTCTTTCTTTCACAATAGCTAAGTAATTAAATTTATCTTCTCTTATTATAAAATTCTTTCTTTTGACTGAACTTCTTAGAGGGCTGGAAAGCTTTCATCAACCATTATCATCCAATAAAAGATGTTTCCTTTCACTGGCATCATTCAGAGGAAAGCATTAAGGTTCCTAGATATCTTAGGAATTTCATCCATTATAATTCTGGAAATCTGATCATTTAACATGAGTGATGGTGGGGATTGTTTCCAGTTTCCCTGGAGCAATGAAAACCCTAAAGCCAGGGCTATCAATTTTTATGTAAAACCTACACAGCATCTCTGAACAGGTTTGGTGCACAATGCACACAAAGAATGGAAGCCCTTCTCCAATTCTTGTGAACAAAGCACTCCAAATAGTCAAGAGTCCAAAGGCACCAATGTGCTCTTGCAGCTTCAATAACCTACAAGTTCAGAAAATTATTTAATGTCTTCCTTTGCCATCAAGGAAATATAATTGCAGCTCTGCTGGGTAACACACTGAACAGTCATGATCAAAAGCTTTCTGTCTGCTTTGTCTGCTCTGCCATCTGCTCATTCCTTCCAGAACTCCTCTCTGGCAAGTGACCCACTCATGGCAATACAGCCTGGCAGATGAGTGACACCATAGCACACTTTGTTTATGTGTGTCTCTGCATGCCTACATTTATAAATATTCATGGGGGTGCTTTTTAATGAAACTAAATATAAAGCAAGACAGCAATTACTCATGTTTGCTTGTTGTAGTGAATCTGTAGCGAAACAGATTTCTTGTGTTTGCTCTTAGGAAAAAACAACACAAATATAAATAACATTTTAACCTGGAGTTACAGAGCAGGTCATGGTAGATTTTCTAAGACTCCAGAGCTATGCTTGGGAAATTTGGTTCCTAGCATATCAAACAACTAAAATTCATGGGTCGGGGAAACTGAAGGTGAGGAGGGAGCTACATTTGCTTCTAAGTTATAAACCACACTAATTGTAAGCTATAGACAAATTTGCTATACATAAACTTGCCTTGGAGAGCAAGAGCCTGTTTGGAGGGTTGGCTCCTGTGCATAAAGACCTGATGACTTCTGTCAGTGGGCACCTGGACAGATGAAGACACCATAGTTGCTAAATTATTCTAAATTCTTGACTATCATTGATTAATATCAACCTTTTCCAATCATAAAATATGGAAAAGCAATATAATTATTTAATAACTTGTATTTCCTACAAAGGCTTCTTGAAAAGGTGGACTCCTCAACCACATTCACTATTTTTTTCTTTATAAAATACTAAGGAAGTCTTTAATAAAAATATCAACCTGCTGTTGGCATTTCTCTAAAATCCTTTGCTAGTCACCCTGTGTATCATGGGTCAGTTACCTTACAAACATGTAACACACAGAGGGCTTCAGGGTTCTTGAGTTATGATGTGCTGGCTGAATTCTGAAAAGCAAGGTTTGCAATGTGTACATGAATTTTGAGTAGGTGTTTGTTTTCACCCTAATCTCTCCCCTTTTAATTCTCTATTCATTAACATTCTTATGAGTGTTTGTGGTTTGGGGTTTTTGTTAACAGGAATATCTGAATAGCTGTGCAGCATAAACCTTGACAAGCAAAGAATAGTGTTTTTCCTTATGTTATTTTTCACTCTGCTTACTTCTGTTATCTTTTGTTCATCTCTTTGAATTTCAATTATGCCAAGGCAAAAGCAGAACTTACTCCACGTTATAGGAGTCACATTCCTCTGAATAACACCTTGTGAACATTGAAAGTGAACAAAATTCAGGCAGATTTTTCAATAGAAATGTTGAGCTCCAAATGTCTAACAAACGTTTGCAATTTTCATAGGGTCACTATGACATGAGTTAGTCCATCCACAGAAAGGAAATCCATGTGCCACCTGATTTCCTTATGAAAGTCATGAATCTTGCTGGATGTTTTGCACATGGAATTCCCTTTCTGTGGATGAGTTTCTGGGTGGCTCTTTGAACAAAGTGGGCTTTGGCAGGGCACTTTCTGTCCCTGGCTAGGATGGTACTCTGAGAATGAGGAGCAAGGTTATCCTCATTAATTTAGCAAAATAATATATTCCTCTGAATGATGATGAAGGTACTTATTGCCATAATCCCTCTGAGTAATTACAGAATATGCAGACATAAGTAATTTATATAGCCAAAATACCAACACTGGAAACTCCGACTTGGACAGAGAAATCCGTCTGATTCATAATCTTCATGACAACAATAAACTAATTCCCTGACTATAAGAAAGGAAAATTATAATATAAGCAATAAAATATTGCTTCTTCAGTAACAGATTTTCTTAACAGAAGTTCAGAATGTGAGTGCATATGGTCTGTTTGAAAAAAATTCTGAGAGGTGAATTGCTGTGGATTAAATGCCAGAATTGCTTATTTTTTCTCTGATCTTATTTTCAAATGTGTCTAAATATTTCATAGGACAATGTATCAGATATTCATAATCATACACAAGGATGCATTTAAGAGTTGAGGAAATTGAAATTGTTGTGACCAGCTAATGTGTTACTGCAATTCATTCAAAAAATTATTTGGCTTTGGCAGAACGCAATATTTTTCCTCATTTCAGCACAATCTTCATCAACCCAAATTATCTTATGGGAAGTTAGTAAAATATTAGTGACAAGTGGCAAAAAGTGCATGGAATCCTTTATATGGGGCCTTAAACTTAGAACCATAATATAATTCCCTTAATTCTATGTTTTAAGAAAGTGAAAAATAACTGCAGTTTTTCAGATGTCATGGCACATAGTTCCCTACTTCCACTAATATTTATAATGTTTCTGTTTTAGATATGAGATGGAATTAGTCACAAAACCTTTAAGAACTTCCTTAGTTCAGCACACACTTAATTAGGATGATGCAATAGGGAAAGCACTGAGAAACATTGCTAAAAAATGGGCTTCATTTCAAAGGTGAAGTCAGGTGCTCTTGTTGAGAAATCATAAACCTTTCTCCTTCTTTTCCTGACATATTATGCTGTTATGATTGGCTAAAACTACTCTGCTGCTTATCCAGAAGAAATCCATCAGATCTAACTAAAAGAGGAGACTGGGTTTTAAAAATTTATTTCCTAATGGAAATGGTCATTCTATGCCAGCTTCTACTCATATTTTTTATATCTTCAAATACCATTTTTAACATTCCATGCAGTTTCTTATTTCTACTCATATTTTTCATGTATTAAAATACCAATTTTAGCATTCCATATGATTTCTTTTTCCTTTTAATTACTTGCTTGCTAAAAAAATAACAATTTTTGCTTTTAGAAATATCTGAACAGCAGATAATGTTGTGAATATTAATTAGTTTTATTGCAAAGAAAATTGCATTGCCAATCATTGTTACTGACTAATGGGTGATGACGTGCAGTTACAGTAAGATAAATGATTATTCTTGTTAACTAGAATATATTCTGATCTGCAATGCATAATTTTCAAAAACAGACAAAATGGGAGTGTAAAACTAAAAGCTGCAATATCTGAAGAAATTAATTTCAGAAGTTATCAAGAAAGATGAAAAATAATTAAAAGTGATTTCATTAATTGGAGATTCTTCACGAGAACACAATATAGCTATTTCTTACTATTTCTGGGTTTTATTTAATTTTTCCCTCCATAGTACTTTTTCTGACTCAGGAATGCAGATGTAGAAAACCAGTAACTTTATATCTGACCTGAAGCTTATGAAGTCCTTTTAAATAAGGATGGCTAGGAGAGCAAAGGCATTTGAACACGGGCTACTGCTGCCTCTCCAAAAGAGCAGTGGGGAGAGAAGACAGGAATACCAGCCTCATGCTTAAAGAAGGTCACAAAAGCCTTAAGGATGTCAGCTGTAATTATTGGCAGTGGCTGCCTAAATAAGAACTTGGGTGTGGCTGATTAGCAGCACTCTGGCCACACTCAGCAGAACTCTCTGGGTCAAAGCCCCTGCAAGATGTCTTTGGTGTAGTGGTTCAAGCTGAGGGAACGAATAAATGTATCTGTCACTCAGAGATGTTAAGCTGAAGATGCTTATCTGCCAGTGTTTGGGGATGTTCTGAGGGTATGAAATAAAGCATTGAGCCAAAGCAAACGGGAGAGACATGAACAGAATGTACTTACCAAAAGATCATTATTATGTTGGGTATAAAGAAGCCTACCAAACTTTGTAAAGGAAAACTGTTGCTTGCCTTCACTGATCTGGGGTGATGCACAGTCAGGGCTGGATTCAGTGGCTGGTGTGCAGGCACCATACTGGAAAATCACATCTGTAGTGGCATGGGGTACACAGAAGCTCTATGTCCTCTTTGAACAGCATGTGTAGGGCAGGCAGGATACCCTGAAAGCCCACAAACGGCCTCTTTTCAAACCAAACACTAAACCTTGCCCTTCTGTGGGAATTAGTAAAGGTAAGAAGGAAGCTGTAAAAGCAGGAGAAAGAACAAAAAATGTAGAGCTAGCTGCAGCTGCAAAGTCTGAAAGTAGAAAAAGTTACCATGGTACAGCAAGCAAGGACATTAAAAAATAGCTTGAGTCTTAGGCTTGGTTAAGAGAGACCTTAAGACTGCAGAAAAATATGCTTAGCAAGATAGTAGAAGGTTTTAAGCTAAACAATGGTGTATTGTGTATTGTTAATAGAAGGCATACAAGAAAGCATTGTGAGAAGCAGGTGCACTTGTGCTTTTAGTGATTGGCTGGAACAACTGTCTGTAAGCTTTAGCAATGTGCTATTGGCTAAAAAGTTTTTAAGATGCTCTGTAACAAAGAAGTCTTGGGCTGCTGCTGGCTGTACATGAGCTTTGCCATCTTCCTATTGTCTCAACCATGTCATGAGGCTGATGCTGCAAATAAAGCTCAAGGAATGTACCCCAGCAGTCCTGTCCTGTTAGTGAAAGGAAAAAAATAACCACATGAACATACCCTTCAACTCCACTGCATAATGCCCAAACTGCTAAGCTTGGCAGCAGCCTGGTGCTCAGACTGCCCTGAGCAAAAGAAACCCACCTGGCAAATCCCACATCAAGTCCTTCTACATGGTGGGACAGGGCTCAGCACGTCAGATCTGTGGACAAGATGGGCCTTACAGAGAGCTTCTATTGCAAGAAATATTCATATCTTGTTTAAAGGAATTGAAGGTATATTGTCCACTGTTAATGTTCCAGCTGTATTTATAGGACACCCAGCACTGGACAATCAACTCAGAGTAAGCTGTGTAGCAAAAAGATTTTTTTAAAAGGAGGTATCTTTACATGTGGGAGCCAAAAAGGCCCACAATGGAAAACTTTGTAGGAGAATAGCATTTTTCTTTTCATGCTAATAGATATAGCATTATATAAAAAGTTTCTAGGGAGCAATTTATAAAGCAGTTACCCCCCAAAAAACTATTTTGAGCCAGTGAATATAGTCTATCTAAAATAAGCTTGCATGTGCCAGGGGAAATCTCCCACACTGTGAAGAGAAGAAATATTTTTAAGTGCTCATCTTTCAATCAAAATCAGACAAATGCTTTGTAGAGGCAGCATGACACCTGCTCAGGAAGTGGGACAGACCCGGAAATGTCTGACTTTTCTGGCTGAGGGAAGAATCCTCTTCAGTGAAAGATGTCTCTGCTCCCCATCCATCCTCCTCAGAGGCAGCATGGTCATGTTTGCCCCATTTGGCATCTTTTGCTTTTGCTCAGCACTTGCTGCATCCGTGGGAAGAGCAGCGTCCTCCAAGGATGCCGCGTTTTAGAAGAGACATGCACTTGACTCCCAGCATGATTTATGAGGAATTTCGGTCTGCAGTGTAGCTGTCAGCCACAGTCAATAGGAAATTTCCCCAGGGCAAGGCAGAAAATGAGGCCTAAACCTACAGCTGTCCTCTGAGAACTGTAAAAGCTATATCTTGTTTTTTTGTAGAAGTCTTCAAAGAATAAGGCATTTTGCAAGCAGGGCATAATTTCAACAATATGTGACATTTTCCTAATTCCATTCCCATAGACCTGAGACTACAATTCCTGTGTTTCCAGTCCCACTGTGTCAGCAGAGGCTGATCTGGATACACAATATTTACCATTTCAGTCCTCCTCACAGGGCAGCTTATCCAGGTCCAGGTTTTATCTACCCTTTTCAAGTTCACTCATACAATACAGTCTCCTCAACCCTTCTTCTGCAGTCCTTCTTTCCTTTTTCTGTCACATTTTGGTTTTTTTCTTAGCTCCCATTGTGTTTCAGGTCCAATGATTATTTTTGATTGCCAGGAAAGGATAATAAAAGAAGAAAAAACAAGACCCAACCCTTTTCCTAACAATCTGCACAACATCAACAGGAGAGGAGCTGAAAGGAATCTGTCTCTTTTTCCATTGGCAGGCTTTTTCATTCATGTCCTGCATGTCATGCTCTAGTGAGCCTTTAAATATTGCAGGAGATGCCAGATCATAATTATGTTCAAATTGAGCAATGCAACATGTAGAATTATTTTTTCACATAAAATCTTACTTTCTTTTGTGACTGTTTGCTCCTCTGCCCCTCTAAATAAAAGGAAAAAGTACAACAGAAAAAGAGTAATGAAGATGAACCAATTCCTTATGGGAGATTTGAGCCTGGAGATTGTGGGGCTCTGAGAAACCAGATCTAGCTAAAGATATCCCTGCTCATTGAGGGTGGGTTGGACTAGATGATCTTTAAAAGTCCTTTCTAACCCAAATTAATCTATAATTCTGTGGTTTATGCAAACTAACACAACACTATTTTGGGGGAACCTTACAGGTCCCAGGAAACATGGATCTGCAAGAGCTGCCTGTGGATTCTGTGTATGTGCAAAAGGAAAGCATGTCAATGTATTGAAATTATATTTAAATTCACTTTTCTAATAAAAAGCTTTTCTTATTGCTGTTCCTTAATGAAACTAGTGCAGTGCAGGATGTGAGCACACAGCACATTCCATAGGAGCTGCTTGATGCCAGAATCTCCAAAAGGCAGCAGGACTCAAATTCCTGCACTGTGGTTTAAAGCAACAGAACTGAAAGCACAAAAGACACAAGCAAGTACATAAGTGTCATCTATTTTTCAAGGAAATCTGCTTTCCCCCTGCTCAGTTTTCTTCTCACTATGTTTCTTTGCTTTTTATGTCAAAGTTGTAGGTAGGTTTTGCAGTGCTTTTGACAGACCTCCTAGAACAACGGATAGTGACTCTAAAGTGTTAGATAACCTGTCTTCACTACATTACCAAACGCAAAATGGCATGTGTCTACACAACTGACTGAGCCTCATCCCATTTCTGAAATAATTTTTCTGAGTTATAACAGAGGGCCTGATTTTTTGCACTGGATTTCATAACACTGTGCTTATGATATTGCACATGCAAAATTATTAGCTATTACAGAGCAATTACAGCACCATGAAAGAATAGTAATTCTCCATTCTCAGACTAAACCATGGAAGATTTAATTGTATTTACAAATCTGAACTAAAGGGAGGAGGAGATATATGGTTATGCCAAAATTTAGAACAGATGATTGGAATTTCTCAGTGAAGGAAGACTGCAGATAAATTCCCTGGTCTAACTTTAGTTTTGTACTCATAAGGAGATGTTTAATGTATAAGAGTTCCTCACATTTTTCAAGACTCATGCCACTTGGCTTTACTGTGAATATAGAGTTGCCATCCTATACAAATGTGACAAGATGTACTCTAAATGAGAGTATTAGTGCTAAGAAATTAAATTACAGTGCAAGATTATTGGTAGGAAAGAAGGGCAATAAATCCTAATCTATCTGAAATCACTGGTAGAAGTCTCATTAATTTCATTTTGGGCTGGGATTTTGCCTGGTGTCTCTCATGACATCTTGCACGGCTCAGAACCAAGATGCTGTTCCTCAGCAAAATACCAAAATTTCACTATCACTGCTTATACTCACAAACATGTACTTATTGCTTATTCTGCATTCCAAATAATACTGCTTATTTATTCTGCATTCAGAATGATAATGACTCAGAATGGTAATGATTCAAACCTTTAATAGTTGTCACTGCCTGGTTTTGTTTATTGCTTGTTTTCTTAGTTTAAGTGACTGCATTGCCTCCACTGAAAAATGGATCCCTGCCTCTGCTCATGTATGCCTATAGGTCCCTTCTTCCTTCTCCATAAATTCTTGTGACTTCAGCATCCCTGGAATAGACTATGATGGATAAAGTCTGCACTCACTTCTGTTAAGGAGTAATGCACATTCCAACCCCTTTCTGACAGGTTTCTGAACACAGCATAAATTGTTTGCTTTGGACTCTTTTCAGGGAAATACTCATTCTGACCTAAATTGACAATTTTAATTCTGTCATTATCACAGTTTGATATTTATTAATCCAAGAAATGACACAATCAAGCTTAAGAAAATGAAATTATATTTCCAGGGGAATTCATTACCATTAGTATATACTCAAGTTCCAGTGTGTAAAACCATCTAGTGACCTGATCTAACAGAAAAGGACTTTTTAAAGGTCTCTCTTCTTTTGCTACCTCTCACCCATTCCCAAGGTACAACACGAGGCTCCAGGGAGATCTTATTGCAGCCTGTTAGTGCTCAAAGGGGACTTCTAAGTCCAGATTTTTCAGTAGGGCCTGTTCTGATAGGTCAAAGGGTAGTGGTTTTAAATTAAGAGACCAGACTATATATAAGGATGAAATAAACTTTTTACAATAAGGGTGGTGAAACACTGGCACAGGGTTTCCAGAGAGGTGGTGGATCTCACATTACTGCAACCATTGGTTGGATAGGTTGGATAGGGCTCTGAGAAACCTGCTCTAGTAGAAGATGTTCCTGCTTGTTGAAGGGGGATTGGAGTTGATGACCTTTAAAGATTCTTCCAAATTGTTCTCTGATTCTACACCAACTTAAGCTTGAACAAACCAGTGAGGCAGGTTTTGTCCCACATCTGGGACAGGAACATCCCCAGGACGGCTTGAGACTGTAATACTGATGTTTTCACTGCTTTGAGGAGCTGTCCTGGGGTTCTTACTCAGTTGGAAGTACAATCAGCCAGCTGGGAGACAGCAGGGGATCAAATTGCTCCCAAAGTTTTCTGATGATATCTAAGTCAGTGTAAATTTCATCTGACCTCAGCCAGGTTTGCCTCACTGAGATACTGTCATACAGATTCTCAGTAAAACTTAGTAAAACATCACCCTTAATACAAAGTCTGTCATAGAACATATTTCTGTCCTCATATGCCCCTGCATTTGGAAAACAGCCTTAAAAACTACTGTCTGCCTCTGCTGTTTTTCCTATACTGCCTGTGCTTATAACTGATAAGAGCATGCTCTGAGCTCTGCGATTCATCCTTTTCCATTACAACTTTCATTGACATGCTATGTCTCTGTTTGCAGTTGTAATCTGATAGATTTTAAATTACCAGTATCAGAAAGAACATTAATTTTTCCGTGGATCATTTGGAGTAATGACATTATTTTATTACATGCTCTTTTTTAGTGCTCATATTTGTGAGCTAAGCAATTATGAAAATATTTAAATAATGAATGTAATTGCCTATTGAAATTATTATTGTGCATAAATATTTATATTCCTAATCAATGATTCCTCAAAAGTAAATACAAAGAAAATCACATGTGTATTGTACATGCAAAATCCTGTGTGCAGTTCCTCAGCTGGCATTAATCATCCTCAAGGAACCATTCTGCACCAGCTTTTTCAGTCTGCACTGCTTATTTCAGTATCTTGTTTTTTGACAGGCCAGTGTTAGATACCAGAGCCTATAGTGATTTTCAGACAGCAGATGCCCAGTCCTCTCTGGCAATCAGGCACCTCTGTGGGTGGCATCCTGGCCTCCTGCAAGTCAAGGCAATTTTCCCCTCCTACTTCAGTAGGTCAGGATTCTGCATTAAGACAGAACTCAGCATTTAATACTTGCAGTTATTTTGAAAAGGGCAATCAAACTCCATTCTTGCTTTGGATTTGTGACCACTTTGGAGAAATGCAAAGTATAAAGAGGGGTGAAACTATAAGGGGAGAGAATTCTGTCTGCCTGTTTTCATAAGCATTGACAAAATCTCTAAATTAATAATTTTTTATGTCTACGACCTTTGAGTTCCTCCAAATCCAGCTCGATTGCACCTTGCTCTCAAAAAAAAAAATTAAAAAGAAAAAAAAAAAAACAAACCAAAAAGGCGACATTGGAATGGTGCAAGGAGCATAAAGTTTAAAAGCTAAATGTTAAATGTAGCACACTTCACTTGGAAAATCAGTGAAGAGATGGGGTATCATTTCTTTTTAGCTCTGAAATGCTGCAAACTGTTTCATTAATTCCCTACTATTCACTGTGTTACCGTATGTAAATAATTGCATTAACCCCTGTGCTCTCCCACCTTGTATCATATCACAGGCAAGAGCAGACTGACAGAAAAGTCACAGCAGGACATCACAGAGCAAGGTGAAGAACAGCAGATGATTTCTAATTAAGAGTCAGGAGTCTTAGATGACACATTATTACTGGAGCTGAACAGGGATAGGAGATGAAGGTCTGGGATATGGTGTGTTAGCTAACAAGAGGTACAACAGCAATGCCCTGACAAGGTACCCTTTCCATTCCAGGGATTCCTAGGATTTCTGTGATCTGGAGGACAGGGAGTACGTGTGTGTGCAGATAGCTGTGCATATTTGAGGGATGACTGACTTATAATTTGAGGTTACTCAGTGTTAGCAGCACCTGAAGAGAAGCCCTACTACTGACAGCAACTCCCAAGGGCTGATTTCGACCTCAGGAGCAGAATTTGGTTACTGGTCTGGAAGGCTGGATTGTTATTTATTAGATGGGTCACCATGTTTTGGGGTTGGGCATGCTCTGTGTAAATGGTTCTCATTCATTCCTTTCAGGAGTTTATGTGCCTGTGTGTGCCTGAATTAACCTGTTGGTAACCCAATATATGACTAATAAGAGTTTTGAAGGAAAATCTCACCTATTTATCTATGTAATCATAAGTTCTTTTCAACAGATACTCCTGCACTTTGAATATCATCCTTTCAATACCGCAGTCAACCACTATTTGCCATTTGCAAGTAGGACATTGAAGAAGAAGCTGTTAACTGATTTATCAACCTAAAATTTAGTAGTAAAGGAATATCTGCAGATGAGGACAGTGAAGTGAATCTTTGCAGATATTATATAATAAATTATGATACTTTCTCACAAGTTTACAGAAAGATCTGGCCTAACTTGATAACAATCTGGAGCTGTTCTTTAGTTTGCAGAACAATCTCTCCCAGGGAACATCATTCAAATTCCAGCTGTAGCTTGTGATAAGGACTATCTGCTACTACTGAAATCATGTTGTTATCTGTTTTTTTTAGATAGAATAAAAATAGGATTGTTAAATCCAGTATCCAAAAAATATCCAAAAGCTAGAGGTGTGAGGGAAGAGTACAACAATAAGTTTAATTCTTAACGTCCTGCTCTTACTGGCTCTCTTGCAGAATTTTCCAGCAATCTTTTGTACATCATTTAGGGAATATTTGCATTTCATAATGTACTTGCAGTTGGAAGTTTAGTTTCAGGCTTGATCTTATTAAGAAGTGGGAAGGGCATGGATTAATATTCATTTAACCAGAGGATAGAATTAACCCCATAACACATTTTCTAATGCTCTTCAGGCCATGCTTAAAAGCAGGGGTGGGGAGGAAGTCTTTCTTCAGATCTTCAGTGGGAACAAAGGAGCCAGTGTTCTTGAACCTGACTACAGTTCCTTAAATATAAGACTTTAAATTCCAGTCTTACCCTTTTGGCCCTTTTTGTTACATTTCAAAGATAGGCTGGGCTGCCTGTCAGTTGTGTTGTGTGTTTTGACCCAGCTGCACCACAACATCTGCTGGGATGAGACTTCCTCACACAGAGCTAAAAACCTCATCCTGGGAGGCCAGGAACCCAAAGAGTTTCGATGGTAGGGAGCTTAACTTCCAACCATGGCATGTGTTCTATATTACTGTGTGGAGAGAGACCTTTAAACTGTTGGTTCACTTCATGAACACAGAACAAATGCTGATTCTGACCTAAAAAACCTGTGCTTAACTTTAAGGAAAAACTATTGGGATAGATATGAAGAAACAATGGAAAAATGGCATTGAGAATACCAAATCAGGCACGGCAAGAGCTGATGGTACTTGTGCAAACTGCATCTTTGGAACACTTTTTAATTCCTCCTTACAAAATATGATTATGCAAATATTTATAAAAAGTGAGAAAAGATACCACAGTTATAAAATTTTAGCCCTATTTTAGTGTCAAGTACAGACATTTCAAAGAACAGACAAAGAAGCAAGAAAAAAACTCCAAAGACTAAACCATCAACTGAGCTCTGCAGGAGAGTTAAGTTCTGTTACCACAGACACAGCAATTTGGCTTGCAGATTACTTTTAATGTGTAAAAAACAACCCTTTGCAGTCCATAAGGCTTTAGATATTTTTAGTGTTTTAAGTTTTTGTTAAGCTGATTGGGAATTTACTTTAAAACTGGCATAAAACAATAAAGATAAAAACCTAGCTGTTATCCAGTTTCAGATTTACTTGCCTTGATAGTCATAGATTTAATATTGAAGGACAGTGAATGAAATCTATTCTTTTCAAGCAAATAGATTGTTTTTATCCATTTCAAATGGTATCAGCCTACTGTGTCTCACTTTGAAAACAACAGTAAATATTCCCACAAAACGAGTTTTATGTACACATCCATTGCTACTATTATTGAGCTATCTAATTTGGATGTATGTGTGGATCCCCAAATTCATTTTTATGTGACATTTGTTTCTGTTCCTAGGTAGAGCCACGCTTCTTGGTGCATGGTGCACTGTTATTATAACAGATGGCTTATTTCAATTCATAATGACTGGGAAAAATAACAATGAATCATGTAAGCAAGAACAAGCACTTCAATTTCTCTACAAGTTACCCAGTGCCTGCCAATTTGAAAAACAGCTGAGAGCTCTGGCTCCTCATCAGAAATGCAAGGCTGCTCTTTGATTGGACTCCAGCAGCACGTCAAACTGAGGAGGAGCAAAACTAGCAAGATACAGAGCCTAAAAAGCTTTCCATTTGGACATTCTGGGTTTTCTTTCCTAACAACAAAAGGAAAAAATCACATAAATCCCTGGCATGGTCAGGTAAATAAAGGAAAAGCAAACCCCTGTATCCTGTTATTTCAGGATGCAATTGTACCCAGGCACGTCACTGCAGCCACATAACTCAAATTACTTTTGCCTCTCTCAAAAAGGAGGGTCTGAGTTACAGCCCCACTGCCACTGTTCATTTCTGAGTGACTTGGCCTCTTTCTCAAGAGGCATAGATGTGCAGAACCTCTAATTCATTGAAAACGAGCAATTCCTTTGAAGAACTTTATCCTAAAAATTAGGAATTTGATCAGATTGCCTATAGTTAGTATTTTGCATCAGCTATCTCAACACACAATTAAGAATATAAAATTTTGTTTACCTTGACACATCTCCTGTCTATTCAAAGCCTCCAGATTTATCTCCATTTCTTCTTTTTCAAGTCTTTGCATCCTTCTCTCTGATTCCAGCAAGGAAGTGCATACTTTGAACAGGACCCAGAATTTAGGCAGATGACAGTATACAAATCACTGTACAAACATAATATGATCCAATACAGAGTTTTCCTCTATTACTAAGTAGCACTAGAGTGATTTTGATATTTAATGGCTTGAAAAAAACAGTAGATTAATCAATAGAAATTGACTTTTAGAAACAGACCTCTGTTCATCAATTCCCTCTGCTGAAAGTTGTCTGAGTCAATGGAATAACACAGGCTTTCTCTTGGGTACACAAATTCTTGTGCACTTCTTTCTTCCTGTTTTTTAACTCTTTCTTCCTATTTCTGATTCCTTCCTAAGGACAAATGTTGCTGTGTGACATTATTACCTACATAATTCACAAAACCCTTTCAGAGCACAAGATATAACATCCAACATTGAAGCAGGAATTGCCTTGTCATTGGCTTCTCTCTTCCCAGAGTAGATAAGAATAATTTTGAGTTACCTGTTTTAGTGGAAGGTGTTCTGCCCATGGCAGGGGTGTTGGAATGAGATCACCCTTGAGGTCCTTCCAAGCCAAATCATCCTCTGACTCTATAACATAGAAGGAAAAGAAGGTATAGGCAAAAATGATCAGAATAAGCAGGAAACATTTTTTCCCCCAATAACATTTAGAAGAAAAAACAAAATTGAATCACCAGTCTCTCAGATGAAGTCTGAGTAAAGAGCAATTATTTTGACCTGACTCACAGAGAAGAAAAAAGGTGCCCAAAAATAAACTTCTAATGCCATTTTTTGCATCTGGATATGTGTCTGTAGTAGCTGGACCAGCTTGGAAGGCTTTTCTATATGGCCCTGATGGCATTATCACAGCTCTTTGGGCAGCTAAACTGCTTCCACAGAAATGAAGGACTCTTAAAACTAGAGAGTCCTTGTGATGAACAATCAAGTTGTTCCCAGATTGGCAATATGGCTGAAAAAACAGAGACAGAAGGAATAAGAACACAAAAAAAAATGGTTTGAAATACTCATTATGAATATTTTCCAAGTTCAAGTTTGTTTCGTTTCCACATGAAAATGCATTTCAGTTCTGAAAAAAAAGAGATCAAAATAGAAAGGAAAAAAGATAGAAGAAGGAAAGAAGGAAAGAAGGAAAGAAATTAAAACAGGGGATTACACCACTGAAAAGAAAGCAAGCAGTTTGCTTTGGAAAAAAACAGCATTTTGTGGTGATTCAAATGGTTACTTCTGTGGCTGTTTCTCTGCTTTAATACTACCCTAGAAATCTTTACTTTTCAGTTCAATGTACACTGCACATATTTTGCCAGTGTATTACTAAGCTGAAAAATGTATTGCTTTTACGTTCCTCTCTCTTCCCCTTGTTGGTTTCTGCTAAACCCCATCCTTTTTTCTTGTCAGTGGCTACTATGAGCATGTCCAAATGGGATGTACAGAGGTGATGTATGACCTTAAATTGCTTCTGAAGTTCACTCATAGCTCATTTTGCCCAGGAAAAATTCAGGAACAATACCAGACCAGATTCTAAGCAACCGTTCACCACACACTTGGACATATAAAAGTGTTTGGGCATTAGCTCATTCTTCACAGTAAAATGTTATCTGTGCTGTGTATCCCACTGCATATTTATGAAGAGTGTGGGTAATGGTAGATGGGAGCCTATTGTGGCAGCAGTCTTGTTTATCTCATTTTCTATCATCTGCTTTTGTTATCTTCTTGCTTTACTTCTTTTAGTGAATATTGCACTTTTTATTGCTTTACCAGACACATTTTAATGTCTTTCTTTTCTTGCAAAAAACACATACTGGGTAGCTGGTGACTTTAGGAACATAGTTTATACATCTATATACACTGATAATTGAAGATGCTTTATAAATTGTGCGCCTCGTGGTACCAAACTTATCCTTGCAGCAGATAGCCAGGAGGTGTACCTGTGTATTACTCTGCATTACATCATTAAATACTCAGCTCGTATATATCAGCCCAGTAGGAGAGATTGTATTAAAAATTATGTATTTACTTGCCAAGGCACTCAGTATACTTACAGATTATTCTTCTCTTCTGCTGAAGACTTTAACATGATTGTTCTTTAAATTTGCCCTATAAGCCAGATCTTCCAAGAATTCTTGCTGGTTTTCCTAGGAGACCTTCCCTGCATGGCAATGGCTTCCCAGTTCTGCCTGTATCATTAGGAGAGCAGTAGCTAACTCAAGATCCACCTGAATGTGTCTGCAAGGTGCTGCTCTGGATCTGCCTCGGGCTGGAATAAACCAGGTGCACAGCTGGAGCACTTTGGGTGCACAGCTGGAGTGTGTCTTTCAGTTTGGTGTGGTCCACACAGAGCCCAGGGTCTGTGCTGAGGCTGCAGCAGGAATCAGAATGGAGTTCTCAGAGCTCTCTGGAAGCTCTGGAGCCAGGGTGTGTTGGGGAGTTTTTTCCTTTCAGGAACAGGACGGGACTGCTGGGGTACATTCCTTGAGCTTTATTTGCAGCATCAGCCTCATGACATGCTTGAGACAATAGAAAGATGGCAAAAGCACACTTACTGCCAGCAGCAGCCAAAGATTTCTTCGTTACAGATAATTTAAAAAACTTTCTAGCCAATAGCACATTGCTAAAGCTTACAGACAGTTTTAGCCAATCACTAAAAGCACAGGTACACCTGCTTCACACAATGCTTGCTTGTCTTCTTTCTATTAACAATATACCATTATTCAGCTTAAAACCTTCAACTATCTTGCTAAGCATATTTTCTGCAGTCTTAAGGTCTATCTTAACCAAGCCTAAGATTCAAGTTATTTTTTTAATGCCATTGCTTGCTACACTATTGTAACTTTTTCTGCCTTCAGACACTGCAGCTGGTTTTAAGTTCTCTGTTGTTTCTAAGGCCTGCTTTTCCCAGCTTTCTAAAAATCTTATTACCTTTACTATTTCCCACATCAGGAGGTTCAAGAGTGCAGTGCAGGTCTGAGCTTGGCTGCCAGCACAGGTGGATCCTGTCCTGACCTGCTGTATGCAGCAGCTGCTGCTCAGCAAGGAATAGTTACCACAATTGACATCAAATGTGTTTAGAGGTGTAGTTAACTCACCTTGTCAGCTAAGTGACAAAAATGGGTGTCAAACCTCCAACTTCCTTTGCCACTTTTCTACCCTGCAGTAAATAAAATTATGAAGCAGTAGGAGTTGTATTTGAACTGGAACATACTTGAATTGAAACATGTTAGGAATACACTGCTGACATTGTGCAAAGCAGAATATCACTGGCACCTTCTCTTTGAAAGTGTGGGGGAGCTTATATTCAGCTTAATTAAAAAAACAAAACCAAAAAGCCAAACAAAAATAAAACCCTATAGATTTTGTGCAAGAGATCAATGAAGCACACATGAATGATGTTGCCAGCAGAGTAATGGAATTAGTGCACCCAGGGGGCTTGATTTGAGGAGCTCACTTAGTGGCATGGTAATAAAGAGAATGCATGTGCATAGGGGCACATGGTACATTTTGGAACCCTGTTCAGCTTATAAAATGCCCATATTCTCTATTTTATGTAAAAAAATTAACTACAAATTCTTTGATTTACTTACTGTTTCTAATTCTTGATGTGTTTCCAATAGGTTTTCCTCTTTGCTTTGTATTCAGAATTAATGTGTGCTTGGTTGGAGAAAACTATTTATTACATTTTAATATTTATTTTAATATGCTAAATCTAGAATATGAAAGGTGTCATGACAGCCTCATAATGTTATACACATGGAACTTTGTGTACTAAATGCCATGTGCATCTCAAAATCTATCTTCAATACACAAATTGTAGCTTACCCTTATCTGGATTCTGGAAAAAAAAAATATATATATATATAGTGAGGTATAAGAATGAGAGGTAAATTACAAATCTGGCAATTTTTTATTTTGTCTTGTGAAATCCTGACTTCTCTAGCATTCATTGCAAAACCTCTCTGATTATACTGTGCAAGAATTTCCCTATGTGAAATGTGATTGATGATGTGATTTTCACTATAAGCATATGATTACACTTCTGTGTAGTTTAATAAAAACCTTCAATTCATATCTTACAATTGTTTCTGAGCATCCTAATATCCTCCTTTCCCTAACTGAGCAAATAATATTTTTCCAAATTGTTCCTATTTTGTAGCATTGAAAAAATAAAAAGTAAAACAGTATCACTGTAACCATGTAAAAGTGGTATATTCTGTCATTGAATGCCTCAAAGACTTTTCAAAGACTTTTCAGGTTGAGGGGGAAATGTCAAAGCAGTTATTTCAATATAATTTAAAACATTTGTTGAAGTCCAAATCTTGCTTTTTGCTTAATCTGAATAAACCTTGAGCTGTGGAGTTTAGCTCATGTAGTAATATGCAGAAAAACATGTTGGTGTGACATGTGGAAATTAATCAAAAATGCATATTTATCAGCTATGTATTTACTGATTTAGAGAATGGACAATGTGTCTTGTAGTACAAACTACACATCATAACTAAACAGTATAGATTAGAATTGATTCTTCTTGGCGGTGTGTGCTATAAATCAACAAATATCCTGAATGTCAAGTATATCAGAAAAAAGTCATTCACAAGTACTCTGAGATCACAAAAAAAAGGGTGATATTTATCAGTTAAAGTTGCTGCTGTCTGCCAGGTGATCACCTCTAGCTGTTAACAACACATATTGTCAAGCCCTGTGCCAAGAGATGCTGGGCACAGAGATTGCTGTTTCACCAGCAGAAGTAATGCCCCACCCACAAAATCAATTTCTTTGCCAAATACTGCTTTCTATTCAAGAAAATTCCGATGTCACAGACAAAAATTACTCTGTAGAGAAATCCTTCACCAGGCAGGACTGGACAGGGATTGATAAAAACAATAAGACCTGGCTGGTACCAATTACCAAAGGGAAGTGACCTGTCAGCCAGACAGCTCCTCCATCACAGCTGGAAACTTCATGTGCTTACCAAAAGTCCCCTAAGACATCATTTCAGAAGGAAAAATTAAAAAATTCCTGTCATTAAAGGCAAACAGGTAGACTGCAACTTCTGCAAGGAAGTTCACCCATGAGAGCCTCAGGAAGTGCAGTAAGGACAAGTGCAAGGTGCTCAGACTTTTTTTTTTTACTACTTAAACTGAGATATGAAGTTTTGACCTTTAGGAAAAAAATATAGTTCTATCTGTGATAAACTCAGTCTTAACTATCTGCACTGGAGGATGAAGTTTGATCATAAGGAGATTAAAGAGGCTTAACCTGACATGCTGAAACAACCCCTTGGGATCTCAAATCTTGTTATAAGTAGGAAGACAAAAGAGTTACATTGAACTAGACTTTCATTTTCAGTCTCTGGGACCTGGCAAATGCTATTCCACAAGATGGGTCTGAAGGTTACAACACAGTGGTCACATGCCCTCCCTGTTTCAAACTGTCCTTTCCAGAATAGGGATGAAGTTTTCTACCCATGAAGTTTACCTGTCTTATTGAAATATCAGAAATTTTCACTTAATAACACATTATGGTTTCCAAGCTATATCCCCAGTTATTCAAATTTCTATTCAACTCACTTCTTTAAAATGCTGCAATAACATTCATAACAAAATTATACAAAAGGGAACAAAGAGTTCAAAACTAAAATGTTTGAGCAGTGCTCATTCATGGGAAGCAAATACTTTGACAGAAGTTTTATGTTAATGTTTATACTATACACATCTCCAGAAGATTATTTTAATGACAGTGTACCATTTATTGAACATACTAGCATTTATAATAAGTTTTTTATTTATTTGAGAAACTGAGTAAAAAAATCATATTGGCATCTGCCATTAGGAGTCAGAAGATAGCCCAGTTATTTAAAAGGCAAAAGGCTGATAGGATGCTCATTCCCTGTTAATTAATGTTTACAGCTGTGTTTTTGTTAATCACTGGGCTGGGGCTGTCACACTTTACTCAGTTTAATCTTGAATGAGACAAAAATCTACTCATGCTGATGAATTTTAACATGGATTCTATTCTGAGAAACACAGAATATAAATTTTTGATTTTTGCCACGAGAGAGGCTTCTTATACTGTCTACATTTGTTTACTTTTGTGTAAAACACAGGTTTCATGGGAAAACACACATTTCAGGACGTGCTCAAACAGTTCCTACCATGGAGCATCTAAATAACTTTATGAAAGTGAAGAAACAAAGAAGACATTGAGAGAAGAGATAGATCATGGGTAAAAGGATGTCAATATATGCCCAAAAATTAGCATACAGGTATTGTAGCATTTATATGAAATATTTTTCTTAAACTCCCTTCAAATATCCATCTCTAAATCTCTGCATAAGCTTTCAGTTGAGTCATTTTGTTGACAAGTTCCACCATGACTCCACCAATGGAGAGATTTAGGGAGATATTTAATGGAAAATTATCCCCATCAATTATAACCTGAAATAAATACACAATGGAAATCAACAAACTGCAGTGAAATTTATCTGCTTTTTTCAAATTTACTTGCTTATGCATGCCTGTTTTAACCTAGAATGCATTTAACAGCTCACTTTTTTAGGTATTTGCTATTAATAATATATAATGTAATGTGGACTGCTCATCTAAAGCAGAACATCTTTCTTATAGCTGCCATTAAGGAAACAAAAAGATACTAAAACCAGGAACTGTCTTGAGACTGAAGTTTTGCACAAGTCACATTTACATGTTTACATAAATCAGTCTCCAAAAGAATTTTAGCATGGAGAGAAAAATCTGGGGCTTCTATTGAAATTTCCTTAAGCCTCTTCATTGGCCAAATATTCTACAGGTCTAAAATCCATTTATTTCCACATTGAAAAAAAGAATCTGTCACATTCTATAGAATTTTGTAGCTCTATTAAAAAGCAGAAAAATTTATAAACTTCTGGAAAAAAATCCTTCCCTAACATTTTTTCTAAACAGGTTAAAATAATGATTCAGCCAAAAAAAAACAAACAACCCCTCCCCCCCAAAAAAACCAACCAACTGAAAAAAAAAAAAAAAAAAAAACCAAACCCACCAACCAAAAAAAAAAAAATACCCAAAAGCCCCCCCCAAAAACAAACAAAACAAAACAAAAAAGCCCCAAACCAAACAAAACAAGGCCAGAAAACCCAAAACCTTTTCTCAAAGTGAGAATAATAAAACCAAAACAAAAAAAGTTCCTTTAAATTTTTTTTTCTTAAGTCTTCTGACAAATATGCACCTTCCAAGTCTTTAACACTCAACCTTTTCCAGTGAAGTTACCATGTAAAGAAGAAAAATACTAGAACAGAAAAGAAATAAAATATGGCACAACGGTCACAGGAAAACTTCCAATTCTTGCAGTTTTAGGAACCATTTAACCAAATTTTTTTGCTGAGTAAACGAGTAGAAATGTAGAGACTATTTCTGGATTAATCTTCCATTGAGGATAACCTAGACTAATCTCTCACTGAAGTATTTTGCTTCCCCTTTCCCCCTGAGTCTCCAGTAAGATTAATGTGTGAGCACAGCACAGTAGCTTATTTAGCTTCACAGCAATTCCACTTGGTGGCAAATTATTAATATTTATAAAGAAACTGTGGTAGCAGAAGGCTCTGTGCTGGATTAGCTGTCTAGGAACACATTTATAATTTTGGGACTAGAGGAAACACCTCAATGAATACCCAATTTTTGAGTGCCCCAGCAGCCAAGGCTAGAGACCAGCTGCAGCACTTCCATGATTTCTGGCCTGTGCACATCCACATCTTTGAAAACTCCACCAGTTTGGGGATGTCTGATAAAATATGCTGAGGCTTAACTTGTGCCTCTTCCTTGAACATCTTCAGAGCATGACCTGGCAGCACCTTGAATGTCTCCCAGCCTCTCTGGCCCCAGGGCAGCACTGGCAGAGCATCATCCCCTGCCTGAAACACACGGGCAAGGCTTGCCCTGACTCCTGCATTTCCTCTGCAAAGCTGGCAAGACGAGTTCTCTGCAGAGCAGCCCTTGGCTTCTGGCTGTGCCTCTAGGTCACATTGTGCACTTTGACCAACTTGCCATCAGCGAGAAGATGAACAGGTCACAGCCCTGTGTTTGCTCCACTTGGCTTCACTGGGGCTCAGTGGCTGAATTGATCCTTAAGTATTGAAGACAGATCCTTACCAGGGAATGGGAAAGGTGTTGCCCAATTCTGCAGTCACTCAGTTTGACTAATTGCATGAAGGGTCATGGCTAGATTAGTTTTCTAAGCTAAATTCTTTTATTGCTCGAAAGCAATAAATCTAAAAAGAAACCAACGTCTATTCTCTAGAAATAGATTTATTTTCTGCTTTGCAGTTCTCAGGAATTGCTGCTGAAATGGTGAACTTTTCTAAATGTCACTTAAAAGGTTCACTGATTTCTTTCCTTGTTTCCTGAATCCAGTGTTGTGTGCCTGTTGCTGTACCTAACCCTGCCTTGCCACTCTGTAGGAACTCTTCTGTCCACATTTCTCTCCAGCACTGTCCCACAATTACTCTCCTTCCTCTGCTGCTTTCCAAAGATTAATCCATTTTTTCATCAGAACAAAATAACTAATAAATTTTTCTGAGCAGTTAACTGTTCTAAAATTTGCAAATTTGAAAAGAATATATTTTTTTCTCTTACGTTTACTGATTCTATATGGATTTGAAAATTCCTTACTTTTGAGATTTCCATTTCAGTAATTTTCTTGTTCTCATCTCCTTTTACTGGTTCTTAAAAACCTCCTGGTTGCCTTCAGTGCTTGTGTTTCCTGTTTTTCCAATGGACTTTGCATACACCAGTACCTTTAAGGACAAATGCTTCAGATGTAACAGAACAAAGACTCTATAAGCAGGGTCTCAACAATATAAAGAGACACTATAAATAAACAACATATCTTTCTTGCTTCCCCTTTTCCCTTCATTGATAAGTTGGGCATGTGAGAACAGAATTTCTAAGGATATTAGGAATTTTCCAGTGGTGGGGAGAGAACACAGCCTAGAAATTCTTTCTTTGTAACAGATCCTGAAAAAAGAATGGAGGCCTGTAAAGGGTCTCCAGTGTAAAAAATGAAAGGAAAACTCAATTTTTATTGATTTTATCCTTGCACTTCAACAAGACTTCTTGTCCATTTAAATGAAGAAAACATTCATGTACACTTTGGCCTTGTGAGTGAATTTGATTCCTGTTCATCTCTCTCTCTTGGACAGAAGGGGAAAATCAAAATTGAGAAACTAGGTCACAGACAAGTGTCTCAACACCCATTTTTTCCCTGCACTGGGACTTTTAAAACAAAGCTAGGAAAATTACAGGCCAAAGCTACACTGTAAGGAATGAATTGAAGAACAGAGTTTAGACAAACTGGCAGGTTTGTCATGACTGGGAGCAACAAAAGGTGTCACAAGTTCCATGTTTCTGTTTTGTACAGGTTTAGCCAGGTTTGCCCCACTCCTGAGGTACTGCAGTCATTTGTGTCCTGGAGCTTGTTCCCACCAGGGCTGCCGAGGACTGGCTTGGGGGAATCCTCTTCCCCAGTCCCTGCAAGAGCCAGGGTAGAGCTCTGTCTGTGCTGCTGGCACCCACTGCTCCAGCCTCTGCAGGACAAGGTGCTGCTGAACCACCACACAGAGATTCAATTTGTGTCTGTGGCTGAGCAACCCCACAGAGGAACCCACCCTGGGATCAATAGGATCACATGGACAGAGCACATATTCTGCAATCTGGCTCTGAGCTTCCCATTTGTTTGGGTTTGGTATTTTGAAATTTAATTGTGGCCTTGCTGTTGACTAAAGTTTTAGTCCTTTCCCACTTCCTCTCTGTATTGCTGGATTTCAGCCAAGTTTCTCTTTACTCATTTCACATTCCTTCAAAGTCTGCCTCTCTCCAAGCCCGATGTATTGGCATTGCTGTGCTCTCTGCAGGCCTTCATCAGCATGTTAAACCCCATGATGGAGGAGAAGAACAAAGAGTCAATGTGCTAAAGGAGGGCTTTGGGTGATAGATGTTCAAAAGGGATCTTTGAAATCTCAGTTAGCTGAAATGGCATGTGTGAAACAGCCTGCCTTCCTGAGGTCATCAGCAAGGTGAACTGTTCTCATCACTACACAATAAAAGTGTCATTGTTTTATGTATAGCAATTCTGGATACACTCTCCCTTGCAGTGAGCAATTTGTCCAAGAATAAAAGGGAAGTGTTCATACTACACTTTTTATATGATTGTTCCTGTTTGAGGAATCCTACCAGGCAAGCTTGTTAAAGCAGGTGAATGTGAAGAGGAAAAACATAACAGACAAAGAACAGAAAACAGGACAATATGTAGGATTGGGAAAAAAAGAAAAAATATAATAGAAAACACAGGGCTGTGTTTTTCTTAATGTCATTAAGGGGAACTAAAACAGTTAAACCCTTTCATTAGTGAACTCTGCACAGCACAAATAGACTGTTAGGTGCTTTCCTGGCAACAGGCTCGACCAGCAGTGCTCAGCCTATGAGAAAAATGCTTTTAGCTCAGTCTCATGTCCCAAACAGCAGCTAGAGGTGGAGGCTCAGGGAAGAGGGTCACAGCTGTGCCACCACACAACTGTGTGTCCCTCAGACACCCTCAGCTCCAGAGAGTTACTCAGGGCCAAGCACAAGGTAATTTTCTTAACAGTCAGCCAAGAAATATTCCAGCCCACCCTCCCACCAATCTTAACACCTTTTAAGACATATATAGACTTTTTTTTTGCACACACAAAAAATGTGTGGCACACATTGCCACACTGTGTGGCAATGATTCCCCTGGCTTCCTAAACTGCTTGTAAAACAGCCTGGACAACTAAAAGTGGCACCTTTTTCAAATGTTCACAGGACATTTAAATGAACATCAGGAAGAATAAACCAAAGTCCCTGTAACACAGTATGAGTCTCTGCAAGCTTTGGGCTTCTGGAGTCAAATTACTATAAATTCTGTCTTTTAATAAAACATGTTACTTCTCTCATTTTTCAGAGCCACAGGAACACTGTGATGAGACAATTAGAGACACTCACACTGAGCAACTCAATTACTGTAGATGCAATTTTATGAGCAGATTAAAATCTTTGACCACTTAATGATGATTGAGTATTTCATGCCACTTCCTATTAGCCAAAAGGGACCCTCTGAGCAATGGGAGCTTCTGTCATCGGGCCCTTGCCCTCCCAGGGTGGCACTTTTCACACTGCTCCAAGGCAGCCCTCACACCACAGCAGTGGCACACACTCAGCAGCCACTCTGAAGGTCCATGAATGGCAAAAAGGCAACTTATAGCAATTTAAATAATGTGCTTCTTGAGGAAGTTCCTCTCCTCTGTGCAAAAAAGGTTACTCTAATTTTTAACTGAAGGAGTTGGAGCCTGATTGCAGCCCAAGAACTGGATTAAAATAAAAAAGAAAAAAAGAGAGCATAAGGGCTGTTTATATTGCCTTCTGATTTCAATGTCTTCATGTCTCTACTGCAGGGTTTGGCCCTTTAGGACCTTCCTAACACCTTCCTCTGTCCCTTCCTGTGATTCAAAAGGAAGACTTTTGTCTTCTTACTCAGTATACAGCAGGGTCATCCAGAGAAACCAAAAATCTATTGCCACCTCTTAAGAGGCCATCTATGAGTATCACTTAAGGCTTCAAACCATGCAATGTCTCTCCCACAGAGAGAGATTTTCCTTGCACGAGGAAAATCAGTTTTCAGGAACAGGCAGACAAAAGAAACATGGGGAATGATTTCAGAGAAAGTCTTTGACACTTTGCTCGGTCTTCTTTTAGAAAAATACTTATAGATAACACTGTTTTATTTGGATTTTTTACTGTCACTTTAATTTACATGTCATTTTCCCTTTTGCTGAATGAGGCTGTCATCCAGCTTTGCTCTCAAGGGCCAAGGACTTTGGCAGGACTAAGAAACATCTGGCCAAGGTTCACGTGTCCCTGGTGGAAATTTGCAGATCAGCTCCTGTAGAACAGATCCCTTTGGCAGATTCTGACTGATGGCCAAGAGCAGTTGGAGTACACAAAACAGTGTTTAAAGCTGTGTTTAAAAACATTAATTCCTGAAAATGTCATTTGCAACTCTGTTATGCATTTTATGAACTTTAGCTTACGCTCAATGTGGGCAGAATACAGCAGAGTCAAATTTAAGGGGAAGAAACAGGCCTTTGGAGAACCCCAGCTCTAGGGCAACACTACTGAAATTAATTCCTTTCAGACACAAAGGCAACTTTTCAGTGTTCCCCTTGAGCTGCCTCAAAGCAGCTGTTTGCCCTGACGCATCTTTTTGAAATCAAGGCTGATTAGGAGTTTCTCCTTGTTTAGGGCAGATTTCTCTCTCTCTTTGCAACACAACAACTTTTCTCCTTTTGGTTGAATAATTTTCCATGGTATTCTGTGCTCTAAGGTATAAATTATTTATATTTTTGCACATGAAGAAGCAGAACTCACTGCTTGATCACTGACAGACCAACAGCCAAGGAAGGAAAAGCACAAATTCAATTGAAGGCTCTGCTACCAGTTGTCTGGAAAGAGGGTAGTCCAACAGGCCTTAACTGGACAAACTTCCAATGAATCCATAAATAACAGAAAAATAAAATGTATTACTAATAAAGAAGAACAAATATTTTGCAAATTATGATCTGTTTACCTACCTGACCTCCTCATCTTCTGCAAGCTACACATTACAGCCAAGATTTTCATACAGGTCACATTTTCCAGTTCTGCAGTTCAACAGTGATGAAGAAAAGGATTAATGGATTGGGGGGGGGGGGGTGTCCATTATTAGTTTTTATTTAAATTCTCACAAAAAAGTAATTTCAGAGTGAGATATGCACCTATATGTGTGAGATCATCCACATAAACTATTTCATGTCATTAACACCTGAGGCCAATCTCAACATCAAAGCACACAATCTGTTCCACACCAGTGACACACAGAAATGAAACCAAATCATCACAGTTTCCTCACATCGATTTTATTTTAGGAAGAGACAAAAATTCTTTTTATAACCTGATGATTACCTGATAATCAGTTCTATCTGTTAGTTCCTTGTGAACATCCAGATGCAATAAGCACACATGAGCTTGTGTGCCACCAGGCTGAAGAGGTCTGGGGCTTTGTTAAAATAGAAGATAAACAGTGATTTAAAGCATTACAGGGAATTTTGTCTCCCTTTACAGAACAGCTGCTGCATACATATATCATGAAAAATTTCAGTTCTATCCAGGTAAAGGTCATAGAAATTTAACCTTTTTTATTTCCAGCTTAGAAATGTGCTGAATAGCCAGGTCTTTGTGTTTTTATAACTCTTTAATGTTTCTCTCGGCCTGTCATACACATAATAAGCAAACTAGAGTCTGAAACCCTATATAAGGTTCTAATATTCAATGGAGGTTGATGATATTTGCTCAGTGACTTTCAGTAATTCATTATCCTGGTTCATAGCATTAAATAGTCCACTGGAGCTAACCTGCATTATCTGGGTACTTCAAAACTCATCAGAGCTATGAGATTAATCAGATTTCCTGGGATTTTTTACCTTATTTTCTTTTTAGAAAAAAGAATTTAAGCTTTCCATTTTAGCCAATTTTACTAAGGAAGGCAAACCCATTGTCAAGCTTCACTGAAATGTGACAGAAAGAAAAAAGTCTCCAATAGGTTCCTACAAGCCTTGCAAAGGCAGGTGAATAGCTAGAGGAAAAAGATCCTACAACTGCCCTGGCAGAGAAAAGCACACAGCATAAGATGATATAATATTCGATGCTGGAGAATCAGCATAGCAGGAAAAAAGCCAGAATGCAATGCCTCGACAGCATTTGGAAAACTTCAGCTAAAGACTGCAACCAGCAAGGAAAATTATAGACTCTCATGAGCACCTGAGAAAAAAATGCCCTTTGTTTTGTCTTCTGGTTCCAGGACAATTTTATATTTAACACCTAAAGACGTTTTACCTATAGATTTCATTTGAGATCATACAGCAGGACTGCTCAGAAAATCCACTATTTCTTTGACTCCATCGAATTACCAGGAATTTGGTGTTTTCCACAAATCTCCTGGAATATCCCACGTTCCTTACCTTTCTCTGGTCACTACAAACCACTGCATGTGAACCACAGCACTGGCTGGAAGCTCTGAAGTACAGAACTCCAAAAATTAATTCAGAAGAGCTAAAATTATAGATCAATGTATACAAATTGAAGCTCTATCAGAAAGCGTTGCCTTTCACTTTGACATCTGATAGCTCAATCAAAGTTCCATTAAAAACAAAACACCATTTCTGAATTCCTTCACAGCTGGCTTTCATGCCATAGTAACCATTAGTGTCTCACTTTCTCTTCCTTTTATCCCACAGGTTATAAACACAAGCAGAGATGAGGAAATTGCAATGTGTGACAAAATGGTGATTCTTTGGCTGCATATTTCTGCAGTATAAAATATTATGATCTTCTTTCTCTGCCTGTCTCTTTTTCTCTGCTTTTTTCCCCCCATGAAGTCAATTCCCTCAGTAATGCTCAGGGCAGAGTGTATCACTGCAGGGCCCAGATGGTTAACTGTGGAAAACTGTTCTCCATCTGCTTCCTTAGCAATATCCTTTAGCAGATAAGCTTGCAGCTCTGAAACTGTGTGAAGTTTTCCATGCAGCTGCTGTCTTTAGAGATACTTGCCCTGTGTCTGGCTTCAGTTTTAATTTAGGAGGAGGAGCAAGACTATGATAAAATTCCACAATATTATCAAAATCACTTGGGAGCAGGAAGAAAAGTAATCCTAAAAATACTCTCCTAACAAGTGTCTTGGGTTTTATAATAAATTTAAGTCCTTTGAATTTTTACACCAATCAGTATTATTTAATTTCCAAATCAAGGCAGATACTTATTTCCTTTAGCTGCATGCCCCTTTAGTGAGAACAGGGACTGTTTTAAACATCAAGATGCTACTGCCTAGTTAAAAGGTGATGTAAAAATATCTGTGGTGATGTCAAGAATAAAGTAAAATCAGGGGCAAAAACTTACTTCCAACTAGCAACTAGAAAGTTTTGCCCACTCTCTCCAGTGCAGCTGGAGGAAAAAAAGAGATGACCTGGATGCTAATACATGTACAGATGGGATGCTTGGACTGCAAAGCAGGCAAAATCCAATAGAAAAGAGAAGAATATTTTTAAGAAGTCGTAAAATAAAACCAGAAAGTGCTTTTCTGCACTCAAGCTGCCAAACTCCTGAAGAAGATCCAGTGAGACTGGATCTTTCCTCAGGCTGCAATGAGGTTTGGATCAGGCCACCACTTTTACTTAGAGAAAACAAATAATAAATTTGCTGGAAAATATTCTAGAAGGATGATGTTGAATGGTTTGATTCTTTGAGGAAGACACCTCCCTTTATCTACAAGATTTATTAATGCTAATAATCAGGAAGGAGTTAGAAATGCTTTGTGCAGAGGTGCTCCTTCATCCCACTGGGGTGACCATGAGCACTGCCAAGATCAGCTGGGTGATATTTATTATTATTATTATTATTATTATTATTATTATTATTATTATTATCTGCTAACCATTTAGCTCTCATCACTTCAGGAGCAGAACAGGAGGATTTGCAATCCAGAGCTGGTTTTGGCTGGAGCAGGGTAACTGTGGAGAAATGCTGCTTCCCAGCCAGCCTGCTGCCTGCTGCTCCCAGCTGCCTCTGGATGGAATAGTGCTGAGCTGGTTGGTTTTTTCCAGGCTGGAGCCTGAGCTTCAAGCCAAAGTCAAATATTGAGTGGGCAAAACCAGGAGCAGCCGACAGCTGATCTCTGGTCCCAGCCTTGGCCCAACACTTTGAGGGTGGTGTGGAGCATTCACAATTAACTGGACTTTTTGTAAGTTTCTGAGAAAGAGATAATAAAGGAAATTCATATTTTTAACTGGTTTATGAGTCAAACTAAGCAGCGTTTTACAGGATTAAAAAAAAAAACAAACCCTTTTGAATAGGGTCCTTCTCCCAGCCAAATAGCAAAGGGACAATACACAGGAAAGAGCTACTACATCTCAAAGGAAAAAAACACGCTAAACATAAATTGAGAGGTTAAGAGAATTATTCTATAATAAGTGACAGGATTAAAAAAAACCCCAGCCATATAAAATTAATGTCAGAATGCAAATTTATTTTCATGGGAGATGGTGAAGGAAAGTGGCCAGCGTGCTGAGGATGAAGTTTGAACAGACAGCTCAAGGGTGAAATACTGAACATAACAAAGGAACTAGAAATTAAATGGAAATAAGGAGATAACAGAATAGAAAAAGCTCTGTGCTGCTGTTTCACATTGTCTTGGTTCCAGCTGGGAACTAACATTCTTCCTACTAACTCATACAATGCTGTGTTTGGGATTCAGGATGAGAATAATGTTGATAACACACTGATATTTTTGTTGTTTCTAAGTTTTTTTCCCGCAAAGTTAAATACTTTTCAGTTTCCCTGACATGCTCTGTCAGTGAGAAGTTGCACAGGATGCTGGAATGGAGCATGGCCAGGACAGGAGACCCAAAGTGGCCAAAGAAAGATTCATATCATTATCACTATTATTATTAGTAGTAGTAGTAGTAGATGTTGGAGTATATTTTACTTTAATTGTTAATCTGTTTTTACAGCAACCCTTGAGTTTTATATTTTTTCTCTTCTTCCATCCCAGCAGTGTGGGCAGTGAGAGGCTGTGTGCTGTTTGCAGCTGGGGTTAAACCACAACTCACAGTCCTGGCCAAAGGAGCAGGACAGATGAGAGAAAGGATTTACACTGAATAAACAAATTCTTCCAAGCTCTTCACAAGAAGCAACTTAAGAAGGAGAGAAATAACAAGGAAATATTTACGAACTTTCCTCGAGGGAAAAGGGCATGGTGGATGGGGAATTAAAGTCTTAATGAAATAAATTGAAATATCACACTTTACAGAAAAATGAAGTGAAAAACATAATTCTTAGAGTTAAGCATTCATTATTTATACCTGCTTTCCCCAGTGCACATTTCTAACCAGGATGGAACTATTCAGAGGCTGATTTTTGTTTCCTTTTTTGGTTTAGGATATGTTTGATATACATCCTTCCCACTTGTGGTGATGTCAACCAGCCCAATTCCTTTGACACAAATGGATACAGGCTCTTTACTCCACCTCAGGAGTCTGCCCTCATCACCTCATGATGAGAGGGATTTATTATTAAATATTAATATATTTAATATTGTTTGTTAATAATATTATTGTTATTATTATATTTGTTTATCCAAGCATCCTTTTACCAAGGCCACAAAAAATACATTTCTCTAGTTTTTGTATGTTCCTTGAACATTAATTTGCACAGCACAAGTAAAGAGGTTTTTTTGCCACATTTCCTTTTTAATGGACCTGAAGTCTCAAAGAAAAATAGGAGAGATTAAGATTTGTAAATATTTCTTAAAAATGCTAAGGGAATCTAAGTGATGACAGATATGCAGAGTGATACTGCTAAGGAGAACTAAACTGATTCACATATGAGTATTTTAGTGAATGTACAATGTCCCTACTGCTTTGAGAAGAACATTCCCATGTGAGAATATATTTTTTCTTTAGCTTATTCTCCCTCATAGCCATGATGACAGACCTGTGGGCTCTGGAGCTTACAAGGAAACTTGCTGCAGTCTTATTAAAGCTTTGCAGTTGTGCTATTCTCTCTCCTTGTCTTCCAACTCTGGACTGAAGTGGATGCTGTGGGATGTCTGCCTATCCAACTGACCTGTTTCATTAGAGGAAATTCACCCATAAAATATAACCTGGGATATTAAACTAGACAAACGTTTCACTTCAGTATGGACAGCCACTGAAAAGTCTGTAAAAAAGAATGAAAATGTGCCAAAAAAGGAAAGTCCTCAAGAGGCTTTTGTCCCCTGCTCTAGGAAAATTAAATTCAATTAATTAAATTTAAATAATAAAATACAACAGATTTTTTTTTTCAAAAAAGAGCAATATACCACCAGTAATATTTTGGAATTTTTTTTCTGCCTTTTTTTTTAATAGCTGACAAACTATACCTGCTCATGGTTGATCTTTCAAGGCCTCTAATTTATTTGAATTTCAAGGAAACTGAAAAAATAATGTGAAAGCCTAAAGGACAATAGCTTCTAGCAGAGGTTTCTCTTTCCCATTCTATAAATCTAATGATGCATGCCATCCTGAGCTATGAGAGATGTGCTGGACTGTCATTGCAGCTGTCAAAAACATGTGGCAGTTTCATTTAGTCTGGAGCAACTTTGACCACTTTTGCCAAATTTCATTAGGACAGATTTGCAGATGATGCAGCTGACACAATTGAATTTCAGCTCCCAGCAGTTTGTGTTGGAGGGACAGATGTGCTTGTGAAAATATACAAGCAGCACAAAGAACAGGGTGACCACACAGTGGGAAAACTAATTCATCCCATTAACAATTGGCCATGAGCAAGTCTTGGGGAGCACAAGTATGAAAATTAATAAAAAATATTTTTTTAAGTATGCAGAAGTTGTAAACTCACTTAGCAAAGGGTGAGAGAGAAACCTTAGGCATGAATTTGTCAGCTTCCCCATATCTTGCTGATGGCACTGAATAAAGTGCCTTACCTGCATCTATTTCCTGAGAGATCAAAGCCATTTCAGATTTAAGTGAAAAACTCTCTTAAACGATATACAGGGAATTTCAGTAGCAACCTAAGAGGTGCTGCCCATGCTTAGAGACTCCCAGTGATACACGTTTGTTCCTAGGAGCTCTAAACCAAGACTACTTCCAGTCATTTTCCATATGTGCTTTTACATATTCATAAAATATGTAAAATAAAATACATATTCATGAAAATACTGTAGGTTTGCAAATATATATATATTTTTAAATATCTATATTTTCTTAGACCCAGAATACACTGCAAAGGCACAGCCAGATGCAACTTTACTCAGAGGTTATTTTGTGTAATACACTTAGTCTCCATCTGTTTTTAAGTCCACACTTCAGCTCCTTGCAGCTGCAAGTTTTGTCTTAAAGGGGAGAATAAATAAATCCCAAAGAACAGAGCTCATAACAGTACATTAGCATAGATTCCTTTGTGCTTCTTGCTCCAGATGCACTAAAGAACAGCAAATCCTTTCAAGTGCTTCGCAGCAGCTCCATCAGTGAATCTTTTTATTATCATCACAACAGTTAAGGCTGCATCTACACTGAGAGGGAACTGCACACCAAGCTGGGATGTGAATTTGTGTCATATCAGCTCTTTACTGCCCTGTGTGGGTATTCAAGACTGTGCTAAGGGCAGATTTGACATCCATTCGTTTTGGCAGCCTGCGCCCTTCTCCTCTCCCTCTCTTGACCACCCGGCTCCCTCCAACATCTCCCTTTAGGCATCCTGGTAAAATTATTTGTGACACTGTGGGAAGAAGTGATCCAGAATAATAAAAGCCATTTTTGCTAGGTTATTTTAAACCTGTTCCAATCCCTTGAGGTAGTTCAAGGCATGGATGCTAAAATACCTGTGCTAGCACAGCTGAGGAGGAGGTGAAGGAACAGAAACAGGCAGGCAGCATTAGCAATCAACCTCTCACCCTGTTAAATAAGTATAGCAATTTACACCCAGCTTACAAAAAACCTCAAAGTCCTACATCTCCCCAAAAAAAACAACCAACCAAACAAAGAAACCCCAAAAACATATCACAATTTTATTTCTGTTGTTTTAGACATTGAAATTGGCTCACCAGCAGAAGCAAACTCCAGTCCTAGTGCAAGGGAAAAGGTGGGAGTGTTCAAAAAGGTATGGAGAGCAGGAGGGATGTGGAGGGAGTGACTCCATCTCTTTGGCATCTGATTGCAATTTGATTTTCTTCAGCTGTGGCTGAAAAATGCCCCATTTGGTATTCATGTCATAAATTTGTTAAATAAGTATTGGTTCAGGAAACAAGGTGTTTCTGTGATTCCACTCCTAAGCTCCCAGTTTAGGACTGCTGACATATTCTGGTTTTCAGAAATCTGATAGGAGCTGAGTTCCAGCTGGGCAGTCAGTCCCTCTCTTGGGGTGCTGGAGACTGACAGAAGTTAAGTGATTTCTGCAAGCAGAAGGCTATTCTATGCTATATATTTTCTGTTAAAAATCCATAGGATCTAGTACAATATTACTTACTATTTTTGACCAAATGACATTCACTATGTGAACAATTCACACAGTGTGCACCACCATTGAAGCAGAATAGTACAAACCAACACCAGTCAGAACTGAGAAAATATTTGCATTTAAATATTTTGCATAAGAAGACACTAAAGAAAAACCTTTTCACACATCATTTAGAAGAAAGAATAAGCACTGTGCTGCCATCAATGTGAAACTTTTGTTTTTAATTCAAACTGCTTTTCAAAATCACATTTTTTCTTTGAACAATAAAAAAAAAATTGCAGAAACTTAGATATGGAAAACGAGAAAGAGATACTTGGGTTGCTCAATTTTTTCTGGACCAAAAGAACAAGATTTGAAATTGTAAAATTGCTAGAGAAACAGAGAGTCTGAGTCCTTCCCAGCTTTAATGACATGGCAGGGAGTGATTCTGGCACTGCAGAATGTAGTTTGAAAGGGAGAATTCCGCTGGCAGGAGCGGAGGAGATTTCTCTGCTGTCAGTCACCAGGAAGCAGATGGCACGTCGTGGCTGAGTGGGTTCTCAGGCATCTCATTTCAGCAACCACTTCAGTGTAGCTGACAGCACCCTCAGATGTGGAACTCGCTGCCTAAACACGGCTCTGACAGCCCCAGTGAGGTGAATCCCCAATCACTGCAAGATCAGTGAGGAACTGGAGCACAGGAGTTCTGCCTGCTCTGTGCAGGGAGCAACTTTCCTCTTGTCTCCAGCTAGTTACTTGCCAACTCTTAAGGGTAATAAAGAAACAGTAAAATTGTTTCTACTGTGATTATTTAGCATAAATACAAAGGCTATTATTTCTGTTATTACTGTTGTTTTTGTTAGCAGTCTGAGAGTGTCAAATGTAGGAAAATAGTCTTCACCTGTCACATCAGCTTAGAGCAACAAAATATTTTTAATGGCTCTTGCCTCATGAGGGAAACTCAGAGATTGCACAGGAAAACTGTGTTGGATGCCTTTTGTTATGAACATTGTGACCCCATTGCCTGGGTGACTTTAAGTATGCAGTCCTCCATGGTGGAGGACTATTCCCAGCTCCCTGGGAATGCTGAAAAGCCCCTGGAAGCCAATTCCCTGCTGCTTTTGAAAGTGTCAGTAGATACTCACTTGGTACTTTAGGCACTGGGAAAAAAAAAGTGGCCCTAGAACTCTCACCTACCATCACAGACTGTGTGACAACGCCAGGAACTGAGCTCCAAATTTTTGAACACCAGGCCAGCACCTGCAGCACAAAGCATCCATCCTCACTCCATCAGTCTGACACAACAAGTTATTCTGGATGTCCCCTTACTCAGTAGGAGTCTGGTTAATAGAGGTGCCACCAAGAGATGCAAACAGTCATCAGAGAATCAAGATCCCTGTATAGGCATAATGTACCATCTTAAAACCTGAGAATATCTGTCCAAAATACAGTAGCCAGGGGTAAAAAATCCTACAGAACTCACTCTTTCACTCAAAAAAATAACAGGCAACATAAATTTAAAATAGATTGATTCTCCTTGCCAGTGATCATACGTTAGTTCTCTTGTCTGGCACAAAGAATACATGCAAATCACACAGAGATCTCTCAGCACTCACATGCAGACAGAAGGACACTTGGGGGTGGTTTGAAGTAAATAAGGCATAAACATATGCATATGTAGAGTCCAGACATCTAAATTTAGTAAATCCCTGGTGCCCCAGTCATTAGTGCAGAGGTATCACTTCATTTTATTTGCCATATAGGAACTGAGAGAGTGATATACAGCAGGGCGAGGACGTGAACTTACACCCAATGTCTGTGCTAAGAACAAGTTCCAAGTATATAAAACACCTGTAGATTAATTGAAATCATCAGTAGATAGACAATAAATCACTTTACTGACAGTATTTATCACTCCACTGAATCTAAACCCATTAATTCTCTTTTATTTCTTTGGCCACAACCAGACTGTAGATATAAAATTGGCTTTTATGCAAATGAATGTTATTGCCATGAGACATTGAAATTACTCTGGCAGTACCATCCAAAAAGCCATAGGCACAGCATAGTTATGCTCTGCCTGTGTATATTGTAACTGTTGATTTTAGGCATTTTAGTGGATACCCCACCGAATGAAAAGAGAAAGAAAGAAATGCACAGAAATTTGAATGTGAAGAGGAAACCCCCCACTGTATTTCATCAGTCTGCCACCCACACCAACAAGAGTCTATAATAAAAAGACAGATATAGTCACAGTTCTTCTTATCAGGGTGATCTGTGGGGTATTGAGACAGACAGACAAGGATACAAAGAGTTCATGGGCTAATTTCACAGGCTACAGCCACTGCAGTGGTCTTATTAGGCAAGCTTGCACAGAAAAGAGAAAGGCAATAAATCTATATGAGTTTTCTTGGCTAAAAGAAAGCAGTGCCATGACAGAAAAGTGCAAGAGCAAGATCCTCAGAAAAAAACCCCAAAATGTATTGACTTATACATCACTCACTAGGAACTGAATTAAAATGAAATTTGTATAAATAACACATCTCAACTATTAATGTGGCTGGTCACTAGCCCACCCCTTCTTTAAACAACTGTTAACTCTATGAACCCAGAGGGTGGGAAAAAATACACAAGACCAAAATTAGATGCCTTGAGCCTTTTTTCTTTCCTGCAGAACTGCTGCAGATGATTTATTAGTGAATGGATATCTGCCATCCATTTTAAAATTATAAATCCCTTGGAGGCTCTGCAGCCCCCTCCATTACAGCACCAGAGTGTGCAAGTCCCAAAGGTACAGCTGGGACAAGAATTGTGCTCCATCAGTCAAAAACTCTATTTTCTTCCTAAGTGCCAAAAGTCTTGAAGTGTGCAATTTGAATCATCCTTAAATTCCCCAGCATGTTTAAGCACTGTGCTAATAGGATAGTATTAAAGTATTAAAGGATACAGGTTAATCCCAGTGCTCTTGTGCCTTGGTCTCTTGGTGGCAGCTGAGGCTTGGAGTAAAGAAATGTTAAGCTCAGACTCCATTCATGAGTGCTGAGGAGGGAGAGAGCCACAAGTGAGATTTCAGAGAAGCATGTTCCATTGCACCTCTTCAATTTCACTTTAGTTTACGGCTTCAGTTTCTACAGGGTGAGTTTCAGCAGGCACAGGCTCTGGCCTCTTGTCTCAGCCTGGTAAACAGGGAGCTAGACTGCTTCTGCCTGTGTCATATCCCAAGGCTAAGTGCACTCTTCCATGAAGCCACTGACAGAAATGAAGGGTAATAATGATGCCTGGGAGAAACAGAAAACTGGAGAGGAGAACAGAATAGGCAGGCAGACTGACACATCTAAACCCTACTCAAGTTCAGTATCCTCAGCTGGGCCTCTACTCTTCCACATAAATTATGTGCCCTTCTGACTCTCCTGTTGGCATGTTGTGATCACCCTTGGCCAGAGAAGATGTGTGGTACTTTTATGTTAGGAAATAACAGGGTTATTAGGGTTAAATAACTAAAAGGTTACTGAGGCTCTTCAGGCCTGGCTCAAACTGTGTGTGATGTTTATACACAGGTATATATTTCATAGCTGGAATTTAAAATGGATTTTAAAACAGCTTAAGAAACACTTTCCCTGACAGTCATGAGAATACAAACATCCTTCATCAGGTTTCCAGAAATGCCAACATTATGAGAGGGATTTTGTGTGGCTCAGAGATGGAATTTGCAGTGTGCCAAGCTGATGGCACATTTCTCCTCATCCTTTGGATGCTGACTCCAGCCTTCTGCTGCAGTTACCTGATGGGATTTGCCCTAGAGCAGCTCTTACACTGCAAAACAGATCAGCTCCTCTCCTTGAAATAACTTTGCAACTGGCCTAGGGAGTCAGAATCATAAAACTTGCACAACCTGGGGATTTCCCACCAGGCAGCTGTAGATCAACCAGACAACTTATCTAAGGGGCTGCTAATTGAGAGGACAAACCTTTGGCTGGCATTAATTAGTACCCCTCAGCCTGTGATGACTCAGGTCCCATCAGCAGGGAACATGAACATGTACATGCCTCATAATTTTATTCAGACAGCTTTGTTGCTTACAGTACTTGTCAGATCTTAAATAATTAGTTCTACCTGATAGAACTTGTTAAATCTTAAATAATTGGGAGGAAAAATGACTGAATAGTGGGGGATTTTTTTGCAATCTATTGGTGGCAATATATGTATCCTACATGCAGACTTTTGCCAATACACTGGAGGTGGCCAAAGAAAAGCCCCTGGAGGTGGATCTGCTTTTACACCTTAGAAACAGAAGTTGAGCACAGACAGTTCTTCAGAGCCTGATGGATTTAAACCCATGTATGCTACTCAATGGATGTATATGCCATGGTTCTAGTTTAAGATATCAGCTTAGAAGATGCTGAACTAAGAAAGGACTTAGTTTAAGGATTTTTACAGCTTGGCCAGAACAAAGTCTGGTCTATACTTCATATGGGTTTTTCGAAGTCCCCAGAACACTGAGCATCTATTTTTTTTTTCCCCAAAGGAAATGATTCAATGTTTTATTTTCTAACAACAGCTGAGCTGCCATGTACAGAGACCTTAGTAAGAGAAACCTGTTCACATCAAGAGTAGAGGAAAAGAAATTGTATTAAAGAATAGCATGTTGATATGCTTTTTATGGACTGTTTCCAAATACAAATCTGTTTTAAAGCCGGTAAAGTAACAGAAGTTCTTTTTCCAGTTTTCTTTAAATAACAAATTTGAAAAATAAGGAGATTAGACATATGACAGGCAGCACAGACACAATACTAAAAATGAAATAAGAACTAAATAAATAAATAATTAAACAAAGAGGAATTTGCATGTAACACAAAGCAGCCTTGCTCTACAAAGAGGACAAGTTCCATTATTTCCATGTCAGCAAACTGCAAAAGATTTGGGCAAGTTAAGAGCAAATTAAGCAAATGGAAGACACCAGCCACAATTAAATGTGTGCAGTAGGATGAAAGGGAGGCTTCATTTAAGTTGATGTTGTTCATTAAATGGATATTAAAGCAAAAAATCCTTCTCAAGCACAGATCACAGAACCAGCTGTGTCCCATGGGAGCTGCAAGGTCTGGGTGCCAGAAAGGTGTTTTATTTCCTGAGGGTGGGCAATGAATTTGCTCCATGGATGATGGAGGAAGCTGAGCTGCAGAATTGCAGCAACTCCCACAGATCCTGAAACCATCCTTCCAATTCCTCCTGTGTCTCAGGATTTTTAAGGTCTGAAAAGTAATTCAGTGAGTATGAAAACTGAGGGCCACTTGTGAATCTATCTATGTAGATAATAGGGGAATAAAGGAGCAGAAATCTTCAGGAGATGTAAATGACTCTGAGCCTCTGCCTCCTGTTTGGAGGGGCAGGGAGAAGGCAGAGTTTGCTCAGAAACTGGAGCTCAGCTGGGCTCCCCTAGGGAGCAACCAAATAAACTGAAAAGTGGCTATAATTTGATCTCTGCTCTGCTTCTGGGGAAAAGCAAATATATGCTGCCCTTTGCTCAGAGCTGAAGGCAGACTGCCTGTCAATGCAGAGCCCTGGGAGAGCATTCTGGATGTGAGCAGCAAGGCTGAAGTCCAGTGCTTCACAAGGCTGTTGGCAAAAACATTTACAGGAAGCACACTCATGCAAAGGCAATTAACAGATAGGGAGCACTACAAGAAAAATTATCTGCCTGATCTAATCAAACATAAAAGATGATTTTGGTCATGTGCACACACGTGATGGATGAAAGAGAGAATAAGCATGCATAGAAATGTGTCCAAGGATACACACAGATCCAAAATCCAGGGATGGTTCACTCCCCTATTATAGCTGCAGCAGAACAACTACAAGATTGATTGCAAGATCAATGCAATCAGCTAGGCAGTGAGAGCTGATTATCTGGGAATTCTGAGTAAAGATTATCCATAACAGAATAAAGGGCTGCTGCCCAGCCAGGTACAAATCACAGGAAAAGTAAAAAGTGCATTACAGGCTCCTCAACAGGGCATCACCATGCGAGGATGTATGAGAAAAAAAATACTTGTCCTCTTTTAAGAGAAGTTTAATAAGTGCTGTTTAAAATTTCTGTTAGTAACATAAGTGGAAGAGTCATGCAAGTTTTGTATTTTATATTTGTACCAGCTATCACTGGTAATATCCATCTGGTTCTTTCTGCCAGCTTTCAGTTCTGTCCTTGCTATCTATGTTTAACAAGGATATTTTCATTTAATTTCAAGATATGAGCTGTTTTCCTCAACAGAGGAATTAATCTACTGAAGTTAATCTGGTGAGGGGTAGAACTGATAACTCTTGTCAGATTTCCAAATAGAACAGTGTAAGTGCAGAGGCCATTTTTTATTTACAGAAATATATTAACTGTGTGTATATAGGCTGAAAATCTGTGCTTACTCACAGAGGTAAATGTCACCGTTAAAAGTTAATTAACTTTGATTCTTCATGGTCATTTTTGACATAGATCATTATATAGATCATATTTGTTATCTTATATCATCCATTGAGAGATGAGGTTGAAAAGAGGAGGGGAGAGTCACAATTAGGGTTAATTAACCCTAAAGAATGTCTCCTCCCACATGATGGAAGGCAGCTTGGATTATCTGTGTGGTGTTTTTCCTCAAACACAGCTTGATCCCAGAGCCACTACAGCACAAGGCTGGGAAAGGCAAGGGGTTAGAAATACACAGTGTACAACAACAGCAAACAACTCTCAGCAAATATAGTCTGTAAAAATACATTAAATCTCATGTGGTGATGGACCATTGAGCCAGATGGGAAGAACACAGAAATGTAGCAAATGCTACAAGGAAGTTGTGAGTCTTTGGGGGACCAAGTGACCTGCAAAAGATCTAATTTTCAGCACTACATGCCCAGTGTTACTTGAAATCATAGTTAAAGTCACAGGCCTTGGTCTCTTGCACACAGTCACACTGAAAGTAAGCAAGGTTGAAGTGGAAGGATGGTTTTCTACTCAACAAAACAATTTCCTGCACAAGTCACTGAATGTCACTGTAACACTTTGTTCTATACATACATTAAAAGTTTTCCACTAGAGAGACTATCTTGATTATTATGCACAAAATTTCAAAATAGAAGGGCCAGAAGTCTGTTAGCAAATATGTAGAAAAATACATCTTCTTTTAAATAATACATAGTTTCATAATCTTTTTTACGTGTTTCTTATTCATTTCAGAAGTCATTTAAAAATGAAGATGAAATCCTTGTGACATCACTCAAAAAGATCACACTACCTGTTCACTCCTGTGACAAACATTCAGTGATTTCCACTTTTGGTACTTCTGTTGTTGGGGTGGGTCTGACCCTACTCTGGTTCCACTCCTGTTTTCTTTCAGTTGAAATTCAACTGTTGCTTCCTGCTCCCAGTTTTCAGTTCTTTTTACTTCCATTCCTCCAAATCATCATTTCAGCTACCAGGCAAAAGCCTCCAAGAGCCAAATCCTTCAGTGCTTGAGATGCCTCAGCACCCAGGTTATAAAAACAAGACACTGCAGTGTGCATTTGTCCAAGCTCCAACAGTGTTTACAGTTGCATTTAGATTATATGAATCTGTAAAACATTCCCCAGTATTCAGATGTTTGAAGTAGTTAATGTATTCTCCTTTCTACAAAAATTCCGCATTTGAGATTAGACACCTCTCCCAGTGGAAATTTCATCAAGACCAATACATTCATGTGAAAAGTTTCAGCCCCAATGAACTGACATTTTTCTGATGAAAATCTTGCCCCAAACCTCTGAACTATCTCAACGTGCAGCCTCGTGGTACTTAGGCAACCACTGCCTCAGGCTCTTTACTTTAATTTTATACATTTTCATCAAACCCTGATGTCCCTCTTGGGTTTGTGCTATTTCTGAAATGTAGCTAAAACATTTACTGTATATTTTTGTTCGTTGATTTCAAGTGAAATTATTTCATCACTTTATGTCTTCTTTTTCTCCTAGTCCTGATGTATTTTGACATCCAGAGAATTACAGTTTAACCGAAAACACTTCAAAGTGGAGTTTAGCAGAAAATGAGATAAAGTAAAAATATTTCACTTGGAGCTAATAGGCAGAATGAGGGCAGCAACTGTTCAGCCATTCAAGTTAAATAAGGGGCTCATTACCGTCCTCTGTGACAACTGCCCAAATGCCACATTTAAAGATTCCATTATTTAAAGGTTCAGGGAATACAGTATTCATGTAGTGTATAAGTTTTTTTGTTTAAAGTAGCACTTTACAGTTAAGATCAAAATCCTGTTGTGTGGTGTTCTGTAAGATGGGTCATTTTACTACTGTCACCCCAAACACTTTCCTAGGAAAGACATTTCTCCTGCCCTATAGTTTTTCTGCTTATCTGAAACTCCTCCAGGGAGATTGAGCACAACTCTGGAAAGCTTAAAAAATTATTATGTAGAAGGATGACCTGGAAAAGAGATGTGCAGTCCATATCTTGGCCTGAAGATACTTCAGAAATTAAAAATTAGAAAACATAACATGATGTTATGCTTGCCTCATAAAAGAGATTGTATTTAGCTGAAAAGAACTCAATTTAGTAACCAAATGTATGGAAAGGCTCCCTACATTTGCTTTGGGAGACAAATACCAGTGGAGAAGAGGAGCTACTCAGAATATAGCTGACATTAAAAAACAAAGCAAATTATGTGACAAGAATACATTTAGAAGACTTTGAAAGTTTTCTAATTAATTAATGTTCTGTTAAGTATATTATTTAGTTTAATACTATGTGATTCTCTTTTCCCTTTACTGAGAGAATATATAATTCCAAATATTTCCTTCATGGTTTTAATATTGAAGCTAAATTTAGCAATCAAATATCTACTTCTCAGTCTGATTGCTAATGCTTGGGAATTTTTAATAATTTCTTATCCGTAAAAATTAACAGAATATTTTCATATTCATATTGGTACCCTCAGTTTGCTTTAAAACTGTGTGGACATCCTGAAGTGTCTTCACTGAAGTATTCAAGGAAACTCAGCTCAAGGACTCAGAGAACTTGAACTTTAAGAAACACCACCAATTAAAATAACTTTAATAATTCATTATTTCTAAATTGAAAATAACGTTTGAGTCAAACACTTTCTCAGACAAGAAAGGTGGAATATAGAAGACTTGCTGGCACTGTAGGCAGTGCTTTGTGTATGGACAGGTGGGGTCAATTCAGTTGTCAGTTTAACTGACTCCATCCCTTCATCAATACTTTTTGAGGTTTTGATATATTTTTTTAACTGAAGGAGAAAAAAAATGGAATTGGAAGTTTAAATTCTTCCAAATTTTATAAGCAGAAAATTGAGAATAGTGCCATTTGGATCAGGTGAAAATCTTTGTTCAATTTAGCTGAAATTACATTTGCTATTCTGCTCTTTTTGTTTGTAACTCAAGAATTAAAAATAAATTATTTGCAGTTGAAAAAAAACAGGGCTACATTTTCACTGGTAAATTAAATGTGTCCAGAGTTACTCCTTGCCATTGAAGCCAGTTCTCACAGACTGGACTCCATTTGTGCTCTTAATCACTTTTAACATCCAAAACCAAAGTAACCCCAAACAAACTGCCTGCTGTTAATGCATTCTAGCATGTGCCAGCTACCTAACACTGCCTTGTTTAAAACTGCAAAAACAGAAGCAAAACCAGATTGTAAAATGTCAATAGATTTACAGTGAACAGGGACATTCCCTGGTCCTTTAGAATTTGCAAATGTGAGTGCTGTCAGAATTTCCCAAAGAATTTAAAACTCACATTCTTTTCAGTTTTGAAAGTCTAGAAAAGTAGTTAGTATGTCAAAATTACTAACAGCTGCCATTGAAAAAATGATATTAATAAGACAGCATTTTAAAATAAAATTAGTCCTAAAATTTCCAGCAGCTCTACCAAAGAGACAGAAGTCAGACACAGAGACCTACATTTCTCTGAAAATTCCTTGACAAGCCTGTGACATAGCTAAAATTTCAAATCCAGTCTCCTGGATTCTATTCCAATGATTTCATAACAAATCTTTCTCAGGAGGAGAAACAGATAAAGAAAACACTGAAACACACAGACTGGCCTGGCATCTCTCACTGCTGAAAGAGTTGAAGTGTTTTGCTTCATAGTGTGGAGCAGGAGCGGGCAAAATGCCTGGATTCTCAACAACTGTGAAAGTAGGAGTCTTTATTTATTTTGTGTAGGGGAAATGTATGAATTTGCAATCAGGACAGCTTGTGGTACCATGCTGAAATGTAATCAGTTTTCAATGTGCAGAGAGTCCCAGAATAACTTTCTAACAGCAACATTAGAAAAAGACACTCCTTTTCCCCCAGGCTGTTTGTACCTCCAACATGTAATTTTGCCATTAGTGAAGTGTGATGAAAATTAAGTCACTTGTACAGCCCAATATGCTCACTCAATCAACCATTATTTTTTTTTCTTTGTTACTAACTCAGGGCTCAACTCGGGAATAAATTGGCTGCAGAATTCAAGCTGCTAAAAGCTTTTTTGAGAGTCTTTTAGCATTGTGACCACACTGCCTTTGCCAGAGCTGAAATCTATAAACCTAAGGAGAGAGGAAGGTCATGCTAAGATTTCAGAGCCATAACCCAAGCTCTTACCTCAAAACATGTCTTCTACCACCATGTGGATATTTGACATTGCAGGCAGGCACTTTTCCAGCTCCCAATGTTAGCACAGGCACTTAAAGAAGAACAAAGAGGACCTCTGAGCCTCTTAATATTTTCAGTTTCTCTATTTGGTAGCATAGTTTGCTGATGGAGTTCAGAGGTGGGTTTGTGCAGAGACTTGCCCATAAAAATGGATGTATGAGGACAGTCCAGTGGATCTCTTGGTCCAGTAGACTCCAGCAGGAGCCAAAATCAGACAGCTAGGGAGGAAAGAAGAAAGATAACAGCAATACTTTCCTAGTGCAGTCCATCAAGCATGCTGTAGTCATTGATTAAAGATACTGTCCAAAACCTGTCCCCTTTTTCAACCAGATCCCTGTGAAATTAGAAGATTGACTGACTGGGCTTTTTATATTGGACATCTCAAGGAAAGCAAGCTCATGCACTGCCCTTTGAGCTCTAGGCAGCTCTTCATGACAGACCATACTGTAAACAGCTGGTGAAGGAAATATCTCAGATTACACCCAGCTTTCTTTGGAGCAGCTTGGAGCAGAGAATGCAGCCTGTGGTGCACAGGAAGGGACTTGCAGAGAGCAGGCTCTGGGTAGCGCTGGACTGTCCCAGTGGCTCTGGGCTCCTGGAAGATCCCAGTGCACCATGCAGACTGCAATCCTGCTGCTCACTGCATTGCTGAGGGAACAGGAATGCAAACAGCTCTGGGTTTAGTGATAAAAAGAGTAAATACATAGAAATCTTTTCTCCTAGGCTGAGATCTTGAAAGTTGCCATGGACCTGCAGTCAGACTTTGAGATCTCCCCAGTCGGACACCAAAAAGTGCATTAAGATCCTGCTGTAGCTCCAGTACTTGGTGCCTCTCTCTTCTGTCCAGAGAGTTCCATGTCCACCCCAGCAGAAGGATGCTTGTTCGGGGCACCTCTTGACAACCCCACACAAAATATGTCTTTCTACACGAGAGCAGCCTGCCCTCCCTCCAGCCCTGGCAGAGACAGCATCTCACAGCTCTCTGAAGTGTTCCTCTCAATGTCAGCCTGCAGCCCAGCCTGTCTGCAAGTGCCACTGCCTGTCTCAGAGCAAAACCCTGCCATCCTCATCCCTGCTGCTGCTCTGAGCCACCATTCCCCCCAGCACATCACCCTCCCAGCACGGGAGGGGCAGGAGGGACTGGGGGATGCTTGTCAATGGGCAGGAGGGGACAGCAGCGCCAGAGGGATGGCAGTCCCGTGGGGACACTGCCCAGATGTGGCACCACTGCCACGGCAGGCTCATTTCACATCCTCACAATGTCAAATCACTCTTGTCTTTATGCCCACTTTGCTTTCCTTCCCTTTGCACCACAACCATTTATTTCTGCTCAAGCCACAGTGGCGCTGGCCTTTGCTTGTAGCTTAGGCATTCCTTTGGAAGTAAAATTGTATCGGTGCAGCTTTTGGGAGCAGTGTCTTTATCTGTGCAGCTTTTGGGAGCAGTGTCTTTCTACATCTAGCAGGAAAAAAGTGCAGAAAGCACCCAAAAGCAATAATAGGAAGCAATTAATGATGAAAGTGATGTATTTGGAATGCTAAAGCAAAATTTTTCAGCTGTCTTGCCCATCATTTCCCTGTGGAAAGGAAAATTGGTGGTTTTGTCTGGATTTCTCATCTGCTGTGCTATTTTACTGGCTGCAGCAAATATATTTACCTGTTCTAGAACAGTGCAATACCTCATTTCTTAAAACACAAGGAAACTTCACATGGGTTGTTGCCAAATACAGTAAAGATGAGCATTTCTTTCATTGTACATATTTTTAGGCTAACCAATCACAAATTTTGAGATGAATCACCTTGCTTGAAGGAAACCCTTTAAAGACTGCTAAAAAGCATTTTCTTCATTGCCTGGATTTGGCTAAAAGGCTTTGCACAGCAAAATGGCAAAAGAATTATTTCTTGACACAGCCAGCTTATAGGACACAGTGCAGCAAAGGTGCCAATGAGACCAATGGGCTAAGATTTTTCAATTATAAAGTTAGTTATTTCATCTAATTACTGAATATTTGGGGTCATTCTTTCCAGAGGACAAATTTCTAGCTCAGCTATTGGCTTTATGTATAAATAGAAACAGTATATGTAATTTATAATAGCAGGTTTATAAAGAGTTTTGAAACAAGCAAGCATTAGGAAAAAAGCCAAAATCTAATTAATGGGTTTTGCAAACAGACTTTTTCTATGGGTGGATTTTTTTCCTGCAACAATTTTCTGCCAATGGCTTGTTAACTCATAATAATGAAAAAAAAAAAAAAAAAAGTTGATCAGTGCTCCAGATTTGATACAGTATAAGACTAGGACTATTCAGTTGTGAGAATAAAAGAAATGAAACATTTTGTAGGTGTTATTTCCATCTATATTTCCTGACTGTAAATGCAGTGAGATCTTTTGACTGAGAATTGCTCATAAATTTTTTTCACAAAATAAATCATGTATAGAAAAAGATTTTTTCCTACCAAAATGGAAACTTCAGTGACATTTATGTGTTTCAACATACTTTTTAAATAAAAAATAGTAAAGGCCTTGGAATGTTCAAGAAGTTTCATTGCAACAGTGAAACAAATCATATTCTCTCACTTGATATAAAAGTTTTTCCCTGCACGCCGAATAAAAATTTAATTTTGTTTAAAAATATTAAAAATTTTCGCATTTCATTTTGAACTGTGCAAGATATTTTCATTTTTCTTAAAATGTTTCATATTTTCCACTCATTTCCATCGCCACGTTGTCTGTGTGATCAGTCAGGAAGTGAATCAGACCAGGCTACACCAGGAATTTTCTAGGCTCATTCCCTGCTGTTCCAGTTGTTATTTTGGCACATTTGAATAAGAACTTCCACAGATGAGTTTAGTCAAGTTTGACTTTTAGAGTGCATTCAGTTCAAGTTTGCTGGGTTCACTCCCATGGATAAGCTCTACTTCAGTATCCTTCACTTTCCAGTCCAAACTGCTTTCTAATGTCACATATTATTAAATAGTTGGTGTGAAGCTGTCTTAAAATCTCGGTGAATAACTCCAACAGTAGCGATGGCAAGTAAATAAAGCCATTACTGTGAAGCTTCTAACTTGTGGGGGAATTGTGATGTTAATTAGTTAATGTTTCCAAATTTCAGATGAAAGAGGTTAATAAGTTCAAATTATTATTATTATTCCTGTCTTCGCTGAAATATATCAACCCTATCAATATTACACAGAATTCAGCATAGTTGTGGTGCTCACATTTAAGGTGAATTTCTTTTCAATAAACAGCAAAACCATAGAGTGCAATCAGAGCTCTCAGCCAAGTGTTTGTACATCACCAAACCTGGACACACATAAGGAGGAAACACAAGAATGAAAGAATATTATCAATTTGCACCTTTCAAGAACATTATAAACAGGGCAAATAGTATGCAAAACCCACAATTTTGCCTTTCCCTTTGCAGAACACAGTTAAAATGGGTTTACACGCTTCACCCCTTGTCCAGATGAGCCATACTTAGAACTTTTCATACTTAGAGCCTCTTCAGCTTGAAAATACTGCTTACTGAGGAATGGAGCATCACTAAGCAGTCACCCTTCCTCTGCTGAATTGCTGCTCGAGGTTTCTCCTCCCTGAGGAAGAAATCATGCCAAAACATCCCAGGGTAGCTGCTGCAGGCAGTCAGAGACAAGAAAACAAGGTCAGCTCCCTCCCTGAGACAGGTTTTCTGCATGGAGAAAAAAGTGCACGGAGTGGGGCAGCAGCTGAGCCACTCGAGGGAAGAAATCACCACTGTCAGTCAGTGAGAGGGTTTTTCTTGTGCTCATCTCCCTGAGCAGGATGTGAGCTCCACAGAAGAATTAAAGTCACCCACGGGGAGAACAATTGCAGCCCTGCTGCCAGGATGGGGGAACCTGAGGAGGAAGAGACCTACGCTGAGATAAAGGACAAATGCAGTCCAAATTCACATCACAGCTTTCCCTGGAGAAGATGAAGGCTCACCTGAGGATCCTGGAGTGAATTCTGGTTTCAAGGAGCAAGGAAAATCAGAACCAGACATTCACAGTGAAATGAGGCTCCTACTACTATGGATAGCAAAAGAGATTTCCAAAATGATAATGGAACTGTGATTTCATTGGGGAGAAATTAATATGAAACTAGTCTAGAGCAGTTCAACCTCAAAAATATGGCAACAGAATTGTTTTTGCTAGAACCTCACTGTGAATGAACAGAAATGCTTTTTGCTGTTTGGGAGGACAAATGATATCTTTATATTCTATATTTCTTAATATTCTAAGCTTCTTGTTTTTAGTAAAACACATGCTATAAATATAAAGCGGCATTTGAAGGTGAATTCATTATTCTGATGTCACTGTAATACATTAAATCAATTTGTTAGCACAACTGATGTTAGATTTAAAAGATGGCATCCAGTTATTGGAACAACATTTTGATGTCCTAAAGTTGTCAAAATTGACATGCAAAATACAGAGGTTGATAAATACAGAGAAGCTTGTTATCAGAGATTGTTTTCAGTTTGGAGGAGAACAGAGAAGAAAATTTTTCTGCCAAAACAGAAAATGCAAATCTAAGACAAAGTTTTTGATAAATATGTCTTAACTTGAGTGAATTATTTTGGTTGAGATATATAACTCAATTTAAAATAAGCTTTCTTTTTTTTTCTTCTGAGATTATATTGGGCTTTCAAATCTTTCAAGATTTTCAAGACATCAGGTTAGAAATGTACCTATTGCTAAATTAAACATTCTCTTACCCTCAAAACTATATTTAATCACATTTTTTAAATTATCAGCAGACTAAAAATAATTTTATTTTCCCACAGCTGTAAATGAATTGAACACATCCCTTATTCTAAGTGCCAGCATTAGTTATTCAACAACCCAGAAGAGCTCGATGACCTCAGTATTGTTTCTGCAAAACAGATCAGAAAAAATACCCAAGTATTCAACCTACTGTGATGAGTCAGAGTCAGAGCAAAGCCCAGAGACCACAATGAGATATTTGAATGTGGAGCCACCTTCCTGCCCTGCCACTGCAATTGGAGAGGCACTCAGTACACCCAACCCACCCTGCCTTGGGTTTCAAGGGCCACGTGGAGATTTCACTCTTTTTCTTCTCAAGTTTCTCCTTTCACATTTGTCTCCTCATCTCAAGGTTCCCCTCAGACAGCCAGGGTGACACCAGCCACCCTCTGTGTACTGGCACCAAGGCAGGTCAAGAGCAGCTGTCAGATGCTCAGGCTGGAGAGCAGATGTCACACTTTTGCTGCTAATTCAGAATAATGCCACTCACTCCAGTGCATCACTCCAGTTTCCTTTTGCTGTGCAATGACAACACCTCATTTTCATCCTGAGCTAAACTGTAATCCATAGGACTTTGCAAGCCTGAATTGTCTACAACGTGAACAAGACCTTTTCTGTTATTCACCAAAAGGAAAAAAAAAAAAAAAAGAAGAAATAATGAAATGAAATGAAATGAAATGAAATGAAATGAAATGAAATGAAATGAAATGAAATGCTAAGACACTTTATAGATCCAGATTATTTGGTTATGTCTTTCTGGCTGCATGAACTCATCTGAGGAAACAAATACATATCAAGATGCCACTTCATATTTCTACTCAGAAGGATATTTTATTGTTTGGATGAGCCACAATGTCACATCACATTACCGAGTAGCACAACCCCATGTTCCTAATTCACAAAAGTCTGTCTCCTTGCTCAGAACCAAAAGTGGCATAAACCCATTTATAATTTAAGTTGCTGGCAGTTCCTAAAATGGCTTTCCTGGAGAATAATGAGATAGACCAGTGGGGTAAGAAACATGATAAGTGACTCCACAACAGAAGGCATAATGAATAGTTGCTCTGTCCCTGGCAAGTGACTGTGGTACCAGAGAACCCTGTCATGCACTATCTTTTATGGCAAGTCATAAATTAAAATAGATTTTTATTGTGAAAGCTTCTGTCACTGCAAGGAGGAAGAACAAAATTGTGCCACATTTCTTTCCAGGATTACAAATCAAGGCCAAAATCTCTCCTAATGTAAATGATGTCAATACATTCATTTCAGCTGGGTTTTACCCATGTTTATAATCAGAAAATGTCATAAACTGCTTCTGTTTTAATTTAATTGGAGTATTGATTCTTCAAAATTGTTATGTTACTTTGAATTTTAGTTACCACTGTCACCCTGTAAAAGACAATCTGGCACAAAAAGCTGATTCTGTGCATAAGTCAATGGGAGTAGACAGGAGGATAGGTATTAGGGAGATGAAAAAAATGCTATTTGAATTTATGATGCCAGAGGAGTATCTGTCTTCTAGTGCAATCACCAGAGATGATCAGCAGAAATTACGAAAATCTGTTGCAGCCAGCACAAATAGAAATCTAGCAACAGCTCCAAAATAAAATGTTTCTTTTTTTTTTCTTTCTTTTTTTTTTTTTAATGAATTTTTCTCTTTTGCTGCTCTGCTGCTCATAACTTAAGAAGAATCAAAGACCTAATTTAGGGTAAACTTTGCTGCTAATAGCAGCAAGCGGCCATCAGGACAGCTAAAGTATTAATCACCTTTACAGAGGTGTGCCAACATTGTGCATAGACTAACAGCGTTGGAGGGCTGCCCATGTGCTGCAGCCTGGACTAAAAATATGCTCAAAGTGTAGTTTATGTGGTCTTTCCACATCTTCTGTCTTTCTGTACTGTCAAAGTGCTTTCTTTGAGAAGCATATGCACAAACATTTATGTGCACAGAGCTGTCTCTAAATATACATTTGGGAGGAGAGGGGAGCTGACCCAGGATTCAATTCACTAGGGACTGAATTCCATGCATTTCTTGTTTTGCCCATTCCAGGTACCATTAACACCTCTTGGGTTCATTCTTTTCAGACCAAATGATGCTCCAGGCTGGGGTTTTTGTACCTTACACTCTCCTGTGCCCTGCCCATACCCCCACGGCTCCTCACCATTCTTTAATCAACACCAAGGACAGCCACACAGGCTCATTTGTGTTCAATTAAAACTGTTGGAAAACAGGGCCTAGAGGATGCTGTAAGTATTCTGATCATTCTGAAAAACTGCAATTGTGAGGTGGGAGGAATGCAAACAAGTGTGGGAGCAGAGTCTTGCTCTGGTATCAGTGGGTATGTGCATGTGCTCAGAGCTGTGGGCTCCTGCGGCACTGAACTGCCTGGGCAAGGGCCAGCCCCTCTGCAAACCCTGCAGGTATCTTTGCAAGATCCACACCAGAACTGAGGTGTTTTGTCTTCCAGCAGTGCTGAGAGCAGTGAGGACTGGAGCTGGCTTGTTCAGACCACGGCATTGCAGGCACACCTGCACACGCCCTCCACCCTCACCTATCCAAGGACACACACCCACAGGTGCTGTCTGCAAGGAATAAGAATCAAACTGGCAGCTGCTCCTTGAGCTGAGAGCACACTGCTATTGAAGTAAACTCAATCAGATCCTTGTGACTGATTATTTGATTTAGAATAAATCAAATAATAATGAATCTTCTTTCTAGACACAAACACGCTTCTGATAGAGTAGTTTTCTATCAAATGAAAACAACTTAGGTAGCATTTTCTCAAAGACAAACATTCTCCTAATAGCACTTATTTAGACAGAGGAAACTGGGAGTATTAATTAATTCTCTCCCCAGTGAAATTCCATTGAATGTTCAGAACTCTGCCTTCAACAGGAGCTGCTCACACCCATATGCTTTCTGTGAGACAACTGTGATTTCTAGTTTCATATCACTAATCAGATATTTCCCTCTTGCATTCATTTAATTATTCCATATTAATAAACCTTGACTTTTAGACAGAAGCTCTATGAGGTGCATTCTCAACACATGAAAATCCCCCTGGCATCATCAACAGTAGGGCACATGAGGAGAACTGATTACAGCCTTAGGTTTTTAGCCATTGCTACCTTACTTTTAGATTTTTCCTCTGGTGATTTCTTGAGTGCCAACACATGTACTGCTGTTCCTGTCTTTGCTGAAAACCTTCCTAGGAGCACTACTAAAAAGGTTCAATTTATGCAAAATAGAATTTTAATCTAGAAAATGCAGGTTTGAGACTCTGCATGGTGAAAGAAATCCCCTCAAAGTACAGCCAAAAGCAGGTCACAGAGATCTGGTTTCCTAGGGAGCTTCTGTGCATTAGAGTAATGTGAGCAGCTACTGGCAGCTCCAAACTGCACACACTAAATGTGTCTAGAAAGGATTTTGACAGGTCTCTACAAATCTGGGACTCTCTGTGCCTCTAGTACATTTCCAGTTTTATGGCAAGACAGAGGTAAGAAACAGAATGGTTTCTGTGCAACAGTTCCATACTGAATGAATACTCCTTTGGACAAATATTCATTTATTCTGAAGTCACCGGCAAATCTCTTGACAGTCTAACAATATTTTATTTTACTTACAACCTTTTCACCTTTTTTTATCCTCTTTCAATTGGACATTATGACCCAGTATGACTATGTTGCTGGTATATTTGAATTTTGCTGCAGAATTCAAGGTTAGCTCAGAAATACTGAGCTCACAAAGAAACGTGTTCTGCCCCAAGTTATTCCAATTACTTAGGATGGGAAAGGTAACACTGTGAAAATATTTAAAAGGTTAGGAAGTGAATAGCCCTTCACTGTTTTGGTCTGGGTATTATGCCTTAATAAATATATGGTAATAAATAATCTCTTCAGTTACTCAAATCAAATAAAGTAATTCATCCATGGCATGGTTTTATGAGTCTAGCTACAGGAAGTTATGTATATAAAATAAGAGCTAAGAGATTTGCATAGTCCTCAGCAAATGTACCCAATGGCATTACAAAATCTAATGTGTATGTAATGTAGTACACAAACGATTTGCATTCCCACACATGATGGATACAACAAGAGATGAATTTTCTGAAAGTGATGAAAGTTGAAACTCTAGCTAAATGTTTGATTTTCAGAAAGTGCTGATAAGACACTTGCAGGAAATTGGGAGTGTTAGAGCGATCATCCACAAATTGAAGACCATGGGAAGAAATTTGGAATAATCATAGCTAAATGACAAAATCAAGTTGTTCTTACTTCTATGGAGAGTGCTCTTCATCTCCAGCAATACAAAAACTCCTCAGAGCAGGACTTTCCAGCTACTAGATCAGTGCCATACCACTGTCACTTTGTCCTTTAATTATAACTGGAAGGCAAGAAAATGTCAATGTTTGCAGCTTCTGAGAGACAGATGCAATTCCATAATTCACACTGTTGCAACTGTGCATCACAGTTGGCTGCTGCTTTATAGGATCTTAGAGAACTTTTCTGGAAAGTCTGTAATAAAATGATCATTGCTTTAAAACAAAATTCAACCTGTTGTCCCAGAAAAAAAAAAAATCTTCTTCTGTTAAGAAAACATGTAGGGTTTTCTTATCTTTTATCAGCAATTCCATGTATTTGAGTTTATCTGCTTGTTAATGTTAAACTGTCCATTTCTAATCAAGCACATGTTCTGTGCCTTTTAGGCACCTGTTCCTTTTTGTTTCCCCTGCAATGTTCATTATTGCCCATGACAGATCTTTTCCTAAGACTGCTAAGCAAAGCAGAAGGCTGCTGCAGAGCAGCATTGCTCTGCCTGGGCAATTTAGATGAGATCAATATTCATTAACATAGGTAATTCACCACACAAGGGGACAGTGCCTTAAAAATAAACCTCTTAAAAACAGACACAGGGAAATGTTACCCACATGGATAAGACACCACCATCTATTTCCTACACACCCTCTGGACAACTCACATTGGTGTTAATTGCTGGCACTGCAGCATTTTCCTTCTGTCCAGCTGCCCTCTGCTCCTTCTCCTTTTGCTGGAAGTGTCCCTGAGCTTCTGCTGAATTCTTTATTTCTCCCACAGCCCCAGCCTCTGCTGGTCCACTTCCAACCCAGGCTCACTCCCTACACTGATCCTTCTTCTCCTGCTGTCAGATTTTCTGACAGAAATCCTAAGGCTGCAATGACTCATTTCATCTCTACCCTCACCAGTATTGCAGAAGAGAATCAGTCTCTGGGATATCTCTAAGCTGTGGCATTCCCTAGCCATGGAAAGAGGTGAAACACTTAGTGAGGCTGTGATCCTGCTTTGGCCCAAACCAGACTTGTGAAGAACTTGTTTAGCTTTTCTTCAGCTTGAAGAACACAGGTTTGTTTAGTTTTTTTTTTTTGTTTGTTTGGTTTTTTTTGTTTGTTTGTTTTTTTTTTTTTTTTTTTTTTTTGTTTTTTAAGTACATGAGCAAATCTAGGACAAAACCAAAACAAATCCTAATTTATCTGGCTCTACCCAACTTTTTTCCATTTTTCTTGGGTTTCTTATACCCAACAGCACCTGACTACATGAAGATAAAACATGTTAAAGGAAATTTTAAAATGTGGGAAAATGTCAGTGTAACTGGATTTTTCTATACTGCACATAACAGCTGTTATGTGCACAACTGTAAAGCAATTCTCTTGACTGTGTTTTTCCTCAGATTGATGGTTTAGAAATATTACATTTTTTGTGGAAACATTAAAAAAGAAAAACTGAACCTATTTGAATTTAAATAAAATGTTTCATTCTCAAGTATTCGAGTTTGCATTTGAGGGTATTGAGGCTTCTCATTCCTTGATTGCAAAGAAATATTAAAAACTTAGAATACATACTATAATCTTTTTATATATGCAAAACTCTCATTAAGGAGAAGGTTTTTACTAAATACTTAATTCTATCTATATTTACCTCAGGTGGAAAGATGATTAAAAATATTGGGAATTTTTAATGATAAATCTTTTAAGAAAAAAGTTCAAATAAGTCTAACGATCTCATCTATTTCTTTTGTGAAAGAAGTAACAGATGAAGACACTGCTACTTTTCAAAAAAACTCAATATGTATTTCAAAAAAAGTCATTATATATTAATCATTAAGTCTGCAACAGCCTTAACTCAGTAGCTCCAATGGCTTCACTGGAGCTAAGGTGAGACATGGGATTCAAAAAAGCTCAATTCTGATTTATGTTTTAGTTATTTATACTTTGCTTTACATCCCATGAGTTGGGTATGGTTTCTCATGGGCTCGAGGAACACTTGATTTGTTAGATTGGGGTTTTTTTCTTATCTTTAACTTCTTGCTCCTGATACTAATTAAAATTATAACAAAGCCACAGTGAGATGACAGTAATAAGAATTTAGAACAACAGAGGTGTTACATGATACTAAGAAAAGCATAAATCAGAGCCCATCTACAAAAAACAAATTGCTGGAATGTACCCAGTCTCTCTTACTAATGGCTTTCCAAGCTGAATTTAATTAAAACAGTGAAGGTTTCAACACACAGAATGAAAAGGAATTAAGAAATATAAAATGTTAAGGCCAAAAGACAATTAAACATTATGACATCCTACCAACCCTCACGATGAAGAATATGACCACAAAAGTGAACACCCTCAAGAAACCCAGCTGGTGTAGATGGAGGTTTGCCCCAGCTCCTCCTGCTACAGGACAATCTATAGAGCTGAGGTTTGCTGCACCCAGGGGACTTTGGAAAGACTGCCACCCCCTTTGCTTTGTGTCTGTCATTCCCCTTCTGATGGGTTGATAATTTCACACCATTTTCTCACTATCCTGCTCTGAGAAATGTTGCAGCAAAACTTTCGGGGTTTGTTGTTTGTGGTTTTGTTTTTTTTTTTTTAATTGAAAATACAATTTCTACATCACAAACTTGGCAAGTTTCATTTTTTAACCCTGAAGTGCTCCCTGCTACAATCAGGAATCCAGAATTGCAGCATGCCAGTTTCAGGTTAGCTTGGCCTCATCTTTCTTGTTTCATTGAACAATGCTTCTTTGAAGTGACCTGAATTTTTTTTGGCTGGTTTTGTTTTTATGGAGTTTAATATCAAACTACATTTCTCTGTTTGGTGCTCTGGTTTTAGAGCACCCAAAACATTTACAAAGGTGAAAACTACAATATGTGAAAAATGCTGAAAACTAATAATTTGGATTTGAAAATGAAAATACAGTTATCTTGAGAGAGCTGAAGAGTTATTGCTTTTCCCCCTAAAACCCTCTTAGAGATTGGTTAGCATATTTTGTATTTCTGAATAATGTTTTCCACTGAATTATTCTTTAAAAGTACTGACCAGCACAAAATGTATGAAAGCTATTTCTTCATCACCTGATTCTTTCTTAAATTCTTAGATCATAACTGTGTTTTAACCTTTCTTTTTCTTATCCTTCTACAGTCATCACCAAGACGTTTACAGCTCATGACAGCATCCATTTCATGGTGTAGCCATTTGTTAAACTCCTTCAAGATTGATTATCACCCGCTTTGCTGATGGGTTTTCTTGCCAGTTTTAATATCCTTCTTCATTCCTCCGAGGTAACTGCACGTCTTTTTTGCAGATTATTTTAAAATTAACTGATAATGACTTTAATGTGTTGATAATTTGATAATGCAGCCCTCAAAAATTATATTCCAGCTGCTTACAGTTTGCTGATTGGCCACATCAATTAGCAGGAGGAGTTAATTGTGAAAGACTTGCAATTTTACATAAACAAATGTCACAAACTTTATGTATTAGCATGGAGCACATCTGGAGGAACTCCCCTGAAGTTAAACCAGATTTCTACAATTAAGAACTGAAAACTGATATTCCATATGTGTAAAAAAAAAATAATAAAAAGCCACAGACAGTGTTCATGCATTCCAATGGCTGTCAGATAATTCAAATTAAAAACAAAAATAAACAAAAATAAATTCAAACTAGTAAGTATACCTATTCTTTGTTGTTTTCAAATAACATTTTCTCCAACAGAACAAGAGCATCTTTGCATGGAGTGGTATTACCAGCAGTTTCTGACCAAGATATCATTAGCTCAAAACCTAATTACTTTAGCTAAGTACCCTCATTTAAAGAGTTTTCTCAGTTTATATGAAGACCTCAGTCTTACAACAAATACTGAATACCCCCTGTACTTTTCACTGATTTAATTAATGTCACTGCCCTATTCTCTGAAGACAATTTTTAGGCTTGCTCTCATCTTTGTGCTGACCCTGGATACAGTGAGTAACCACAAGTGCCTGCCCTCTGTGCCGTGCCCTGAGTCACCCACACGGCTGAGCAGTGCTACTCAACTTGTGATGAGTGATTACAATGGGATAAACTGTCTGAATGCCACCACAGGGAAATGGCAAACCCACTTTTATCTGCTTTAGAGAGAATTTAAATTTCCTTAATCTCAAAAATTGTAAGCAGACGAACAGCTGCTACTTGTCACAGAGCTTTACGCGAGTTTGGAAAGGGGAAAGGGACCAAACCAGTGATGAGTGGTGGGACAGCGTGCCAAATCCTGAGGGAGCCTTTTGCATTTCAGTAAATCTTTCAATACTGTCTCTCATGGTGCCTTTCTGGTCAAAATGTCCAGCACACAGCTGGGTAAACACATCATGGGATGGGCGAGCAACTGGCTCATGGGTCGGGCACAAAGGGTTACAGCCTCACAGAGCTCAAGAAGCATTTGGACAATACTCTTGGGCACATGCTGTGACTCCTGTGCAGGGCTGGGAGCTGGACTCCATGATCCTTGTGGGTCCCTTCCAACCCAGCTTCTTCTGTGGTACTGTGATTCAGGGAAATGCAAAACAACTGCATTTTAAACAGTTGGTTCCAAATTACCTGGTAAAAATGTGTTTAAAAATGGACCCACAGAGCTGTCTTTGATTCCAAAAGGTTTAGTAATGAAAAATATGAAGCACAAGTTAGATTCTCAGCTGACATTAAATCAGTAGGGCTTAACATCAGTGGAATATCCAGCTCCAAATATACTTTTCATTGGCAGTGAAATATGTTATGTATGAGTTTGGACTAACAATGGAGGTTTCAGATTAAACTGAGGTTTGAAGCGCTGACTCAACATACAGCTCCATTAAGTAAATTATAGTGAATAATTTTTAAAGCATAAATTACAAGTGGCTGACACTTACATATGTAGCTATACATATTGATCAGCAGCAGAATGAGAAATACAAGTGTATTTGGAAGACTGCAAGGTGTACATATTGGAAATACCTACAGAGATGTGCTTTTAAGTGACTGCTCAGGAACTCTGGGACTGAGCAGCACACATTTGAATTCAAACCTTCCATCTTACTGAACTAAGTCCAGCTTCATGCCCTTCCTTCAGATCCTATCCCTGGTCACCACAGAGAAGGGGGAGCAGTGCCTGCCCTTCTGCTTCCCCTCATGAGGAAACTTCTTGAACTCTTCAAACCCAGCCTCTGCTGCTGGAGGTAGAACAGGATGTTTCTATATTCTCTTACTTGATATATTTACTATTTAATATTATTTCATTTGAAAATTAATGAAAATAGATTTCACTACAACTACTTATGAATTTACCATTCTCTATCATTTCAGCATTAGGATAATGAGAGTTGCAATAGCTTCTCATTTAGAGGACTGGAGGAAATGTGTCTGGCTAATTTAAAAGAAGAACTCTTAAGTTTAAATTGCAGGAAAGGGCTGGAGTATCTCACCTAGAACTCCCTTCTGTCTTTGTGTCCTTTCTTCACAAAGCCAGTATAAAAATAATGAATTATTAGTAATCTGGTATTTTGACACTTTCTAATCTTAAATTGTAAATGGAGAACCTAAAATTGTATTCCATTTATTTATTAAAAATATATTTTACATACAAAAAGGAAATAACACCCTCTGATATTCTTTGTACCAAGTTATAGGGGAAAATATTCACCAACACCACCATAATTAGGATTTTACTCCTTCCTGTTTCTAGCTGACCATTACAAGTTCCAAACACCATATCTTAGTGAGGGTGTATCATCTTTCCTGACTGTAAAACTAGAACACTTCAAGACTCTGTTCACTTTATTATCTTCTCTTGCTCTATTTTCTACATAAACCTCACACTTCATCATGTCTGGATACTTCTGAGTCCTTCTTCAGCAGCCCTTTGTGTCTTCCTGACACTTCATAGTTCACACTCTTCTCAGACTTTGGGAAATATTGTCTTATTTGTTTGGTGCAAAGGAGGGTGACACAGGGATAGACTCAGGGATAGACTCTCTGGGGAAATAGATGTTATTCAATTACAGTCTCCTGCCTTACTCTTACCAAAAACTTCAGACTTTGGAGACTGTGGGATGTGCATAAGCGAGCTAACATGAGCTAACACAGGGCTCATACAAATTTTCTAAGAGTTCAGAAGCATCTAGAAAATCTCCCTGGTTTTGTTTTCTCCTGTTCCTTGCTGAGCTGCCCCATATCACTTTTTCCTGCCTTCATGCTTGACTGACATCTGGTTGCCATATGTTTGTATTGTTATTGCTCAACCCTTTTATTGTAGATTACAAATCCTGATGGATATCAATCTACAGTACAAGCACTCCTTTACACAAAAAGGACATTTAAAGTAATTGTAAAAAAATTGTAAAGAGGTGAAACATCTAGGAAATAATATAGCCTAAATACAATATTATGGTGGGAAATCACAGAGAATCAAACAAAACAGTAGGGTGGTTACATTGTTACCTCTTTTTTTCTAACTAAAAAAATAAGTAATTTCATATTTTGGTTAAATGGTGAAGAACTTTCATAAACAGTTTCTTGAACTGAGGTAGTTAGCTGAGATCATTTCTGTTAGCTGAGATCATTACTGTCTTCAGCAGTATAGGAAAAGAACCATTAATAAACAAGGGTTAATATGAAGCTGTACTGATTTTCCACATGCAAGATACTTCTTACTCAGGTGAATGTTCCCAGGATCTTTAACCAATTTACCTGTGTAACTCCTGTCAGCCTGGAGGGTCAGAGATGGAGAAAGGTAAAAGCACATCTTAAAAACTGTGTGAGGCTGCTCTCCTAAACCACACCACCCTGAGCTAGAGTTGGTATTTTTACCACTAAGTATTTCATAACATCTCAGTATTTGTTGATATTCCAGAATACTGATGGGATGACAAGACAGCATATTTCTTGTATGAGCTCCACTAGAAATCATCTGAGCAAAGAGCTTTTTCCAAGAAGCTTAGGGTATGATCAGCAACAATTACTTATGCAGATGTAGAGATGCTCTAGCAGTATTCTATACTTGGAGGATCCATTGATTTTTGGCAGGAATTTTAAATAATGGATGAGTTGAAAATAAGGTCCCCAAGGGAAAAATGTATCATGCAAACACTAACAACTATATTATTCACATTTGCTTTGAAAAATTCAATTGTCAGTCCATGATTTTCACAGTCAGGTGAGCAACAGGAGAAAACCTGTCTTGCAGAGATGCTTGGTTTTATGCTAAGATTACAATGTGAAAGATCTTAGAGTTGGGAGAAAGCTGATATCCCAAACACCTGGGGGATAAAGGATGGGTGGGAGTGGTGACCTGGATCACAGACCACTCTGAGCACATCGCTCACCGTGGGGGCTGCTTGAACCACATCAGTCTTGTTCCTGCCTTTGTCCCCTGGCTCTATGATTAACTAAGGCCTAGAGTTTAATATTTTCAGTGTTGCAGGCATGTTAATCAGTTTGCAAAGTTTGTGCAATCCCTCACTGTGACAGCTCCGCCTCGCTGAGCTCTGAAGCGTCACCAGGGCAACACATCCAACAAACTTCTCCTGAACTTTGCTGGGAAAAAGGATGTGGAGGGGATGGAGGGTGCTGTGAAGCTCTAAACAATTTCAGCACCAGAGCAGTTCTCAGCTGTTATGCTCTGAAAATAACAGAGTCTGCTTGTCAGACAGGCAGGGTGAGTCAAGAAAGAATCATTTTGTGATGTTCTCTGTCCTCCTTCACCGGTCACTTTGGCATGATCGAGAACATGGAGAGCAGGCAATTACTTGAGCAAACTTCTGACTTAGTGCTGTTTGCATGCTTCTCTCTGGTGTTCCACTCCAGTTACATTACTAGGAATTTTCATTTCCCTGTATATTTCTCTCATGTCTATGAAGTGTATGTATGACCACAAAGGATTAATCACAGTACAGCAAGTGGCCAAGGAATAATGAAAAAATGGTATGTTTGAAGATAAAGTGACACAGAGAAGGTTTAAGGATGCTACTCACTAATACAAACACCTATGATCAGACTATTAAATATTTGAGTAATAAAGACAGCGCAAGAGAAGCTGCTTTCTAACAACAGTCTTTAAAAGAAAAAAAAGTCACACCTTCAGGGCAATAAATATTTTAATAAATCTGTACTAGATTTGATGAGTAAAATATTTGGGAAGAGAAAGAAAAAGGATGAACTATGGAAGAAGAACCCCAGAATAAGCAGAACAATTTTAATATTTTCTAAACTAGTGCTATGACATTTTGCTGTGAAATATCAATTTAATTTCAAAATCACTGGCATTAAAAAAACAAACAAAAAACCTCAACCAACCAAAAAAAATGCAAAAGAAAGAAAGAAGGAAAAAAAAATACTAGATAGCCAGATAGTTGGAGGAAATAATTGTGATTGGCATGAAAGGAATTCTCTCCACTTTCTTCTTCCTATTATCCAGGAAACTATAAAATAAGAAAATGAAGCTGATATAACCAAAGCAGTTGCAAAATCTGTATTTAGCAGCTTGAGGCAGACTCATAAGGTACTGCTCTTATCTTTCCACCGTTAATAAGTGATGACTGTTGAAGGGGACCTGCCTGTTCATATATTTCTCTCACATTCATTGGCCCCTCTGGAGAAGGGCTATGCTGTACTTTGGAATAAAGTTCAGCTCTCCCTGCTGAATTCCCATCAGCAGAGGCTGAGCTGTAAGCATGACTCCTGCACTCCAATTACTTAATAAAGCTGGCAGCTGCTGTCCTGGGAGCATGAGCACTCACCTTAAATATTGCATGAAAAACAGCAGCACAAATACTCAGGAGAAGAAGGGGAACCAAGAGGCAGTTCCAGCAACACTGAAAAGAACCTGAGTCCACTTCTGTCTGCTGGAGAGCTGGCCTAGAAGCACTGCTGGTTTAGGGAACAATGTGCTTCTGTCATAACAAAATGCAGCAGAGGCCCCAGTTAAAAATTAGGATGCCCAAAAAATTATCCTGCCCTCTGAGGAGTTCGCTGAGACTGGAAATCAGAGCTCCCACTCATGACTAATAATTAGAGTGGAATGGGTTTCCTTGCTGGGCATTTAGAAAACAGACACACAACAGCTGCTTTGCTCCCAAATCTTATCAACTGCTGCCTCTCCCCAGCTGTTATGGTAGCAGAAATGTGGTGGAGTTCTCCCCATTGTTTCTGTGTCCTTTTTGCCACCCCAGCTGAAAAAAACCCACATTTTCAATGAGCAGCGATAGCATTTACTTTGCTAAATGGAGCTCAAGAAAGAATACATATAAATTCCTTTTATTCTGGGGCTGGATTGAGCTGCTGGAGTCAACCCTTTGTCTAAAAGGGATCACTCCAGGATTAGCTGAAAGAAATTCAAATTCTCTTTTTGCCCCACTAAAAGGATGCAGAAGCCAAGCAGAAATGTAACAGTCACACTTATTTCCTATTATCCCCCATCTGGTCCAACAAAGACTGGAACAATTTTGCCTAACACAAACAGTCAGTGGGATGTTTGGAATTCCCATTTAGAATTATTTCAGACTGCAAGTCCATTATGTTTCTCTGAGATTCACACTCTTAAATTACTAAGGATTTAAAAGAAAGCAGCTTGCTGCCATATCCCAATGTAAACTCAGAAGAACCATAATTATCCTTTCAGCATCTCTGCAAGTGAAACATTTTCCTTTCTTTTATTGAATTCTGCAGTTCACAGTAACAGAGTAAAAGTTTTTTCTAACCTGAACTAACGAACGGTAAATCATTTAAAGCATGCAAACGCAGTTCAGAGAAATGGAAAAACTCGGTTGTAATTTGTGGAATTTCCAAAGTCGATTTCTCTGCATGATGCTCCTCAGCTCTCTTTTCACAAAACATGCTCATTTTCAAGAATTAAAGAAAAAAAAAGAGAAAAGACGAGATAATTTTGTTTCATCATATAAAGCGTAAAGCAGCAGTCAGGCCAAGGGAAAGAGGCCTAGAGAGTGGAAGAAAAAAACATTATTTCTTTTGGAGAATATTTCAAACACATCTTCTCTCACAAAAATATTTTCTCTTCTAACTTCCCCAAAGACACTATTTACTATGATTCCATAAAGCTTATTAAAAAACCTGGTAATATTACAAAATGAAATTAAACCCATCAAGACACCCAGTAGAAAATTATGACAAATTATGTTAATTTTGGTCTACTGTTCCTCTCCTGCTGGACAAGAGTCATGTGTTTGCAATAGGAAACTTCACATTAAATTGTGAAAAGAAAATTAAATCTGCTAAAATTCTCCCTCCAATTATGATCTATTGTCCAGCAATATTTTCTATTTCTTTAATTTGCATTGCACATTTAATCGTAAATATTAAAACTGTGTATCCAGACTTCTGTGAAAAGATGAGTTGTGGTCACAGGCTCACTGGATACTCAGGTATTGTTTCTTTTCTCTGTTGTATCCCTCCTGATTTTGAAACAAGGCACCTCCTAGTGAAGAAACTTGAAACTTGAACTTCTTCATATTGGCAAACATTTGCCCCTTACCTCTTTTGGAGGAACAAACTGTCATAACCTGCATTTGACAAGTGCTCATCTAAACAAGCACTTTAAGTGTTTAGTGCTAAAATCTGGGTCCTTGGTAAAGATTAAATAAAGGGAATTTGATTTTCATAAGGCACATTTTACCATCAGAGATTGAAATAAAATCCAGAGCCAAGAACCTGAAGCTGATAACTGCTCTTTAAATTCCTGAACGTAACCAGTAGTTTACAATATGGACTATCAAGAAACATTTTGCAAGAAATTTACATTTGGTTTGGTTCAATGTAACTAGCCAAATAACTGATGATTATGTAAAAATAATGGTTATATAATGGTTATATATAAGAATGGATCTCACACAGTATTTTGGTAACAGTTTGCAAAGCAGGGTAAGGTTTGCTCTTACTAGAGAACAGTCAGGGTTTTGTTTGCAAAGTTGGTGCCCCATTATAGAAAGAGAGAAAGAGCCCAAAGATTAATCCCAAACTCTTCAGCTCTACTCTGACCTCAAATCACATCTGGCAGCCCAACACAAATCTAAGAAACTACCCTTCAGGATTTAACTGATCAGTTTTCCCCCATTTGTAATTATGTGAAGCCATTACCTTGCTCAAGGCTCACTGTGGCATATAAACATCTCATTTACACACACAAAGTTTCCTTCAGCACAAAAGCCACTCGTGGGGAGATTGTATCCAATAAAACAGACATTCTAAAAGAGTAAACCTCCAGGGACTCATGCTTAATGGACCATATGGAAAGAGGAGTACACCCAAATTGATAGAGGGGATTCTGTTCAGCTCATTTGGAATTTACTTAACAAACACTAAGACTTTATATCTCGCAGACATTTGCTTGTAGATAAGGTCAGCTCAAGAGAACACATTTTGCACTGGTAAATATAACTTTAAGCTACACTTAAAGAAAAGATTATATTTTTAAGTTGCAGTCAATAAAAACTGAATAAAAGCTGCAAATTTTGCCATATGCAAGTATGTTCTGTCTAAAATAATTGCACCAAATAGAGGGAATGAGCAGTAGCCTAACAAGAGCAGACACTGCAGCAATCAGTTTCCCTTCTGTTTTACACAAAGTTCTCCATAGTGGAATACAAGCAATAAGAAGCTGACTTTTCCCTGAGAAGGTGCTGGTTGTAGAGATAAGAGATCTCCTGCACTAAATGACACAACACTCATCTTTAGAGCTTCAGAGGTCAGTGAGAGATAAGGCAGAGAGAGTTGCTGCTGCTACTGCTTTACAAAGCAATGATAACAACACATTCATAACGAGGTGCATCCTCACCATAAATTTTCTGTTATCTCCAACCTCCCAGTCAAACAAATCATCTTGTAGGGAGTTTCAGCTACTCTGTGCTTTCCTCTTATTCATCCCACACAGAAAAGACTTGCAACATAATCTCCTGGACATACAAGTACCAACACTTTATGATCATTAATGTCTATTTGCTACAATATCACAGCTAGTGTCATCTCTGAACTTGGCTCAGAAAATCATTTTGCCAAAGCTTGCTCTTCCACAGAAAGCTCTGAAATCAGACCTGCTTATAGAGGAGTTGTGCTCCTTGAGAGCAAGCAAACTTTAGCAAATACAAACCATAAATGTGGCAATACCATGCAAAAATTCAAATTTTATGCTTGCAAGGGTAGTGCAGATGAGGCTGCTGTTTCAATCAGTTTTGCAGTGGCCTCTGTCTATCTTTTGCACATAAATACAGGGATGCCAGTAAATTTCAGTCTCCTTTCAATATTCAGCTGGCCCCTTGTATTCTCTGTGGCTGTTGTGCTGCTCCAATCCATTATCCCAGCTTCATTCTGCCTGGGTCTGCTCAGGAAGCAGCACTGAACAGCTGACAGTGCCTGCAAGGTGCTTGTACTGCTTTATTTACTGAGATTCATTTTTCTGCTTCAGCACTAGATCCACATCATTTAACCAACAACAACAATAACAAAAAAAAAAAAAAAAAAAAAAAAAAAAAAAAAAAAAAAAAAAGCAGAAGGCACCAGATGCTTTGCTGTGCTAGTAAGGAATTATCAAAGAACAGGACAGACATGTAATTTCTGAGGGTATCAGGAAAGATTTAAGGAGTTGAATAAGAAAAGATTAAGAATTCATGAAATTCAGAAGAAATAATTGGTTTGCTGTTTGCAAGAATGTTATAACCTACTCCTAAAGGCAGAAGATCAAATGACAGCATTGCTGAGGGGACTGTCCATCCAAACCTCTGCTCAGAGCTGCAGCTGCAGCAAGTTCCTTGGGACTGTGACCAGTTAGTCAGGAGCTGGAGAGGTGCAAGTTTTAGTAGCATTGTAAAAGGAGGCCACCACCTGCTTTTCATCCAGCACTTTGAAAAGAAAGAAAATTACGAAAGTGGCTGAAAAAAGAAACCTTTCTTTTCCTGTGTTTCCTTTCCTATCAGGAAAGAAAACTATTTCTCATTTGTTCCATCCTTTAAACTAAAATGAACTTTTAAAGTTTATACTGTATTGTCTGTGAGGACAGAGCTAGAGATTTAAGACACAGGGAATCATGAAGGCAAAAAAAAAAAAAAAACAAAAAAAAAAAAAACCCAAAAAACAGCATTTGCAACAGCCATGACCTGAGGAGAGATATTTAGTGTTCACTGTCCCTGAAATTCAGCCATACATGTATTTCTGTGACCAGCATATCCCCAGTGTAACAATTCATGCTCATTTAGCATTACATTGAGCACAATCAGGAGATTTTTGAGTGTTAGCACAGCTGAGTCCTTGTCCCTGCAATTCCACAGAGTGCTGCTGTATTTCTGGCTGTACACATTCTTGTGAGCTCTCCTGATTATTTACTCAGTTGCACTTGGCACTGAAACCACTGAAACACAAGCCTTACAGGTGAGACTGAGCTGATGCAGGACAGACAAGTCCCTGGTGCATCAGGAGGACAGCTTATCCCCTCTCCAGGGCATCACTGATCAGGTTTGGATATCCCTTCCCAAAAAAGGACAGCAGCTACAGGAAATTTCTCCAACACTAAGACCTGCCACAATCTTTGCTTCATACCACTGCATTGCATATTAAAACTTTTCCTTTGGCTAGCTCTGAATACTCTGTATTATTCTTCTCCTGACACTGATTCTTCATTTGAGGAAATAAATGTGGTAGAGCCACAGGTGTGAAATGGGAAGTATGCTTTGTGCTTTGTGACTGGTTATGACTTTCAGAGAGAGAGGGAGAATATTGTGCAGTACTCAGACTCAGGCAAGCTGTATCCCATCAGTTATGTAGAGGTCATGCTTGTAGACTTGTCTAAGAATCATGAAGAGAAGGGAGGGGTTGGGTTTGGTTTGTGTTTTGTTTGTTTGTTTTTAGCACAAACTTGCACTGCTACAGTCACACGAAGTCAAAATATAAAGCACTGGTTGTCTGCTCCAAATCAACAAAGCAATTCATCTTTCCCACTGTTTTCCCTCCTGGAAATTTCCCCTTTCATTTGCCAAGCCTCTCCATTCTGGACAGCAGTCTGCCTGCTCTCCTTGCATGTTTTCCTTCCTCATTGACAAACTTTGAACTAGCACGACTTCTAAACATTAAACAGGCTTAAGCTCCATTCTTAGTAATGAATTTGTATTGAAATGTGCCCTTTAAACAAAGTAAATAAAGCTAAATGCAGCTCAGTGGAAAACTCTTGCCAGTTGGCAGCCAATTTTAGCAGCTTTGATGTCAGAGGTAGTTAAGAAGTTACCATCTCCCGAGGCTTCCAGCAGGCATGGGAAATAACCCGAATTCCTCCCAGGAGATGCTCAGAAACATCATGAGATTTATTGCTAATAATGGGGATTAGATGGGACACCGGTTTCCAGATCATGTTCACTGTAACTATGTCAGACCCTTGAAGATACAGGGATACAATGGACCCACACACAAACTATCAACAGGTCATTGAAACCAATTTTTATCTTCTGCTTGTTCATCTCATTTTACTCAGATTATTTCAGATGGATAAATTCACTGCAGCACATATAATTTAACCTGAAAAATATTCTAGAGGGTCTAAAAAAACCTGAAAGTCTTTTGAAGATTTGGAAAGTTGCTGGCAAAAAGATATTTTTATTTGATATATCATATTGTACAGTCTGTGAATGAGTTCAGTTACAGGACTATGCCAGACTCCCTCTGCTAAGCACTGTCAATCTCAAGGATCATTTGTCATTCACTGTTACTGCCCAAATTTTTTGCAGTTGCTAAGTGAAATAGTGGAGCCAGAGAAGATCATTGGGTCATTGTCTTTTTCTGTCACTTAACTTTTGTGTAACCTAGGTGGTAGCTGAAGCACAGGTTACAGCAAAATCCAGCTTTTCCTTCTTTGCCTCACAGCAGCACCAGCAGTGATGTTACCCAGTGATTCTGGGTACTGCACAAATGCATAGGAGCTAATTTCAAAGTTGATCCTTCAGGCTTAATGTCCCTGGAGTTCTCTCTGGACAAGTCATATATCCTTTATAAGTTTATTGCCTGACAAAGAACCTGGTCTTGTTGACACTGCCAATAATTTATAGCAGCGAGAAGATCTCAGCAGGAGCTTTTCTCACCTTTATTCCCCATCGTGGTGCTGCTATATAAACACTGAACTGAAGGAAGAACAGCACTGTTCACTTCTGTTTCTCTACTGCTATAGCATCCTAGTCACTCCCCTCTTCTCCAGCGCTTTACATTTTTCCTACATTCTACATCTCCAAAAAGGAGAAATGAGAAATCTCAGAAATGTTAAATAAGTCATACTGCCATCTCTGTAAGACAGGAGTGCATTTGAGGGATGAACAGAAATTTTCAGGTAACCTTTTCCAGAGAAATTCAGATCTACTAAAAATTAAAATCACTATTAAATTTTTAAGAAAAGTGTATCTAAAATACATTTTCCAAAAATCCTCCAAATTGCCACTTTTAGTTCATATTCTCAATGAACAGTCTTTTGTTTGATTTTTAAAATATTCAAAAACATTTTAGCTGCTGCTCTCAAAAAAAAAAAAAAAAGTAGAGAAAACAGAAAAAGATAAACTAGAAAAAAAAAAAAGTTACTTGGGACATAACTTGTATATGTATGTACTTTGATTTTTCCAGGACTGAAGGTTTTCTGTAGCTCTAGAGAATTGAATTTTTTTTTTAAAACAAACAAGCAAACAGACAAACAAAACAAAAACAACCCCCCCCCCCCAAAAAAAAATAACAAAAAAACCCACTTTTGAAACAGTTTCAAAATTTCATAAATTCCTGTCACAAGGGAAATATCTCCCTCAAAATTGTGCTACATTATTTCACTCTGCAGATAGGAAACAGATAATAATGATATGACTTTTCAGTCAAATGACTTCCACACAAATTTGGTGACATATCCTCCAGTAAAGCTCCAGGTAAAGAACTCTTTAAGGTTTAAGACTTTAAATCTAGACTGCAGAATCTGAGTGATTTGACAAATTCATTAATTAAAACCACTTGTGAATGCAAGGATCACAGCTTTGTTTTGCAAAATAAATGTTTCAAACTCGTAGACCCACAGAATGGTTTGTGTTGGAAGGGACTTTAAAGATCCTTTTATTCCCAACTCCCTTTCCATGGCCAGGGACAGCTTTCACTAGACCAGAGCTTATCTCCCTTGCTTTCAAGAAAGAAAATTGTGCCTGGGACTCTCCTGTGTTCCAGGGTATTTGAGCAAGCAGAAGGAGAGAACAGAGGGAAAAGGGGTGCCTGTGCAGCAGGGCTGCCTCACTTATGGTGCACCCACAAAACCTGTTTCTGCAGAGCAGGGAGCACAGGGCAGCTTGGGAAATCACACAGAAAACTTCTCCTGAGTATCTCCATCTACCATGCTTTAGGAGGGTTAATCAGGTATTATGGGATGCACCAAATAAGTCAATTTCAGTTATACAAAAATGGAGACAGTGATAAATGCAGTTTAAATAAGTGCATTAAATCAACTTGCTCAATGAGAAGACTGCACTGAATAATTTCTACGCTGAGATTTTGTCAGAGACAAAACTTGCATATCTCCATTTCTGCATGCACCTGCAATGACTAAGGCTCCAGCACTTTGTTATTTCTGACATTTAAAATCATGTGCACTTCACTGCAGACTTGAATTATACATTATAATAAAAATACTAAATACATAAAATAACATGCATATTGTGCTAATGACCACTATCTAAATTATCTTCAGGTGAAAATGAGTATATATGTTCTGGTTTAAGTGAGTTGTAAATTCTTTTCCTATAAATACCCACTGGAGTCATATTTCCTGTAGCCATTTATAAAGTAAAAGGAATGCAGGCCAGCAGAAATTGAGATGAATGATACTTAAGACACTGTCTGTACACAATACATTATTTGCAATATAAAACTAATCCAACTAATGTTGCTCTGAAAGGGATAATATTCAGCTAGAGTTCTGGAATCTCAGGAAGGGTAAGGCAAGACTGCATGCTTGTTTAAAGGGGAGCAAGTGGGCCAAGAACATGCCAAGAGGTGCTGCTTAGCAGACCAGACAGAGCTCCTTGCTGGAATAAGGGACCTATAAGGATGCAAACAGTGATTTTAGGGCAAATTCTGCCCCTCAATTCCCCTTTTGGACAAACTGTGACACAAGACCCTCTACTGGCACTGCTGATGCGCCCACCAAATCACACCTGGGTGCTGGTATGTACAAATACTGAGCCTATTCATTTCAATATTAAGAGGGGAAGAGGGCAAGCCTAAATTCTCAGACCAAAACTTTTTTTGATACTTTATGTCTGGTGATTAAAACCTTAGTAAAAACTAGGTTGCTAATTTCCTCCTTGTTATGAGGTCTCATACAAAATGAAATATTGAGGATTACCCAAAAAGGAAGAATAGATCTAATTGATTTAAAATTTAAAAAGGCAATACAGATTTTAAGTCTTAAAGCAGATTCTCAAAAATTAATGAATACTGGTACAATTAGAAGCCTCCATTTCCCCTCAAAAATTGTATCAACTTTGTGCCACCTTACAGCTGCCTTGAGAAGATAAAGGCACCGATATATGGGAAGCACATGGGTACTTTAATGAAGCACAGCACTGAAAAAGCCATGAGGAAGGGAAAAAAGTCTGAATTTACAAAGAGAATTAGAAGATCAGTAAATAAGTCATGGGGATGTGCATTGAATAATGAGAATAAAAGGAAACACTGAATAGCTACTCATTCGGTGAGACACATTCATCCAACGCACTGAACGAGGCAGGAGCCCCACGAAGAAAACAGTGTGTGATCAGGTAATTAAAGACTCCATCATAATGCATGCACTCAAGGAAGCCAAATTAAACTTGCACAGAGCTATCAGTGCAACATTTCCTAACTTTTACACGTTTGACTTTGCAACCTTTATGCTCTTTCAATGGCAATTTTTGTTTTTGCTTTTTTTAACAGTCATTGGTACACATTAGCCATGGAAAACGTATATTGCTCCTAATGATCTAACACCCATCTAGCTTAGCTGCAGCTTTCCAAACACTGTGGAAATGTGGCTGGGTCATGCAGAAAATCAGCTACAGACTTGGTAAAAAGAAATTAGAAGTTGCATCTTAAAACTGTGAAAAAAATAATTAAAATGCTGACTCACATATGCACAAAAACAAGATATCCACTTTTCCAGCAAGTTTATTATACTTTCTGAGTATACTTTATTATACTTTCCCAGCAAGGAAATTATGCTTCCTAGCTTGATTTCCTAAGGAAGTATAATTTCTGTGATTATGATGTGTGCTCATCTCAGTCCTTGCCCTTCCAAACAATTCTGAATCTATTTGTAAATCGTAGAGCAGAGACCGAAAAAAATAAAGGTGTCAAAGATAACTAGTTTTTACAAGTTTCATGAAAATAGATGACTAAGTATCACATCACATCACATCATATGCCAAAAGCCAAACTTTAATCCTGACTATTCCAATCTTCAACAAAATATACAATCATTTTAAGGCTCACCACAAAAAATTAAACCAGGCAAACAAAAATTGACAAACCAAACCAAAAAACCCAAAACAAAACAAACAAACAAGAAACTCTTCAGAAACCTGATAGCCATCATTTGACATGAAATAATTTTTCAATTATGTCTCTGCCAGTCACAGAGTAGAATTCCACTAGTTGATTTTCTGCAAAAATTGTTACCATTTTTAAATGGGAAATTCTTTGTTAGTTCTGAAAGGAATTGTATAAGCACAGCTGAACTCAGCTCCAATTCTCTGCTTTGAGCAGAGAAGATTAAAATAACATTTCTCTGTCCTTTGTAGAACAAAAAGCAGTTTTTAGTGGTGTAGCTGACAGGAGATATCATGACAAGATCTTGAAATAATCCTTTCTGCTACTAGTTGAATTTAAAATCCTTTATGTCAGGTAAGACATTAATGAGTTCTGAATCTCACCTCAGATGTGCAAAAGGCTTTGGTTAAAAAATAGTGTTATATACTGGCAAAAAAAGAAATTAACATTTGGCCATGTTTTCTGTAAGATATGACCAATCCAAAAAAGTTAAAAATAGAAAAAAAAAAGAGCTTGGATTCAGAATCGGTTAAATATCAGTAAGCTACATGGGAACCAAAATTAAAATTAATATACAAATAGAAAAAAATTATATAAAATGAATAATTTTTATATAAAATTAAATTAAGACATTATTTAAACAAAATATGAATAGAAATTTCCATTAAGGTAATTGAAATCAAAACCTCAGTCCTCTGCACAATAGAAATAGTGACCAAATACTACACATCAAAACTTGTTCTATTTTAATTTAGCTTATATATCATTAACAATGAGAAATGAGAAAGAGTTATCTACAAATGGAAAAGAAGAATAAGATAAAAACAAGAAATACAATGAAAATAATAAAAAATGGCAAAGCAAACTACATTTAAGCTAAAAGAGAGATGAGTGATGAATATTAAATGCTGATCTCATTATATATCAAAAAAGGACAAACAACAGCAGATTCTAGTTGAGTGAAATGATTAATAACAAACCCATGTCGCAGATACTCTGACTGAATATAAATAGTTCAAATTGTCTGGCAATGAGTTGTTACAAATACACAAATGTGTGCCCTGGTGGTAGAGATAAACTGGAGACAAATGCTCCATTCTCAGTGACACATGGCTGCTGCTTGTCACCATTAATTCCCTGTCATTGTTTTATTCCCTTACTAGGGGCACAATTAGCAGGAATAAGAGACTCAGGGGGTTGAGACAGAATTATCAGGCAGTACTGTAACAAAGGAAAAAGCCCTCTTCAGCTCATCCCATATGATGTCATAATTAGGGACTCTGGTGTTCTGGGTCTGAGAGAAGTTTGAACAGTCTGAGAGAAGGAATAACCCCCAGGGGAGCCTTGGGCATTCCCCAGGGCCACTCCATCTCCATGGTCAGCTGGGACAATCCATCTCCAGCTCACAAAGGAGGGGAGTAAAGACACCCACAATAAAGAATCCTACCTCTGGGGAGCTGAGAGAACAATTTAAATTTTCTTTTTCTTACATTTCTATTGATAGTTCCCACTGTTGCACAAAGGTTAACGAATTCTTGCAACAATAAGGACAATATGCTCTGATATCAGAAACAATGGGTTGTCTTGTCCTACAGTGAAATAACTTACTGCTAGGGACAAGAGAGACTGATGGAATAGAAATCTATAAGAACAAACAGGTAAAATGCACAAAAACATGTGTATCAGCTAATACTGATGGGAAAGAGAGAGGAAAGATAAAAGCCTGGGTGTTCAAGTCCCATTTGGAAGTTGCAGTAATATTTTCCATCCACTAGTCCTAATAAAGTTTAGAAGCCATTACCTAATAAAACAGAAATCCTCACTGAGTAAAAAAATATTTATAGTACAGTATCACACAAAATGCTTAAGTCTATCTCATCTATTCCAGACCACCAGTGAGTTAAGGTACCACTGTGTCACATCTTCTATATGGTGCATAAATAGTTCCTAGAGACATCCAACACTGGCTACTCCAGAACCTTCCTACACTATAGTGCTTCAGTATTCTTATTATTGGAGTTTTTCCCCATGTTTAAGAAAATTTTCAGGTATGAATTTTGGTTTGTTGCTGCTGCAGATGGGTAATTTCCTTCCTCTCACTGATCACCTTCTAAGTCCTTGGAGGATATTATCACGTCCTCTGACATTTTCTCATCATTAAGCTCACCAGCCACAATTTTTATTTATTTTTATATGATGCATTTTGAGGTTTTGATGTTTTGTAATGTGTCAGTCTTTTTGGTTCCCTAGACTACAATAAGTGCATATTTTATTGGTTGTGAGGTGCTAAAAATAGATACAGAAGGTTCAATAGACTTTTCCAAAACTTAATTTTGATCTTTACAACTGATTCTCCTACAGATGACCACATGTACATATGTATGTGCATATATATTTGTATAGATAAAGAGCATATCCCAGGCATGAATAAAACCTGGAAAACTAAGGATTAACTTGCAGCTTTAGAGCTTTTTTTTGGGCATAAATTTATGCCAATTTAGGCTATTTTCTTTCTACATTTCTAAATGTAGAAATAAATACAAAACACTTAAAAGGTCATCATTATGACACGCACCATCATGACTTATTATATACACCACAGATACAGATGTGTATTCTCTATCAACCAGATGAGGAGAGCAATAAATTATCAGACTGGAAAGGCTAATTTTTTTTTTTTTTTTTTTTTTTTTTTTTTTTTTTTTTGAGGCAGGCTAGCTCTCAGTTCAACAACCTTCTCATTTAAGTGCAGTAGCTGTCAGTTCATTAGCAGGTTGTTAAGAACACTGGGGTGGGGAGGAGGGCTGCAAAATCTCAGTGAAACATAAGAGGTTTAAACTTCTGGTTGCAAATTTATGTTAAACTTGACAACACTCAAAGTCACAGGCCAAAAAATCTCCTGATGAAGAGTCAGAGTTCACCTACCTTACACTTAGAATAGTCTCACATGAATTAGCACAATCAAACCAATGCAGATTTATAATTAATATTTACAGAATATGCTTCAAAAGCAGAATAAAATCCCTCAGAATAGCCTACTTTAACACTGCATATACCACAGGGTTCCTTTGGGGGCACCTGAACTGACATTGGTGATTTAAAGACGGTGTTTGCAGCAGAGGGAACTGGTGTTTCACGTAGTAAATCTGAGATCAAGAGCATTCTCTTTGGCCACCAGGTGTTAAAATTAACCTCAAACCCATGGTTCAGGCATTGCCACCCAGCTTGTCAAAGTGATGAGGAGGAGCCACAGTGCAGTTAGAATTTATTGTAGTAGTCAGATTATGAAAAATCTTAAAGTAAAATTGCACAGGGGATGTGAATTTCAGGGTGTCTCCTGTCCCAGCTTGTGGCAATTCTCTGTTTCAGATGTCAGTGCTACTGGCAGAGCCCAGCAGCTGTCCAACACCCACCTACACATTCTTGAGTGGTTTTCAGACAGGATTTTGATGGGCTTAGAAGGATAAAACAGATATTCAGGTTTTGGTTTTTTTTTGTTTTTTTTTTTTCAAAATGGTGATGAACTCTTCAAAATTGCAAGCACATTACTTTGGCCTAAATATAAGGACCCAGAACCTCCGAACCAGTCAGGGGTTGTCAGTGAGCAAACTTTCAGCATGCTTTTTGCTAATGATATTTGCCAAAATTCTCTAGAGAAGAGATAGATAGATCTAGATAGATGGCAGAGACACATAGATCCTGTGTCAGGATGATACAAACAATGTGCAAGAGATATATCTGTTATATTAGTTATTACTCAATATTAACCCAAGAACAGTGGAAGGAAGTCCCCACTTGAAGTCTCTTATCATCTGAGGGGTGTGAACTTTGATGTACTTTATTTGAAGTCCAACTGCTGTTGTCATCTGAAATCTATAAAGTCTAATTTATTTGGTGATCATTTCAATATTGTGTACAACAACGATAATTACAATAGGCACATTTTCTTTTTCTGGCAAAAAACAAAGGTCTACAAGTCTATTATGACCCTCAAGGCAATATTTGATCACTTAGTTCCAGTAAAAAATGTGTTAGAAATGGAAACTTTTCACAGTAGACAGATTTGGGCAGAATTCAATCCTGCAATTAATCTTTGCCAGGTGCTCACCTGAGTACAATAGCATCCAGTCAAACGAGAACAAGGTGGTCATAGGATGATAAATAAGATCTCTTCCTCAAAAAGACTCGACTATGACTGCCCTCCTTCCAGGCAGTCAATTTGTAGGCTACCACAGCTGGCAATCAGCAAATGCTTTCTGAATAAATGGAACTGACAGCACATGATGTCACTTACTCCCATGCCAGAGTTCCTCTTTAATGCTTACCATTCTCTGCCTTGGGGATCCCTAAAACTTTTTTTTTTTCTTTTTTTTTTTTTTTTCCCAACAAAATATATTTTGAAAGGCAGAAACCTCTTATGAGATAAATTCTTTTCTCCATTCCCAGTCCTTGTCATGCCATATCTCCCAGCTGCATTGCTAATATTATATTTGGGAATAGATCTAGTAATGGCTTTAGTAAATCTGAGTAGAAGGTTTTGGCTGAGAAACCTTCATCTGTGCATTTAAATAACTCATATTTCATTCAGGTCCTACAGACTTGCCCTGTCCCTTTTTTGGATGTTTTCTCAAACAATCAGTGCCCTACTACAGCACACTGAGTTATCCTCAGCATCCAATAATAGAGACTCTGGCATACTGAAGGATGTGCAGGCTGCATTAGGAGCAAGACATGTTTGCCAACATAATTTGCCTAGATTTTTGCCTAAACATTCATGCCAGGTTGACTTTGGAATACAGGAAAAGAAATAGGAAAAGAAAGAAAAAAAAAAAAAAAGAAAACGAGAGACTTTATTTTCCCTCTATGCCATTTTGATGCACTGACAGCTGTTAAAGCCATTTCTCTCTTCTATGGTGGCAGCTTGACTAACACAGTGTTAGAGGTATGGTGCAGCACAGCACAAGAGTGCCAGTGGGTATTTCTTCCACTTCTCTGCTCTGTTGCATTTATTACCACTCTGTTCAATAGTTTATTTATTGTGAAAAGGAGTGTATCAACAAGTGAAATCACTCCTTGGCCACCAGATCAACTTTACAGGGCAAAAACATCTGCTGATGTCTAATGAATCCAAATTCACTCTAGAATGAAGCTGAAGACTATCCTTTGAGGCTTTGGGGGTTTTTCTTAAAGACAAATCTTTACCATTGTAATTACCATTTTGCCTTCATCTACAGCACAGTTAACTGCAGTGGTTTCCCAGTGAGCACCTCAGCTGCCTTGGACTCTGGGAGAAGTGAAAGTCAAAACAGCCAAGGTAAGAAAATCTTGAGTGTAAATCAAAGCTGGAGGGATGAATCCAAAATGAGCCTCTAGTCACAAGCAACCCCATGCAAGCAGTTTCCCTTTACCAGCCCACTTTCCACAGTTTTGATCACATCCTTTCCAGAAATTCCAGATAGTTTAAATTATCTAATTTGGTAACTTATTTCTAGCATTTCTATTACAACAGAAGTTCTTAAATGTATAAGGTCCTTTAATGGCATTCTGAAGATGTTGAGACTGTATTTATATGTAGAAATGAATCATAACCTGATAGTCAGAGAAAATATGCTAACAGGGATGAGAATATATTGGATTATCTACTGGAGCACCTGAGAACTCAGATGGCAGGTCACCAGTTATTATTTGGCATAACTCAGACAAACACCAAGAAATAAACACTAAAGATTTATGGAGAATGGGCCTCATTTCTCTCCCTGGAAGTTATGGTGCAGTTGAATTTACTAAAATAAGTTTGTTGGGGAACAGCCAAGCTGTTTTGACAAGTACACAACTGAGGGCAGGAGTGCTGGAGACCCTCTCTACCTTTTGCAGGTCCATTGGTTTGGACATGGAAAGAAATCTCTGTGAGGCACTGGTAAAAAATGGAAGGGCTTGGAGGAAAATTAAACAGTGTGGGAGGTGAATTCAGGTAAAACTCAAGGGCTGAAAATATTCCATTCATTCAACAAAGGGAAACAGGAGACATTGCAAGATTTCAAGAATGTTATAATCTGTGCAATTTATGAGCATGTGCAATAAAAATAGGGCAAAAAGGCTAACTACAATGACAGTTTAATTATCCTAATGAAAATAAAATTAATTTTAACCAGTGGAAAGCTTCAACACTCAGAAGAAAACATGAACAGAGTAGAATCTATAGACATCCAGCGGGATCTGGCATGGTAACAAATTTTGGCAGCAGGAATAACATCCAGCAAATCAGATATGTCTGATAGGAAAGGATTTGGAAAGAAGATAGACCAGGATAAGGACAACACTAAATGCACATTTTTGCAGCCCTGATCAGATAAGGCTCAGAGAACAGAAGCAGCTGGCAGGAACATAAATAAGAAATAATCAGTGGTGTTGCAGGGGTAAATCAGATTTCTGCTCAAAGGTTTATTTGCTTTGCAGCAGTGAGCAGTAGATGGTCATATTAATAAATTGATGTCAAAATGCTATAGAAGATTAACTAATCCTGGTGTGATTTTTTTAAAGCAGACTATTCACATTTTAAACCTTCCATAATTAGGACCAATATCTAAATATTGAGTCATATTTTCAGATGTGTAAGATGAGTAATATAGAATCATAGAATCATTAAAGTTGAAAAAGACCTCCAAGACTATCAAATCCAAACTTTGACCACAATCATATGCAACACATGTTCACAATATGTAATTATTTAAGCCTGAAATGTTGTCCCCTTTTTAGAGAGAAGTCATGAAATTTGAGCTTGAATTTGAGATCTCAAAGGTGGACACCAATACAAGATTTTGAAGCTTCACCCACAGCATGGGCTAAAAGGCACCTTCCCCATCTCCTGTGGGAGGAGCACATTCACATCTCTGGTGGAGGTTTTTATGATCAATTAAAGAAAGAGAAGTTTCCTGCCATGATTCTCAAGAATTTTGCCTGAAAAGAAAGATACTTTGTGTGTGTTTAAGGTGATTATACTTGTTTGTGGAGTGTCTCTTTCAAACACTTGACAGTATTCTTGTGATTGAGGCAGAATTTAAAGTGGTGGCTCAAAAGCTTTACCTACATCCATTGTTTAACATAACACCAACCTGACACAGAGGTTTTATTGTAAGGAAAAGCGATTTCCTCAATGTAGCCTGAGCACAGTGGACACCAGTGGGGCTGGCACTGACATCTGCTGGCACTGCCCAGTGAGAAAGCAGCTACAGAAAACAGCACTTATACAAAAACCACCCCAGGTTTTAAATGCTGTTTTACAAATTCTTACTTCTCCCATCTCTCAACATGGGGTTTCTTCTGGTGGACAGAGATTTATATTAATTTATCTAGAGGGGAAACAAAATTGCATATGCCCACAGAATAATGGCCCTTTGAATCTGGCTCTGGAAAACACTTTTAAACCCAGACACAGTGCAAGAAACACAAAGCACTACAGCTTTTTATATCTTGTTGGTAACAGTTTGACTTTCTAAATACTGCATGCACTTACTTTTTAAAAATAACAAAACTCAGAGTCATCAAATCTCTTAAGTTTTTATGCTGTGCCCATGCACATGTACATGACATATCCAGTCTGAAAAGGGCACAGAAACACAGAGTGGTTTGGGTTGGAAGGGACCTAAAGATCATCTCATTCCAAGTCCCTGCCATGGGCAGAGACACTTGCACTAGACCAGGTTGCTCAAAACCTGGCTTTGAACATGTCCAGGGATGGAGGAATGGTGTGTGTGTGTGCAAAGGGATGCTGGGAACAGGACATCTGTACAGCTTCCTTGTGGATGCATGAGGGTTTTATACCTTCTGGTACAACAGTAAAACCAGTCTGTGAGTCCTCGTGCTTTGGTTCCATTATCCTTGGCACTGGTGTATGTCAGCACTAAATCTGCTGAAGCTTTGAGGCAGATCCAGACACAATCAATGTACACCAGGCTTTGGCATAAATATTGAACAACAGCAGCTCAGATAAATGCTAGAGAGAGTAGTCTAAGAGCTCTTGTAAGATTACAAGGATAACTCTTCATTGCCTCAGAAGCTGAGTTCATTAGTACCTGGAAACCTTTAAAAGACACTTCAGAACAGAGCTGATGTGTGTACAATTTCTGGCCTGTATCATCTAGCAAAAACGTATATAAAAATTATCTTTAGAGTGTATCTACTGAGAGAGCCTGGAAAGAGGGGAAAAGACATTTTAAAGGTCAGAGGCATTATCACATTGTATCTAAGCTATATAATTACATTTTAAAGGCAAGTAAATTTAATTATAAAGCGCTCAGCAACGCCACCAAATGCAGAATTAGGTTCTTTTAAAATATCTTTAACAGTTTGAAAAAGAAAACAAAAATCTTAATTTTTCATCATGGCAGAGGTGACAGAGCCTTGCCTGGGGAGGCAGCCCTGTCTCAGAGTGGCTCTATGAACAGCAGCACTGACTGACCTACTTGTGCCATTTCCAGTAATTAAGTAGCACATCTGTCCTTCAAATGGGGCACAGAAATGAACAGTAAATCAGGAGTGGAGAGGCATGGCTTTGTTAGAGGTGTCAGCCTGCAGAAAGGCTCATTATAGCACTTTTACCTTTTAAGCAGAGAGCAATTTGGGCAATTGCTGGGTGCTGCAGGCAGAGGAGCAGGTACATCCATAGCACCCGTCCAGGAACTGCTTTTCCAAACTTGGTTGCATAATTCGTGATATCTCAGATTACAGTGGGAGAGCAATGCCCACTCCCTGTGCCAGGGAGGAACTGCAGGCACAGAAGGGGCAGTGCTCCTTGGAATGAAATACCCTCAACAGGAATTCTGTATAATAAAACTGAAACAGACACACCCATTGTTATTTACATCACGTTACTCCTTCAGGAACCAGCCAAGATTCACTGTCTTTACTGAGCACAAGCACCTCTCACACTACAGACCTTGGCAATTTAAGCAGGTCAAGAGAATGGTAAGAATATTTCAGCAAAAAATCATTTACTCCCTTGAAAACTCTTTTAGCATCACTGAAATTTTTAATGAAGTCAAGTCAGATCTGTCAAAGTCTGAATCAGATAGATATTTCAAACATTTTTGGAGGATATATTCCATTTTCAGAACCTATTTCAATGCATGAATTGAAAAAAGATTATTTCAGTTTGAAATTTGTTTAAATTGAATTGTAGTAACAAGCTTTAAAATTTCTGGAATAGCAATAACTTATCTTTGTCTGATTAAATGGTTCAGATAAACTGAAAGGAATCTAAGTGTTCCAACTGCAGAGACTTTGGGTTTTTAATGTCGGAAAATTTTAATTTTAAGAAATTGATTTAATTGTGTTGCAGGGAAAGAAGCATCAGATAATAGAACTGCTTCCCCTCTGACTCTATTAAACTGTATATGCCACTGAACTAAAAAAAAGAAAAAGAGCTTTTTAAAGATTTCTTTTCTTGCTTGAAGGCTGCCCACAAAACTTTCATCCTGCCTGCATTTGTATATGCAAATATACCTTGAAGACCAGGAGCATTGCTATTTATCTCTCAATTACCAGAGAACTTTGAGGCAAACCCAGGTTGTCTAGAAAGACAAGTGGACACAATCTCTGGAGTTTCTTCTTTGATGAACAGTGAAAAGCTCCTTTCAATATGAGATTTTGTTCCATTTTCCTTCTCCTATGCTTTCTCTAACAACTTTGGAAAAATCGGAGTGTGAGCCAAAAATACACATAAGCAGATATAGATAATTTTAGGCACTTAGTTGTATTGACTAATTGCTGAAACTCTGAGGTTATTTGAATTTTCTAATAAGGAAAGAATTGGGAAATAATGGCTATTAAAGAAAAGTTGGATGCAGCAGAAAAGTAATCCTGCATCTTGAGTTTAGCCTGGAAGAGGCTCTGAAATCTTGACAGAGCAGGTTCCCTCCATCAGGAGACATAAAATGACAATATTGAGGGTAAGGGTAACCTTAGAAATCAGACAGAATCTGCACTTTCCTCCTTATTTTGTGATTAAAGAATACTTTGCTTTTCAAAAATTATAAAATAGGGAAAGTAAATATAAGAGCAAGTTAATGATAAAGTATAAAGGGAAGCAAAATGTGAATTTTTTTGGGGTGTGTGTAGAGCTAAGATTTAATTAAAGAATATATGAACTTTACCCTTCTTTCACCTCCTACATAACCTGGAATTGGCAAACCCCATTGCATATCCTACCAGGAACAAGGGGGCCAGGGGAGCCATTTCTCTCTTGGAAGAGCAGGGATGTCTGAGACTACAGCTAAAGCTGCTGAAAAGGAGCTCACCATTTCCTCATAACCAATATGCTTTTTTAAAACAGGTTAAGAAACAAGAGGCAGAGGAGATTTCCTGGTACACATTCAGGCATCTCAATGCTCAGATTAAAAGAAACTCACTTTGTTCAACACAGTTCCTCAGTGTGGATGTGTCACAGACTAAAAGGAATATTCTATATCCAGTATATCCATTATGGAGGAGATGAAGGACTTCTCTTCTTCCCTGACTCTGGCAATAAAACACTGTCAGACAGGGCAGCACTGGGGCTGGTGGACACATGACACAGCAAGAAAGGCCCAGAAGCACTTCTTAAATTATTGCTATTTCAGAGCACCAGTTACCCCTCAGACCACAGGACTAACAGCAAGGAGCTGAGACTGGAAGAGATGATTCCAGCACCCAGACTTCACAATGCTTTTCTGGGATCAATTGACCTTCAGGCTCATAACTTAGTATCCACTCCAACAGACTGAAGTACAACATCCATCTCACTGTAAATCCAGCTGTGCCATGTGTAATTTCTTTTTTACTACAACACATTGTCATAGTCATCCTTATCATCAAGAAAAGTGATGTACAACTTATTGTAGTGTTAAAAAACCCAGGGATTACTTTACAGAAATATCAGAGCATGAAAGAGATTTAAGATTACTTTGCTTAAGCTTTAAGAATGGCAGACAACAGTAACAATAAAAAGAGGGTAAAAACTCCTCCTCTCATGGTGTTTTCTCAAGTGACACTTCAAATATTGGAACTCTGCTGATACTTATCTAAGACAGACCAAATACTGGTGTGTAAAAATCCCTGTAGTTCTGAGGTCAAAAGGCCCCTGCAGGGTGACGCCAGTCATATGGAGGTCCCACTGTAGCTAATATTTCCCATTATTCCAGGGATAAATATGGAATTCGCTCAAGTACATGCTGGTTGCTGTAGGGTTTAGCTTAGGATAAGTGCTAAGCAGCTGTACAATATCACCTAGTCCACATCTGCCATGAATGCTGAAGCTGAAAACTAAAACAACACAGAGAAAGAAGCAAAGAGAGGAATAGCTGCAGCTTCTCTACTGAAGCTGTTTTACTACAAATGCACCTCACTAGCTCCAGGAGAGAATTAAAAGAGTGAAGTCTTTTGACCAGCCTACACAGGGAGTTTAGGCAATTCAGAGTTTCCTTCCTGGAGTCTCTGAAAAATTCAGTTAGGCAGGTCTTGGGTCAGGTCCCAGGAGAATTGTGGTGTTTTGTTAGTTCCATTTGTTATTACACTAGGAAGAAGACCATTACAGCTTTTTGCAGAGAAACTCCTAACAAGTCAATTTTGGAAGTATAATTTTTGGCATAATGTGAATTTTTGAAGGTCAGGTTGTATGGATACAGTAGAAATGATCAGAGTTCAGACTTTTTTTTTTCTTTTCAAACTTTTGCAGACTTTTTCATGAGGAGAAGCAGCTTCTGAAATTCATCAGACTGTCTGGCTACAGACCTCTGCTGATCATCTTTAAATTAGCAAGTTTTGCTGAATTTAAGAGCAGTAAATTTGCTTCCTCTTCTACTTATTCTTTCTAGATATCTCAAAAAACAAAACAAACAAAAAACAACCCACAGTTTTTAGTCAACTGAATTTGGGAATCTCAACTGATACACTGAACTAGTAGATGGCAGGAAAGGAATGGAGGAAACAGCAGTGCTCTGTACATATAGCTCAAACAAAAAATGAGAGCAGATTCTTTCTGCTCATCAGCAAAGAGCCAGATGCTGAACAGTGTAAAATCCATCACATCCTGCTAAATAAAACCTTCACTGAAAGAGTGGAGGAAAGATTAGAGGAGCTTCTGTTATGGACTTTATACTGTGATAATTCTTCCTTCTTCAGATCGAAGAGCACAATCCTGCCTGCTTCATTTGTGTTATCAGACATCCAGGCTTAAACCCAATAACAAAAATAATCTGCTTCAATGGGATTATTTGCACAAGTGAGGGCTTGCAGAACAAGAGCTTAAGCAGCCCACCCATGTGGTGTTCACTGCGAGCCTTCGGGGGAATCTTCAGAGAGAGGCTTTTTGCAAGTGCTGTGCAATTTCATTGGAGAGGATGTGTCAGAATTGCATCTCATGTGGTGCAATTCAAAGCATCATTGTTGACATTAGCTATTCTCTAAGGTCTTCCCTGTAAAGATCTGACCTGCAGAACCAGCTGTATATTAGCATTATCTTTTTATGCTTCCACAACAGATAGGTTTAATAAGTGGCCATCTCTTTTTAGAATGTTCTTGCCATGAGACAAAACAGAAATACTGTTTGCAATAATACCAAGGTCAAAATGTACTGCTAAGAAACAGAAGAACATTTCACCAGAGAACGGAATGGGTGTTAAATATTTTAAGAATCTGCTGCTTAAATAAAAAGTAACATCCTGTGCATTAAAAATACATTTATTGATCCTATTCAACATTCAACAGAAATACTTCCAGCAGAAAAACTTAAAAGAACTCGTTTCTCTGCCAAAACGGGAATGTTTATAAAACTTTCTTTGGTAAATGTAGCAGAAATCATAAAGCATACTTAATAAAAGGGTTTGGATCCCTCTTTTCCCTTCAATAATTAACCTAAATTCCAATTTAAGCATTGACAGTGCAAGGAGAGAGTTTAAAGAGTGAGATAAGAAGAAAAAAGTTTCATCACTTCAGACATCCTAGCTAATATATGCAGATAGAACTGTTAAACAAATAAATTTAAAAGGACCCCCACTGTCAGCACTTGACAGAAATAGAAATCATGCTCTTTACTCTTGGTGTACCCTTATCTTTCTTCTCTTTCCCTTAGTGAATATGAATCAGAAACTGACACTGGCAAAACAACTTCTGAAAAACGTTGAAATCCCAAAGAAAAAGAACCTGGGTTTGTTTCTGTTAATATGGAGTCTGGAATAAATTCACCCCCACACCATCCTCCTACCCCCCAAATAAACCCCATAATATGAGCACTGACCTTCCTCAGCACATCACATTTGCACCATTTTTGTCCTTGCAGTTCTGGTTTGTAACTTCCACAAGAGACAAAGAGACAGCTTGGTTTTGGGAGGAATGAAGAACTCCGCTCCTTGTACTTTTAAAAAAAAAAATAACTGCAATGATTTATTCAGTACCAGACTTAGAATCTGCTCTGAAAATGTGAATCCTTCATAAACATTTTACCTGTTCCTATCAGTACTTGTTCAGATTGGCAGAGTTCAGAGAAGTCTTTCAAGGCTTTTATCATCAAGGTCTCATCCGACTTTGGAGCATATTTGCTCTGAAATTATTGATGGTTCATAAAGGAAACAGAGTATCATCAAACTGTGGTGTGTTAAACTCTGAAAAATATCATTCTGAGAGATGCCACAGAAATTTCCAACATGAAGTAGAGCTTTGTAATAGAATTCCCTCTTTCCATAAGATAAGGAAATTTGGAAGGCACATTTTTAATATGTATGGACAATCCAAATTCCAGACTTTGATCACAAAATATGGATGGGATGTGAGGAATTCTATTTTTATGTAATGCACCTCTGTGGAAAAGCCCTCTGGTGCCTCAAGGATTCAAGGGTCAAATCAGTACATGACCATTGTTTATGCTTCCTGTCTCTCTTGCCTTTTTATATGTGGATGTATCCTTCAGTTAGAAAATGGAAGAGCAAATAAAATCTGAAATGGATACTGATTCCAAAAGAACCATGAAAAAGACTTGGCTTTTCTTTATGGACACCCTCAAACTGGGGGGCTCTGCAGACACAGGGGATCACAAGCCACAGAGCTGAGACCTGGTGAGTGATGTTTGAAGGAGAGTAGCTGAAAGAAGGTCTTGACATGTAACTGGAAACCAGGCTGGGCTCCTGGTTTAATGAAACAACACCTTTAATCTGCCAAGGGTTCTCACTAATGGCAATAAGGCTCTTTCAAGCCTGATGCATGGGTTAACAAGCTTGGGTCAGTAAGTCTGGGTAGGGGATGCTACTGGCACGGGCTGAGAGCCATCAGATCGTTGTGTACTTGCACTTGTAGCAATATCTGCCCTCAACTCAAGTTGTGCTCTCAAGCACTGAAAATCCTGGGAAGAATGGGCCAGCTGAGCAGCACCAGGCTCAGCTGCCAGCAGTGGCTGCTGTTAACTAATGAACAACACAGTTCAAATTCCTCCTTCCAAAATTTTTTCCTCCAGTGAATATTACAAATCCAAGTGTTATGAAATGTTAAACTGGGAAATTACAGTCAGGTCTCCATTCTTTAACATTATATCCCATACAATCAAGAGCTATTGTGCCATATGAGACCAAATTTGTTTTTGAGATTCAGCACCAACTCATTTCTTCCGCAGATGTAGCTTGTGGGAGCCCCTGCATGAGTCTCTCTTACATGTCTCTATTGATAATCCATATTCAATTTGGCTACCAAAGTAGATTACTCACCACCACATCATGGCAGACTTCAATGATACTTTGTGATACCTATTAGTTTTTTAACTGATTTTGTTTTCTTGCAATTTACTGCATTAATCCATTAATTAATTCCTTTAACAGATGTGTGAGTATATCACAGAAACACACAAACAATTTTAAAAAATATACACAAAAAAAGACAAAAATACGACACATACATTTTAGCTAATTAAATTTAAAAAAAGAACCACACAGAGTATTTCTAACCCTCCTCATCCTTTATAGTTTTTAACTTCTCTATGTATAAAAGTGATGTAGAAACTCCATAATAATTGCTGAAGTGATTCATTAAAATGCAGAACTATGTGAAAGGGAAGCATGGAACACATTTCTGACATCTAAAGGCAAGGTAAAGTTTTCTAAAGATAGAAGTTTGCAGATCAATCCCACAGCTAAAAGACTGGCATAAATTAGCATCCTTGTGTCAAGTGTTTGAAACAAGTGAACCTATCTTTTAGCAACCAAAGCTAAAAATATGGAACGGTTACTTTTGCTTTCAGCAGGACAAGTGCTTTGCATAAAATGAAATATTCATAAAACAAGTTAGTTATAAAAATGGGCAATTTATCACTGCAATCATAAACACCAGGGCCCAGGAGTTGTATCCATATCATAGGGAGGGGAAGGTGCATTCAAGCACCCTGCTGTCCCCCAGGACATGTTGACACGTCCTGCAAAGCCCTTCAGGTAAGCAGGACCTGTGCTGTCTGCCTGCTTAAGTCAGCAGTCAGGAAAATAAAGTGGAAGAAACAAAAGAAAAGCTTTTTATTAATCATCTTGTTTCTCATAACTTCTCCCAAAATGTCTCTATCTAGGTTCTGGATATTCTTGCTTCAACACTGGTCAGGTGGATTTAACACTCACATAAATAGGGGAACTGCTCTGCTTAAAGCCCTGTAGGAGTCTCCTAGGAAAGGAGTGAATTGGATGAGGAAGATGCCAGAGGAAACCCAAGTTGATTTCCCATTTCCCAACACAGTGCAGCTCAGAGCAGGGCTTTGCAGAAAGATGAAGATTTGGTTATTTTTATTGATTGGCAGCTTTATAAAGGTTACAAATGTGGGAATTCATCTGGAACCATTCATACATTTTGCTTGTTGTCAAAACTGGGATTAAGATCAGGTCTTAGAGGACTGAGGGAAAAGTGTAGGGTAGGCAGGGCATTAATCCACTGCCGGCAAAACCTCAGGACAAAGTATGAAACAGAGTTTTATTTATGAGTCTTACATTATTTTCTTTTCTCTTAAACAAAATGCAATGCAGTAGAGAGGTGTTTGTGAAATAATATGCATGTGTGAGCAGAAATAATGGCTTCACACATTTAAACTCAAAGGAAGAAAACAATTGTTTCACTTGGCTGAAAGAGAGCAAGGGAGAGAGGGAGGAACATGGCACTCATTAAAGTAAAATAAAGTATTTAACACATTTCATATTAATTGAAATGTTGTACTTAGTCTTCAGCTCAAGTGCAAAACATATGAATCTGTTTTTAATTTACCAGGTTTATGAATTTTACAACATAGCTTGGAAAGTAATGAAGAAGTAAAGAGTGGGTAAAAGTTACAGAGTGCACAGATTAAATTATTAAGAATTATTGTAGGAACATAGAAAACCACAAATGTAACAGTAAAATATAATTATAGAATATTAAACACAACTACAAGTATCTTGAAAAATATGTGGGAAACAACTGCATTGATGATTCTAAGCCAATAACACCGTAATGTTTCCTTTGCTTCACATGCTGGTTTGGGTTTAGAATTTGCAAATGTTTTACTGACACGTTTCCTTTTACTGGTAAATGATAGAAATGAGGTTCATCAAAGTTTCAAGGAAAAGCTCCAAGCACTTATAAGTTCACAGGGCCTTCAAATACTCCTGTGAGGTGTTGCACCTTCATGCTGATGGCTCTCCATTCTATAAGCTGAAATAAACTGAAATAAATCTCTGGGAAAGAAGGGATCACATCCCAAGTCTCCAAAATCAAAGATCACTACCTGTGTTTTTCCTGGCCAGGGTGCTGTTACTGGGAAGAATGAGAATTTTGGTTCCTCTGTGCTATTTCAGAGTTGACATCAACATCATTGCTGGGAGAGCATGATGAAGTTTATAACTGCCTTTTCTTAAAAGATTGAAAATTTTTGCTGGAAATATTTATTCTGAGTTTAAAGCTATGAAATGCCAAATATTTTACTGATTCATATTTAGATAATACAAAGACATTGTCTATGATTTCATCTGTCAGATAAAATATTGTTTGCTGTTTTAAACACCAATTTTTTTCTTGTCCATAGGTCAGTTCTTCTGAACAAAGGTTCCCTGGTATGAAAAGGGACTAATGAAACTATTATAAAAGTTCACTTTCTATAGGCAATGAGAAAGGGAGAGATATTTTTAGTTTTATTAAAATGATCTCTAAGTCTGGTTATTGTTTTTTGTTTTACTTTGTTACAACAGCCATCATTCTTCACTGAGGATTTCAGAGCATTAAAGGTACTTAAATATCAGGATAAATGAGTCTTTAAACACTAAGCTCTACAGTTTTCAGTCCCATACTCTTTCTAGTGTCATATTTGATGTTACTATCAGTAACTTGAGTTCACACAGCTTTTATTACTGTAAAGTAACATGAAGTTTATTGTGTCTAAATATTAATTTGACAAACACTTGTTAATGCTACTGAATAAATGTCTATGACTTTTAAATCTTTCCTTTGAATAACTGTAAGCTCAATAGGATTTAAAAATGCAATCTCCTCTCTATTGTGTGCAGACAAAACCAGAACACTGGATAAACACAGGAAATCTAACTTCAAAAATAAAATTACTAAAGGTATCAATCATATTCTTAAAAATTCCTGTGAAAATTATCTTCTTCAATTTAAAAGTCCTGAAAAATTTATTAATATTCTGTGTAATTTGTCAAGCATTGACAACAGTGATAAAAGAGATCAAATGCTGTACAGACAGGGCCTCCTCCATAAGAGCACAGTGACAGAAATAAGAAGTCAAGAGAAATTAATGCCTTTAAAAATGTGCTACACTCCATTTTTTTTTTAAACCTCAGTAATTTAATGCATTAGAACAACAGACACATTGATTAGATTCTTGTGTTGGCTTCAGTGAGGCTCCCAGGAGGCAAATGAAATGGAAGTGTTTTCTGGCACCTCTGCAGGGGATGCCAGAAGGGGAACCCTTGAAGACTGAGCCAAAATGCTGCTGGACTTCAAAGTGATGAAGGTTTCAGGGCAGCTTTGAAGCTTTATAAAGGTTACTGGAGAAAAAAGCTGTCTTTCCTAAGCCAGTGTGAGGACTTACTACTACGGAGCTTGCTTTTTATCATTCACAACAAAAAAACCCCACCCCATTCCTGTATATTTCAGAGTCTGATCAGTGTTGACACCATTAAAATCTCCACATTATGCAAGGACAGTGAACTTGTACTCACCTGCCCCAGCATGAAATGCCCTCCTCCTTCACAGTCTGCTCTGCCTCATACACTGCTAAAATACATCTAATTACAGTAATAAAAGCCTCCACCTGTTTCCTCTGCTTATCTGGGTAGAAAAAGAAAGACAGACATGGACTGAACTTAAGTGAATTAAAATTAACCTAACAGTCACAGTGATTTAAGCAATGGCAGGTGGTCTGGCTGCCTCTTTCTACACTTTGTCACTGGAAGTGGGCAAATAGCCTGCCAGGTTTGTGTTCTGTTTCTAACAAGTATTTTTAAAGCTGTTTACTCACTCAGGGAAAGGAAAATTAAGGTCACTGCTAAGCAGAAATGGGAAAGGAGTTTGAAAAGCACTCAGCACAGAAGTGAACTCTAATCCTGTTCAGTGTACTGGGGGTGCTTTTATTAATTCCTACAAGGCCAATGCAAACTATCTTGAAAAACCTGAGGGAAGGATCTTTTTTATGTTTAGAAGTATTGACTAGTTGTTTGCCCTTTTCCCTTGCCACACTGCCCCTCATAGATTCCTTCTTCAGCAAGATTTTTGAAAAATCAAAGATTACAAAGAAGACTTGAAACATATCTTGAGGGCACCAGGAGAGAGAAAAGCATTTTCCTATCATCAGTGTTGTTTTTATAATATTCAACTTAAGAGCTACAAAATATTGCAGATTCCTGGCTGAAAGTTCAGTAGGGCCAGCCTGTGAACACCTGAGGTTCAAATTAAGAACGTTTTTATTTTGACTGAAGCATTGATATGCTGGCATCTAATCTTTATCAACAGCTTTATCACAAAATAAACATCAAGCAGCAGAAGACTGCATTTATTAATTACTTTTCAACAAATAATGCCTCTGGGGAGAGCATAAACAGCAGTTCTACCATCGAGACCTTGGGTTTTGGTAGAAGATTCACCTGTGTTTGGATAAAGTGACCTGTGCTGGGTGTTCCAGTGTCTGACCCAGCTGGGACAGGCACACCCTGCCTGCTCCCTGCCTCCCCAAGGTCCATCCTGCTGACACCGAGGGGGTAATTAGACAGAAACCATTTTCACCTTTTACCAGCCATCCCCAGGTGTATCTAGAGAAAGCAGAGCAGTGCCCTGCACCCCAAACGATGCCTTGCTCTTTGTATTTCTCATGTGGAAAAACACTGCTGCAGTACAAGTATTCAAGTCTGAATCTAAATCAAGGCAAAGAGGTTTATTTAAAATATCCACTTCCAAATTTCCCTTTCTCTTTCAGGAATCTATGCAGTACTGAGGAGGATCTACATTCTTACCTTCCTCTGAAGGCTATAGGGTTTTGTGCTAGGGATGCAGCCTCACTAAAGTGGGTGGGAAAAAACCTCTGCATGCCAGAAGGTAGAGCAGAAATATTTGACTCACTGAGATCAAACTTTTGAACAGCAATATATTAGTTGTAATAAAAAAACTGGCTCAGATCAGAATAGTCCCTGCCCCAGAAAAGTAACTACATATTGGGTTCAGCAGTTTTATGAAAAAGAATGGTATTGTCCATTTAGTTGACTAGTATATTTTAGCAAGTGCATGTAATTTTAAATTCATTCTACTTTGAAAATAAAGTTTTTCACATTTTGTCCCAGTTAAAGAAATAAGCTGCAACCTGAACAGTTGTCTTGATATTATTTCCCTTTCTTTCACTATTTTTCTCCATATAAAAGAAAAAATATTTCACATAAAGACATAAAAATCATGGAATGGGATGCTTCAGACAGTCCTCTCTTCCCTGTGATTTGTTTCTCCTCTTTAAACCATAGTCTTCAGAGTTTATTAAGTTGTAATCTTTCAACTTAACAGAATTAAGAGAACTTTCACTTCCTAACTTAATGCCAACTTAATGCCAACACTGAGGAAAGAAATTTAGGGAGTTAGTGTTTAGTGCTGTGATAACATACAGGAGCAAGGAAAGTTGTATATAAGCATATTAGAAGGATTTTATTAGAGGTTTTGGAAGAAAGAAATCTATATCTGTTCTGTACTTTGCCCAGAATGTCAGTAATATTTTCAGGGCACTTTTGCACTCTGAAGTATAAAAAAGCACTAAGGAAAGCAATCTTATCCACTGCAGCATCCAGGGAATAGAAAACATATAATGCATCTGTATCAATATGTCAGTGATTCAGAAGCAGCCACTAAGTTGGGAAAGTGTTTATATTCACATCTTCCTTAAAAACACTGGCTTTGGAGACATTTGTTATTTAATCCACATTTTATAAATATAGCTAAAACATAGGTCATGGTGAGGCTTTCAGGATAAATTTATGCAATTGGAAAAAGGTAGGCAGAAGGAGCCTGAAAGTCATTACAGATAAACAAAACCTGGTCAGTTCTTGGGGGTGTGGGGTCTGTATTCATTAAGAGAACTAAAAAAATCTAGCAGTCTGACAAATGACAGTAATTTAGGCAATAAGGCAAGCAGTAAGGAACATTGCAGCCAAAAGTAATTTTAAACTTGAGAATGGAATAGAGCAGACAGTGAATCTTGCTGAAAAATGAAAAATTAATCCCTAAGCAGCTTTTTTGTGATTATTTTTTAAATGACTAAAACATATATTGAGACTGTGAATGGACATCGTCCTGTTCTCTGTTCAGTTTTGGGTCCCTCATAACAGTGAAGACGTTGAGGTGCTGCAGCATTTCCAGGGAAGGAAATGGAGCTGGAGAAGGGTCTGGGGGGCAGCTGAGGGAGCTGGAGGTGTTGAGCCTGGAGAAAAGGAGGCTCAGGGGAGACCTCTGCTCTAAAACTCCCTGAAAGGAGCTTGTGGCCAGGGGCAGGGCCATCCTTTTCTCTCCAGTACCAAGCAGTAGGACAGGAGGAAATGCCTCACGCTATGCCAGAGGAGGTTTAGATCTGATATTAGAAAAAACTTCTCTGCTGAAAGGGTTCTCAAGCCCTGGAACAGGCTGGCCAGGGAAGTGGCTGGGGATTTAGTCCTGGAGTGATTTAAAAGCTGTGTCAACGTGGCACTTGGGGACATGGTCTAGGGGTGGGCTTGGCAGGGTTGGGTTAATGGCTGGATTCAGTGACCTTAAAAGTCTTTCCCTACCTAAATGATTCCAAGATTCTATTCTCTGTTTTCTCTTTCCCAAGACAGCAAACAGCTCAGACTCTGCCTCACACCTTCCCTGGCCTGGCAATGCTTTCTGCCAGCTGATGGCAGAAAAGCACTTACGGAACCAAACCAGAGCACTTCTGGGTGCAGAGACCAAGCATATCAACCTTAAACTCAGCAATGATTTCTTACATGAATTTCAGATACTTCTGCTTTTTCTTCCTGCAAATTCTTCATAATTTAAGCTCATGATCACTTCCCAAACATTCTAATAAACACTGATAATTTTAGAATGTTTTTGAAGTTCACAGTTCTCTTCCTTGCTAACACTTGTTCTATATTCTCAGATCTCATGCCAGTTCTTCTATAAGGACATAAAGCCAGCAGATTAAGTTTTTTCCTCATCATCACTTAACACCTTTTCACTTTCTAGAAGCTTATTTTTAATGTTTATTTTATTAAATCTCTGAGTCCTTGCCAGGGTTATTAAGGAGTCTGATGGCTAAATGTAATGTTGAGTCTGCCATTACTTTCCCCCATTTTATTCTGATCCACCTTTCTAAATGTTAATTCTAAAACTGATGATATTTCCCTCTGAACTGGGAATAATTCTGATATGTATTTATTCATTTAATCACGGAGTATTCCAACCTTTGGTATGTTTGACTGTAGCTTAATAGAAAAAATGATCTAGTTCATGATGGATAGAAGTCCCTAAATTTTTTTGCTACTTCAGAAAAATAAATTTAGGAGACTACCACAAAAAGCTAATGAATTACACTTCTAAACCGGGACTTCCATTTTTAAATACTAAAAACTACAACAAAAAACAGAAACCTTTCTCCTTGTTTTTATGTAACTGTGTAGATAAGTTACAGATAACTGTGTAGATAACTGTAAGCATCGGAACAGCTGAAGATCAGAGGATCCCTAACCACAACATTAAATTTCTGACTGTGGCCATAATGTATTTTGAGTAAATTTCTGCAGGAGTATCCATCTGCAAAGGTATAAGGAAGGCTAAAGTTCTTTAGAAATTCATCATCTGTCTTTTTTGGATGGAAAGTGTCAGGCTGTTTTTTGATGGAAAATGTCAGCCACAGAAAATATCAAATTCTAGAAAACATCAAAGAACACAGGGTAAAAAAATTACTGCAGCCATACTCTTTGATGCTGAGAAGCCTTTGATACATCTGTGATAGAGTACAGGACAGATGACTTAGCTACAGGCTTTCAGACTGGAAATAAAGTCCTTTAATAATTTCTCAACTTTATCTCTGTAATAAATATATAAACATTGCAGCCCAGAAATATCTCTAGTTTTTTGGGGGGAATATCTTTATTTGAGAAACAAACTTACTAAAATGTTTGTGCATTAGATTGGCTTTTAAGAGAGAAGTCTTGGGTAACTATGGCACAATCTCCTGACTATAAGATATATTGGATTGTTTCCACATAAATATCCACTGCTTAGCAAGAGCTCCTGTCCTTGGAGATATCCAGACTCCCACAGAATAAAAAATGTACTACCCAATATTCTCCTAATGATATGTGGAGATTATTTCTACTGCAAAGCTGACTGCTGAAGGTGTGTGCTGCACTCCTGAGAGTGCACAACTTTCCTTATTATTTACCTCAGTGATGAAACTCTAATTAAATAATGTCCTGGATGGATTCTTCTGTTTGACCTTACTCAATTTCATAGACTCTGTTTGCACGAGGGATTCCACCACTGGTCCACTCAGTTTGAATCTCATCTAGTTCTATTCTGCTATAATGCCTTTTGAAGGAGTGCTGGTATTTGCACAACAGCATCTGTTTTCTTTCCACTGTACTGCAGATTTAGTGGTACAGATATGAAACTTCCAATGGAACAGACAGAAATTGGATTTAATCCTCAAAAAGACCTCGCTGTGGGTCTTTCCTGTTTTCCCCAACACCAAGTTGCTGTTCAAGATAAAAATTATCTTAGGTTATCCTCATGATGAGAAAATAGACTATAAAATCTGTCTGTGCAAATTCCTCAGCAGTAAAGAACCCGCTGTAAAATGATTTTAAAAGTCCATTTGAAATACAGAATTAAACAGAACAGATCAGGGGTACTAATGAACAGACCAATAGAGGAACAGGTGCTCAGTGGGATGTACAGACCCAGCAGGGAGCTCACTGCAAATGGTGAGAGAAAAATAACTCAGACACAGTAAATAAGAAAACCATAATCTGTGTTAACCAAATTAATTTTAATTACTAACTGAAAAAAAATATGGCTTAAGTAATTTATGATGCTGTCTTACTTTTTGCATTAATGAAGCTTCCATAATAAAAATAGGTCTATAGACTACTTGTCCAAGCACTTTTATCCAGTTTTTGAAAAAACTTTATGTGCTTACTGCCCTGTCAAAAAAGAATATATTAAGCAATTTGTATTTCAAAATCTATTGGGTTTGCCACCTAAAGTATGATTAATTATTTAGGGTTTTTTACCACAAAAGAAAAACTGAAAACACTTTTTCTGTTCTGCAAAGCATTTGTACACTATTTTTTTTTTGTTTAGAATATGTTCCCATGAAGAAAAAAATGTGGAGTAACCATATTAGGCCAAAATAGGATGACTATTGTCCTTGCAAACACCACAATTCATATTACTAGCATTCAAAAAATAATTTTTCTAGGCTTGAAAACTCATTTTGAAATACAACAGGAAAAAAAAAATTTTGGCAGCAGTATTTGAAAGAAGCTCATTAAAACATCTCTTGACAGGTGATATTAAGTGCTACAATTATGCCTAATTTTGGTTTAGTACAATATGTTAATTTTAAACAGTTTAAGAGATTGTATCTCTTCTGGCCATTTTCTCCCTGCTTTGAAAGTGCACTTCACTCCGGCAGCAATCATAATTTCATATTGGAATTAACTGCATTTCTTTAGCTCTCATATTGCAAAGAACAATTTAATAGACACATTGGCCTTACTCTGCTGAAGTCCATAAGTTTTTTTAAGTAGAGAATTTAATATTGCCATGAGGACAGATAGGAAAGACCTGGAATGTGTCAAAACATATTGAGCAAGAGACTCTCTTTCCTTGGAAAGCAGTAACAAAATTCATACAACATACATGTCAGGAAGAACTGGGAGCCAGGATTAAACATATGGACTGTTCTACATCATCCTTTTCTAGCAGAAAGATTCTTTTCCACTGGAGAGAATTTGTAGACATGGAAACAATCCCTGTGCTCTTTTTGGGGATTTTTTCCCCCCTATGTGCAAAGATCTGGATCAGGCAGCCTAACAGAGCCAATTGGAAGAGAGATTGGGACAAATATTAACCTTTGAACTGAAGTGGGAAAAAAAAAAAAACATCTGATGATACAGATGGAGTCATGTACACTTTGGGTTAATGTAGAAGGCAGTGCTTCAACCTACATTTTCATTTAAAGGGAAAAGAGTAATGATTTTAATCTTCTCTTTTGAAAGGTTCCATAAAACATAAATAATATAAAGCAAGGTCTGCCTGGGTTGAAAATTGAGAGGTGAGAGTTTGAGGTGAAATAACCTCTAATACCCAATTTGGAGTTTTTAAGATGAAGTTGTTTAGGTTTCATGTAGCTGTGTGTGAAACCAGGAGTGGTGAACCTTCCCTCCTGTACAAATTACACATCACAGTCTGAGACACAAACCATCCAAAGGGAGATGTCAGCAAGGGAAAAGGTGAAAAGAGGCCACTGCAAGTCCACTGGACTCCTAATCCATTGGGAGGGTTTGTTTTTTTTATTCAATATAGAAAGTGGAATATAGCAACATGGGTGAATCTCAGACCGAGAATCCTAGGCAAAAGAAAATTAAGCATAAGAGCAGTCCTGAATGTTGCAGGGGAAGCTCAAGATCAGACAGAACGATCACCCCTTCTCAGTTAGAAGATGGAGGGCTCAGTACTCATCACCTGAGGGTTTAGTTTCAGAGCAAAAACCATCTCACCCACACCCTCCTGCTTTTTAGTCCTGCTATTTTCCAGCTCAAGAAGGAGCAGAGACAAGTCAGTTATAACTACTTTTATCCCAAGATTATGGAAGAAAATTCTAACAAACCAACATCCTAAGGAATTTCTGTTGATTGAAAAAGTGCAAACCATAGACAGAGATGACATTTTCTAGCTGAGCTGAGTTTCTGAGTCACCTCACTGATGGAATAGCAGAGGCTTTTTCTCCCCTGCGAGGTGGGAGGTCAAATCATTTAATGAAGAGATTTGTAAGTCTTTAAATGTCAGACATACTGAAAACAGTCAGCAAATAAAAGATGATAACAATAACAATAATGCTTCATGAATTTTGAATAGACTCTCTTGTACATCAATAAATAATCACATTACACATTCAATTTGAACATTTCGGAATTAATAAAAGGCATTAACTTGACTGTCAAGCACTAAGATAAGGACATTTGTTTGCTGACAGATTTCTTCACTGTGAGCAAACATCCCTGTGTCAGATTCTCACATAAGTATTGATAACTAGATTTCCACTAATAGAGAGTTGCAACAGATGGGCAAGGATTTTCTTAAGAAATTTTAATAAATCACATTGTTAAATAAAATTATTCCTTCTGCTGCTCTGGATTTCTTTTTTCCAAAATTTTAATATCAAATATTCTGTTATAGATTTGCTCTCTTAAATGAAGCATAGCAGCCAGAATGTGAAACTTTGGGAGCAGTAGAAATGGCAAATTACTCTCAGAAAGCATCCAACGGTGCAATTTCCCCTCGACCTCCATCTTGCTGACTGAGGAGAGCAGCCAGCTCTCACTGAGCACTGACAATGGAGCTCAGTGCTGAAGTGCAGGAACTTTTAATGACTGCTCAGTGCCTTTAATTATTTTCCTTTGTGCTTTCATTGCATTTTGGTAATAAGCAAAGAAGCCGGCGCTGTATTGAGTTTTAAAAACTATTTTGTCGAAAAGCTAATTAAGTTTCTTTCCTTTCTAAAAGCTACAGTACCAATTGTTTCCCAGCTAAATGCACTAGATTGCTGATGTTCTGCTGATATTAATATATTTATTACCCAGAAGCCTCAGCTGAGTTGTCAGTTTAGCACAAGTTATAAACCCACTGATGATAGGCAAGATATTTCCGAATAAATAAGTCATTTTAAGAAGCCCCTGGTGTGGGGAGCAGCAGTAGAAGCAATTCAGTAGGAGCAACTCATCCCCAGGGAGGTGAGCACTGGGCTGCAGAGATCCCTCCCACCTCTATCCCTTGACATGCCTGAGTTTAAAAATTCCCAATTTAAACTGAAACAGTATTTTTGCCCTAAAAATAAAGGATTTCTAGTCTTCAAAACACATTTTCATAACAGAATTTGCAGTAGGGCTGAGGACAAATTCTCAGTTTAAATTACCCTTAAATTGCCGCTTAAAACTGAGACAAGTTTTTTTTCCACTTTTGTACATCAAAAACTTTCTAAATTTTGTACTCATTGAAAAATGTGTTGCCTTCTTCACAAGTAGCTTCAAGAGATCAAAATCAATGTCTAAGTATTAACAAATAGCTTAGAATTAGAATTTTTCTTCTTACAACACTGGGCTCCCTCAAGTGCACTGGCAGTTTCAGAAGAGCATTTTCTTACAGCACATGACATTGAGGAGGTCTCTTTACCTTAGAGATGCCTCCAGGCAGGTACCTGCATATGCTAACACAGCCCTTTTGTGGCATTCACATTCTCTGGACAGAGAGACATAATTCTGTCTCTCAGGATTTTTTGGAGAAGCACAGAGTGAAGAAGAGAAAACAATCTTTCTCTCTGCTCCTTTGTTTTCCCCATGTGGAATGTGGTATGGAGATTGTTTGCCTGAAGTGATTGCTGGGTGGGATTCTGGTGAAGGTTGTTTGGGTTCAGTGACCAATCAGATCCAGCTGTGGTTTGGACTCTCAGCAGAGAGTCAAGAGTTTGTGAGTTAGGTAAGTAAGAAGTATGTAGAATAGGATAGTATCTCTTTAAATAGTATATTAATGTAATATAGTATAGTTTTAATAAAGCAGATCCTTCAGCCTCCTGATCTGGAGCCAGACATCAGCATTTCTTCCCTGGATCCGGGGTTTGCTGCATTTTTGCCTGGCACCAGGATAAAACCTTCCTCTGGTACAAAGGAGGCACAGGCAGAAGTTCAGACATTGTTAGTCTGAGGTCCTCAGGAATGTGTAAATATCTAAATAGCCTTGAAAAAAAGTCAGCCTGCCAAATCAGTCTGGTGTACTGATATCAGCAGGATTGTAGAGATTTACAGACATTGCAAACCTGGGCCAGAAAAAGAAAGGAGCAATAAATCCTTTAGATCCCAACCATCAGTACATTGGATACTGACTGATATGATGAAAACATGTTTTCAACTTATTGCCAGAGAACACTATATCTGAAGAATTAAATAATCCTAAAGTATTGGATTTGTTTATATCTGACCTGAAGGAAGACTTCTAAGCTCTATGTAGTGTGTGAGATGCAGTCATATTTGAAATATGATTCATTTCAGACCATATTATCAATTATCTGATGATACAAAGGTGGCTGTTGATGAGGTATCTGGCAAATACTCCACATCAGTGCTACTGTCATGCTTAACTAGCAGATATTTAAAATGAAAGGCTGACAGATTTTATGTGATGATTTAATCTTTTTAGTTGCCAACTGCAGCTTAATTTAATTTTAATCAAGAGTAATAATCACCCATAATTGCTATTATAGTAAGGTTCCATTTTTACCTAGAACCTGAAACAAAAGTTAACAAAGATTGTGCCTCTAGATTCTAACCTAAAATCTTTCTGATCTGAAATATTCTTCCAAATATATTAACTTTGAAGTACTTCCAAACAATATAGATACATACAAAAATATGAATGAAACAATATAGATATGAATGAAAAGGCAAAATCACTAATCAGTGGAAACTACTGTACAAAAAGGAAGTGGGTATGTGCTCCAAGAGATTATGAGGAAATATAAATCCCATTTCACCTGTATTGTTAAGGACAGTAGAGAGCAGTCAGTGTTCATGATTACCATGTCTTTTGAAGCTTTTCCAAAAGAAGTTCAAGTGCTGAACTTTAGTGCTGTGCACTTTCAGCCATGGTATGTCAGCTTTCGACCCAGAACATCTCTCGCAGAGCAGGAGCTCACACACTGATTGCTTTGTCCCAGAGGTCTGTGCCCAGCACTCCCCACTCAACCTGTGGCTCCAGCAATGTCACAACAAGCACACGACCTGCTCAGAGCAGCCTGTAAGCAAGAAATGTCAAATATTTTACATAGGTACAGTTTCTGCATGTGTGTTTGTTTACCCTTACAAAGTAAGGCCTTCAGCAGAGAGAGGAGCAACTAAAGAATGAACTATACAAAAATTATCTCTCTTTTAACCAAGAATAATGTGAGGAAGTAGCTTAGAGGAAGCCAAGTGTAGGTAAGCCAAATTGATCCACATTCACTGGACCCAGCAGAGTAGTCTCAGGGCCACATCTAGGAATTAAGCCAGACAAAGAGATGGGGAATATAGATTAAAGACAGAGGGTTCACTGCAAGGTTTCTTGCTGCACTTCTCTCCTGCTCACAGGCAGTTATATGTTCTGAGAGCTGGCCTGGCTCCAGTGATCCCTGCTGCTGACAGCAGACCTGATGTTCCAAGTAATACAAAAATGAGCATGGGATTTAAAACTTTCTTGTTTTCAAGAGCAGGCAGGCTGCAAATCAAAACAGACAACTCCTGCAAGCAAAGGCATCTCAGCTTATTTCAAGTTCAGCCAGCAGAGGCCGAGGCAGCACAGACTACACGTGGGTAATTTTTCCCTGCATGGACCTGCTATGGTTCATCAGAGAATATCAGAACATCATCTACTCATCAAAGAATCTAATGGGTGGGAAACCAGGTGGCAACTGGAAGAAGTCAAATCTTCCTGCATCAGATGCCAGCCGTGATTGATGCCAGCCAGTTTGTCCCAATGAGGTGACAAACTGACTCTTCCTGACTGTGGGGTTGCTGTATTTTAGGCAATGACACCTGCCTGACCTCACTACCGTAGGTTTATTAAAATCTTGAAGTTAATTTCAAGCTGGAAGATTGGCTGTCTCACAGAAAATAACTGCCATGAGTTTTTAAAATTTCTAGCTGTAGCAGTAAGTGAGCATCTTAGGTCATTTCCACACCTTCTGTATTCTTGTGGCAGTTTTGTTCAGTTATTTTTCAGCTGCCTTGTACATTCAATTTGCATACTGTATTACACATGCTACATAAAGAAGTACATATCCTTCTCTCAAAAGAAATAATTGGTCTGAACCTTAAGAGACTGTGCAACATTTCATTCTAACATGGACAGAGAGGTTGGAAGAGAGCCAGGCAAGGTGGCTATCCAGGAGAAATGAAATGAAGAAAACAAAAAAGACTATCACCTCCCCATTATTTTCTTTTTAAAACTAGGCTTTCCTCTTTTTTTATTTTTCTCCTTTATACTTTGAAAGCGAGGTGGAGGTTATGAAGAAATCTGATGGGTAGGAAACAAAAATGTCATTGGGACCCAGAAAAGTTGACTGTGGAGACACAGAAGTGACCAGACCTAGAGTTTTCCCTTGGTCTCATTCCTAACTTCACACATTTTCAGTGCAATATGGCTGTGATGGCAGATCAAATAATCCAAAGCACTGATACTAAAATATCCTTAAACATCACTGGCAGCACATTTGCTCTGAAAAAGGCCAGTTTGAGTAGTTCAGAACCGTATGAGAGCGTACAAGTTTCGATGGAACTTGTATCCAGAAATGATTTCGTGGCCCCATCATACAACTTCTTGCCAAAATTAAGAAGAGATCACTTTTACAAAGCTGTGTGCCAGCACAAGTGCCTGGGATTTGAAGCACCAACAGTCCCATCATTGGCCTGAAGGAAGCAGAGCTGAGCTTCAGATGGAAAGCAAATTGTATAAAATCTGTCCATATCAAAGAAGTCTCCCAAGGAAATGTAGTTTTGTAGTCAGTTATTTAATGAGTGGAGGCAGAGGCTAAAAGTGAGCTTTTATCCTTCTGCAGTAAAACCACAACTGATACCATACTGACCCAGACATTCAGGCAGAACAGCCATCAGTACTGACTGCAGTGTGGTGGGATGTGATGAGAAACACTTCTTTGCTGTGAGACAGCTCAGAGTACAGCAGCAATATTTGACATTCTGATAAAGCAGGAGCACAGACTGAAAACACAGGGTTGAGGCTGTGTGAATTTGGTGACATTTCAATGTACCATTGGTTAGTTACAAGCATCTGAGAGTGCAAACTGAAGGAGCCATGGCAACAACACAGGGGATCACTGCAGGAACCACCCACCAAAACCTGGCTGCTGTGAGCACACGAGGGAGACTGGCAGGACTACAAGGCAAGGTCAAGATTCTTCAGATCAGTGAAAAGAGATATCAAAGAGATAAAATTATTGAGAAAAGGTGATGTCAGTGGAAGATACACTCCTTTTCTCAGTGAAAAAGATCCATGTAAAAACATCACTAAGGAGAAATATTGCTGGTAATGTGGAGTCCATAAGAGTAACTGTGAATAATAGATGTTAATGGCCCAGTTTCCATTACGCTCTTGATGACTAACATTTATTTGTTCTTTTCTGATTCAAATGACATCAGAGAAAATGAGTTAAAAAAATTTATTTCTCTCTTTCTAAATGCAAAACATATTTTCAATATCAGTGTGTATTTAGCCCTTAATTACATAACTCTGTAAAAAATCTTGAATATTTGTAATTTGTTCCTGCAGTTAGAAAGTAGAATCACATTTATCACCAATCAATGCACCAGTAGCACACAAAAAGTTACATTCAGTATTTATCTTTTGACAAACACAATAGGTGTTAGTACTTTGCCAGAAGACAACTTCAAAAAGCTGTTCAAGTTCTCAGTTTAGAGCTCCTGCTCATTCCTTCTACAAGAATGTGCAGTATTACTGCAATAGATCACTGGGGCTGTTTTTCTCTGATGTATTGTTGCAATATATCATAGGAACGGTGTCTGGCAGGAGCATGAATTTCAGACACAGGCCTACTTTATATGTTTTATTTGAGGACACTTAAGGAAAATCAATATGGAGTTCAGGAGCTGGAACAGGAGCTTAAGGAATTCAGCAGAATTCCCTTAAAATGCTAGAGGCGTCGCAAAGTTTAAGAAACTATGAACTATGAAGGATAAGAGGAACTACCCCTTACCCCCTTTATTTGGTGAGTAGAATACCTAAAATTTTGGCTGGATAAAGTCTTCTAACTTCTAGTCCATCTCTGAGATCACTCTGAAGGCTGAAATATTCCCCTACTGTCAGAGTCTTGCTGTTTCCTTCCCAAAATTATTATAAATAGAGTCCTGAATTTTTAGAGGCAAAACCATCTAGGTGGGCTTTTTGAACACACTCATATACAATGTATGGAATCCTTTACACCTGCTGAATTAACAAAGAAATTATAAAAAGTAAAGTACATTTTATTTTACAGCAACAGATAACGGCTACTGATCCTTTCTGGGTCACACTACAGAAGTCTCTGGTGTGGAAAGATTTGAAATGGACTGAGCATAGACTTGGCACCAGCTCCATGCTCAATCCCAGGCCTACAAATGTAATGTGATGACCCAAAATGTATATAAATGCAGAAGTGTGGGGCAGAAAGGGCCATCAGAGTGACAGTACACTTTACCTCATACAGTTACCAGACTACATTTGTATGGAAAGCAGTGTCAAGCCTTTTCATTAACAAATAAGCCTGGCAGGCACATGCTCCTGAAATGTGTTTTCTGTCAGTCATGATGGGTTTCACAGAGAAGGGTGACCAGAATTTTGGGATGTGACTATTCCTGCTATCCAGCCAAACTTGGTGTTTGCCACTCCATCTGTGCAGGAAACAGAGCTGAGCACATTTTAGCAGTTGCAACATTCAGGAGCTACAGTAAACTCTTCTATTTTGTGATTCTGTCTGCATGGATTTTCAAGGGATTCATAAAGTTTAAAGCCAGGAGAACCATTAGATCATCACACTCAATCTCCAGTATACCACAGGCTATTACATCCACTTACTCCTCTATTAAGCTCAATAAAGCATAACCATCTTTTTCCTAAAGGACCAGTCTTCATTTCAGGTATCAAGAGATAGACAATCTACTGTTTTCCCTGCTGTTTCTTTATATACCAAAGGCTAATCACCATCACACTTACAGCTATTTGTACAAGTTGCCATTCTAATTCCTCTAGATCAGCTTCCAGGCACGGCTCTTGCCTGCTTGTCTCTGTGAGATTAAAGGTTCTTTTTCTATCCACTGTCTTCTCCACAGGAAAGTACTTGCTCTGCAATCAAATCATTTTCTCTTCCTGAGATGCTAAGCAGATTTGAAATCTTTAAGTCTTTCACAGCAGTATTTTTTTTTTGTTCCTAAATTATATTCTGAAGTTCTTTCTGTACCAATTTAAGTGGTTCAGCATATATATATAATATATTATAAAATATATAATAAAATATATTGATACTAAAAATATATATAGTACTGGTTCATCTGTCTGAGCAATGCTGGATAATCAGGTAAAAATAATTTCTTAGATCCATACACTGTACTCCTCATAATACCCCCAACGATAACAAGTTTCTTTTATTTGTGTATATATATTTATTTATTTTGCAGGGAGACATGTCACATAAGGACCTCATGTTGAGTTGCCTCCTGATTCTGAGCCCTGAAATTACTTATTCAAACAACATCTAAGCATTTCTGCTTTCCTTTAGAGTAAACCAAATTAAAGCAACCTTCTGCAGAGCCCTTTAAAATTCAGATTACCATATTAAAAAAAAAAAAAAAAACAAAACAAAAAAAAAAAAAACAAAACAAAACAAAAAAACAACAAAAAAAAAACAAGGCTCTGACAAAAATTGTAGCAAGAGAGAGCCTGGACCTTCACCCTTTGCACACATCAGTCTCTACTGTACAACACATTTTTGTAGGGCTGTGGGTGACTGCCAAAGTTGATACAGGTCTGCTCAAAACTCTGCTCAAACTGATGGACTCTTCGTTATTTCAAAGTTTTCAGGCTTTGTCTCCCAGCACACTGAATGTGGAGGAGGCAATACTGTCTGACAGCAGAGCCACCCACCAGGGAGGTTCCTGTGGTGAGATCCAGGACTTCATCTATTGCTACTTTACAGTTCCTGCCTGATTTCTTACTTTACTTGATGTTTTATCAGCTCCAGCTGCAGTTCCCCACTCACTCTGAAGTGTGTGTGTGTACACATAGGTATGTGTATAAAATCTCAGATCTCTGAATCTCTGAACCCCTGACATTTGTGAAGCTCTCTTGTCTGAAAGGGAAGAAAAGGATCTGACCTTGCAGCCTTGCCATGCCCCTGTGCTGCTTCTGCCACGAACCCTCTGAAAAGGCAGCTGATAAGAATAATCAGGGCAAAATAGCTGCTCTGTTATTGGAACAGCCCAGGCTGTTCAGGTGCAGCAGTTATCTCTGTGTCTTTTCTCAGCCAGCTGTTGGTTCGTGCTCTGTGCAGCAGCTCCTGACACATTCCCAGGAAGCTGCATTTCACCTGCTGAATCGCCCCGTTTGCACATCAGTGCTGCTGCAAGCAGAGCTGCTGATTATGGAGTCAGCTGTGAGTCTGTGCCAGGGTCCTGTCCTTCTCACTGAGGTGTAGATGGAAAAGGATGGCTCACACTTCACACACTGCAGCCTTCAAACAAGTAAACTTCCTTTGTGGGGAAAACAGTGACAAGGCTATCAACCAGTATCATTAAATCAGCGTTTAAATGCTGTGTTTAAAAACTGATCTCTCTTTAATTCTCTACATGCTGCCTTCCATTTCAGGAAAATCAGAATATTGTGAAGAAGGTGTCTACATCTCCCCACCCACTTGGGCTGAGTAGGGCAGGGATGCAGAGCAGAAAAACACCATCAGGGAGCTGTCATTTCACAGAAAGGGATGCTGGAACAATCCTGCTTCTGCATCAGGGACCAAAGAGGTTGAACTGCTGAAAAGCATCAGCAGCAGTTTAGAGTTATAATTTCTCTTCCTCTGAAATCCTGACAATGTGTCTTGACAGAAAAAATAAATCTGATAAAAAATAAATCCTAAGTCACTTGGTTCCAGCATTTATAGCAAATGAAGGCAAATTATTAGAACTAAAGTGCTCTTTAATGCTTAAAACCTTCCTGATTCGTACCAGCCTTGTATTAAAAAAACAACCCCAAATACAACACACTACCTTTGTCTGAAATTTTATTTCTACTTTGCTGTTTCCCTGGCCTACCAAAATCATATTAATACACTGAATTTACAAAACTCAGCAGCTGGCTCAGAACTCTAAATAGACTGTCACCAAAGCAACAGTGCATTGCTGTTAAAAGCCACCATTCCACACATGAGCTTGGTTTTACCCTTTTGGCTTATACTGAATGCACCAACTCAATCACATGTATTCATCATATCACACTGAATAGAGGAGGCTTCTGTACTATGTTCTCAGGAAAATCAATCAGTGCTATTAGACTCAGTGAGCCCAGAGAGTAAAAGAATGGCTGGATACAGTCATTCAGACACAGCCTCCAGGGAGACAGGAATGTTCTTTCTGATCTCCAAAAAGTGCCACATCGCTGCATGCAATCCTTGGAAAATGAAGTAGAACCTGTCCCAAAATAAAGCCCTGACAGAGATAACAAGAAACTTGAATTTCATACTTAGGTATGAAGCATAATATGTATACCTCAAATGGACAGCATTTCTGTGGTATAAATGATTTATCAGTATGCACAGCAAATTCAATGCAGGCACTGGAGTAGGATGGGTGGTACCTGCAGAGAGAGAGGGATGATGATGGCTGAAAGGTGGGACTGCCTTTGTGACCATCAAATTGTCACCAGAGAGAGAGAGGAGGGGGAAAAAATTAAATATTCACTCAGCAGCATCTAGTCACCATCTCATACAAAGCTTCCAATGTTTTTTTAAAATAATTCCAATACTAAATGGCCAGTTAACATCTGTGAGAAATATTTGGTACCAAGACTTCAAAATGTCTGTTATTTCCTGATATTCTGCACACAATATTATGTTGAAATATTTTCCTCCTACACCATGGCAATGGGATAAGAGGAGGTGGAAGGGTTATAACTTCTGTTTTGTCCAAAGCTTGATGAAATAATACAGGATAATAAAATCAACTTCGGTAAATTAAATTATTTATCAGAGATGAATCTGGTTCTTTCTAATAAAAACCACCAGAAAAATAGAAAAAGAGAAAAATAGAGAAGTACTGCTCCCATCAGAGACCCAAACCTTGCAAGCTATTATTTAAAAGATGATCTACATCCAGTAGAGAATTTAAAAGCAGACACATGAGCCCTTATTGAGGTGCTTACATTTACAGAACTGCAGGAGAGCTGGAAACCAAAATGGAGGAAAAAAACCAAAATAGAGAAGTAGAAGCAGATCCTGAGTCTCATAACTGGGGATCCTGAATCTATTAAGCAGAAATGTCAAGGATGGGACAGTTTTCTAACCCAATTTCTATCCTTTCCTGAGCTTACACACTGTTCTACAAGCCAGGGCAGCATGCTGGTAGGGAAACAAGCATGTTTTCCATGCAGTCTCTGTTTCTGATTTCTCTTTAGCCCCTCTTGCTGCCAAGCAAAGAATGAGAGCTCTGAGCCAAACAGATCCCTGGTGTAACCCCTGCTACACACCCACCAATGAGGAAGCTATTTCCTGTGTAACTAATATTCTGTGTTTGCTTAAAAATTCATAAAACACATGGTTAATTTTGTTAATTACCCCCTATTGTCAACAGAATTACTTGAAGCAAGTACCAATATTACTGACATTTCTCTTCCCTCTTTTCATTCACACAGTGGAGAACATCTCCTCAAAAACTCTTGCTAGAAAAATCTTAGTGTGGTTCCTGGCTATGTTAGGATAGAAATCTTGAGTCAGATTTTTAAAAATATCTCCTTCTTCAGATATTATTTTGTAAGTAGGAAATAATTTCTATCACAGAACAAATAAAGATATTTAAAAGACAAAAAATATTTTATCTGTTCCTTATCTTCTAGATATCATTGCACTCTTCCACAGAGGGGAAAGGAGAAGAAAAACTAAACCAAGAAGGAAAAAGGTGAGAGATGCTGTAATGAAGAATGCACAGTTTTCCTTCAACCTCAGTAGTTTGTCAGCAAATTACAATGAAATCCATGTTGTGAATACAGGAACAGTAACCTTGTGTGATATGCAGGGAAATAAACAAATACAAGTTACAAAAAATGGTACCCAAACATATGCTAAGCCACTAGGTAGACAAAATATATAATATAAATACATGTCCTTTTTTCCCTAAATATAGTGGTAATACAACAGAGGTATTCAGACACATCAAATGCCGTGGGTTTTTCCCATCTCTTAAATGACAAGACTGGAGGCTATTTCGCCTTGTACAAAATATAACATTTAGATAAACAAACACAAACTTAAAGGTTACTTTCCCCCTTCTTTCTTCCCTCTGTTTCTGCAGGATGCCTTAAGCAATACATTTTTTAAAACAGATCCCCAGGAATATTAATTCAATTCCTTCTGATTGGAATTGAATTGGATAGGTTAAAAGGGTATTTGAGTAATCCCAAATTCAGGTAAACCAATCATGCACTTATATTTTACATGACAACCAAGAGATGGAACCTCCAATAGAATCTTTTTGGATATGTTTCTGTAACCCATTATGGCTTTGAATAAAAGAAAGAAGCAGAATGCTGCCTAAATGTAGAATGTACAATTAGCATATATTTTTAAAATTTGTGATTAAAAATAACAGGTAGAAGGCATTTCTAGATATTGTACATGTTCAGCTCTCCTCCAGGTGCTTCCTTCTGCATAGCTTAGGAGAATGATGGAGAATACATTCCCCAGTCATTTAGGGGGGTGTGGTGAGAATTCTCTTGGTGGTAGAACACACAAACACCAGGAATCAATGTCCTTCAGCAGGCTGAATCCTTGGGATTCATGTACCACAGTTCTTAAACTCAAAAATTCAGTGTAAATACTCTTACTCAATTTTAAAACATGCTGAGTGCCTACGAGTCTCAGTGGAAACTTGAGCTATTAAGAATTCATTTCGAGTAAAAATCAAACAAGAGCAGACCTGACTATTCAGCTCTGCAGAAGAGCTTTAGAGGGATAATTTTTAAAAAGAGTGGTTTTAAAAAGCAGTTTTAGTATTTTAGCTGTAATGTCTCTCATTTCAAACAGGATGCATTAATTTGATCCAGCCTGCAGAAATTCTCAGAGCAATAAAATTGATGAATGGATGTGTGTTTGTGTGAGTGATGATGCTTACCTGATCGCACACTAGGGACACACAGAACTTCCTGTATGACCTCCACAGTGAAAAGCAAGGTTCTTTCAGCCTCCTAGAGAGTGGAAATTATAAAAAATTTTAATCATAGATGCTCTAATAAATACCCTTTCCCCTAATAATTATATAATAAACTGGATTCTGTGTTAGTGACATCAACAGGGCTTTATTTTGGGGGGAGGGTTTGAGCTCATGTGAAATATTCAAACTGAACAGCAATACTTGCAGCCACATTTTTGGTGACTGATTTACATTTCTATGTCATTAAGATCCCAGAAGCACTTGGCTGTTTGTTGGTGGCAAGACCTTTGGCTCTGAAATTTCAGTGGGATATCATTCCAAAGGCTCGCTGTCCATAAATCGATTTTAATTGCCATGTTACAGCCCAGAAAATTCTGCTTTCATATTATACCTGTGTATGATGGAAAACTTCAACAACAAGATGTGATCTACAGACTTCAACTGAGTCTGCGTCTGTTATGTCTAGGAGCTATTTCCTACTCTGCTTTTTACTGCACGCCATACACGTGAACCTGGCAATACTGGGAGAGCTTTGCTTTCCTCTTTCATTATTAGAATCTGTCCTATTTATCTCTGACTTTTTACTTCTCTTGCTCTACAAGGTTGCCTAACCACAAATGTCAGGTGAAGATGATCTTCTTTGCCCTTTCCCTGTTGGAGCTGCTCCAGCCTAAGCACTGGATGGACCAGGAAGTACCTGAGGGAAATTATTTGGGAATGAAAAGGGGTTCACACTCAGTATACACAAAGAATGTGTTCTCATCACTGCCAGAGAATGTTAGTATGTCAATGACCTTAAAGCTGATAAGGGAAATATTTTCAATATCACTGCTCAGACACCATCCAGCTTCTGCTTCTCCTCCTTGGCCACAGGATAAATACTTTGTTTTTCTTCTATCAATAAGATTCCCAGTTCTTTCTTTACTTTTGCTACTGCTCTGTGTAGATAAGCACTGCTGTCCTTGGAGTTACACAGGTCTATTTGTGAAGATTTAATTTAGTTGGGGTCTTTTTATCATTCTTTCTTTACTGATTTGTAAAACTCATCAGATTCAGTTTTTACTTTATCCTTTGATATTTTTGAAGCTTTTCAAAGTCATATGTGGATTGGAAAGAAGCTAAAGGATTAAAAACCTCCCAGACAGAAGATTTACCAGGTTCTGACTTTGCTTGGTCGAAATGCAACAGTAACAGAGCAAAGAGAGTAGCTTTTGTATTTTAACAGCTCTAGAAGAAAACAGGGGTTGCTATAATGTTCTAATTAATGAAAGGCTGTTATTTTAAGACAGTCACATGACTTTGGGCACGTCTCTCAGTTTTCCGTCCCAGTCACCTTCTCTGCTACAACACAACATTTAGAACATATTTCTAAGATTTCCAAGACAAGGTTGCTCTTCTGCACACATTGTGTGTAAATGGCATTATAGATGTATCTGCACTTCAAAACCCGTGCCTGGGGAGAAATCATGATTTCTACACGGTGACAACACAGGGATTTCATGGCAGGGATATCATCCCTTCAGCACACAGCTCTGCTGCTCCTGCAGAAACAGGAACCATCACCACAGCCTTAAACCTTGCAACTACCCTGGGGAAAGGAGGGTTCACAATATACACTCCACACATTTTAATGCAAGTATGTGGGTTTTTCATTTTTCTATGAAAAACACAGCAGTGAGTTTGTGTGTCTATATGATATATTAATCAATGCAATATTACACACCCATATCTATATAAGCCATGGACAAACACTCACAGAATCTCTCTATGTTACAACACATTTTAGGAGCAACACCAGCACCAGAAAACTGCCCTTCCATGCACATCAATACCAAGCTGTAATAAAAAGCAGAGAAGACACTTCAGGATAACTCAATCAAAAATCCTGCCTGAGAAACCTGAAAGCATTTTCTCATGGCTGAGAGATGAGTCTATTGGCTGAAGGCTCTCCTCCCTTTCCTTGTTGGAAAAACAATGTTAAAAAGCATTGTGCCAATGATCCAGGCTGGTTTCCCAACATTTCTTCTGATCTTTGATTTTACCACCCAGCAGAAGATAAGGAACATAACATCTTCAGGTTTTATGTAAGCTTCACACCTCTATTTGTATTTTTATGAGAACATTCATTTCTGGAGATCCAGCTTAGTTTTCTTGCTCAGTCAAATATTTTTCTGTCTAACCAGTTTTATTATCATATCATGGCACCTTGCCTTAGGTGTAATCAATCATTCTTGCCTGCAGTTTCATTTCAGATTTGCCAATAACACATGACAGGGATTTTGCTTTTAGACATTGCCTATTTTTTTAATGGAGATTAATTTTTAAAATAAGATGCAGTTTTAGTGTCAAGATAATTAAATTTTTGTAAGAGATACTATCTTTCTTTTTGCTGCATCAGCTCTCCTGAAGTCATACCTTTAGCAGTCTGCCACTAAGCTACTCAAATAAAATCAATAGGTTCTGAAGTCCAGCAGGGAGAATTTTTTCCATTAATAAAATAACTTTATTAACTCTGAGAACCATAAATTGCTGAAACACAATTTTTTTAACTGCCTCATCTGCATAAGAATCAACAACAGTGTTTGTAAAATGGCTCTATTGTCAAAGACATATTTGATAAATCTCTGCTGCATATTTTGCAGTATCAAAGGGTTTCTTTTTGTTTGCTTTTACCAGCTTTGTTTATTAGAGCCAAACTTGGAGGAGCCAACTTAATGAAGTCAAATAATGCCTGACTTCCCCTGTGTAACTTAGGTTTATTTCAAGGTATTGAGGCTTTGTGATGGCTTTCAGGTGTAAGCTGATACTGGGAAAAGAGGGGAAAAAAGAGGATGGCTATCTTGCCATTTAACCCTTTTTCACATGTTTGGCTAGATATTGTAATTTTTCTGTTGCATCAGATTTTTTTAGAAGAAATACAAAACTTACTCTGTTTCTAACTGTTCCTTGGCCCAAGTACAAAACTACAAGAGAGTCCAAGAATTATAAAGGAGTTTGCTTGTTTTTATCCCCCTGGCACAGACAAGGAATCAAATTCCCCCACTGGTAGGAAAGCAATTTTACCCTGATAAAACCGGGGTATGCTCACTGGGCTAATTTTATCACGGTGCTGTTTCTATTTTTAGTGGCTCTCATTCCAGAAGGACCTGGAGCCAGGTACATTCCACAGCTGCTATTTGTCCCTGTTGTGCTGCTCACTGGCTCCCACCCAGACAGACTGCTATTGATTTCAGCAAACTTTGGTTTTGACAGTTAGAATTAGGCAATTTTCCTACTATGGGAAAGAAGAGAAAGAAGAATTGGTCCCTTGTTACTCTCATGGGGTTGCCTTTGCTGCCTTCAGTATCAGCAGAGTAGCTGCAAGCATCCAGTGCAAAATCTAATATCAGGAGCTGAAAGGCTCCTACCAACGTTCACCTGCCTTGGGCCAGACTCTCAGTGGCTCAAGCTCAGCATATTTTATTCCAATGACATCAAAATGCAGCTGGTTTCAGTTTAGAGCAGTTTGCCTTTATCTGTATTTGTACTCCATGGCAAGTAAGCAATGTTTGGGGATGGTAATGAGCAATCACAGCCTTTGGCTCCAATGCTTGGGCACTGCTGTTTTCAGAGCAAGGGCAGGTGATTAATCTTTCTTCCCATGGAAAGACTCTCTGGAGTTTACCTGTTCTCTCAAGCTCACCCACTGGTCAGCCTGGTTCTGATCTCTTATTTTTAGTCTGACTCAAGTTTGCATGTTAAGCAAGGAGAATAAAGTTCCTTATCATAGCAGACCATGATGTTACAATCAAAAGAAGTCAGATAAAACTTTCATTCAAAATGACAGGTTTTCCTTGAAATAAAGAGATTTTTTTTCCAGTTTATTCTTCTTATTTTCCATTTTCATTATAATTTTTTTTTCTTTGCTTCCAGGTTTTGTGAGACTGGAGGATTAGCTTGAATAGTTTATATGGTGATCCAAGTTAAAAAAGCATTATAGATGGAGATATAATTGAACTTGTACAAGAGGGCAAAAAGACCACAAAACCCAAAATCTGGTAAATCCTGTATTTGCTACTTTAAATAATGAGGCAAAACAAAAAGCAAATATTTTTTAAAAGGCTATAGGAGTGTTAATTAAATGCCCATTTGAACCAAAGCTCTAAAACTTGAGAGGCAAGTTCAGGATAGCACCTGCCAGTGGTACAACACGACCTTCCAGAGAGTTCTGAACTTGATGGAATATACTGGATGCTGTGGTGAAAATATGGACAAAATAGCAATATTTCTGGTTTATGGATACTTCAATATTTTTCCTGTTCTGCTGTTTGAAAGAGCAAGTCCTCTGGGCCAAGATGATGGCATAACACTGAACTGTTTTCACGAGTAAATTAGGAAAACAGAGAGCCATGAAATGACACAGAGAGAGAAACACACTAAAAAGAGACTGATATGCACTAGCTCTTAGAACAGCTCAGGGGCTATGACTAAAGGACTTTAAACTGATGTTAAATAAAAAAAAAAAACCCAACAACTGCAGTATGCCACTGACTCTTCATGATCTTGGATTCTCACAAGAATAATGTGACTGTCAAACACAGGTGTTCCAACAGTGAGAAGATTCAGACAGACAAATGTGTCTTTTCAATGGGAAAAGGGAACACAGCCATGGAGAAACAGCTGTACTGAGCTGACAGGCGTCGAGCTTTCAGCCTTGTGTGCCTGGCTTCTGTCAGGCTTTGCCCTGGTCCATGTGAGATTTAGTGACCTTGTATTTATTAGCATCTATGCAAATCAAAATTATAACATACACTTAATGGGTGGTAAGTAGGGTCAGCCTTTACATCCAGCTGAATTCCCTCTGTCCACTCCCATTCTTATACTTCTTTATACTTCTGTGTTTAATATTAACTATGCAATGTTGCCCTGGTCTCAGTTGGGATGGACTTAATTTCCTTCCTAGTAGCCTAGTAGTGAAACCACTGCAAATATTTAATATGAATTATCTTCTATAGATGAGAAGTGCAGTCCATTCAAAATTTAACATGACTGTGAAATTCAACTGATTCAAAGAAATGTATCTTCTACTTGTCATTTAGCACTAAAAAGTGTTTTATTGAGCATTTTGAAAATGTGTGGTGAATGATTAAAAAAAATGCAGATTATTCTGGAAGATAGTAAAAATTTTTTAAAAATATAATACAACAGCCAAACTGTATGAAAAAGCTATACATTGTTCATATGTTTTTTTCTTTTCCACTGGTATTCAGACATAATTGCTATAGAATTAATTTCATTAAAGAAAAATTAGAAATTATCAAGAAAGAAGATCATGAAATTCCTGATTGCCTTAAGAGAACAAACAAAAGAGATGAAAGGTTTTCTAGAAAACGGCTACCCTGTTCTAATAGCTAATATAATCAGATTTTAATCATTGACTAGAACACATTACAGAGAAATGAGGAAATGTTTCATGGCCTAAACATGGTTCTGGTTTCATGGAATAAGAGGAGCTGTGCTCTGCCCAATCTCTAATGTAATTTTACAGGACTGAGATTGTAAAGGACTTTTCGTTCTCAGTCTTGCATTCAAGAGTTATTTCTAGGGATAATTTCCATTTCCAATTCTATTTTTTTCTTTTATCATTCAGAAGGTATCCATAGATCACATGATCTTTCTATTATCCATCTTCAAATTCACAGAGAGAGGCAAAGAAAAATCTTCATGCTGAAACAGAGAAAAGACATCTCGATGGCAAGCCTGGGGATGTGTTTCAGACAACATCTCCTACATGCTGCAGCAGCAAGAGATAGGATAAATTGTCTTCTAAACCAGTTTTGCAACTATTACAGGAAGTAATTTTCAGATTAGATATTTAGACAGAGAATGCCTAGAAACACATAGCACTGAGAAGAGTTTTACAAAGATATCAGTGATATAAAATCCAAAACTGAAATGAAATGAGAAAGCAGTTGCATTTCAGCACAGGCCACATCATCTAAACAACTTAGAGACCCCTCACTGACACTGACAGTTCTCTGGGAAAGGAATGCTAGCAGTAAGCCAAGCAATACAATTTTTCTGATAAAAAAATATGGGTTTAGGGCAATCAGCAGTGCCCTCACTGTCAAATTTGTCAGCATTTCTTGACAACACCAATCATGACTTGCTACTGATTCATCTCAGACCTGACAAAAGAAGAAAGAATTGCACTGACCCTTCCTTTGGGGAGATCATGACTCAGAGGGTTCCAGGCATTATTTAGGATGTGCAAGATGCACAGGATGTACAGGGTTTCTCTTGAGATCTGGCCTTTTTTCCATTGCACTCAGCACGTGAGGAGGAAAACTGCTCACAGATATCTGTGTGCTGGGCTGGGTTAGCCCTGCAGAACCAGAAGCAATTCTGTGTATTCTTGAGCACCATCTGCTGGTGCCTCTTCCTTTAATAAGCCCAATTCCTACTGAGCACCCGGTGCCAGGCTCAGCAATTCTAATTTGACTTTTGTGAGACACCTCATTAAGATACTGAAAATAATTCCCATTAATTGCCTTCACCTTGGGCCAAACACTCTGTTCTAGCCATCAGGGAAAATGAAATTATCTTTGCAAGATCTTTCTTTTTAACCCCTTTTGAAAAGCCTCTCATATTCAGAAATCTGCCACTTTGTCTTTAAGATCTTGAACACTGTGATTTTTTGATGCATTTTCTTTGGTGTTGCCATAATGGATCTAAATTTGTTTTGATTACACTTGTCATTTGTATACATTTATTATTTGCTAAGTATATGTCTGATTCAAAGCTCTTTGCAGAATATCTCCTAATGCTTATGAGTTCTGGACCCCAGCACCTCACTACATCAATTCTCCAGGGGAAATGGGATCCAGTAAACAAAAAAAAATACATCATAGGGCACATATTCAAAAATATAACACTAAAAAAAAAACCCTCGAGCTTTTGCTCTGTCAGCCAACTGAGAATGAGTCTAGAAAAATGACTCATTTTTAGTCATTGTGGCTAAAATTTGGTCCAGGGACAAACCCAGCTTCTTATTCAATAAGACAATTTCTTCAGCTACAAAGTATCTTGGCTGCAGCAGAGAATAATTTCAGAGAACACTGTGAAGGATTTGCTGAAATAGCTGCTCCCTTTGGTTTGTGTTATAGGGTTACTGTGTTTAAGGCACAGGCAATTAGCTGCCCTGCTGTACTCATTTGGGAGCATCCAAGGTCAAGATCCTGCTAATGGGAACTGACACCTTCCTGCCCCTAGGGACTGCAGGAGCAGGCAGCACCAAGGACCACTTTTTAAAATAACCTGTTGTAATATTGCACAAATTGCCCCCTAAAGTCAGTAGATATGCAAATTCTTTGTGTTTGTGCTTAAAGATTAAGTTTGGACAGAGCTATTGCAATGCTAAAGCTAAAAATTATTCTTTATAAAACCATTACTATTGAATATTAAAATTGTGAGACATATTAAAATATATTTAATCCAGAAGCAATACTAAAGGTGAATTTGAATAGTAGCCTTCCTATTTGGTTCATTTCTCTCTTAAGACATCATTTACAGAAACAATGAAAACGTAATATGGGGTAATATACTGGCATTTTTAAAAACTCTATTCCATCTGAAAATGTGCATACTGAACAGTAAATTACAGACTCTTGTCTTTGTTATTATCTGCTGACAGATGTAAAATAATCCAGTGTTTTAAAAGTTGTTTTTTTTTTCTGGGGTTTCTTTGAAGTGGTCCTGCTAGAAAATTGGAGATATCTATACTGTCTGTGTGCATGTAAAATGGATATTTACAGAATAATCTTGTTTGCAGACATAAGGAAGCATTACACAGCAGAATATAAAGCTATTTAGGCATAGTAAAGACAGGATATGTTAAAAAAAAAAAATTCTTCATTCTGCTAGGTAGTTTTGTTTGCCCATGCAGATGTAACACAGCATTTTCTCCATGTTCCTGTGCTCACAGGTGCACCTCTCCAGGTGCACAGAGGTGCCACAATTCATCTCTGGCAGAGAAGTCTGACTTGGGGGAGGGATCACAAAAACCAGCAGCCACACAGGCAGATGGAGTGGACAGTTTAGGCAGCCTGAAGTACTGCAGGTTTTGGAGGTGATGAGGAGAACAACTTTATTGTCTCCACACCAAGTTCTGCACCTGTGTGGGCAAAGCCGAGTTCCAGAGACCCCAGACAACCATCTCTAGGCCAAGGGCATTTCTCTTCCTGTCTGCTGCCCTTGAGATAATCTCTTACCGACCTTGAACCTTACACCTAATTTTCCTGAAGCTAAATGACACAATTTTCCACCTCATCATCAGGGCTGAGTCCCCACCTCTGCTGCAGACAGCCACAATTAGCTCAGGTGTCCTGACTTTTTTCTGTGTCTGCAATTCTCCTCTCCTGGGGCTAGAGATAATGATGACTAATGACCAGACAGCCTTAAAAAAAACCCAAGGAACATTCATTCAACACCAAAACACTTAACAGAAAGCAGGATTTAGCCCTCTGGATGTGCTTTTAGCTCGCCAAGGTGCCCAGCTGGTAGCTGTAGCTGCTTCCAGCCTCCCCCAGGCTGGCAGTGGTCCTGGCAGCTGGCCACCAGCCACTGCAGTTTGTTGTCACTTCAGCCAGAAGAGTTGGACTCTTCCATCTTCCTGGGTGACAGATATAGACTCCTGGAGCGGAGTCATTTCCCTGAGCCTGCCAATGAACACTGCTGTGGGATTTCCTGCAGAGCCCCAGCGAGGGACAGCCTCACACAGGATAAATCCTCTCACAAAAATTCTCTATCTGTCCCAAGGAGTTTCCCATGGAATAAAAGTTCCATTTTTTTTCCCAATCATTTCTACATTTCATAAGAGGCTGGTACAATGCTTTACATGCTCAAATGTATTCAAGGGGCATTCTCACACATCAGCAACCTCAGGGTTTCTCTCAAATAAATACTTCTGCTATCAAATCTAACCTCAATTCCCTGCCTGCTGCTATCTATAATAAAGCTTAAACCACACTTACATATTTCAGACAAATAAAACCATCAAAACGACAGAAAACTGAGAGATTTCAGTGAACTGAAAAATAACTACAGTAAGTATTTTGTAGCAATATATTGAAATACTAAATTTTAATTAAAGTGCACAAGATTAGATTAGTGATAAAATTACTGGTCATTCTAGATATCTATGTTTCTGGTGACCAACTTGACAATATTCTTTTGAAAATTTTGAACTCTCTTTTTCTGGAACAAAGTTACTTTAAAAGCAACTTTTTAAAGCCTGTGATATCAGGCTCTGCTTCTCCAGCTCCTCCTCAAATCACCACTTTTGCAACTAAGCATGCTTTGGTAGAAGTAAAGCAAAACTGGAACATCCTACTTTTTAAAAGATTTTATGACATTGTTACAAGGATAAGTTGTAGTCAATCCCAAGACAAGGCCTCTACTGTAAGTCTAAACTGGTAATCCAGGAGATATTTTTCTATGAAGGGCTTCAGCTCTGCTGGGTTTCATCCTCTCAAATTTTGTGCAGAAAGGAAGAGAGAGGAGCATGTGACCCATGACATGCTGTCTCTACATCTCTGTATTATAAATATAAAAGAAATAAAAATGTGACTATATATTTTACAGGGAAAAGCCTTTTAAACTTCCCTTAAATACCCAGCAGGTATCTGCAGAGTGTAATATGAAGAAGCTATAATTGAAAAATATCTCTCAAGATATTTAATAAATAAGTACAGATTGGCCATAGCCCTTGTCCATTACAGAGGGAAGACACCTCAAGGACCTTGTCATATCCTGATTCTTTAAATGCTGATGAAAGAAAGTTTTTCCTCTTGTAACCCAAACAGCAGTGCTGTATCAGTCTCACTGAACTTAAGTTTTCCCTCCTGACAGTGATTTTGTTGTGAAAGCCCTCTCAGAAGGCTCTTCTTGAGAGGTTAGCCTTGAACTTTCTCCACATCCTTGGGTCCAGCCCTGCTCAAGGCTGATTGTCATCATCTGGGAAGTTTTTGTCACCAAGGGAGGGGAGTTGCTCCCCCAGATCCTCACAAGACACCAATGTATTGTTATTGCACTCAGCTTCTGTAATCTGTTTGTGATGACCAAAATATATATCCCAGGTACATTGTCATCACCATCCAGAGCTGAGTTAAATTCAATTTCTAGAGTAACTTTTCAGAATGGTTCTAAACAACAGGGAACATCAATGCTCCAGGAAAAATTTATGTACACAAAGACTGCACATGATTTACTGGAAAACCATTTAGGGAGAGTAAAGCTTCTTTTTGCAAATATGTGTGTTCAATATCATCTTCCCAAAACAGTCCACAGAAAGGCTAAGTAATCACAGGCTGTGGCTGTCACACCATTAATCTCAATCTTATTTTCTACATGACTTCTGGAGAAGAAGAATTTTTGTTGCTCTACCAGAGGGATGAATGAATAGATCACAGAAAAAAAACAAAATGACAAAAGTCTGTCCTTAATCTACCCTCAGTTTCTAGGCTACAACTATTACAGATGTCCATGATAACCTATAGCAGCTATTCAGTTTGAGAAAATGATGTATTAGCTATTGCATTTTCAACTCTGACCTTTCTATTAGAAACTATCAAAATCTTTTACAGTCATTAATTATATAGTGTGCCATTTTGTGAAATGAGCTCTATTCCTGCTTTTTTTCCTGTCAGAGGGAAGGGACTGATGCCACCAGAATTCATCCTGTGGCATTTCTAAGCATGCCTATTGAGGGGCTGGATGAAATGTAGGAGATCTGCCAGAAGTGTCAAACCATCACCTGTTGCAGAGCCCAAGATGTCTCTCAGGAGCATTTTGAGTTCTTCCAGGAAACAGAAAACCAGAGCTGGAAACCAGAGGTTCTGCTCTGTGCTGTTTGCAGTCAGACATCTGTGCCTGACCCCCACTCTTCCTTTGCAGATTATGGGTTACTCAAAATAGCTGCTGCGACTTTTAAGTATGTTAGAGCAGCATAAAACAAGCAGAGGATTTAGAGCTACTCCAGAACTCCTATATATTCACATGCACCTCCTGCCTTAACTGTAGGTGTGGAGAAAAAGCACATTATCATATCAGTACCTCACAATTTTCCTCAATGCCCTGAGTTTTCTCACTGTTTTTGTTCATGCTCCACAGATGGGCTCTGTGCCACTGAGAACCCAAATGGTCCAAAACAAAAAGAAAACTTGACACAATGGAAAGAATTGATGCAACTTTTCAGGATATTCACACTAGAAATTCAAACTTTTTAGACTGGTTTTCCTTACTGACTAAAGCAGGACACTTCACAGCTGAGCTTCCTGAAAGATAAGCAATTACCTGGACAAACCATCAAAGTCAGAAAGATGAATCAATATTGAGGAAAAATATTTCTGTCTTTAACATGGAAGAAAATAAATTATAAAGATGCAGAGCAGAGTAGAGGGGGCATGGGCTGGCACTGGAGATCTCGTGGCCATAAACAGCTCATTGGTGACTAAAGACCTGGAGCCAGAAAAATAGATTTTGGAGGTAACAGGAAACAGAGAAGTAGCCAATATTTGTACAAAGAACCAGGCACAGTAAGTCCATTTGGATATGACATAAGGCTGCAGATCAATGAAGAAAGAAAAAGGTCAAAAAGTGGAATAGCAAACATTAAAATTATCCCAAATGGATCCTGGTGTGAGGAAGAAGAAAGCACAAAAATTACCATGGTTCTTCATTTGAACTGTTAGATTTTCAACTATTTTTATGATAAATTCTATAAACAAGGTAAGTTCCTTTGCAGTGCTGAAAGGTGCAGTAAGGACCCAAACACACAGGTTTTGTTCAGTCCCCTTCACTTGTATTTATTTATTTTAGTCCCAAGTTCAGGTAAACTGAATTATGAAACAGCGCTGCTGAAATCTAAAGTGAGCTCAAAAAGAGAAACTTGTTTTTGCCAACAAAGAGGATCAAGTTTAAGGAAATAAAAGTAAAATACAACCGACTACAAACCTACATAGCTACAACCTGAATTCTGAATCCAAAATGCCCACTACTAGTGTAAGAATTCAGTTCATGTCCCTCATTCTCATGCCACTACCCCTGATATTTGTTTACCAATGGCTGCTGGCCAGTATGTGGCACTTGGAACAGGCACTTCCCTGGGGTTAGGAATGAGAGGATGATCAGATAGGGGCTCATAGGAAGGGAGAATAAACACATTCCTCTGTAGAGCAGAAATTTTTGTCTATGGTTTTCAATTAAACTTTTTTTTTTTAATTTCCTCATTATTTCAAAAATTATTTTAAAACCAGAATTAAATAGTCAAATAATTTCTCAGATTAACTTAATTAGTCATTTAATTGTACCTTCTTTAAACAAGTAGAGATAAAAAAACTCTAATACTTGCTCTCCTTTGCCCTGAAGGTAATTGATCAGCTAGATTAAGATGCTGTCACTGCATGCAGGAGAAACCAAATCAAGATAAAACCAAATGAAATCAAGACATAAATATTTCTATACTGGCTATTTTGAAGGCCAGGAGACAAGACGGTAAGATAAATTAAGACAAAGATTAAATGCCTCTTGATCACAGTAGCAGTCCAAAGCCTTACTGATGAACTTCATCTCTTTTCACTTATCAGTTTGCAGGGGGAGTGGGAATTATTCTGTTCCTGTGCCACAAAAACAAGGTGATGTGAATGGTGCTCATATTTTTTATATACACTTAAATTATAACAGCAGTTAAAACCACCTAAATGAAAGGACAACTGGGAGATGGGAATAAATGATCCTAAAATGTAAATGTAAATGGGGCGAGCACACAAAGCACCTTTGCTTTGCTCACACAAGGCTCAGCACAGAGGGAATTCACACTCCCCAGCAGAGGCAACAAACGTGGCCCAGCTCAAGGAGCAGAGGCAGCACAGCTCGTCCCTGTGCAGAGCTTTGAGATGCACAGCTGGGGAAGGGCTCCATACCTTATTTACAGGAAGGTTGCTCCTCTGCATACTTCACTCAAAATTAGATTTTTATACCAGTGAAACTGTAGAACTCAGTTCAATAAATGAATCACTTCTTTTATTATCAGTTTAGCAGAGTAGCAAGGGAGTGAGGTTTTTTTTTTTTAATTAATTTATAAAACCATATTTTTAATCATCTTTGGCAGCTAATTACATTATTTCCAATTATGTAACAGTACTTCTCATTAGAGAGTGTAAAATATCAAGAGGGAAAATGTTTATTCCAGAAAACTTGTCAATTTTACCAAGCTTCAACTTCAAAGTTTTATTCTCACTTCATGTAATTTAATTTTTCTTTTCTTTGCTGGGCAATATCCTTTGCCCTCTTTTTCAGTGCAAAACTTTGTTCAGACCTCCTGGATACAAATCCTGGTGCTTAAGCTACTCACATGCACATCTTTGTGCTTAAAAATTATTATTGCAGTTGATGTGGGAGGGTGAGTGTGAGGTTATACTTGTCTTTAAATTAAATCATCTTCCTTTTCTATAACATCTTGCATTGAAGGTTTCCTACAGCACCACAATATAATACCCTACACAATCTAACTTGCAAAAGGAAATATATTTGTTGTTTATTACTTGCACACAAGAAACACCCAGCTAAGGAAGCAGAAATTGCTCTGAACTTTCAGTGTAAACCTTTCTGAAAGCTGCATATGAAGGAGTTGGAGGGGGAAAAAATGGCTCTCTGTAAAAATTCTTATACGGGGTAGAAAGCAACATGACCCCCTAAATATGTCTGAAAATGCAGCTCATTCATCTCTAGGAGAACATTAATGAGAATAAAGACTGCAGGTCCTTGGAAGAGCCAGCCAGTATTTGCTCACCAGTGACAGAAACAGTATTACCCAATAGGTCTTCAGCATTTCCTCTATATTTTGGAAAAACTGAAGAGGAAAGATAGTCTCATAAATAATACTCCTCCAGGTCTTTTTCACAAATCTCATCTCCAGAGTTTCCAAGAGCCTTTTGGACAAATATACTGCAGAAAGAGATGTAAATATGAGCTGTGCATAATTCAAAACATCCCATTTTAGGGGATTTGTCCCCAAAAGGCACTGTAGGTAAAATTAGGGTTTATTTTTGCCATTATAAAACCTAATTTAATATAACAATATAAGTATTACACTTGATCAGTGCCAAATAATTATGTACAGTCACTTCTAGGGGATGTACTTTGATTACACTCTACTTTATCTCAGCAAATAACCATGTTAAATTACTTTGTTTTTGCTTACTACCCATGAGTCTCCGAGTGCTTTTCAAGAGCCATGAGTGTACCTACTCCTTTTTCATTGAAGAGAGGCACAATTGTTATTATTCTGAGTTATTACAGCTGCAAAGAAAATAAGCCAGATACTTTAACTCCCACTCTTCCTCTCCAAACATTGCTCACTGCAGTGCTCACAGCCAAGACTTTTTATGTTCTGAATGACAAAACAAAGTTTAGAAAAGCAAACTGCTGTCAGAAGACTCATGAAGACTCAAACTTGTGTCTGATGGGACCTTGAATACTGTGAGATTCAATTACTTTTGAAGGTGGAAAGCTTGATTACCAAGAGCATCATTTTCACTGTGTCATTCTCCCAAAATCTGTGGCTGTGTCTTGTCATGGCTGGGGTAGAGTTAATGTCCTTCATGGCAGCTGGGATGGGGCTGGGTTTGGGATTTGTGCTGGAAACAGAGTTAATAACACAGGGATATTTCCTTGCTGCTGAGCAGAGGTTTGAAATTGCTCTGAACTTTCACTTTACACAGAGCCAAGGCCTTTTCTGCCTCTCACCCCACCCATCCCATCCCATCCCATCCCATCCCATCCCATCCATCCATCCCATCCCATCCCATCCCCATACATACAGAGCTGTGGGAAGAAGGAGGAAGGGGGGACTTTCTGGATGATGGAGTTTTTCTTCCCAAGTAACCAATAACAGGTAATAAACCCCAGATTTCCTGGGTATGGTTGCACCTGCCTGCCTTTGGGTAATTATCTCAACTCACAAGTTTCCTCACTTTTGAATTTCCAATTCTCTTTCCCATCCCACTGTGAGGAAGTGAGCAAGAGGCTGCATGGGGCTGAGTAGCAGGCTGAGGTTAGCCAAGACAAACTGTTAATTAACTACGAATTAACTGGGGAGAGGTCATAATACTGAAAATATTTTCAAGTAGAAAAAACCTTTTTGAGAGCACAATTAAAGCCTAGCTCTGAAGGTTTAACAATTACTCCAATTTATGCATATCCTGATTTTATGGGTATTTGCCCTTTCTGTGAAAGCTACTTTTAACAGAAAAGCTTTATTCATATAAAGGCTGTTCTGGCAGAACTATTCAGAGAGATTGAATCCCTTTGAAGCATCCAGAGTAAAACAGGTTCATTTCAGCAAGGTCAATTTGCTTTTCTGGCTTCAGAGTGTGCGGGACCCAACCAGCACAGAGTGTGCTGCCTCTGTCACTGCAATCCTCTTCCAAACCAGCTCACAGTGCACATTTAAAACAGCTCCTAAACTGAACAAATGTAGTGCAGGTTTTTGTCAGAGCTGGATTTCATTTCTTAAACTGAAGGAGGTCTGAAGAGGTTTACCTATGTGGGAAACTTTTAATTAAAAAGCTGCTGAAGGTCTGCATTTGCTGACAGGGATAGACAAACTCTGCTCAAGTACCCATTCAGTCAATGAATTTTTACTTTTTAAAGAGTGTGCTTAGCAAAACCCCAAAGCCTGAATATTTGACAATAGCCAGTGCTATTATGCAGTTTGGTACTACTTTGTGTGCATGTTTTCAGAGTTAGAGATGTTCATGTGTAGCCTGTTATAAACATTACTCTAGTTTAAAGATTCTGTTTAAAAAAAAAAAAAAAATTGTTGCAATTGCAATCCAAAAGACCATTACACCTTAAAAGACTCCTGTCAACTAATTTAAGGATATTCAACCTCCATCTTCACAGTTCCCCTCTTATCCATACAGGCTAAGGTAAAAATTTTTAGGCTGTCCTTGCCTTAGCTGGATTGGAGAAAGCCCTTCAGAAAAATCAGATTTCAAATTCCACATGACTTGACCTCAGCCCTCACAGCAGCTCACAGGACAGTGCCAGCTTTGTACACAACTAATCTATGCTGCTTGTTCACCTGAGAGACTTCAACAGAAAGTTAAGGAAACACTAAAAAAGAAAACATTCATGGATTAATTAGCTGCATATTGAAACTGTCTGGTGATGCTTTCATAAACTGCTCTGTGAGTGAAACTGGGAGTGTAACTGGGAGCCTGAGACTCTGGTGACCTAAAGGATCTTGAGTAGGGAGAAGTCAAACACTGTCTGCACAGGCTCTTGCTCAAGGAAGTCTTACAACACTGGTCAGATGTTATTAAATAATACCTTCCTTTCAGAGAAATTTTAGATGGAAAAATTGTAGTAAGGAATAATCCAAGGGGATTAAGTTTGGGGTTTTTTTTAATTTCATAGAACTCTGAGGTTGAGGCTTTTTATGTGCCTTTTTATTTTTATAAAGACTAAATGTAGCAGCATAAAACTGCAATAATATATTGTATAAATGCAATGGGTGACACTGTCAGAGTAGAAAATTAATAGCATAGAAGCATTGGAAACAGATTATTCCCCAGTACACACCTGCTGCTTAATTGAAGGTACAGTCAGTAAGGATATCTATAGGAATGGGTATCATCCTGTTATTCAACCTGTTTTCTATCCTATAGGATTAAAATATAGGCAATCCTGCACTGCACATCTGCACATGAACTACGTATCCACCTTCTCTTTTAGAGGAAATCGAAACTACTGGCAATCTTGGTGCATAGTTCATCTCATCATAATAAAAGAAAATCAGGGAGACTTTGCCTCACCCTCTCTCAAGATTTAGAGAAGCTTTGCCTGGATTTATGCAACTAAAATGACAACATTCTGTGATTTCTGCTCATATTGCTGACATCACAAAAAAGTCAGTGAGCAGCTATTTAGATATTGCCTTTCCAGCTGAGCTGGTTGCTACTGAGATGGAGACAAAAAAGTCCTGCTGGATGAGCAGGTGAAATTTATTCCTGATGTCTTTATAGAGCCTAAGAGCAACCATTGTTCCTATTCCCAGTGGACCCTGTTTGCTGGGAGATGCACTGAGGACAGTGGATGATGTTTCAGCTACCAAGTAGTTGCTAATTGTATCTCACCTCACCTGATTTAACATAAATGGATCAATGCTTCCAAAACACTTCATCCAGGGTCCCTTTTCAGATTTCTTGCACTGCTTACAAGGCTTGATGTCCTCAGCCATGTCTCTAGACAAGCATTTCAGATGCTGAACTTCTCACTGAATGGCCATGACAGGTGCTCTGAGATTTACAGCTGTCCTCAACTTGGAAGTTATTGAGCAATTTAGTGCTGCACTAATTGGCAAAACAGTCTTGTTGCCTTCCCCTGCACAAAAAAAAGCTACTCAGTCTTAGGCTTAGTTCTAAAATAAGCGAAATTACAGGTAAGCTGTGTAATTTATACACAGGCATCACAGAAAATTCTTCAATGTTCCTTTTCTGCACCAAGATAATTTAACCCAGGCTTAATTGTACCCCAATGCTCCACGGATCACAACATGAAGCCAGCAAGCAGGAATTCTTAGGTGAAGACAAAGGCTGTATCCCTGGGGTACTTCTGAACAGCACTGAACCATCAACTTAATTTTTTGTGTTAGGGTTTTTTGTAGGTCCTCTACCTAACAGTATGAATAAGGCAGTGTCATAAGTGCTCTGAAAATTAAGGCAAGGAGGGGACATAGAGGTAGGACACATCTCCAAAGAGGGAGGAAACTGAGAAATCAGTGTTTCCATAGAACTACATGAAAGAAGTATTTTAGTTAAAATACAGCCAGATAGACTCTATTCAAAACTTACTGGGTTATTACAAAGCAAAAGAAGCACTAGGCAAGGTACTTTAAATGCATGAAACCTTGATGTAAGCCATATATCATGGACAAGATGTAGGAGACAAAAATCAACAGCATGCCTGTTGGGAACACCTGAAAAATATATGTAGGGTGACACCTGAATGATTCAGGTTTCAGATATTTAGCAGTGCCAGAGCAAGCCTGGGTGAGCTCTGTGCTCTGCTCTTTAGCCATCTCTCAGAGCTGAGGGTGCTGGCAGGGGTCTGCTCCCTTCCCAGCATGGGTTTTGACTGCTCAGCAGTGCTTGACAGCCATGTCCCGTGGCAGAGAGCTCCTCTCCATCCCCTCCTGGCAAACCCCTTCAGGGTACCATTCCCCATATCTCTCCTTCCCAGAAGCACAGTGGCACAATGCAAAATTGCAGTGCTATGAATGAGCACATCAGCTCAGACCAGCAGGATGAATTTGTTAATCTCTGTGGTGCTGTATCCTGGTTTGCCACTCTTGCTCCCAAGGGATCCTAACAATATTGCTTGACATTTAGGTTTGAAATTGAAAGACCTGGAGTACAGCAATAAAAAGGCAAATACTAAACCTCTGCATTTCCTGATGAGTATAATTCTGCCTCGCTGTAAAGAAGTTTGGGGTACACCAGTCTGCTGGGCCCCCTGCAGGAATTAAACATCTGCTCTGGCACCTACAAAAAATATCAAGTCAAAAAACTTGTTTCAGGTAAAAGCAAAGAGCTGAAGCAGCTATTTTGGCTTGCAGTTTCAAAATATACTATCTTAATTCTGCCTAAATCCTGCCTTAGGCATGGAACTGTTTTCCAGATCTAGCCCTTAGGACTTGTAAAGTGTAATGACAAATGCTACATGTTACAATTGTAAGTGACGTGCAGTCTCATTTATGCCATACATACTATTCCCTTATGTTACTCCACTCTCACACCTAACAGAAATATTACAGATTTACAGCTGGCTTAGGACACTAACAGATCAGAATCTGATCCAGGCAACACACAGAACTGTCACTGAGGATCACACAAGCAGAGTTTTTGTAAAAACCTTCACTGTGTGATGTACCCGGTAAATCGCTGATGAGAGGAAATATGGAGCCATTCCTTCTAAAATATATATTATCTTCCTATTAGAGATAGCTTTAAACCTCACTTTTATCTCTGAAAGTCCCTGACCTCTGGCAAGTCTCAGGTTCCAAATTTAGAATAGCATCTGAATTTTGCAGCTGGTCTTTCCATTCATAATGAGCCAAGTCAAAACTGAATACATCCAAATTAGAGGGGAGTATCAAACTCTGGACTTACATCTGAGCTGTGCAGCAGAAGCCTCTCTCAAACTCTCATCATGAACATGTAGCCATGATGTACAATAATCTATTCACATCACCCAGATCTTTTTTTCACAGGAAACACAGGTAATCCTGCATCAAACAGTTGTTAATGATATTAAGCAAAAGTTTTCACACATATTAATATTAACACAAATTAATCAGCCTAAATGTCTGGTGTACCAGACACTTGTGATTGAGAGGAGGGTGGGGATCAGATCTGTATGCAAACAAGATCTACTGGAAGTGAATAAAAGAAAAGCCATCGCTCCTCTACGAGTCTTTTATCTGCTTTGCCATTTCTGTTTAAAAAATTAAAAAAAACCAAAAAAGCAAAACAATACATAAAATTCACCTCTAGAGAGAAACCTAAAGTTCAGTTGCTCCTCCCATTTCTATTTGCAGCTTTCTTCTCCTAATGTCAACTCCATCTGTCTTCCACAGGAACTGAATGTCTTTTGACTAGTGTATTTAATCACTTGCAAGTTTGTCCCCTTGTTTGGCTGTACTGTGCCCTTCATCTGTCAGCTTCAGTGCTCACCACACAGAGCACCCACCCTCCCCCACCCACGGATCTTGTCCCTCCTTTTCAGTAAATTGCATTTTATCAGGTCACTCTGCTGTTGTCCTGAGGTTCATTTTTTTCCACCCAGCGTGACCCATTTCTGCTTTGTAAGCATATGAATCTCCCCTTGCTCTCTCTCCTTTTCTATCTCTAGTTTTACAGAGAATCCTCTGTCTTCTGCCTTACAGGATGTCTTCAGAGCCTGCTCTGGCCTCTTTGTGCCTATAAGAATTGTAATACTTCTACTTGGAGCAGAGAAGGACTTAAAATTACAGGAAGTGTCTCTTCCAGTAGCAGCAGTTATTTTAGTGCAGGGCTGTTGTTACACAGTGATTTGCTTGATTTTTTTTAAGAATCATTTTGCATTATTCATTTCTGATAAATTATCCAGAAGCTCACTCAAACTCCATTCACTCACTCATATTATAAATGAATGCTAACACATAGAGCATTCTTCTTCTTTATGGATATACAGGAATTCTAAACAAGTACTATTATTCCTCTTCTAATTTTACAGCTATAGTTGCAGAGGAGTACAGAGCTATTCAACCCAAAATCTTCATGGCTGGAACACCCTTGACATTTCTTTCTGGCTGCTACACCAGTCTACCCATGCTACTGCATTTTCCAGGTACCACAGAGAAAACCAACCAATCATCAGACATAAGCAAGCTTGCTTTGTTTTTTCCTTACCTCCTTCGTTATCCTCAGGTGTTTCAGTGTGGTTCCACTTTAGGAGAAGGCAACATTTCTATCAATAGTCAGTGAGAGGTGTCAGTCAAGTTTGGAAAGAGTTCCTACTGTATTCTGGAGATAAACCCTCCAAAGCCCTGACTAGAGAGATGCTTTTGCAAATTTGGGAACCTGTGCCATTGGAGAGCATAGCCCAGGTTTTGCCATGTTTTAATCTGAGCCCAGAGCATTCTGGGACACGGTTTGAAGATTTTATTCAGATATATCCAGTAAAGCCCAGGTGTATTTTGCAATGCTCTTCCTCTGTGTAAACAGATATGTGGTGTTGCCTTCCAATGTCAAACCACAAGGAAGCTGATGGAGCTATGAAAGCTCCAGCTGAAACAGTTCTTAATTCCCCAGATGATCAGAATCACTCTCCAGAAATATTTATGGACTGTCCAGTTTCTGTGTTGGGTGCCTCTAGGAGCAAGTTTCAAGTGAAACTTTGATTCAATGCATTTCCATTTGCTTATGCCATAATATTTACCCACTTTTTTAGAATAATTGTCCCACTGCTGAATGGAACTAGACTTTTGCAACCGAAGTCAAATATGCTAAATATGTTTTGCTCTGGCTAAAATATGCTTATGTCAGCAAGGGGACACCTCCATTCTTTGTTGCTCACAGATCTGGATCATAACATGTTCCCTGAGGGTGTGTAAGGGACATCAGAAAGAAGGGACATCAGAAAGATAATCTCACTCCATTCCTGAAAAGTGAGCCACAGCAATCTGCAGTTGCTAACATTGCTGGAAAGCACAGTCAGAGAAAGCACACCTATCCATTTGTCATTAGTTACCCATTACACAGTTACTGCTGAAGGGAAATAACCTTAATTTATTGGAAAAGGGAGAGCTTTTACAGCTACAGGGAAGCCCATCTCCTCTCCTGATGGTGGATGATACGATCCTAAAGCATTCTAAGGAAACAGTTACAGCTGCATCAGGTTTTCTCCTGGAGAAATGGGAAGAAATGTACAGATCTAAACTTTCCCTCAGCTGAGAAGGAAACTGTAAAAGTTTCTTAGACTTCCAGGCACTAACCATCTCCAGAGAAGCAAATTAATATTCTGAAGTAGTTTTTTGCACAAGCATGAAGGACTGACTTCAGTGGACTCCGTGGCATGAACAGTTGCTCATCACAAAAAGAAAAACACCAAATAAAAAATCAAAACAAAACCTTACAGACTCAAAACCTTGTGCTCACATTAGATTCTAAGCCATTCTTATTTCAGCCAATATCCATTTTTCTCACAATTGCTAATTCCAAAAGAAACCTACTCAAATTCAATATTTGCCTTTTCTTTTTCTCCCAACTCTTTCCCCCATACTGTTTCTTCCAGAGAATCCACAAAGTTGAATCTGTCATTACATTCATTCCCATGGCAACAAATGGGATGCCATGAAGAGTGTTTTAATCCAAGGACAGAGTGGTAGATAAAAGATTCTGAAAGCAGAGAATTCTTGCTCAATATCAAAGGTAATTACAAAAGGACTAGAAGATTACTTGTTGAGTTAATTTTGTTTTATGTACACAGAAGTTTCCTTCTCTTCACAAAGGGCATTCTCAGCTTTAAGTGCTGAACTCTCAGAATAATTTTTATGGGTAGAGGTGATTTAATATGCTAATATTTATCTCGTTTTTCTTGATTATATGACATGCATCTTTTTTCTTATCAGCTGATAAGCGGGTTTATATTAAAATATGACTAGAAGATTCTATGTTTGATTTTCCTCAGTAGTGTTTGCTTATTTCAGTGGGCTGTGGGGAAACACAATTTATGAGAGCAGAAACAGGCATATTTATAGTGACTTCCAGCCTGATGGATTCCCAAACCCTTAACAAACCTGCATGGATCCAAAATAAAATTAAATTCTTGATGATATCTTGATTTTTCCAAGGTTTTCCAGTCCCCTGGGGGTGCTCCTAAAAGGATCACATGGGACACAGTCTAAAGAAATGCAGCCCTTTCTCACCACCTTTCTGCAGTTCAGCCCCTTAGCCAGCCCTTGCTGCAGCCAGACCCTCCTGTGGATCTGGAAATAAATAAATTGGAAAATATACAGTTTTCTATCTCTGGAACAACCCAAAGCTTTTGCAAAAAGACTGTTAATAGCCAAGAAAAAATAAAGTACAGACATATTTCTCCTGACAATTCCAAGTTGGCCATGGACTGCAAGTGTAGTTCACTCAGGAGGCATCTGTCAAGCTATGTACTATGAGGAGCAGAAAATAAAGTCTAAATCACCCTCTCAAACAGCATTAAGAAAACACTAACATTGTGGCACAAACTGAGGTAAGTGATAAAAGGAACACATAAAAGCAGATATTATACAATTTTTTTTTCTAGGGTTTAGGCACAGCTGGATATGTAGTTAAGTCCTTTTTTAATGTGGCCTGCTAGAGAATCAGAGAGCATATGGCAAGGTCCTGTCCCACCAGGTGCCTCCTTTGATGGTGCTTTTTACCTCAGCCCTCATGTCCTTCTCACTACAGGCTTTGTATTTTCAAATTCACTTTTCTATAAACATCACAGAAAATGTAAAGAAGTATTGAGGGAGCATTCAAGGTAAGATTTGAACCTAACTGAAGTTTTGAGGGGATGAAAGAGACTGGTAGAAGTTTCCTAAAAAAGCTTATTGGAAACCTGATTTAACTGGAAAATAACTGACATTTCAGAAAAATGTATAAAACAGCCTTCTTAAGAAATCCTCCAGTAAGATAAAACTTGTCTAGTCACACAATGTCTCACCACTCACTGGGCAATAAAAGCAGAAATGACAACCACATGAAATTATATTATGTGGAGTAGCTTGAAGTCTGTTCAGAAATTCAGTTTTATGCTCTCACCAAAGCATTTAATCTTTCAAATTATATATTCATTTTAAACTTTTTGTCTTTGTTCTTGCTTTGGTTATAACAGAATTGGATTTAGGTCTGCTTTGGGTCTATGTTTTGGTTTTTTGCTGTAGAGGGTGTTGATAACCCAGGGATGTTTTGCTACCTGGGAACAGTATTACAGATAAATTAATAAATCTTAATACTGTTATTATATATAATTATCAATTGCCAATAAAAGCAATGCAGTTTTTCAGAATTATATGCTTCTTTCCTGATTTAAATCACACTTTCAAGGGGCCTTTTACATATCGTTGTTTTTTTTCTGTAGTCAAATATTTTCTCATGTGCTTAATACTGAATGAATAAACCATTATCTATAGAACTTGAGCCAGAATCAATATCCATAAGAAAAAATCCATCCAGAAGACTGTGTGCTCCTTTTCATATTAAGAAAATCACTTCAGTCAAAGAAACTGAAAAATTAACAGCTGAGCAGGGTAGAGGAAATGTGCTTTTTTGAGTGAATTTGAATGTCCCATTGTAATTGTGACTTTGTCCCCTTTTTTTCTGACCATAGGAAAAAAAAAAGTCCAAAAACCCACTTATTTCAAATAGAAACTCCAAATGGCCTCTTCTGCCTTTTCCTACAATGCCATTTCAATTGTATAAAGTCACAAACCTGAGCCTCCAGGGGAGTATGCACTGTCCAGCTGCTGTGTGTGCCTTGCTAGAGAGAAGGTAATCTGTGATGGCATTGTGCCAATCCTTTGAGATGACATATTAAATATTTTGTCCATCCAGATACACAAAATAATCAAATAATCAAATCAAATAAATAATCAAATAATAATATTTTGATAGTTACAACAAATTGCTTTTTCTAGGCTCCAGTGTGTAGCCCATCAAGTGACCCTTAACTTCTCCACACAGACTCACAGGGAAGCCTGTAGAAGCACATTTCTGTAGAAATGTTTCCTAGAAGTGGTTTTTTTATAGCTGCTAAAATGCCTAAAGCAAATCACACTGTGTATTGCAAGGAAGCTCATGGGTAGATGTTCAAATGTCTTTATTTCAACAAATGGAATACATATATTCCCCGTGTTCTTTCATTTAGATCTCAGTGATACTTTTATATCTTCTTTGCTTGCTTTTTTAATCATTAACAGCCTCTGAGAAAAATAGGAATAGTCCTCTATAAAGTGGTATGTGAAAAGCCAGCTCCACAGTGCTTCTTGCACCCTAAAAGTTACATTTGCACATAGTTAATAGCAAGACATCTAAAGAACAGTGCAATACTGGTTTGCATTCAGCTGTCACTGAGGGGAACAAGAAACCCACCTATCAAAAATTATGGCTTATTTCATGTCTGCTTCATGCCTGAGTGTCTCTGTTATAACTCAACTAAAATCTGCAGTTTTCTACTGACATTAACTGGCAGAGCTTTTCCTGGCTAACTAGAAAGACATGAAGAAACGTAATTAACGTGCTAAAATGTTAGGATTTCTTTTGAGAAATCTGAGAGCAATTATCTGAGTTCCTGCCCCAAACCACTGCAAGGAATCGGAGGGTGAGCCTCAGCCTGAAGCACTCAGTGAGTGACCCCTTCATTGCCCAGCACACTGTGGAGACTCTGACACATCCAGATCTTCACACCTGGGCTGGCCACTTCCCCCTTGGGGTGCTTTCTTGATCTTTTTATCAAACACTTTACGCAGTCACTATCTGTGGTGGGAAAAAAAAAAACCTCCAACAAATCAAAAAGCACTGCAATATGAGCTTTTCTTAATGCTACAAGAGCTCAGGACTTGCTATATGCATACACAAAATATATGGGGACCATTGTTCCCCATTTGACCTTAAAATATGGAAGGATGATGTGACCTTTAATGCCTACTTGTCATTTCTCTGTGTTTTTTGAAAGCAAGTTATGGCACTTTGGGCTGGAAATTACTGGAATGATGTTTTCCTCCATCAAAAGCAAGAACTCACAGCACAAGTACAAGCACAGGCTTCAAAGGGAGCTTGATAATACCAACAGGCAGAAAACAGTAATATTTTAATGCCCAAACTGAACAGCATGTTATAACACAGACTGAGACTCCCAGTTTATCCTCTGACCCTCTTTCCCAGTCCTTCAGCATAGTCACAAGACAGGTGGCAGCAGCAACAGGCAAAACATGCCTTTAATCCGAAATTTACAGATGGGACTGTTGCTAAAAAAAAACCCCATGAACCTTGGAATCTGTTTCTTCCATGGAATAAAGGTTTGTTGTATCAAAATCCACAGTTACAAGCAAGCCATTAAAAATTAACAAACCCATACCCTTAAATATAATGCATATATATGTTTAATAGCCTATGAATAATAGCCCTGAGACTACATGTGGTTGAACATTAAATGTAGAGAGCCTTTATTTCCTCTTGTCAAAATAAGCTCAGGTTTTGTTATGGAAGAGGTAGGAAACAAGATTAATGGTCCCACGGCTGTGAGTTATTTTTAGCTTGTTTCTCTCTCTGCATTCTATTGTTTGCTTGTTTAGTGTAAAGCAAATGATAATTTATATGAAACACACTCTGTTACCATATTTGTCTGGCCATTAATTTCACTGTGAAGGATAATGTACATCAATAATCATTTACCTCTAAAAAGTCTCAAGTTGCAGCTTTTTGCTGAGATATTCAAAATGATGTAGAGGAATTGCTATTATCCTCATTAATTTTAATACAAGGTATGTGTCTAAATCATGCCTCTATATCCCAAGATTGTTTAGTAATTTCAACCTATTTTTCTTAATGATATGATTTTGGTTAATTATGTAAAAATTCTCATGATTTGGCTATTAAACATCTTCTTAACTTTCTATTACTACAGAAGAGAAAAGAAAATAGAACCGTATCTGCATATGACATGGAAAAACACAGTGTGAAGGTTTTTTGTCAGTGTTTTGCCACGGTGTAGGCAAAGAAACCTTGATGATTTATATTTAAAGGTCATTATTCTGAGAGACCAGCAGTGCCACTGATCAAAACATCAGAGATGATTTAGTTTCAAAGTTATCACTGAATAATTAATTTACTTAAAACTCAGACAAAATAAATATGCAAAACAGTGAGATGATATTTGACAGCTCCTACACTCCTTTTAATATTTAATGTTTATGTGGGTAGATTAGCAAGAAAATCTAATTGAATTAGCAACATCATAATTTGAAGCATGAATGTCTAAGTTTCAGTGGATGGTCACTATAAACACTGAAGTAGTTCAATGGGTCAGATTCAATTATAGTCAATATACTACCCTACACACTCACAAAATAACAAAATGGAATATAAAAGCACAAGGGAAAATACCTAATAGCCATATAATTTTGAAATATCAGAACAAATTGTATATTTGATTATTATTTCATGATTCTTTCAGAAAAAAAAAAAAGTTGAATCTTTTTGCTTTAACTTTAAAAAACTATTTATGGGTAGAACTTGGCAAGCTTTTATACTAAGAGACCATTTCATGTCTAAGCAGCTACAGGGAGGAATGAACACTTGAAACAGCTCAGCAAACTGGCACTGCAGGTATTATGGGAGGCATTAGGGGTAATCAAGGACTGATCAGGCTGTGACAAGGGATGCTTTCCATTCAGAGCACCATGACCAAGCCACAACAGAGAGCCAGAGGAAGGCAAGGGTTGGAAGGGACCTCCCAGACCATTTAGTTCCACCCTCTCTGCAATAGGTAGGGGTGCCACCCACCAGCTCAGGCTGGTGTCAGGTGTGGGACACAGGAGAAGTTGGAGCACTGATCCAAATCACTTTTCACTCATTGTGCTGCAGACTGCCTCAGATTCTTCCATTAAAGACCTTCTCAGCTTAAAGCTCTTAGCAGGTGAAGAAACTCTCCAGACAGCCTCTATGCTGCTGTCACCACCTCTGCTCTGAACAGCAGCAGGGACAACTGCTGTGACACAGGGAAGTCTTGTCAATGTAATCAGGGCATTGTCCTGGTGGGTGATAATATCTGAACTGCAAACATGTTCAAAAAGCAAATAAAGTGTGTGATCTGACTGCCTTTGGAGAGACAGAGTGGGGGAAAAGACCACTGTGTACCAAAACACTTTGTTCCTTTTGAAGACAGTCCTGGGTAGATGAAAGCTAAAGGACGTTCCAACATTAAGTAAATTGATAAAATGCAGGAGACAAGACAAAGACAAGGAGATGAAAGCAAGTATTTAAAGAGCTTTTCCATCTCTATCATTAACAAGAGAGCCAAGTGTCCAGCAGGATAGAGTGCACCTGATCTGTGATCAGCCCTGCACCTCACAGGGCACACGTAAAGCAAGCTCTCAGCTTCAGAAGCTGTGCTGTGAGGCAACCCAAATATCACACATCACATCAGAAAGGGAAGCTGGAAGTCTCAGGGTAAACTCTCTCTGCATTATCCAAATTTCAGGAGCTGACTGGTTTAGTTTTAGCAGGCGAACCCTTGAAAGAGGATCTAGAAGGGAGAAAAAAAATCAGAAGTGCTATTAGAAAAGAATAGGTAACTTCTCTCCTTTTTTTTGCATGGTGCCTTACAGGACTTACTCCAAAGCTCACTAAAGTCAGAGAAATATTCCACTGATTTCTGAAATCAAACAGAGAAGCTGATCAAAATCCTGATGAAGTAATACTCTGATTTATAAACCCTCCATTTCTGAACAGGCTCACAAACACTGTCATTGGGTGGGTTGTTCTGTATCACTGTTTTTTAAAGAACAGTAATAGGACAGAAAGGCAATATCCCCTCTGGTAAAACCATACAGCAAATTAACTAATAATATTACAGTTATTGACTAATAGTATTACAGTTATGGTCCAGCAGCTGAATAATCAAACTGGGGCATTTAACTGTAAGCACTTAAATATTAATCTAGACATGCAAACAGCAGATTTGTACCGGTCTAAGCTGTCACAATTCAGGTAACTGAGACCATTTAGTGCTGCCCAATGCCTGATTTGCTGAGCAACAAGTATCTGAAGTTATATATGACCAGCTGCAAATGGGGGTCCCAGGCAGCTGAAAACCTTAGCTGACAGCAGCTTCTGCACTGGTTTTCATTGTTAGACTGTAAAAAGCTAAATATTTGCTCTATTTCTCATTGAGAGAAGAATAAACAAGAATTTTTATTTTTTTTTTTTTTTTTTTTTAGGGTTTCTTAAGTCTCAAATGGAGCCCCCACTATACCTCTGGCTAAGAATGCTCCTCCAAAGAGTTGTTTCTCAGACTTCAAAAGGACAGTACAAGATTTGACTGCAATATAAATGCAGTGGGCTTTGGTTCCTGAGCATTTTGTACTATGGCAGAGCATCACCAGGAAGTGAAAATGAAACCAAAATTGTACCACCCTAATTGTGGTACTTTCCAAGAGTCCAGGTGTGCCTGTTCTTTGCTCTTCAAACACTTGCTCCTGAAAAGGTTTGAGTGATCCTACCTAACACATCACTCAACAACTCAACAAACAACAACTCAACATCACTAACAAACTCAAAAACAGCTTTTAGAGGAGTATGAGGGACTAATATTAGAATTAGCCAGGTTTTTAGGGTTAATTTTGTCTAAGATTAAGGGGAAAACTTAGAGTTGTACTTGAAAGATTGTACCCAAAATACTCTTGAGAAAGAATTATAAGAGAAGATGTGGTCAGAACTCTGACATCCCTCATTTTAATTTTGCTGTGAAGAAATGGAAGTATAGAGGATGACAACTCTGGCACTTTGGGGTATGATTATCAAGCTCAATGGTTTCACTTGGACCTTTTGGATGAGGTCCAGGCAAAACTAGTAAGCAATCAAACTTTATCAAGGACATCACGAGACAGTTAAAACCTCCAAGATTCATTGTAGTCCCAGTGAGTCACGAGCTGTAACATTTTCATAAATTTCAGTTGAAGATGAAAAAGGATCATGGCTATGCTTAAATCAATGGACCCAGAAGCACTTCCAAGATATTAAATACAGGTCTGTGCCCTTGAACACCATGGCTCCATTACTGAGAGAGATTTTTGCATGCAACAGCCATCCTGCTCTGACTTCCACTGAAAAGAAACCCAGCCCACAGATCAGTATCTTCAGGCCATGTCCTTGGTCTAGATCAACCATCCCAGGAAGTAGATAGCTGAGTCAGCCAGATGCAACACATCTGTCATCCCAAATTCCCCTTTCCAATGAGAACCAAGCAGAGTAATTAAACAGATCGATATTGGATCAATACACAATATTGAACTACTGTGTATTAGTTTGATTTTCCCACAGCACTTGATTTTGTTTCATTAAAAGTGACTTCATGAGTAAATATTTTACAAAATTGAATGGAAAGTTTCATAGGAATGGAAAAACCAAAGGCAGTCCATGCACACGGAAGGTAATGTTTTGAAAACTTCATTTTCACAAGAAGTTTTCGTTTCTCTGGTGAATCAGGCACTGAATAAGGTAAATATATTTTTGTAAGGTATAGATTACATACACTCTATTGGAAAAGCAGGTGAACCCAGTGGGAAGAGATGATGATGTCCAACATCAGTTCAGAAGGCTGAATGATTTCTTTATTATAACTATGCTATTATAAATTAATATACTACATAAAGGAGATACTACAACTACATACCTACTTTTCCTAACTACCATATCTAACTAACTCACAACCTGTGACCCTCTCTCGAGAGTCCAGACACAGGTGGGTTGGATTGGCCACCAGGCTCAAACAATCCTCACCAGAATCCCATCAAGCAAACACCCCAGGTAAACAATTCTCAAAACACATTCCACATGGGAAAAACAAGGAGCAGAAATAGAAATTGCTTTCACTTTCTTCTCTTTGTCCTCCTCTATGAAAAAATCCTGAGAGAGAGAAGAATGTGCCTGCCACAACACCCTTTTCATATTTCTAAAGAAATGGCTATAGGAAACATTTTGTCCAAATTAGAGGTGAACTTCCATATTAGATCATATCTTAACCCCTTTGAAGCTTCTACACCACACTGCCAATGTGCAAGACTTAAAGAGAATTTATGTGTAGTTTAGGTGTGTTTTAAGACTCCTCAGATCATTTTGAAGCTATAAAATGCTGTCTGCAAAAAAACAAAATTGTGAACCCTCCCTCTCCAGTACTATGGTGCCTCCTAAACCTGACCCTTTTCTACAGGGCCCAGCAGGGCTGGCAGAACCACATTTCTGCCACTGAAAATGGGTCCTGCCATGGGCTTTGGGCTTCCATCTTCTGGGAAAGCCCTTCATGCTCAATAAATGCACATCAACCCTCAGAGGGCCTTGCTGTAAGATTGGATATTCCCATGCAAACCAAGTAATTCTGTGGTCAGGACAGGGATCATGATACACTGGAGATCAGCCATAAGTACACTGGATATTTCTTCAATTTCCCATTGGAATGTATCTACACAATATAGACATTAAAATATCAATATAAATATTATCTCTTAATAACCTCAGGGTAAGAATGATACCTATTCTCTTGCCTTACTTAGCAAGTGACTTTAACATCTGTACGCACAGCACAGTTATTCTGTTTTTCTCTGAAGCTGCATGGCTATAAGAATTTATGATTTCTTGCTTTCACTTATTTTATAAGGTATTTCTTCCCACAATGTATTCTTTCACCTTAACTGCACTGATAGAGCACTGTTGGTAAAAGAGGGATGAAACATTTTCATCAATAGGTAGGAAGGATGAAAGGAAAATAAATGGATTTTGAATTAACATTAAAACATTAAAGTGAGTTGAGGGGTTTTTTTTGTGTGTGTTATAAAAAGATTCTGTAAGTCATACAGCATTCCCCAAAATGTGCCACATTTTTGGAATCTTTGCTGTGTTTGAAAAAGTAGATACCTCCTCAAAATGGAATTAACAGGCTGTATCCACTCATGGGAGCCTTGCTGTCTGCCAAGCTCATTCTCAGAAAGTGACTCTAAATGATTGGGTTAAGCACATATTTAAGGACAAGCTAGAGGAATACTTAAAGAAAAAAAAAAAGGATTCATCCCATCCAGAGGGGAATTTAAATGTTTCCAAGCACTGGAGCCAGCAAAGCTGCTGAAATATGAGATAACATTCAACAGAGGATCCCTCTATCAGGCTATGACTCTGAATGTGACTTTCATTATTGCTTGTTTTCCACAAAAAAGCTGGGCAGAAGGTCAGGGGCATGACAATCCCACAAAGAGAAAGTAGGTCTTGGCTCAAATGCTAGGCTGGATGTTAAAAGCAGAGAAAAATCTAAAATTATCCAAAGAGGGCTACAGGTGATGGCAGGCACTATGGAATATGGAGAAAAAAGACCATTTTAAAATTCGCTCTTGTGCATGAATAAAAATCTAAAAGCCCTAGAGGAGCAGCTTCTGCATTAGATTCTCTGTCAAAAGCAAGCAAAGATGTTTGAAATTCTTGACTGTGGTATAAATATTTGCAGGATCTGCACACAAATTGTACCATCACCTACTTGAACAGATTGCTGTAGATGTGGTAAATGACACCACTGATATACTGGGTCCTGTACTCTGCCAGGAGGACAATTTAGGGTAATTTTGGTAAAAAAATATCTAAGAGACTGCCAGCTAGGAGTTCTGTACATATGCTTGTCTTCTGCTTCTGCCCTTATCTCTGAACCTCCAGACTGAGGAAGCGCTGGGCCCCCTTGGCACCCTGCATCCATCAGATCTCATCAAATCCACCCTGCATCCATCAGATCTCATTAAATCCACCCTGCATCCATCAGATCTCATTAAATCCTCATTAAACCCACCCTGCATTCATGAGATCTCATTGAATCCTTCCATGCTGAAGCAAAGACTGTTTGGCTTACATTTTCCACCGTGTTCAGGGGTACAGGTGGGACTAGCCCACCCTATCTTAATTTCTTTGCAGCTACAGCTAGTGGTGAGAAACATGAAAAATTCTGCCCTATCACACCACTGGCAATGCAAAAATTGTATTTATATCTATTTTCTTTTAGACTCTAAGCACAAATGTACAGTGTGGCACTGTATAATCTGACATATCCACCATTATGCAAGATTTATTCATTCCAGTTCTAAGTTTTCCCAGCCTTTTTCTATGCCCCTTTATTTGCACCCAATAATATGCTAAGAATAGATACTATTTCTTTTTTATATGATAACAAAGCAGTTTCCACAAGAAAGCCTTGTTTATTGTCTAGCTCTGCAGTTCTAGGATAATACAAACCAAAAAATAATGAAACCTAATAATAATAGCAATGAAAATAACAACAGAATATTGCCAACAGAAAAGTAGACATGGAAGATACACAAAGCATGCATCCTTGACTACAAAAATACAAAATTAATGTGCAAATACATTCATAAATTAAAGCATTGAATTCTACTCACTGTTATTTCTGAAGTTGCATGATTCTTTTTTTTTCTGTGTTGTACTGAAATATAGCCCAGTCTTATGAGAATTCCATGCAAAAAATTCATTTAACTTGCAAGTTTCATGAGTTTTATTAAAAGTAATCATTGGGACTGCTATACTTATTATACAACACAGATTTTTTTCTTCTTCAAGCAAAAAAGAAAATCTTTTATTTTCTGATAATCTGATATAAATAATCTGAATATAAATAAAGGAAAATGTAATGCAATTACATTGTGTTTAGTAAATAGCAAATAGAGAAAAAAAGAATAGTTTGTTAATGCATACTTGACTGAAATAATTTGAAAAATATTTAGGAATAACAATGACAATTAACAAAAATTACAAATCCAGTGTAACTGATTTCCAGAACCTAAAAGGGCTAAATTCACCAGGGTACCTTTTCAGATCCCCAGTTTTGAGCCTGCCAGATCTCTGGCAGCTTCACCAGCTGACTCTCTGCTTTGTGAGCAAGATCCAAACCCATCCTTTCTACTCTTGAGCTAACCATCATTTTCACAAACTTAAATTGCAGCCTGTGCTGTGGATGGAAGGCTCCTACTTCACACGGACAGAAGTTGAAATTGTAAAATCATCAAGCACAGTGCACTTTACCAGTGCAATGCTAGTTCAGAAACACCTGTGCTAAACACCTGACCTACTGTGAAAATGCACGATATTCAGCAGCCTTTAAAATTTTCCATTTGTCACCCACAGTGAAGAAAGGAGGAAGTGAAGTGCTTCATACAGACTGGAGGATAAAAAAAAAAAAAAAAAACAAAAAAAACCCAAAAACACACTGAGACAATTTATTTTAACTCCTTTAAAGGCCGTTTGATAATGTTCCAGAAAGGCACTCTGGGGCTCCTTCCCCTGTGGATCAATGCACCCCCTTTCCACGGCGGTATTTAATCGCTCCCCAAGGGGACCAGGAGGAACTTCTAAATATAACCACCAAGAAGAATGCTCTGAAGAGCTAGGACCCACAGTTTCCATTACTTTCACACAGAAAACTATGATGAACTTTGGGGTTTGCTCCTTTAGCAAAATCTGAGCCCAGAGAGGGAAAGAGAGTGCAGAAGTGGAAGCCAAAAAATGGCACACTACCATGAAGGACAGACACTACAGTGCTATTGAGCATGTGAGGTTAAACCTGAAAACTATGAACAGTTACTAGCAAAAATGGCTTTAAACTACATTGGATTACACCATCAATTTGGAGGAAATAGCTGGTTCAGAAAAAGAGTCCTAAGAATTTCAGTTAACTGCTTGCACAGTGGGCTATAAAGTGACCTGCAGAGTCTCAGTAAGAGCATATTGGAATAAATGAAGAGTGAATCATTTTGGTGAATGAAAAGCTGAAAGCCCCCTCATTGAAGAGAAAAAAAGAAAAAATGGGGAAAAAATAAAGAGGATCATCAGCTAACTCTCTTTTCTGTAATATTTAGGATAGAAAAGGAAAGCATTGAACAAAAATAAGACAAAACACATATTTCAGAATCTCAAGAAAAGCTTGAGTTCTACATGGAAATGCATTTACATAAATATTCAAATTCTAAACATCTACAGTACTCATGCAAATATGCTTTTCCAGAATCTTCAGGCTGGAAAAAAATTGTACAACTCATGCTCCCATCCAGGTGAAGTTGTAACTCCCTATTCAGGGACCAGGAATAATCCAACCTAAGAGAATCAGTCCTGGACAGTGACCAGGAGTTTACAAACAGACAAGGTTCAGGAAAGTCTGTTAGAAAGCAAGCAAAGTGCCAAAGTCAGAAAAAGCAGTACAACATAAAAGTATTGAAAGATAAAGTGAGTACCCACCACAAGCTGTACTACAGAGAATGTTTCTGACACTTCCAGTAGGAATAGTTCTGCAAGTGTTTATCAACATAAATATTTCCAGCACTTTCCCTTCCTACCAATTAGCAGGCAGCCCTGTCTGATCTCTGGCTGCAGAAGAGCTCAGTGCTGAACCCTCAGGCCAAAGAAGCCTCTCATCCTCTGCAACACTCTGTGCCCAGGGCTCAGCAAAACCCCTCGTGGGCATCACTGCAGAGCAAGATGAGAGATCAAGAGGCTAAGGCCAACTAAGAAACACCGTGGCTGACCTAGTAGAGAGTAAGAAAATATTTCCTTTGTGAGTTTTTAAGTCAAACAGGATGCAGCTAAGGCAGCTAGGAGGAACAGAGGAGCATGCTAGGAAGGAACTGCGTCGAAGGAACATACATAAATCCATAGACGGAGCTCCAGAGCATAACCCAAACCTGTCTGACTGCAGAAGTGTTTGTTACAGGGGTGGCAAGGAAAGGGCAAGTTTCACAGGTGGTGGGAAAGATAGGGAAGGAAAATTTAGTTAGGCTGTTGATGGAAAAGTTATAAAGTGACAGGGGACCAAATTACAATCTGTCATAAACAACTGTTACACTGAATTTTCCCAGTTGCCACCGGCAGACGTTCTGTCCTCAAGCTGGAAAAAGTGCATTGGATGGAAGAGAGTGGGAAGAGAGCTGACAATAGCAGAGGAGAGAGGGATCATGGGAGAAATGACCACTGAAAAATACAGCCTTATCTAATACTGCAAACTGAGTTTAAGCAGGGAACACAGATCTCCAGGATGACAAAAGTACACCAAAATGTAATTTAAAAAATTGGAACACCAAGAAATGCCTTCATAGTGTGCAGCTTTTCCTCCAGAAGTTTTTAAAGATAATTTGTCACTTTTTATAAATGTCAAGAAAACTTTGTTTTGTCTGCAACATTTTTGAATTTATTGCCAAAACTGTCAAAGAAACAGCACTAGCAGTTTGATCCAAAGGTCACCAAAGTCAGTAGGAAGAGCAGCATTCTTTTCATAGGGATTTGGATAAAACAAAAATAAACTCTGTGCATATTTTAATATAGAATAAATAAAATTCAACAGAGAATTACAAGAACAAAGACAGGGGAAAATTAAATTCACTGGGTTACTTTTTCTCTGCCCTTACAACAGCTGTTTTCAGAAGAGAAAGAAAAGCAAATTCCCTTTCAGTGCAGCGTATTTAAGTACAGCAAATATTACACTTTCCATAATCCTATGCCTCTCCTTTATTAAATAGTCCTGCTTTGAGCTACTTCTGTGCTTCTCTTGGGATGGCATGGAGCATATAATTGGATCCACTTCATATGGAGAAAAGAGCCTGTTAACCAGCAGTTGCAACAGCAGATGCTTGTTCACTCATGAAAATAAAGACAGAAAGTTTCCATCAATCATTTAAAACTCTAAACATACAGGCTGGGTTTGCTCTCAGCAGCTTTGCTGTGCATGCAATTTTTCCTTTTCTAAACCCAGTACCTAGGCTTTCAAAAAATAATTCATTGCCCTTAAATAATGGTGTAACTGTTAATGAGAAACACAAAAGCCCTCCCTGGCAGTTGGCAGTGCTGCCTTTGCAGTCTGTCACTGCAGGAATTGTATCTCAGAACAGGTTGGGACAATGCACCATCCAAATGAGAGCCCTTGGTGATGTATTGATCAAGATGGAACCGTCCAAAAAGAAGGGATGAGTTCAAAATTCAGCCAGCTTTTATTTGACTATGCAAAGGGTAAAAGGACTTCCAAAGAGAGAAGGTGTTAGACATGGTGTATCACATCTCACTTTTGGCAGTGATACAGGTGATCTGAGTAAACTGGGGCAAAGTCACGATCCTGATGAAAGACTGCTGCCCTCTGCAAAAGATAAAAATGTTTCTTTCCTTGAATCACACATTCAGTCCTCTGCTCTCACGTGGCCAAGAGGCACAGGGCTAATAATGAATTTCAGGGTAAAATCACTTGCAAAGGCTACTCCTCTGCCTAAGTACTTCCAAATGAGCACCAGAGTTACACTAATGATCAGCTTTTTTCCTCCCTTTTCTCCAGCTTCTCTGCCTTTATTAACCCACAAGGCTTCTTTACACCCTAGATAAGGGAGTAAATTAGAATTAGATGTGTTTACATGACAGATGGTGCATTGCTTAAAAGAGGCAATCTCCCACCCAGAGCATCTCTTCCATCAGGATTAGGTGCACCACAGCACTGCAGATCCAGGACCACCACCCAGGAGCTGGGATGTCCCATCTGAGCAGCAGGTTCATGACTTTGCTGAGAGCCAGTTAACAGGGGACCACACGCACACCTGCAAATCCCTGAAGCCAGGAAGCTGATATGCTTAAAACAACAGCCAAGTTAGCCATGTGATGAGAGATTTGGTGCACTGTATTGGGGTAACAGACATGAAAGCATGCAAACAATCTTAAAACATAAAGGTGTGGCCTTTTAGAAACCACCTTTTTTCCTATTTCCATAGGCCACATAAAGGATTCAGACTTCATAGCCACAGCTTTTCCTGTTGCCCACAAGAATGACATTAGCTGCTTTGCCTTTGGGGCTTTAGGCACATGGGGAAAACAAATGGGATTTGGGAAACAGAGTGATATTTTCTTGAAATAGCTTGTTCCTTTGGCATTATGCAAAGCCTGTGCAAGATTGCAGGCGACCAAAGCAGCCACCGAGGGACAGCAGACAATCAAAGCAAGTGCAGCTTTAGTGTCTAAGATCCAGAATTCAAGTGAAGCAGGAAAATGGCTACATTAGCCTTACAATTTCATCTAGCATTCAAATGATTTTTAAGTTGTTTGGAAATGTCAGTATTTTATCAAGCACACAAAAGCTTTCTCTTTTTTTTTTTTTTTTTTTTTTTTTCTCTCTGGTGAAAATTAGGTGGAAGGAGTGATTTTTATAAGAATCAGCAATGCACCCAGCAATTAAATGTTAATCTTCCATCTCATTCTTCCCTAAGTCCTTCCAATAAAGACACAGCAGATTTCAGAGAGGCAGGAGTTTAGCAGAACCATCAGGGCTGATTTCATCCTTTTGTTTCACTTAACTATAGAGTAAATTCTCACATTTCAAAATAAATCTAAACAAAATGAAGAGAACAAAAGTCACTAACAGAAGTTCAACTCTTCCTCACAGGTGCTTCTTCTAGTTTGTCTGGCATTGTGTTACATCTCCCATGAATAATAGAAGGTAAAAACAAGAACATATTTGTATATCTTTTTTAAAAATCTATTTTTAAAAGATATTTTTTTTACCCAAACCAGTATTTTTTTTGCCTTGATGAAGGGGATTGTTTTAAACTTCAGCACTGGGATACAAGGGAACTGGAGCTCACTGACATCACCCCAGATGAGGCAGGTGCTGTGGGTGGTGTTGGACAAAGCAGCAGAGGAGTCCCCATGGAGCTCCTTCACAGGTTGAGATTTATGTCCTGGGAGGAGAGAAGCTGGCTCAGTCCTGGCAGATTTCCTGTCATCCTGCTTCCCTACTGCCCAGCAGGGCTCAAACATGGTATGAGTGCATGGCTGATGGACTTGGCAAACAAATTTAGGCCACTTAATGTGGAGGTGGCTCAGGACTGCCAGAAAGAGCGCTGAGCAGAGCCCACAGTATTTCCCTGCACAGGTCTGGGGGGATCCAAGCCAGCCAGGCTCTGCAGATTAGGCAGTGGAAGGAGTGATGCCTCTAACTGGTATTTGCCCCTTCCCAGCAACCACTGGATGAAGGAATGAATTCAACTAATGCAGAAGGCACTTCTGTGCTGAATAATCTACAAAGCATCTTCAGACAGGCACTGAGTTACCCAGAGAGTTTGTGGAGTCTCATTTTCTGGAGGTATTCCAAACCCACCTGGGTGAAATCCTACCCAGCCCACATTAGGAGGGTTGGGCTAGCTGATCTCCAGAGGCTCCTTCCAACCCCAGTCATTCTGTGACTGAGAATTCTGCTGTGAGGGAGAACCAAGATAACTCCAGCCCTTCCCCCAGTAAGCCTATTTTTCTTACTGACTCTGCTACTCAATCCATTTCTGTCCACCTGCCAAAAGAAACAAGAGACACAAAAGCACAAGATAAATCATAATAAATCTATTTCCCCAATACCCTAATTTATGCTTTTATTTTGCTCCAGTAAGGAAATAATGAGAGAAAGAAACATAACCTCATTTATAAAACTTGTTTGCCAAGAGGAGGGGGTTCTGTTTCTTCCAGCAACCTGAAGTTATCATAACACGAGAGAGATTAAACACAGACAGCTTTTTATGATGCATTGCTTCCTATTTATTGCAGAACACATAACTGTGGCCAAAAGAGAAACAAGGCAACTACATGAAGCCTCACACAATTTTAATAAGTTTTGACTGGCAAAGCACAACAAGCCTGTCAATACAAGTCCAAGTTTGCTGTGTGCCAGCAGTACACAGGTCCCAGAGTGAGAGATGCCAAAACTGAAGAGGTGATGTGAAAAGAGAAAAGAAAAGTGGAGAGGAAGGCTCTCTGGGATGCTTTATGTATCTTATTATAATATAGATTTTGACTTAAGCATCCTGTGGCAAATCAGTTACACTAAATGTCCTCTCTCACATCAAAAATCAAAATTTTAAATTAAGGACAGCAAAAAACATTGAGCAATACATGTCAAAAATAGGCAGAGATGCTCCCATGTATTGACATCACATAAATACTGAACTGATTATTAGGCTGGAATTTCTAACAGTAAAAGAAGAAAATTTAAGAAAAATACAATATTTTCCACATAGACTTACTTTGGATATGTTGACTTATGTGAACTGATCACTGGAGGAATAGAAATGTGATCTCTAAGTTTGACATGAAAAGAGTACATATTTTGAAATTTAAAAAAAGGCATTTTAAAAAGAAAATACAAACAATAAAAGCAGTAAATGTATCAGTGAAGTTCCTTACTTAAAAAAAAAAAAACTTATGATGTTGATGTTTATATGCCACTATATTTTTCTTTCAGCAGCTAGAAGTTTGAAAAATTAAAGTTTCCATTGTTTATTTAGAAGCATCTGCTGAGTTAGGAATGCCCTTTCTAGTGACACCAAACAATCCTAAGTAACGTGGGTATTTCTGAGGACCACAATATAAACCACACTGTGCTGAAATGAGTCTTTCTCTGATTGAGAAGTTCTGATTGGAATCCTGATTCCGGTGCTGTTTCTTGTAACACATAATCATTTACTTCAGGAAAAATCCCATTAATACCTAAAGCAGGGAAATTCACAGCTAAACCTTCTGCTACTGAGTAGTTGTTTCCAAAGCTAAAGGTCTTTTCATTTTTGAAAGTGTTGAAATAAAAAGATTTTGTTTACCTTTCTTAATGTTTCAATGGGAAGTATAAATAATACAGCTACAAAGACAGCTCATTTTCCTCTTTTCCCAGTGACCTTTTCCACAGATTGAGCTACACGAGAAAACATCTCTGGCTCCAGCTCCCAGTACATTCACCCTGAGAACCACTGTTAATAACAGATCCAGGTGTGTCCAAGTGTGACACAGCAAAGCTCTCCACAGACAAACTGGGACACTGGCCACAAATAAGGGACACTGGCACAGCTGGGGAGTTTTATCAGGATATGGACACATGCCATAAAATCACAAAATGTTTTGTGCTGGAAGTGACTTTTAAAGTTCTACTGGTCCAACCCCAGCCATGGGCAGGGACATCTTCCAATCTTCCACTAGACCAGGTCCCCATCCAACCTGGCCTTGAACATTTCCAGGGATGGAGCATCCACAACTTCCCTAGGAAAGCTGTTCCAGTGCCTCACCACATTCACAGTAAAGAATTTTTTTCTAAATCTAATTTAAGTCTACCCACTTTGCAGTTTAAAACCATTGCCCCTTGCCCTATCACTACCTGTAAAAAGTATTTTTCAGTCTTTCTTATAAGCCCTTAAAATATATACAAAGGTCACCATAAAGCTTCCCAGAGCCTCCTCATCTCCAGAGATGACACATCTTTCAGAAACTAACATTTTATGACATTCCTTTACAGTGAATGATTAATCCTGAAGCTTTCATCTGAAATGTTCTTGCAGATTTTGGTGATTATACAAGATTTGCAATGAAGCAAGAACTCTAAAGAGATGGCACTGATGTATGAGGCACACGCCTTGGTAACAGTGCAGTGATGCTCCAGGAAGAGAAGCAGGATCCATTTTCCAACAACTCTTTGGTCTAGTTTCTTTATAAAAGACATCTTTCTCATAGTAAGAATTACCTTGAAATGTAATTTTATGTTTTTTTAAATCAAATTTTCTAATTCTGAAACTCAGCACAAGGGTTTTCTTTCAATTATTTCCCAATAGTCAAACCCCAGTTTTTCCTGGGAAAGTCAGTGCCCCAAAAATATGCAAAAAAAATTACAAAAAATGCAAACATTAAAATATTAACAGCATAAAATATTAATCTGTAAACCATTTCAGGGATCATAAGTGTTCCAGACCTCTCAAACAAAAGCTTTTCTGTAAAATTTGGATAGGGGATTCTACTGTTACACACCTCCAGATGGGAGGAAAAGATGCAGTAGCATGACTTGAAATACATGCTTATTCAATTTTACTGATAAGATACAAGTGATATCTTTCAGATCACAGGCATGGAAATCTCCCACTATAAGCTGCTATATAATTACAGGCTCCAAAGGCAATTAATATATCTGGAATTGAGGATGTTCTTTCATCCCAGTAATCAAGCAGGAGAACACAGCCATCAGGTCTCAGTCTTGTTTCAGTGGCTGGTAAAATATTAGTTCTATTAAAGCTGGCAGGTTAAGGCTGGAGGCTTAAACTCTTCAAAGGCACCTGCATGTTTTTCAATTTCCTGAGTGTTAACAGGAGACCACAGAGGACCCAGACAACCCCCTGAGGCATCCAAATGTCTTTGGATGTGCAGCTTTGTGCCTAATAGTCCCAAAGTGAATTTGTTAGAACTGCACAGAATGGTTGCCCCCAGCCTTGTGGATCCAGCTCTGCTGGGCCACCTGCAAATGCTGGGGTGTTTTAGAGCTGGGTGTTGCTGAGTCAAAGTGTCTTTGTGGGTGTCAGCCTTTACAGCCTGCAGCAGCAGCTCAGCTTTAACTCCCATTTAAAATAAACAGGAATCTAATCCCTGGTGTCAGCTGGCCGTGTATCAGGAGTTTAGAGGGAAGCCTCAGACTCACTCCCATGTAATGACCTACATTGAAATGGTTCTCAGTGGAATAATTCGATTAATTCAGACAGTTATCAGCTGGATCCTTCTCCTCACCTCTTTTTAGCACTAGCTGTTTTATTGCCAGTTTTCTTATCTTACTAAACAGAAGCAAAAAATTCCTACAAAGTATTTCTTAGATGAGGCTAAGCTACTGAGCTTAAATGAAATTGTTTTGGGTAATGGTTTGAGCTTCAAGAATTCCTCTTTTTAATATTAATTATATTTGTTAAAGAACATGAAACAGAGCACGGGGAAATGTGCAGAGTGTCTTTTTTTCTTTTTATAAGCCAAAATTCAGAAAAGCCAAAGGAATTTAATTTGTACGGTAAGGAAGTACAAGAGTAAAGAGGCAAAACCTGTTACTCTTTTCAAGAGAGATTTCATTTCCCTCTACAAAATGCAGTGCAGTAGGCACTGTTTAGATGTTGCTTTTCCATTACATTCCAGTGCTGAGGCTATCACCTAGCATGACACAGAATTGCAGAAAACTGAGCAGATCCCTCTGTGGGGTCTCAGGCTGTCCCACTACTGCACCCAAGGCACAGAGAAGTCAGGAGTGCATGGGGTAAAAAAAAAAAAAAAAAAAAGGACTAAGACAGAGATATGTAACTTCAAATTAAAAAAAAAAAAAAAGAATTTTCTAATAAATTATATTGACATCTCTGGATTTCAGATTCATGCTTATTCCCAAGGCCAGAATTTTTCTGATTTCTGTTAAAGCAGTAGAACAGCTAGGAAGGCAAGTTTGCATGCAGCTCCAGGCTTATTTTCTTGGATGTCACCCTGAGATAAGCCTTGAGAACATTTCACAGTTCACCTCTAATGTGGATCATGTAACTGCCAGCAATACTTGAATTAAAGACATGCCTGTTGTTTGGAGGAGCTGAAGAAGCTGCAGTCTGAAGGATTTGTTATTGTTATGAACTAGAAAACCTGCAGAAAGACAAAGATGGGATCCTTCCCTCTCATCCATTTTGGTGGGTCTTGTTTCCTGACAAAAGTTAATTTTTAAGTAAGGGTGCAGAGGCAGGTGTACATCCTGCAAACAGCCATCAGTCATAAGCAGATGGTGAAAGACCCCAGGAGTTGCCATGGGAGTTCTGGTTCCTTTTGTGCTGAGACAACATCCCCACATTAAGGAGTCAGTCATTTAACAGCATTCTTAACCTGACCTTGCACACTGCTTGTTAATCTAAGTTTTCCCATTGAAGACACGAGATTTCAGCTGATGGCCAAGTAAATTTCAGAGAGAATTATCTTGCTTCCTGATTCCTTTAACTAAAAATCTAAGAGGCTCAACAAAATATTCCCATACCAAGTTAAAACCATTACTTCAGAACTTATAAGACAGTGGCTCAAGTCCTTAAGCCAGTTCAAGCAGGCCATACATTTGTTCAGGCAAATGGGATTACCAATATTACAAACAAATGCTTCTGCTCTGGACCAAGACCCCAAATATGCCAGCATGGTGCATCCAAAGGTTCCAGACCTCCATGTGCACTCTGGAAGTGCAATGAGTGCACAGACCTGTGTGCATATGATCAGATTGGTTCTGTACTAGGTGTCAAAATATTAGGAAAACTTTATTACAGTAAACCTGCTAATAATTGTGATAAGTGTTTTAAAGAGTTACTGTCTATTGTCATCATCATGTACTAAGTGTTGATTTGGAGGTTTTCACCCTATCTGAAGGAAAGCATTAAAAATTGTATCTGAAATGAATCCATTTGCATTCACAAACCATACCTACTGCAGATTGAGCAAGTGGCTGGAATTAGTCTCTGGTCCAGCTGGAATGGATCTGAGATGGCAGAGAGATTCCCAGTGGCCTAGGTCAGAGTGCTTGTGAGCATGCATAGCACTGAAACAAACATCTGAGAAAAAATATTATTCAAAATATAAATTCCTAATTTTTCCAGCTGCCAGAAAAAAAAGACTACTTGGGGGCCCTTCTCATATTAAGATCCATAATTCCATCTAAATTATGATTTTCTGGACATTTCCCTCACCTCCAAATTTGCTAAGCAAGGTTCAACGTTAACTCTTAATTTTCTAGCTTTTGTAAGTGGTGTTCATTTTCTTATTGTGATTTTTGTCACTGCTTTTCTAGTGTAGCAGTTACTTTGTTATTTAATGTAAAGCAAAACTCTTTGAAAACCAAGGATGATTCATAAATCTTGGAAAGAAGAAATGCTGGAATACCAGCTATCAACTTCCTGCCAAAGAAAAAGAACCAATTGACAAATAAGTGTACTCCAGCATTCTGTGCAAATTGTGCTTCCCTAAACTGACATGCAAGAATAAATTCCTGGCTTCAGCCTCTAAAACATCCTCTGAATAACCACTGTGAAAGCAAGTATTTTACAGAATAACAGACCAGCTGGCTGGTTAGCTGATACATTTTGTTGCTTCTGTAAGAAAAACAATGCTCCAGAAAAAAAACAAAAAGAGGAAAAAAGTATCATTGAAGAGTTGGGTACATGCCATGGAAAATTTAAAGTAGTAATTTTATGGTAAAGTTAAAATTGGTCTTCTGGGTTTAAAAGTTGTCTTCAGTTTTAGCAGTGGGGTTAGAATTGACACGCAGAGCTTATGGTCCTTACATATTCCAATGCATAAGAAGTTAATAATGTGGATGAGCACCACTATGGGTTATGTTAAGCTGAATTTAAAAGTGGCTCTTAAGAGGGGTTTTGTTTTGTTTTACAACACTTACTTTGCACAGGATGTTTAATTTATAACAAAAATGAGAGTAAGGAATTGCTCAAAAATAGCCTATGCTGTGTCGGGCTTTGAAGCAAAATTCTCAAGGTGCACTCTAATACAGAAAAAGAGTCCAAAGAGCTCTCTTTCCTTTGCTCAGTCTCTCCCACACAATAGTTACAGAAATCAAGCCTCTGGTACAGCAGTCTGCATGCTGACAGACTGTCTGAAAAGCTGTGACAGAGAAGAGCTGATGTGTAAGATGAGGAAAACAACAGTGAAGAAAATAAGCCCCTTAAGATGACTTGTGAATGCTGAAAAATATTCCATGGAGGTGATTGAGTCAGTATTAGATCTGAATATGGTTTCTTAAAAACTGAAAGGGAAATTGCTCCAGTTACTCAAAAAGCATAAATACTGTAAAGATGGTATTTACCTGATCTGTTCCCTGCATGAAACTGCTCTTATCTGCCTCCTTATCTGCTCTTGTGTGCCTCCACAAAGAAGACTCAGCCTATTTCAACTATTTTTTCACCTGAAGTAAGTGTTAACTCTCAACACAGAAAACAGGGTTGGATTCTCTATTTTCTGGTGCATTCTATCCCAGCAAGAACACTATTTTCCCATCATGCCTACTAACAAGTGAGCATTGCATTGAACTTCACTAGGCTTTGAACCCTGGTCCAAATACAGATGTTATGTATCTTTTTGTTCATTTACAAGAGAGTAAACATGGAGAGGTGATTTCTGGTTTTGGGAATAGCATAATACACAACCCTCACACAGCTTCATTTATAATCCCTCACTGAGCAGTTACTACCCTTATTTAATAGAGGTACTTTTACTATTCATGCTCTTAACTGCAACCACTCTAATTTAGTGACTACCCTTGTTTAGAAGTCTCACCTTTAGCATAAGCTTCAGATTAAAGTAATTACATTTAATACAAGCGGCCCACTTCCGAGGCTGTCCTTGATTTAGGGCTTCAAGGAGAAGTACTTAAATATAATAGAAGCCATGGCCTGCAAATGAAGTCCAGAACAAAGATTAGTTCATACACCCGGCCTAACACTATTTATAAGTGCAATGTGTCAGTGAGATAGAATAGTTCCTGGAAAAGACTGCACTTCATGTTGGAAGAAAGCCTCACTCAGAGCTGAACAAAAGGACCACCATTCCAGTGTACCACCCTGCTTTTCTTTAGACACAGAAACAGTCCTTGTAATCATCCTTCCATAAAACCTTATGTTTGTCTTTAAAACCTATATCAACTCATTTGCTGGATGTGAATGTGATTCTTCTTTCTGAGAAAATTTCTTGTATGGCTGGAAGGTGACATTTATTGTCTCTTTTGTCTGTGTGTGAAAGGGAAATTTCTGTTCATACCTTGTTCTGCCCATCTGTACCAGTAAGGCAGAAGCTGGTCCTCCTGTGGATTAGTAATTTAGTGTGAGACAATATCCTAGAAATCATCCCAAATACCTCTGGCAATAATGGACTCCCAAAACAATCTACGATGGGCACTCTCATCAACAAACAACCCCGAGGTCACCAGAGGTAGCCCTTTAGTTCCTGATTTAAATAGATATATTTTACTTCACAAAAACATTGATCCCAAGGCCAGACCCAGCCAAAGGGGCAGCAACCAGTGATGGCCAGCCTGAAAGAATCCCACTAACAGGCACAGCTTGTCCATGCAAACCAACACAGCTCTCTCCATACCCTCAGGGTGGGTTCTGGAAATAACCATCAGCCCAAAGCAGAGGTCCTCCACAAGTTACATTCCAAAAGTAGCCATAGAGCTGCCCACCTCTGATTCCAGTGAAGGCAGAAGGAAGTTTTCCTGCCATCTCAGAATTCATTGCAAAGGCCAACAAACTAAACTGCATTTGCCTCTTTCCACTGGTCAGAAATGTAATTCATTCTTCTGTTGCTAAGCAGGACAACAGTTTTTCAGATCTTCCCCAAGGTATACAGATAAGGACAAAGAATTATAACAAATTTTAACAAGCATAATTAAATTACATACAGTAATATGCAATTACGACATAATGGAAGTATATTAAATTATAATGTAAGCATATTATAACGTTACATGCTGTTCTTATTATGATTACATTAAGCTACACATGACAATGAATGTTTACCTTGCACATGAATGAAAACTGTGACATATTCAGCTGTTTGATTGATGATGAAATTCTTCCTGTCTTCCTCCTTCTAGTAAAAAAAATTAAACCATCCAGACTGAACTGATTTATGCCTATAAGTAATGCAAGAAAGTGCTACATGGAAAGAGTTGCAATAAAATACTGTAAATATTCAATTCAGCTTTTGAACTGATCTCAGTACTTTTAGTTGTAATCCAGTGTTTCCTACCTGGCAGAAAACACCTCATCTCTGGTATGATCCCTTCAAGATAAATGCTGTCCTTGAGACTGCTTAAGGACATCTAAATGTCTGATTTCTTGAGCTCTACTAAAAAAAAAAAACAAACAAAATAATTGTTTTCTACCTAAACCTACAGCATTCACACTGCTGTATTTTAAAAACATAGTAAACAATGCTGGAAATACAGTGTCAGTGGCTGACAGAGATGGGCAACATACAGGAGTGGTGCCCACTCTCAAATCATGTGGCTCTTGCCCTGTGATCAGTGAAATTGTGAATATATTTTGCAACAATGAACTAAGTACACATCTTTCAAAACAAGTATTTTAATGCACTTATGTTAGCAGTTTTACAAGTTCAATCTCAAGTGAAATTACAGAAATTAAATTACCTTAGACTGAACTCATTGAATTCCAGTCAAAAAAAAAAAAAAATTACATTACCTGACAGAAACTTCAAGTGCAAATGGCTTTCAGCATCAAGCAAAAATCAACTGTCAATGAAGTGACTAAATTTTACAGCCATTCTTACTGATGACTTCTTGAAGTATTAAAAACATTGATTAAGAGGTGGGAGAAGGAGACAGGAATCTACTATAAAGCAGGAAATATGTCTTGACTATGAAAATCAATGCAGCTGGCAAACAGGAGGACAGAAAAATGTGGAAAAAATACAATCATCTTTGAAGTGGCAATGAAGGAAAATGTGAAATGAGGCTCCCAAACACATGGGCTGAACAAAGAATCTGCACCATAAGAATAAAGCAGCAAACAGGCATTAATTGCTTTCTATCGGAACCAGCACAATAAAAAAAAATCAGTTTATGATGAGTTTTTATGGCTAGTCCACTTTTTTTAAGCTTACCACAAAATGCCTGCATACCTCACTAAGCCCAGAATTTTATGTGACTATGCAGACTAAACCCATTTACCAAAACCTTACAGTGTTTGCCATTTTATAGAGGTTTTCCTGTCCTGTTCCTACCCAAAGAGCAGGTGCTCCATAAACATGGCTTTGCTTGGTGATGATGCTGGGAAAAAATGCTGCATCACCAGTAAACTTAGCAAAACAAATAGTAAAATATGTCCTAACAAGAAGTGGTTTGAACTTCCATATAATTAATGTCTTTCAGACAGACACTTCCTTTTTCTTTACAAAACACTAAGTGTTTTATGCCATAATTTAAAATGACCATAAAATACCTCATAAAAACAAAGATGATCTCAAGCTGTAAGAGTCAGAGCCTAATCACAGTCATTAGCATTATATATTAGTATAAGTGTTAGAGAATAAGATTATAGTCTCCTGTAAAAACAGAAGTTATCCATATTTTAATAGTTGAATATACTCTTACATTCAAAGCACACCAAAAAGTGGAGGTTACACTGGGAATTCTATTGCTAGATAATATTTTGAATTGTACATTAAACAAATAAATAAAAATATGTATTTCATGTGTACAAAGTATACTACATTCAATTCCATATCTGTTTCAGCTAATTCTCCATCAGATCTCAGACTGTGACCCCACATAAACTCCTTCTCATGGTGCCTTTCCTCTTCCAAACAACTGAAAATGGTAACACATGGGGTTCTGTTACTCAAAAATAATCTTTTCCTTCAATGCCTTTGTCTCCTGACCTGTTCTTTCCCCTGCAGCTTGAGAGGGATCAAATTTTGCTGTTTGACTTCCATGTTGTCCTTGGGGGAGATAAAAACAGCCACAGAAATTTACCCCTAATGGCAAAAAAAACGTAGCAATGGTCATGGCTGATGTACAACCCTTTTACACGATTATTTGGCTGAATTTTGGCCAGTAGGGCTGGACTTTCAGTTCCTTATGCCAAACATAATGTGGGACTGCAAGTGCCGTCTTTAGGCTTTAATGCACAGGGCAACAACCCAAGTGCCCTAATCTTAAAATTTCTGTGGAATAGGTGTAAATCAGCATATTTCACTGTTTTTTTCAGGAGGTGACAGCCTGTCCCTGCCTTTTATAAATATAGTTGCAGGGAATATTTCGTAAAAATAAGGTTCAGAGTTTACCTTTCAGTTTTCCCCAAAGCTCAAGAGAAAGACAGTTATCTATAAGTCTACCAACCCCCTTGTGTCTGAAGGTGCCAAATCCAAGTATAACCCACCCAACCCATCTTTGAAAATTACTGGGCAGGGATTTAGTAGAACATCTGTCATCATGGCAGCCCAGTATTTTGGTGAATTATATCCCTAGTGACTAGATGGCTTTTTTCCACTCTGTCTTTATCTCCTTCTAGAATTTCTTCCACCTAAAATATTTCAAATCACACTAGCGGACTGCTGTGTTTAATAGGCATCCTCAATACATTAAAACACTGTTCCATGTGAAATGTGCTGTTGAGTATTACCTTGGTTAGTAATTTAATTTACTAGGATAGTGATAACACATTGACATTGTGCAGGTTTGTGACCTAATGATTTATGAGACAAGTAACATTTGCAGACACATTGACTTTGGTAACTGTGCAATGAACAGAACTGAAAAACAATTTTCTTTTTTTTTTTTTTAACATCTTTTTCTCCTCCTCTCCCAGTATTACTTTATACTTGGAATGGCCCCTTTTAAAGCTCATTGATGGTTTGAAAAAAAAACAGTAGGTCATGGAATTATTTTTTAAACCTTCAACACTTGAGGAGCCCCCTGCATCCTAACAAGTGCCAATTAATGTGTTCCACCTCACTGGCCCTTACAAGTGAGACAATAAAATGCACTGACTGTAGTAAAACAATTTAAACTATGGTGAGATTTCAGTGCCTTGACACTCAGAGAAAATAAGGACACGAAACCCATCACATGCAGGGTGCTCCCCTGCACCAGCTGGCTGACAGTGGTGGACATGTGCAGGAAGAAACAGCCCAGTCCTCTCAGACTAAATCTACTGGGAGCATCTGGGAGAAATCAGGACTCTGTGCTCATAGGATAAATAGTTTACTGTGCTGCTGCATAACCACACCAGCTCCAGTTATCTCATGAGGCAAATCAGACAGTGTGAGTGGAGAGAAGTTAGGACATGCTGTGGGAGATGAGTATCTACAAACAGAACAGGTGATAGTAGAAATTGCCCTTTTTTTCTGCCTTTTTCCCTAGCAGTTGCTGGAAAAAAGTGCATCAGGTTTATGGCAAGGGAGGGAGTACACAAGCATTTGCCATCAAAAATACACTGCAATAAAAGGGAAAAGTTTGTGTGTCACAGGCAATAACCAATGGCACGGGCAGGCCAGGGCTGAGAGCAGAGAAGGTGTCTGGAATAGCCCTGATGCCCACATTGGGGTCTTCCTGTAGATCAGAAGCTACTGGAGAGTCACAAGCCCCAGGTGCAGCTCCAGCAGAGAACACCTTACCTGGCTGCTGCTCTGCAATGGCCCCGATACAGGCAGAGAGAGGGGACCCAGCTTGTGAGGAGAGGGATGCTGCAGCAGACACATCAGGGGTTAAACAAGCACTGTCCTCCTTGGGGGTGTATAACTGAACTCATCCACAGCCAGGAACCAGAAAACAGCAGTTAGCACTGGCATAGTATAGCCAAACAGGGAGCATCTTCCTCTACTCCATAGTCAGTGAGAAAAATCACATGCTAGTCAGACAGAGCCATAACCTAAAGCTGAAGACCAGACTTTACACCCTGCTAAGTAAGAACACAATGCTGCAAAGTCCAGCTTAAATCTAAAAGATCCCTTGTTCTTTCAAAATTTATCCTAGTTTCAATCTTTGCAGCTGATCAACATTTTTCAAAGGACTAATGGAAGAACTATCCTTCCTCTTCCAGCTCCTGTCCTCATTATGATACTCTCACGTGTAGCCCAGCAAATCCTGTTCATCTGCTGTTAGCAACTCAGCTCTGCCACTCAGTTCAACCTGCTTCAATTTATGTCATACCACCTCAGGTTATATCCATTTCACATTTATTTTAAGCTGTATTTTCTTCCTCATTAAATACATTTTCTAGCTTCAGTCAGACATGGATATTTTATGGCTATGACAGCATTTCAATGTGGTTTTAAATATAGCTTTGTCCACTCTGCAAACTCCATCAGGTTACTTGTACCCTTGCCCTTTTTAATTTCTTCTCTAAGTAATTACAAAGGGAGAAAAAAGTTTGGGGGTTTTTAGGAATGTGTCCTCCTATATATTTGTACATCCTCAGATTGCTGCATCTTGCACAATGCTCCTGGGAGGATTTCTAGCTGCCTCAGTACTGCTTCAATCAAAGCCAGCAGAGCTGGCTCTGCCAGAGTCCTGATGAGAAGCAGAACCCAATGGATGGCAGCCAGCAAGTGCAGTGCTGTGCCCCATTACTTGAGTCAGCTCATCCAGAGCTAGCAGGAGTATCTTCACTCGGTGCACGTTGCCCTGTGTAGTCACAGCATAAAAGACACTTTAATGGGAATGTGTGAGACAGAGGATTAATGACGGAGGTGATTTAAGAGAGGAAAGAAATCAAGGAGCCATAGGAAAAAGGAAAGACAATGCCAGAGAAGGCTTTTGAAAGCACTGTTCTGTTATGGCAAACTTTCTTGTTAAAACCAAAAGAAATGCAATAATAGTAATAATAGCAGGAAATTACTGACAACCTCTTGCTGCAAAAGCATAGGACCTGCAGAACCATCAATTCCTACCATCACCAATGTGAATTTGACACAGGATTTATAAGCTTATTTTCATTTGGCTAAAGAATAAGAGTTTATACAAAATGTACCTATTCATTACCTCAGGCTAATACCCTTATTCCTCATCTATCATTAAATTAGGTTTTAAAATAAAATAATTTTCAGGCTTTTGTCAAGGTGTTGATGGATTCAAACCTGTGTGACACTGATCCTTCCATTTCTGTGAATGGGAGGATTATCCACATTAGGAGAGATCTGCAGAGGTCACAAGTGTTAAACTGCCATTCAGTTCAGGTTATTTCAGTAAAAACTGAAATAATTAAAAAACTTTTCTTTTCAATGATACATGGATTTGAATAAAAGTAGTTGGTAAGGTTATGTGCTTCCAGCTCTACCAAACATCACAGCCTCTCACTGGTTTGAGTGTCTGGAGAGCAGGACTCTGTCTGTTTCTCTGTCACAGACTCCCTGTGTGACCCAGAGCACCTCTCACTTACAGACAGGTCTAATTAGGACTCACAAGTTAAGTGCTGCAGTCTAGAACTTGGAAAGAGTCATGGAGGGCCAACAGGGAAGGAGACATCTCCAAACAGTGACTGAACCCACAGCAGCCACAAGTAGAAGTGCTCTAGAAAGCTCTACTGCATTAGCTTCCTGTCTGGAACACTCTCCAGGAGCTGAAGAAACTAGGATTAAAATTTTCTCCTCCACCCTTGTGGCCCTGAAGCCCTGACCTCTTCCTTCAGCTAGCAGGCTCTGACCATTAAATGGGTTTTACCTCTTTTACACACTCCTCCTCTGGCCCTGAAGTCTTGACTACCAGTTTGTACATGGCACAAATTCTGTAAACAGCATTGAAGAATCATGAAAGAATGAGAAAAAAATCATGTTATAAACTTCCAAAAGGAAAGGATATATTTTACTTGCAACTAAGAAAAAGGATTGTACAGACAGTCCCATATTTGCCAAGAGAGAATGAATACATGGGTTTTATTCCAACTGCCATAAGTTCCCATCACATTCATGCAGACAAGATAAAAAATGTATTTGCAGAGAAACCACCAGATGCTCCCATCCACCACTGCAGTTAGAGGGGGGAAAAGCAGGTTTTTCTAAATTACACACAATTTTTAAATGCTTGCTAACTTCCTGGTACTGCGATTATCATGGCAGTGACAGCAATAACCCAATCAAACATACAGAAAATTAGAAATATAAGCATTTTCAATGATGTTTTTCTCACTCTTGTCAGTCCTATTGAAAATCTCCCAATATTCAGGGGAAAATCCTGTATTTACTACTTAGTTGTGAGAAACCATGTCTGCTGGACATCCCAGGCAGCCTCCATTTGCCTTTGTTGTTTTCCATATCACTGCATGGACTAAAGGTGCTCAGCATGATGGAGAAGGAAAATGCTGAAGTCAACATACAAATTCACACAGAACCACCTGCATGGTCAAAATTAGTTCTAAGAAGCCCAACTTGATGGACACTTTATGATTTTCTAAATTAGCACCACTTCAACTCCTTGCTAGAGTTTTCCATTCCAGCAAAAGAATTCCTGTTTTTCCTCTTGAGGTTGTGGTTTCCTCAGAGCATGTGGAAGATGATCACCCACAGACACTGCAGATATCTCTTTACAGAAACAGTGCTGGAGCTTATGGCACATCTCTTTATTGACTTATGGTTTGCAGTGCTTCTAAAACAGTGTTGAGTTCACACCAAACTGAAGAATTGTGCAGTACTACAACTTTATTTTGGGGCTGCATCACAAAATTGCCAACTAAAATTACTCTACATAAATGGTAACACCACACCAATGACTGTGTTCTGGGAAAAGATGCAAAAAGTAATTAGGAAACAAACTTCTCTTAGAAGTCTGAGCTAGACTAATGGAAAAGTGAGAACTAAAAAAAGAAAAAAAAAACCTAAAAATATGCAAACCAAATTGATTACAAATCAAATACTCTTAAATGGAAAATATTATTTTCTGCAGTTGGTGCTAAGTAATTGAAATATTTTTCAAACTTATTTTCAAAATTACTTGGAAATGAAGATGAGTGTTCCTTCCTAACTGCAGTTTGTTCTTAAACTACTTAAGTACTTAAACGAAAGTAAAATTGTAGTATTAGATATACAGTAACTAACAGGAGATCACAACTGGCTAAGCTGTGCTCTAGATGTCACAAAAAGCTTCATATTACATCAAACAACTGGAATTAATCAATATACTGATTTTACAGTACAGTGAACGTAGCTTAGCAAGAATTGATCCAGCATGAGGTGTGTATGTAAAATCCAAATACAGGTTTCATCAATTAGACCACCTTGCTAATTTTCAGTTTAGATGTTCATTTATAATCATAATGTCTCAAACAAGCATCACCACATATCTTGAAAAGCCTATTCTTGGGTTGTTTTGCTTAAGTGTATCTGCTTCACATGTACCAAAATGCTTCCATTTTTTTATTGGTGAAATAATTATACCCACACAAAATTAAGACAAATTAACTGTGTCAGTTTTGTAGACCTAAACAGCATTTTCCTATAGATCATTTCACAGAGCAGGGCATGGACTGGGACTGCTCAGGGAAGATCCAGGCTGGGGCAGGCAGGAGCTCAGGAGGGAGCCCAGCAGCAGGAACAAAAGCCAATTTCAGCCCTGTGAACCACAGCACCCTTCCTACTCACCTGGTGGGGTGAGATGAGCTTGTCCAGAGAGCAATTCAGACAGGGAGACCAATGGAGTTGTTTTGAATCCCCTGTCTCTCCCCATTGCCCACAGAAAGAGTCTAGAAAGGTTAATTTTGTAGTGCAGCTACCTCCAACAGTGGCTAATGGACTAAGACATCTGTTGAGACTCATTAAGAGCCTGAGTCTCCTTTATTCCTGTGATATCAGGAAGCTCTAACAGCCCCAGACAACACAATGTTCCTACAGAGCACATTTAAATTATGATGCTAATTTAAGACATTCAGCACTGTGGGCAAACAGTGGGCTGTGGGGGTGCCACACAAATCTGCTCTACTACTCTTTTCCCATTTGTTGCATTGTCACCACATTTCCACTGACAGAGGAAGAGCTTAGAGATGAGTTTCCAGAGTATCTACTCTGTCCAAGCAGCAAGTTTCTAAAACCTCTGAGATGACCTGCTTCTACAACATGATTCCATTTGTACTCAAGGGCAAAGAGAGTCTGGCAGCCCACATAGGAAACTCAGTTGTTCTTTTAGGGATTTACTTGCTGGGAAATGTCAGTAGGCAAAGCAAGCAGCTGGATGTCAAGCCTAAGTTCAGCTCTGTATGCAGAAATTAATAGGAACATCATAATTTTTCTGGGTAGAGGTATGAAAATATGATACTCAAACGTGGATTTGAACTAGAAAAGGATGTGTAAACTCTATGTTCCTATAGGACTTGAAACTGAAATCAGGCATTTGCCTCCAGAACTACTGCAGAAAATCTGCCTTAAGGGAAACTTTGAGAAGTTGTTAAATATGACCTGCCTGCCAGTCCTAGCTCTGGGATCACCTCACTTCCCACGACAGCTGGCAAAGGGCAAGGTTGGGAAACTGCAGAGACAGAGGAAATGCTGGTAGGAAAGCTGATCTCTGGGTCAGACACTAATTTCCTGTAAACTCCAGAAACCAGCAAAAATGTGAAAGATTCAATCAGCTCAGAATCTTTGGCTCAGAACTCATCTTTTTCAGAAATCACTGATCAACAAGGGTCTTCAGGTAGGCTAAGTAGAAAAACTGACAAAGAAATACAACTATTTATCCCAAGTATAACTTTAACTTCAACTGCAGCAAGCCACAGCAACAGAAGTGAGAAATTCCGTGTGTGAGCACTTTTCTTCTGGAGTCTCAGAATTATTCATCAAACGTATCTGTTATCTGAAAAATCAGAATACATCATTAACTAGAAAACTGATGACACTGAAGAGGTGTGGGAGGGAATTTATCTAAAAGTCTTTCATTGCAGTAATGTATGCGGGTTTTTATCACAGACTGACAACAAATAAATGTAATCTCATATGTTCTATTTGTCTTTCAGTCTCTTTATCAGCTGTCAGCTTTTTTCCTGGCATTTGAGGCAAACTATAAAGGTTTTTAAAAAAATACTTTAAAAGACCCCATTGCCTCTTCCTCCATCTAAACAAGTAGTCTGAAAACAAACCAACCTACAAATATCTGCTAAGTTACACTTAAGTTAACTGTTTGACAATACATGTTAAACCCCAGCTACTAAGGAATATTTTATGGTGAGATGTGTTCAGATGTGAAAAGATTCCTAATGCAGCTGAGTGGAAGAACATTGCCCCATTTCATACCACAGCAAGTGCCCAGCATGATTTCTCAGTGCTGAGAGTGGCACTGCAGCTCAGGAATCCTGCAAGGATCTTACAAGTGCTGGTTACTGAGAGAAGCATCTGTGACAGGAGACAAGGGAATGGCCTGAAATTGATCAGGGGAGGTTTAAGCTGGATATTAAAAACCTTCTTTCACCCAGAGGGTGGTTGGGCACTGGGACAGGCTCTCCAGGGCAGTGGTCACAGTCTGACACAGCTCAAGAAGTATTTGATCAATGCTCTCAGGCACATGGAGTGACCCTTGGGGTGTCCTGTGCAGCGCCAGGAGATGGACTCAGTGACTCTTCTGGGTCCCTTCCAACTCGGCATATTCTGTGTTTCTGTGATTCTCTGATTACAAATGTGCTCTATCATGTGCAGGGAATGCAGGACTTTTAAACCAGAGCCATTGTTGTTGTCTTTAGGGCAAGGAATAACCTTGTGATATTGCTAAGGAACAAAGATAATTGTATACACTGATGTTCTCTTGTTTCACTCTTTCTCTTTTACTCTCATACCAGCAGGGTACCAGACTGTGGTGCTGGTTCTTTGGGTGCCAGCAAGGATGGCACTTTGCAAAGGACACACAGTCAGCAAGCAACTTCTGCAAAATTTAAATTATTCTTCTCTGTCCTGGTTCATCTGTTGCTTCTTTGGTTCCTTGGTGCCATAGAAGAATGGCCAGATAATGCAGCCATGATTGCAATATAAAAATTCAAATTAAAGATCACAAAATAAGGTCTACATAAAACAGCAGGCTGGTCTCAAGGCTTTTAATCTGGTGGCCCTGGATCAAATCCTTAGTGCAGAGGAATCACTCAGCAGCATTGTAGGTGTTTCATCCAGTTCTGGACCTGACATTCCAATAGGCATTACATGGTTCAGCACACTACTGGTCCTTTGAGCCACTAGAGGCTTTGACAGATTTCAAAAGGAAGGTCCAGTGTGTACCACCAAAAAGGCAATATTTGCTAAAATATTTAGTTACTCCATTCTGCTCCATTAAACAGGAAAAAAATTCACTGGTGTTTCACTGAATGCAACAGCAGATAAAAGCTGAAGGCTGACCTGAGAATATTTGAGGAGACCTCTGTAGCATGGGTAAGACTTGTGGTCAATTCATGAATATTTCTTGTGCTTCATAAAAAAATATTACATTTATCCTCAATGTTTAACCCATATCTGTATCTTTGCAGAGCAGATTTTTTTAATGGTTGCATGTCACTCTGACTGCTTTAGGTGCTTGCAAGCCTCTTATTATTAGAAAGATTTATCTATCCTTATTTAATAAGGATCTTTTATGATAGGATCCTCAAAAGCCCTTGATAGCAGGGTAACATTATTACCTTCATTTCAACATTTGTGGATAATACAATGTGTTAAGGATGAACAGATGAATTCAAGACCTTCAGGTAGGACTATTCTGAGACATCAAGCAGAAAAATCACAAGTCCAGGCAACATGAACCTTTTGAGGAAACATCAATAAAATGAAGGTTTCTTAAGCTTAGAAAAGGATTTGGTTATACATATGAACTCAGACTTTAAGAATGAAGTACTGGAAGAGATTGCCTGAATCCTAAAGGCTTTTAAAAAGAGAACAAGGAGACAGTGGTCTAGGGAGGCTAGTGAAGTCAAAGATGAATTTGTCTTCAATTTTGTGCAAGGGTGAAAGTACTGACCTTGGGATGGGCTCCTTGATCTAAGCTGGAAGCCTCCCTGTGCCTTCAGAGTTATCTGAGTCCAGATCTAGGTGATGTGACCCATCAAGGATTATCTCAGAGAGAGCTCAACACACACCAAAGTCATCCCTCTAAACTCAGCACAGCCTGCTACAGTCGTTACTGGGGTGGGTAAACCCAGACTCAACCCCTGCAGTCTTTTAGAACTGAACAAAGCTCAAAAATGGGGGCACTGCTGTGGGCAGGTAATTCAGACAGACACTGTGATTGTGCTAGACAGCACATTTTAAAACCAGCTGATGCACTAGGTTTGTTTTAAAATTAAGAAATAGTAGTCATTACAGATCTGAGCCCCAACATGCACAGCAGCTGCAGACACCACTGAATCCCTCTGCAGTTATAATAAGCTCACTGTGCCTGTAAATTAGACATTTACATGTCTGGCCACTGTGGTGATTATTGTTATTAAAAGAGAGTGCAGAAAATCTAAATAAAACACAGAATGCTGCTGTTGATCATTCACTTATTTCTTTCCTGGAGCAGCCTGCTGTACTGCTAAGAAAAAATAAAATACAATTATGTGTTATAGCATAACACTTAATTAGCTTTACAAGAAGACATTAAGCAACACACCAGATGCTAATGAAATCCTGAAAGTCCATTTTGTAATGAAGCACATATGTACTAACATATTTTAATTTCAAACTGGTTTAGGGATTACAAGAAGAAATTGGAAGTTACAACCTCGACACTGCACATAAACATGCAAGAAGTATTATTGGGAGTAGGATTTATAGTTTAAACAAAATATCTCTATCAACAATAAAAAACCCCACACACCCAGTGCATTCATCAGATTAAAACAACAATGACAGCTGGCAGCACTATTGGTATGTTCCCTGAAGATAAAAAGCAGTAACAAGTCAGAAATCATTGGCAGTCTGAAGGTAGCCTATGAAAGCCTCAAAGAAAAATATATGTAACCCATTTGATGAAAAGTGACTGAAGATCTGCAAAAAGGGAGAGATGATCAAAGGATTAAGCCAGGAAAATTATCTATTTAAAATCCTTTAAAGATACCATTGTGATGCTCTTAAGACTTCTATTCCTAATGTAAAGTATCTCTCCAAGGACCCAGTTCAAAGATAATCAAAGTCACTGAGAACCATAAATTCTGAATAATCTTGAGAATGTCCATAATTACAGTCACTGCAATGTCCTTTTAGAGGGCAAGTGACAGCAGCACGTGGCCTCAGCTTTCCAGCAAGCCCAGAGCAGGGACTTGAGCCAGACCACACCTCATCCCAAATTATCCCTGAATGCTGGACATGCCAGCAGTAAATGGAGCCTCTCTTGCTTCCTCTGTCCTTGCATAGAAAGCTCCAAAGTGGTGCTTCTGGTCATAATAAACAGAGAAATTCAAAGACAAGATTTCTGACGCACTCACTTCATATCAAGTAGGCTTATTTTGCTGGAATAGCAGGAGTTTGTGTGTCTTCAAGCTGCTGTGGTGCTGGAGAACAGGGTACCCAGCAGCATCAGATGCCTACAGTGCTGGGAGCAGCCAAATGACCATTTCTGGATTGCTGGGGATGGATTTACAAAAGAGGGTGCTTCATGCTTCTGAGTGTATCAAAAACTGGAGTTCTATTCAAAGTGAATGGAAATGGAACAATTAAGCATTAGTCTGTATTTGAAAATCTGATCCTTTAGCTGTTGAGGCAGCATTTTACAACGTAGACATATCTCTGTTGCCATATTGTGTCACTGCACAGCTGTGTTCATATTCTGACTGTGATAAGGTAAAGAAAAAAAAAATCAAAACAAACAAAACCAACCCAGAAATAAACCATAAATAAACTATCAGACTGTATTTTACAGCAACCCTCCAGAATACTCTATTTAATCCCAGTGATATTACAGACACTAACACAGTAAATATTTTTTAAGGACTGAAGTAATGTAGCAACTCTAGCACCTGAACTGATACTTAGCAACAAAATGGTTGATTCTTTGTACAGTTTCAAAAGGCTCATTTCCAAACTCTTTGAGGCAATCAGAAAAAAAATGCAATGGAAACTCATTCCATGACCACTGTCCAGAATGTTTCTGCTCACAGTTAGATTACTGCAGCAACTGGGACAGCTCCCAGGTCTCTACAGAATGCTGATTAGCTTTTACACCTCTTATCTAATAAAACACGCATTTTTTCAAGCATAGGTGGAACATAAAAATTCATCTAATAGCTTTATATGAAGCTGAATGAGTGCAAAAAAAAATAAGATAACAAAATGGACAAGATACACTTTTTTAAAAAACATGGGGATAACTAAACTCAGATAATTCTTCCTCATATTTAAATGAGCGGTTTTTGTTCTTTTATCATTATGCAGTTCTCCTTCTCCCTCTCCTCTTAAGGTATTGATTTTTCTTTCCTGCTAATGAACTAGGCACTCTGACAAATGTAAACATCCCAGAGTCCAGTAATTTCAACACATAAACCTGCTAGGAAACACTTACAGAAATATTCTGCAGCAGTCACAAAATGCTTATTTTACCAGTCACTTGTTAACACCCAATGCATAAATGTATATGATTGCTCAAGTGCTTCATGAACTACCATTACCTGGTTGAAGAACTTGGACAAATTGTTTGACTTATTCTGCACTCTCATTCTCAGCATGAGCTGGAAACATGCCAGAGGAATAAACTACCCAACAGATGTTAATTGTGCACTAGACCACACTGCATGACTCCACATCCTACACAATTTTAAAAATTGCAATCACTCAGAGATACAAGGGCAGGCTCTCCACACAGCCTTTCACACCTTAAAAAATTCTTTTGGGGAATGTGCAAGGAAGCAAGAAGAAGTTAAAAGCTTAATGTAAAACACACAAACAATAATGATGCTTCTAAAGAGCTCTCCCAGATCTTCCGCGTTTTATAGCAGGGAAAACAGAGAGAAGTTCAGAAAAATGCAAATAAAGAAGATTTGGGAATGAGAATGATAAGGACTGGTGAACAAACTCAGGGAAATCAAAAGGCAGAGAGAGGTTTGTGCTCCACAGCAGCACTGTTGTGACAGGGACCCTCTGTGGACCTCTGGTTTCATGGGGATGAAGGGCTGGAAACACAAGGTATGTATAATAGGACTCTGATCTTAGGTTGGGTAACATTTTGATTTCTCACCTTTATTGTCCTTTAAAAAAGTCCCAATTATAAGATTGAAGCATCTGAAAGAATTTTTTAGGCTCAAATATTTCTTTTCTTAGCCTTGTTTTCATTGCCAAGTAAACACAAACTTTAAAGAGAAAGCTTTTTCCAGAGCTTCTCTTTTGATGAGAAAATAAATTATTTTTCTTTTAAAGATTGCTATCCAAGTATAATTAGATAGGTTTATAAAATATATCTCAAATGGAAACCCTATTTTAAAGGAGATTTGAATGTGTAACTTCTAAGCAGAATCAAAGGAGCTTATCAACATACAAGTCTTTTATTGTCTAACAGGCATGGAAACTTTGTCTGAGTAGAGATTGACTTGATGCCAGCTTGCTGCAATTAGAAAGTAATTAGCATTCTTTCAAACTGAGGACCAGAAGAATGGCCTAAGGATGACATTCAGTTCAGTGAATAAGAAAGAAAATTTGTGTCTCCTGCTTTTGAATGAGTGAGAAGAGAATTTGGAAATCAGTGACTGTACTGTAAACTCCACCTGCTGCCTCTAAGGCCAAGCCCAAAACATATAAACAGAGAACTTGTTAATTGGTGAACACAGCATTTTGACTCTGACAAAGTATGCAAGTAGGTTTTTATGATCAGCCACCATTTTTTCTTGCTTTTTTAAGATCCCTCCCTACTGGGTTTTTTTGACTAAGAAATCTCAGTTCACTTATGCACAATGGATGGCAACACCATGAATACAACCAACCATCATAAGTTCTAGTTTAATTCTTTTTAGGGAGAATTTTTTCATTTGGTGTTTTTTTACCACTTCAATCTCTGTGCAAAAGTATGAAACAGCCTTGAACATGTGACAAAAGACTTCAGCACTTTCACAAAATACCATAAATCATTAAATACCACTTACTGGAATTAACTCTTTTCACACAAATACCAATGTTAACTTTCATCAAGAGCTAGTACTGCAACCAACAGCAGTAAATCCAGAATAAATGCTCTACTCATCTCCTGTTCCTTCCATTGCACTGACTGTCATGCTGTTAGGAATCTTGCTGGGAACTATAGAAACCAAGAGCACAAAATATTTGAATTTTTCAGGAAAAGCCATTCCATTCTGGATAGATGCAAAAACGCAAAGCAGTGATTTCTCATGTGCCTTTTGTTGCAAGTTTTGTATTTTTATCCCTGACCCAGGAAAGAATGGAGAGATGGAGATGAGGCTTTGCTGATTCTCCATTTGAAGTAGTAACTACTTGCCACCCTTTCAGCTTCATCTTTGAACAATCATTTCCTGGAAGAAGGGGAATGAAGAGAATAAATTTTAGAATGCAGTGCAGGAGAAATTGATCTAAAGACAGGTCAGGATACAGGACAATTGTACACGTTTTTTTCTTTTACTTGTCTGTAATGTCACGTTTCCTAATAATGGTACCAATAAACAGGCTTTCAATGGAAATAGGCATGTGAAGACTTTTGACATCACCAGGGAGTGTGGAACTCACTACTATTTCATCATTAACAGTTCTAAATTGCCAGTGAAATAGAAGCACAAATATTTAACAAAACCTCTCAAACAGCAGAAATAAGGAAGAAGAATAAAGAGCTGAAGGGAGAAGGTATTTGTTTCCTGGCTAGAAGAGCTCAGTTTACAGAGAGGATTAAATTTATTTTTCTAATTAGAACCTTGTTAGTTTTGAATTATATGCAGCAGTGTGGAAAGGAAATCATGGGGGAGATGGTGGTTGAGCCAATGTTAATGCTCAGCAACAACCACAACAGACAAGGTGCAGCCAAAGGCAAAACTGCACAAGTTCCTATTTCTTCACTTTAAAGACTGAAAGAAGAAAAACTTTAAAGATAATGTAATATCACCAGAAGTGATAGTTTTAACAAGCCATTTGCCAGGAATGCACTTGGTCTGAGAGACTTCACACACAGTAACTACTGTCATACCCATGACAAAGAAAACCCTAAAAAATTCCAGAAGCCACCACCAAACACCCTCCTCCCCCTCAAAAAATTAAACATCAAATAAAACAGTCTTAAAAAAAAACCCTTATTATGTCTGAAAACTGATATTCTGGCAAGAACCAAAACCATTATCTCATTCAAAAGAAATTAAAAAAAAAAAAAAAAAAAAAAAAAAAACCACCACAAAAACTTAGGGGGTTACTTAGCTTTTATTTCACCAAAAGCATGTTTATAATGTCACGTCAAGATGAGCTTTCTGGCTAAAACTTGGTCAGGATTTGTATCTACACTGAAGTTAATGACGTTGCCCTTCAAGGGTGACAAAGTTCTTGGAAAACAATTACATGTAACCATAAAACAAATTAATGCTGAACCCTCAATTATAGCTCACTGTCAGGGGTGTACTGCAGCCTCAGCAATCCTCCATGCAAACACCCTCTCAGGAGAGCTCTGGTAGAAGATGGATATTACAGAAATCTGTAGAAGTCCCTCATTAATCAGTGAAACTGGGGACTACAGTCTGGGGGTTAGCATAAATATGTTTGAGAAATAAGATACACATTTGTATTTACACGAAAGTAATTTCTGGAGCATGCTGCCATAAAAAGCTATGAATTTATCATGTCTAGTTGGCCTCAAGTCAAGGCTGAAGACCTCTAGAATACACACCATGATGGGGCTGAAGTAAACAGTCTCAACCTAAAATAGAGTTCCATTGCTTCTACTACACAATGTCAGAGTAAACAATCAAATATCCCAATTTCTGCTTAAAATCTACAGTTCCATACTGTAAGATGGAACTTATAAGTCCATTTCTTCTAATAAGAAATTATAAGAATAATTTCTGAAGCAATGGAATGAAAGAAAAAGATAACTTTTCTACACCGATGAGGATAAAATACCCACCAAAAGCAAGGAGACTTACTGTCTAAACTAACCTTTGAATCAACAAAAAAGGCCCTTTGTAATGTCAACTCCCATTCCTGATAATAATTTGACAGTTAAATGCCCCAAAACTAATGTTTTAAGGCAAACAAACAAAGTTCTCATGTGTTGTTACAATAACTGGGGTAGTTAATTATTCTCATGTTTCCCACCAAGGAAAACTTGTTGCAACTGTGAGGCTTTTTTTCCTAAATACTGATACAGCCAGAACCTAGGTTGAAAGCAGATACTTTTTGGGTGGGAATGTGAGGAACTGCAGGAGCAGAGAGAAAGGGAATGCAGACAACAGCTTGGAAGCAGCTTCCACAGCCTTAGAAACATAGCTGACATGACAGAGAAAGAGTTAGTGTTCAATACAGTTTGAAAACAGCCTAGAACTACAAGGGATTCATGTTATTTAGTGCTTTACTCGCCTTATGTTCAGAAAAACAGAAGGGTTTACATTTTTTTTTTAATTAAATGAGGTAGCACATGAGAAACACCCAACTCCCTTACCAATGCAACAGAAACAAACTACAAGTCCCAGAGATTTTGACTAATTACCTATATCAAATGGAGAGACAGAGGATAATACAGCTGTAAGTTTAATAATTGGCTATTGTAATAAGACTGACATCACTGAATGTCCTTGGGTTCACCATTTCTTTTAGCAATAAAGCATTCAGAATGGTTATGGTGAACATTACGAATGTTTATTAACATAACAGCTCATTCTGGTTCCACAACGTGCAGGATGCGTATAATGGTGCTACATGCATTATTCATAGTGTGCAAGACCAAAATAATTCCTTGCTTCAGTCTTCTGGATTCATAATTTAAGATGAAGAGACAGCCTCTCTCTCTTACAACAGAGATGTTTATGCTGCTCTTACTTAGGTTCATTTGGGTTTCGCAGAGACACAAAGCAGAGGATGTGACTTAACATATTGATCAATGTGAAAAATTGTTAACAGCATTTCCAAGTGCCCTGATAATCTCAGATATAAAAGAAACACCACAGCCCCTTTTCTCATGCAAAATATCACGTATTAAACATAGCAAATGGAAAATAATGTTATATAAAATAGCAGATAAACCAAATGGGAGCAGGAGCACAAAGCAGAGTGTGTCGCAGGCAGAAACCTTTTATTTCCTCCAGTTCCTCTGTTGGCTCTAAAATTGGAAACAAACCGGCTTACACTGTGTCTGTGAGCTTAGAGAACTTAAAGAACAAGCACTTGTCAATGAAATTTCAACCTGGTAAGGCTGTCTGCCTGAACACCAAAGTTAATAAAGGAAGTGTTGACAGTCCCTACCTACAAAATGCCACAACACCAATTGAAATGTCAGGTGTGGCCAGCCCTGCCTCAACAGCTCCCACCTCCTGACCAAAGAGTAGTAGCCTTTCTGTCTTTTTATACAGGGCACCACAAAATGAATTTCAATGCAGAGAGTCCTGAAATACTGTTTGTGTACCAGGAATGTTTATCAGCTTAGATTCTTCTTAAGTATTACAGAAAAACAAATATTATTGTTATATATATATATTGATTGTGTACGAATTAAGTTTTAGATCAAGGATACCATTCAGGAACTTCAGAGAGAAATTGTCCAAGGCATACAGGTGAAAAAAAGGTCTTCAGAAATCAGGTCAGATATGTTTTATTATTTCATTCTGGTATTTTCAGATATAATACTTGAATTTTTATCTTAAAAAAAAAAACAAGAAAAAAAATCATTTTCATTGGGGAAAAAAACACACTTTAAAAATAAATGATATTAGACTGAAACAATTCATGTGGAAAGCCAGAGCATTAGTAAGATGATTAGTGACAGATTGCAGAAGCAGAAAGATAAGCATGAGAAACAGAACATGAATGTAGTGAACATAACCACAGCATTCACATGTAAGGTCAGGTGGTCCAAAATCAAGGCTTTTCCTGATCCAGAAGACCAGGATGATTGGAAAAAAAAACCCAAAACAGTGAAATTGTCTAACATGTTCTTAAATCTCTTACCACTTTCACCCTGACAATTTCTATTATAAACATCTTATGAAATCTAATTCACAGGAATTTTTAAAGAGATTTAATTATCCACTAATTTACCCGGGAATATTAGGTATACATGATGTGGGAATTGGCAACCCCCGTGCCCTACAGAGTGCTGCTTTTAAGCAATCAAAGCAATTCCTAGTGCAGATTTGGCACACCAAGTCCCCCAGGTTTCCTTTGAGCTGGGGAACCTTGGCTGCTGCACCCCATCCCCCTGAGGCTGCCCTGTGCAATTCCCTGCAGAGGAGGCACAAATCTGGTGCCACTCAGAAACCTCAGTGAACCAACACCTCGAGTCCCTAAATCACTTCACAACGTGTGCTGTTCATACATCCCTCTGCACCTACCAAACGTGCTCCTCAGCCATTCCCTTGGACGGGTGTTTTGATGTATAAATCAGAGCCATAAATTATGTCTGAAACCACTTTGGTGTCTGACAACAAGCAGAGAGGAAGGGCGACACTTCAGCAGGAAAGTGATGAAAAATGACACAAAAGATGACCTTGTTCTGCCCTTGAAGGTGTCACAGACGTGCTCAGAGATGCTGCCCTGGCTTGACCAAGGCAGAGCAAACCCCGTGTACAGCCAAATCCATCACCAATTCCCACTCCGTCACAGGCTCTCTGTTGACAAGTCTCTTCATGTTCCCTTTCTAAAAGATGCCTTTAAACATTCTTTTATTTTATTTCCATCAAGCAGAGTGAGCAGCTTGTATCTATCCACAAAACATTGCCATTATGCCAGTTAAATATCAAGCCCAAGCCAGAGAAGAAATGGTGAATCTTTTGCATTACAATAACCGGAACACATCTGCCCCACATTTTTATTTTATTTCACAGTTTACTCAATGTTTCAATTTTTGGAGCACAGCAGTGGCATTTTTCCAAGTCCAAATCCAATTAGTCTTTTCATTATGTGACTGCAATGCAGAGTATTAAAAAAAAAAATTGATTGTGTTTGGTGTCATTTATTTAATCTGAGTGTAAGTAAAATTGCTTATTTGATCGTTTATCTAGGAGAGAATGTCATATCACCGTTTTACTGATCACACAATTTGATTTTATTTTCATTTGTTATTAGAGACTGCAAACAGTGGAACAAAAAAAAAAGTATATTTACAACTTCCAGTTAAGAACTGAATTTCCCACCTGAGTCAACAAACCACCCTCAGTGAGACTGTGTGCATGTGGAGTCAAGGCTATACTGGAATATATACATGTGCTTAAATAGAAATATATTAAAACTTTGTCAGCAGGAACACAATCAATAACTACCCTGGTGTCTGAAGGAAAAAAAAGCCAAACTCCAGAATGCCAAAGGGAATTTCAGCAGAGAATGATGGCAGAGTTCTTGTTCAAACCCTTAATATAGCACGTTTGATCACCATAATAAAATTATTGAGAGGATGCAAGTGGGCTTTAATGAATACAAGATGACAATGTTACCTAAAAAAAAAAATTATCAGCAATTTTTTTATTTTCTTTTGGCTCACAAGCATTTCTAAGTTAAGATTTTTTTATCTTATTTTCTCCTGATAATTCATTTTTCTGCACAGGAGTTCTCTTTTAACTGTAAAACCAACCACTTCCCCAGCTCTTCAGGATAAGAGAAGATAACTTTTGAACAAAATGTACACAGTATTAATAATTAATTTAGTTCTAGTTCTATGGTAGCTTTACATATACTTTGCAGCTTTATGTCTGATAAATAACACAGACAAATTGCCCTCACTTTTAAGGAAGCTGAGGGCCCAATTTGGGAATTTTCAAATGAGCAGCAAAACACTCTCAGAAAAAAAGACAGTGGTCTGTATGTTTAGTGTAGCAATATTTCACAATTTAAATAAATTTTCTTTAAAAGAAAAAAATATCTTCCTGAGGAGAGTTGCCTCTCCCATGAGCTATTCTTCATAACATAACTACAAAGAAATTGGAACCCACAAATCTGACCCTTCAGCCCTACAGTAGCAGAATTCTTCTCCCTCCAGCATCATCTGCAGTGCTGGAGAATAGTTTGTTTGGCACATATGCTCTCTGAGTGTGAAGCCATCCAGTGCAATGAAAGACAGTTTGATGTAGCTCATTCATTAATTTTCACAGCAGTTGGTGCCCTGTTGGCATTTCAAATTAACGTAAGGAAAAGTTCAAGAGATTTAACTTCATTTCAAATCATGTCTACTATGATTTTCAAGAAACGCTACAAATAGATTAAATTGCATTAGTAAAAGCTAATTGCAGAGCAAAAGAGAAGAATATTAAATGCTAAGTACCAAAGTAATATCAGGGTAACATAATTTTACCAGCTGAATCATCCCCTGCATGAAAGCTCAGGCTCAAGCAACTGCAGCAGCAACTGAGTCAGAGAGCAGGGCTGAGTCCCTAAAGATGCTGGTTTGCAAGTGTTAAATGACAACTTGGAGTGAAAGGATTTCAGCCCTGTTCATTGCACAGCTCCAAGCCCTTCTCTGCAATTGGATCCAAGGTCTAAATGAACCAGTTCTTATGTGTATAATAAACTCTTTGGGGCTGCTGATAAACTGCAGGGCCTTAAGAACATGCAGAGCTCTAATGATAGGGCTGGGGTTTCCTGGCACTTGCCTTTGGCCATTCATTTCAAAACTCCCAGTAATGTTTTCTGTACTAAACCATCATGATCTGACCATGAAATAGGGAACTTAAATTAAACCTCCTGCAATCGCAAGTGTAATTGCAGCTCCTTATTTCTTTCTGCACTGGCTGGTTTTGCTGTTTGTCCTTTAAGGTCACAGACAACTCAGGAAATACATCAAATTAAGGAAAAAGGCCATTTGTTGATGGACAGAATTAAAACACTTTTTTTTTCTGAATAGCAGAATATCCAATGCATTTTATGCTTTGCTTCCTTCCTGCTGTGTGGGGAATTTCTGTGCGAAAACAGCCCACTTCCAATATGGAACTCAAAAAGAAGAAATAAAGGTAATAACACTGGGGAGAAATGAAAACTGTAGCCTCCAATTACAAATCAGGGAGCCATTAATGAAGTTGGATAAAAGCTGATGAAAGGACCGAGGTGCAATCACCTAATTTGGATATTAGCAGTGCAGATAGCTGCATTTAAGCATCTCCCTGGTATATAATGGGGAGAAATAGGTCCTCAATACTATGGGTTCTCCTTCTCTGTGAAGGAATCAAAAAACCTTATTTTTCTCTTTGCCTATTTATTTTCTCATTGCCCAGAGTCCAGATGACATCCAAAGTCAGAGAAGGTTGAATCCTACTCCCTGGCTTCTGGTTGAGAGGCCAAAATGAGGCACTGGCACCTTGAGAGACTGCACCAAAGGGATATTTGTGAGGCTGGGAGAAAGGAGAAATTAATAAAATTTTCAAAATTAATTTAACTTAAGGGCAGGGCATAGACTGCAGTAGTACCACATCACTCAGGTCCACAAGTGTGTTCACAAATAGACAAATTTTCACAGGAAGAGGGCATTTCATTGAAATTGTTCTGGCCTTATTTTTTCTCTTAAGAAACCATATTATTTCATGCTGGTACAGCAGCAGGAGCTGTAGAATGTCTGAGACAGGTGTATTCAAGGCTGAGTCAGAAGGAGAAACAATACATGTCCAGCAGCACTTCACAAATACTGCTTGCAACAGGAGTGGGTGAAAACATCCATAAGGAAGCAATTTTATGCTTGTTACATTCAAAGTGTGGGAAGAACACTGTGAGTACATTTCTGAGCTCAGCAGACACAGAAGGACTGCTTTGGTTTGTTTTCAAAGTAGAAGCTGAATAAACAGAATCATTATAATAGCTCAGTGTTTGCTAAGGCTGCAGACCCAAGGAATGAAGTAATAATACAAAAAATAATATGTATTGTAGTCTACTGAAAAAGTAAGCTAAAGAACAAGTCTGGGAAACAGAAGGAAAAAAATACAAGACTAGTCTTCGATTATAATAAAATATTTATGTTCGTCCATAATATAAGCTGGCCATGATATTGCCTTAAATTAGTCTAAACTACTTAAACTGCTCCTCCCTTTCTCTAATACAATATAATGTTAAGATATAAAACATAGAGCCTCCACTTCAGCCACATGCATGTGCTCACTTCCTCAGTGTGACACAGAAATGGCTCCTGTCACAAGGCACACATTTCTTTGTCCTTTGTGCCACAAAACCCTTGAAGAAATCAGCCTGCAGACCCCTCTCTTTTCCCACTTAAGGGTTCAGAGTAACAGCAGTGAGCAGAAGGGCCAAAAGTCAGGGAGAAAAAGCGAGACAGCTGATCTTGGATTCCCAAGTTCAAAGCCAACAGAGGCAGTGTGAGTCCCTGGACAGGCTCAGGAGCAGAAAATCTGGGGGTGCTCAGTTCCAGGGCCAGCTCAGAGGGCACAGTAACACAGCTGTCCTCACAGGGTCAGCCTGAGCATGGAAAGTGTTTGAACAAATACAGCACAGTATGCAAAATGATAAAACTACTCAATGGAACGATGGGATCCTTCAAACCCACATCTAAAGAATTAATGTCTGCATATGTGATACAACGTGCTGTGCAAGGTTTTAAACACCTTTCAGATAAATAGTAGAGAGAGCAAAATGGACTGTAACCAAACTCTTGTGGTCTCAAGCTGTTATCTATGTGAACAAGGCAAACAAAATTGGGTTAAATGAAAGGCTGTGACTAAGGATAGCCAACTGCTGCCTGACATTTCAGCATTGCAGTTAAAGGTCTGCTCCTTTGGAGCAGCCTCTATTTGTCAAATGAAATATCAGCAATGTTTTTTCAGTTACTTTTAAAAATATTTCAAAGTAATTTAAAAACTGAGTATAAATATCAAACTAAAAACTTGAAAATCCAGTATCTGATTCAATATGTGCATGATGTATTAAAATTAATTATATGTATAATGCTGAGAGACAAAACATTGCTGGCAGTAACTTCATCCCAGATCAGGAAAGGGACTTGGGAATTACCACATCCAGAGAGAAAGAGATAGTTAAACACATCTCCCAGTGGATTTCCAAAAGCAATAGAAAACTCTTACAGGGTGAGAAATAGATTTTCTAACTGCAATTATCTACAAACAAATTGATTATTTCACCAAGTGTTTTTATCTCTATCAGCAAACACAAAAAAATAAAAAAAAATGAATAGCATAGATCCAGGAAATGCTATGGCATTTGGAGTATTTCAGTTTAAAGAGCTTTTTCATCAGAAGATTGTGAATTTGACAGTGACTTAATATTTCACAGAATTATATTGAGTTCTATATTTTAGGTAGTGAACTGGGACAAACAGAGGTTTTGGGAAAGTCACAGTGTCATAAAAAAACAATTATCTTGCTGCAATCCCAATTCTCTATATATTGATAATGCTTAGTGGAGCACCACTTCAAGAACCTGGACCCAGGACCTCCCACCCTATTTATCAGAGGTTTCATAAAGCAGACATCCTCCTCTGCACAACACTGCCTGATAAACACACTGCCACAGTTCCACAGCAGAGTCTCTAAGGACACTGACCCTTAACAATGTTCTCTGTAGGCTTTTTTCTCCTGAGGGGATGCCAATCAGGCAACACGTGAAGAAATTTAAATGGGCTGTCTTGGTTATAGGAGAGAAACTGGATTTATTTTTATATCAAGAAGAAAAAATTAACATAAATGTTTGCAAACCCATACACCTCCTGTTCAGGAGCATTGGGCTTAATCTCATTCACTTCCAGAACTCCAGGGGGAAAAAATAAAAACAAAACCAGAACATATTGGGGGTTTCTCCCCAAAAGTTAAGGGTTTTGGCTTCATTTTCTGTTTTTTTTTTTAACTCTGAACATGATGTACCTGGACAAGCTCCATCACACAATTAGTACAGCCATTGTACACCCTAGTACTTCAAGAGCATTATTTTCATAACTATTAATTCTTTTCATTTGGGAAAACACTGTGGGAAAGGTCTTACAACAGATCTTCAAAAATAACACTTTTGAATCCATCTTTATTACTGGCAAGAACACAGAGTTGATTCAGTTGCTGCCAGACTTATTAGAAACATCATGATTATCAGGAGAGCTGCTGGTCTTGCTTGGGAGTTTCAATAAAACAGTTCAACAGTCTGGAAGATCAAAGACCATAGCACATTAGGAAATTTAGTTAAGAGCCAAATGTAAGACAGCTTTGAAGGAAAAGAGCCACCTAAACAGACTAAAGGAAACAAAATACAATTTGAAATGCAATTTCTCAATTAAAATGTGCTCGGAATCCTACTAATCAAAACATAAGCAGAAAACTTCTAACTACAACTTTTCTAAGAGTCACAAAGCTGTTAAAAGGGACTGCTTAACCTCACAGTGCAACAAGAGTGGGGTTTTTGTCTCAACATTCATCTTCTGAACTTAAGTACACTTATAGACACCTATTTGTAGAGTTACATTATTAGGCTGACACAATTATTATTTTTCTTATATGAGAAGTTATTGTAGCAACACAAAACAAAAAGATAAAGACATAAAACATAAGAACAAAAATGTGATTGCAATGCTGTAACGTGGAGTTTTTGTGTAAATAGTGATGGGAAGATTTGTCACTCAAACACAGAGGATGAGCAGAAATTTGACACAGAGAACCTGTGAGGGAGGAACAAAGTCCTTCTGCAGCTCTGCCAATTTACACTTGTAATCATGGGCAATGCTGCAGGCAATGCACGGTTAAGGTGATAAATAACTCCCACCTCACTTCCACACAATTTCCAATGTGCTTTCTTATTGTCCTGCCTGACTTACAGATGGCAGAGCCCTGCTCACATGATTTTGTTCTTTTTATCAAGTATCCAGAAACTATACACAGAAGGTAAAAGGATATATTTTCTTCCTTGTTTCTTGGAAAAATATCCCTAACTGCATTCATTAAATGGAGACCAGATCTTTGTAGACAACTAATTCAAACACATCACATCTGCTCTTAATTGCAGTGACTCTGAAAAGGTGAGTAGAGGCACTTTGCCCTCAAAAAAATGCCAAAGAACTTTGTCCAACTGTAATTTACCAGAAAAGTTTACATACATATGTCCTGGGGACAATCAGCTTTTTCTTTTTTTTTTTTTTTTTTTTTTTTTTTGCCACATGCCCCAAACACACTCTTGATGTAAAACAACAGCAGGCAACACACGAAAAGATTAATTTTACAAGCATAGCTGGAATCTTTTTCCACCTACTCCCTCATTCTTTGCAGTATGCAAGAAAGCTTGCCATAATCATACAGATCAGCATAGCTTATATTTATTGCCTAATTATGAAAAAGTAATAATAAAAATGAAAAATGGCAATATAGATTTTTAGTCATATAATTCCAATGTTCCACTTTGCTAAAATGATGTAAAACACCTACCCTTATTAGCCAGGAATATGCTGAAACAGTGTTTAAATAAAGACAAAACCCACAGCCAGGCAGAAAGCAAAAATGCCACAGACACATTTTACAGTTTCCAATTAGCTGTTTCACTGCAAATAAGACATGAAAAATATAATTTTCTATCTCCATAACTTTGTACAATGCACAAGGATCTCAGATTAGCACTCATTACATGTCATCAATCTCAGAGTAGTGTTTTGAGACCTCCAAATAAAAGCATAACCCACGACTGGACATAAAGGATACTTTTTTTGCTCCTAGATTTGCTATCTATCTTCCTTTGTGGTGAAAAGCTGTAATTCCCTGTCCTCTCATTATGAAATACTGTTTACATGAGTCAAGGACCAAAACATTTCTCGTTGTTATGGGAAATTGTAGCATCTAAGATGCTGCAGTCATTTGGTAATCTAAGCATCAGACACCACTGTGTTTCAATTACAGCACATTTTGGCACTTTGATGGAGAAAACTACATACATAAAAATCAAATTAAACCAGCAAATATTAAGGTAGCATTAAGGCTGGGGCTTTAATTAACTTTCTTGAAAGTCAGACTACTCAAAACATTGGATATCCTCAGATGGCTGAACATGGAAGGAGCAGAGAAAATGAGGTAGAGATATTGTACAATTATCCAAATTAAGGTCACAGCACTGTGCAGCCACTGCCTTGGGAGAGGGGTTTGCTCAAAGCAGGAAGGGGCTGGAAGTGGATCTCAGACATGCTGGAAATGCAGTTTCCACTGATTTAACACCACACAGCAGATGAACAAGGGATCTGCCACATTCCTGTTATACTGGGGAGAAAGAGCAGAGAGTCTGGGCAGGCACTGGGAGCTTGAGGAGCAGCCTCCAGGAACCTGGAAACCACAGCAAGGGAGGCAAGGCTGCTGACATTTTTAGAAGCAGGGAGTAAAATGGCTTTTACAAGTCTTTTTATTACTGTGGCTGTGATGGCAGGTGCTTTCCTCAGCAGTGATCTCTCCAAAAAAACATCTCTTCATTTACTTTTAGTGTGCCTGTGTTCCTTCAACAGAAATGAAAATAACTACAGAAACCTCCTCTCATTTCCTGACATGTCCTATCACAGATCTCATTCTCTCTAAAAGGTGTTTCTGAAGGCTGCTGAACCTGACAACTTCTAGATTTAAAGGGCAAGGCAGCAAAAATTCCCAAATCATTCTGCTGAGCCAGAGAAGTGTTATGGAAAGAGATGTTTATCATACTGTAAATATAAGTTTCTCAAAAAAAAAATCTGGAGATAGAGTCCCACCCTTGTTTCCTTTTCCCCTCTCTCTCTTTCAGTACTTAAATTAATAGTCTGGCTTTATCCAGCTCTCATTTTTCTCATCTCTCTCTGCCCTGTCTTGTATTTTAAGTTCAGAAGCTCTTTGTGGTGTCCCAAGTACATGAACCCACACGACTCAGCTGTCTGTGGATACAGGTGAGTTGTTTGGGAGTCTCTTTTCATCATCTCTACTGCTAGACTAACTAAAATCACTTGGAAATAATTATCACACATCAGATCTCTCATGTTCCTTATCACCATAATTTTAACAGCAGCACACGTAGCACGAATGTCTGGAGAATTTAAAGCTCACATCCCTTCTCCTCTTTACTGTTTAAGTCTTAATTTAGCAGCAGAAATTGTTTATCAATATTTTAGCCTCAGATTTGCTGTGCTGAAAAGGAGGGGGGATGTGAGCAGCTGGCTGTGGCAAGCTGCATGCCCTGAGTCGGTAAAGCACAAATATGCTTCTTGATCAACCACTGAACAAACCCTTTTACAAATTTATGTGCTGAGGAAAGCCAAGCTCAGGCTCTGTGATGGAACTGACTCAGGTTCTAATTTAGTTTGTCTTTCTACACTCTCCAGACTATTTCATAAGCAAAACAAAGGCATGAGTTACACTGCATCATGGGCAGACACATTTCAATTCAATGCATTCATTTCCTGTGAGGTTAGTTTGCCCTTTTGCCTGCATAAGTCAGTTCAGAAAAGTCCCAACGGCTTAAAATAATAATAGCAAATAAAAAAAAATAGATAATGGTAATAGAAACACCACCACATTCAGACACACCAGAAACACTCTCACTGATGAACAGCACTTCCAGAAGTCCTTTTAGTTTACAACATCATAAATTCTTATTAGCATCTCTAGTGAAAATGACAGCAATGAAAGCAGGCCAGGAACATGAACTCTTCCCTCAGTCTCTTTTAGCATCAAGGAATTTGGCTTTGATACAGAGATGTGCCACACAGGACAAGTTTTTCTGGTGCAGTTACCAGGAGAGCCTATTGTGTTTAATCTGTTCCTTAAAAGAACTTGACCAGCCAGGAAGAGAATAATTGTGTTAGAAATTCCCCAAGAGAGGTGAAGAGAGGGGTCAGGCTGTTTTGGAGCACTCCTTCACCTTGCTGTCAGTGGAGTAAAAAGATAAGTGCATCCAAGAGAAGGTTTTAGCACATCCAGGATTCCCTGGTGCCTCCAGTATTTAAGTCACAATTTCACCTCTCTGTAAGTGTTTTTAAGCACATTTGGAGGTAAAACAGCTCTTGGGATGCTCTTTTCCAGGCCAAGGACAAATAGCTGCTACTGGCCTCACACTTGGGCAGTGGCGGTCCCAAGGGCTCTCCTTGCAGATGACAGACTAGTATTCTGCCTCTGGTGCATCTTCAAATCTCTGATATTTTTTTCATTTATGGGCAAGTATGAAGAATCAAATTGGTTTCCAGTTGTACCATTCAGTCAGAAATCTCACTAAGAGAAGCCCTCCAAAGTCAAGAGTATGGCAACTAGAAGACTGATCCCTGCCTAAACTATAACTACCTGCCTCATGAATAATTTTATTCTCTGGATCTGTCAATCAGGCACCTTCTGTGAACATTAAATTTATTATGGTAAGTTAAAGAAAAAAAATGATGTGGTGTCAAAGTTGTCTCTGAGATTAATGTTACAAGAAATGGGAAAGAGGAGCATGAGACACCAAGGGCACACACGAGCCATGCTCAGCTGGATCACAGCTTTTGTACCTCTGATGCCCTCAGAACGAGGTCAGGATTGTGCAGAAAGGAATTGTGCAAACAAGGGTGGGAGGCCAAGGGCAGGCAGAGTGACCTGGGAGAGCTTCTCCTCCTCCTCCCAGCTGGGCCATGACCCCCCAGCAGTGGCACTCACCTGTCTCACACGCTGTGCCTTCCTACAGCAGCTGCAGGCCTCTGCTTATTTTACCATCCTTACACTCAGTTTGAATTCCCAAAGCTACTTGTATTTAATCCATTCTTGATGTCATCTTTAAAGTATTTTAGTAGCATTATGCCAGAATTTGATTTTTCTTCTGTCTTTTGTTTTTTCAAGCGCGTGCTAGCAAGCTAAAGTGAGATGCAAAGGGCATGTTCCTTCCATAACATTCAAAATATTTCTAAACATTTGGGAAAAGTTTAGCATTTTAGCCACAACAAGATGTCATAATAAACTGGTTATTTTTTATGTAACTTAAAAACTCCTGCAATGCAAAAAGAATTTCATGTTTCCTTAGAACTCCATGGGAAACATGAATTTACTGAAAGCTACCCAAGCATAGCATGAAACAGCATATTGTTTAAAAAGTAGGGAAATGTTGAGTTCATGCCAAACCATAATGGCTCCTGCTCATTCATAAAAATAACAGTTCTGCATCTCCAGCAAGACATGGACACCCTACATTCCCTTCTCAGCTGGAAATTTTTTTACATTAAATAGACACTGTCAGGTGCTCCAAAGGAATTATACAATCATAATTTCTGTTTTTTCTTGGAACTGGAGTCAACATTATGTGAATGTGAGACAGTGCATTTGATGCAAATATTTCGACGTCTAATACTACTCTTTCTTTTTTTTTACATAAACATCAACAAAGCTCTTAAATCTTATTTGATTAAGAGTTCTGGACCATCAGAGTGAACTGAATCACTTCCCCAGACCTTAGTCCTTCAGGAGCAACACCTTCTAAGTAGAAAGTAAAACCTGACAACTCTCAGCAAAAAATAGTCCAGAAAAAAAAATAATAGGATCATAAAGGGAAAAAAAAAGAAAAATAAAATGGTGGAGGGTAGAGTATCCCTATCCACTTAGCAGTTAGTAGAAATTTTTGCAGTCCACCTTCTGTCTTTGACATAAGGAAACCTCATTTTTTGGGTTTTAACAGCCTAAGAATTTTTTCATCTATTCATTTTGAAACTGAAATAGCTGAGGCTGATCACAACTCTTCTGTTTCAGGCACCTGCTGAAGAGCAATTTGGTGTAAGTGTTCAGATAATGACAGAGTGTGCCAGTGAAAAATCCCTTCCTGCAGCTTCAGTTCTGCCACTTCTCCAAAATGGGCACTTTTTAGAACATTCTAAGCAATACTTTGACTACTACTACTGACTACTAACAACAACTTTACCTCAGGCTTAGTTCTTGCAGTGATGTGCTGAAAAGAAACTTCCCAGTACACAAATATAAACACAGAAATAGGAACAGAATTAACCACATAATATTTTTTAAAAGGACATCAAATGGTCTAGGCAGAGGAAACCTTCCACTCCTGCTGTATTAGCAGAACAAGATTAATTGCATGAGCCCATAAGCTGTAAAAAGCAGAAGACACTATGAGGTTCTGTTACCTCCTAGCTGCCAGCTATTAAATGCTGCTGTCAGCTCAGGTAGCAACAGCATGATTTTCACTTCTGGACTCCTCAGGGTGGGTACTTGGGCCCATTTTTCTAATGAACAGGAACCTTTCATGTATGAGCAAGATGAATAAATATTGAATAAATGCAGCTTTAAAAATCAATATACACTGTGGATACAGGGAGTGGTGATTTTATCCTAATTGCTTCACAAACACATACCTAAAACTGTCTTAAATATGACTGGTGCTCTCTGCTACCTATTTATCTCAACAGCTGTCTGAAGCTCAGAAGTCCTGCCTGAAAATCCATTGCTCTTTGGTCCATATAATAAAATACTCTATCACCAAGAAATCAACACTACTTGCTCTTGTGCATTTACAAAACTTGACCTCTTGCAAAGTTCCATGTGCAAGTGGCTCAAGGCTGCAGTTGTGACAACGGCCCCACACAAAAGTTCTGCACAGCAGAACATTTGCATAGCTTCATCTGAGCACTGAGGTCTGTGCGAGCTCAGCTCAGGGTTTGACCCTTTTACATGAAAGGCAGAGACTGTAGAACACTGTGGCAAAGGGGAGGAAAACCACCATCATCACAGAGCTGGTGATTTTCCTAAGGGATGCACAAGCAGTATGAGTTTAATTACAATGCAATGCCCTCGTTGACCCCAGAAATGTTCAGCTGCACACCTGGACTGTGCTTTTAACTTCCTGAGTTAAAATTCTGCTCAAGATTTTCTGCTGTGAAGATGGTTTACCAATCTCTCACTTGATGGCTCTTCATTGATTTCCAAACTCCTGCTTTTCTATCCACAGTGGGAAATAGATACAGACTAATGCAAAGGATGGGGATCACAGGAACTGAATCCTATAACCAAGGACATGATGAAGGAATATGGTCAAACATGATTACTTGCTATACTGGCACCCTAATTCAAGATCATTTGCAATGAACCATTTCCCAAATCAACAAAAATGAGACCCCTGGAAGAGGGAATCCTTCTGAAAATGCTTATTCAGTCATGTTTTGTGAGTGCTTGAACAGAGGAGAAATAACACATTGTCCGGCTTTGCAGAGGTTTTATCATCCACAGAGGAACTCTCACTGAAAATCTGACCCACAGCGTTGTGTTTTCTCGTCTCCTTTTTGTGTTTTATGGAATGCTTGTTGTGTTTGTTAACACCACAGTGTTAATTGTTTAATGTTATAGTGTTAATTAGAGGTTCTCTACCAAGAACTACTTCACCTTTCTCATATGCAGAGCTGATTAATTCCTAGGTATGCATTATACTAAAAGGTATATTAATTAACATTCAAACATTTTATAATTATATTATGCATTAGCAATATTACACTCTAATTGCAATAATCACTGTGACATTGCATGTGGGTGGCACTACAATTTAATACATTTTCATTTTTCAGTCATAAGAATCATGATCTAAATTTCAGAAACTCCTCTTCAATAACTGATCTAATTTTTAAGCTTTTCTTTAAAGGGCACTGCTACTTATTCTGCAGAAATTCTTTGATTCATGAATCAAATGATTCACATGAGATTCGTACCACACACAGAGATGAGACAGAAGGTCACCAAGTACAAACTGTGCAAGCTAAAGGGAAAAAAACACACTCCACAACTAAAAGCATCTTTGCCTTTTATTGTTAGTCTGCTGTATTTCTTTAATAGATCTTTCATGCAGTAAATGCTATTGATGTCTAGACATCTTATCTTGTTTCTGGTTTATTGTTAAAATGTCTAGTTTTCCTCTAACTTCAATACCACAACATCCTACTAAAGACACACTTCACTGTCTGGCTGACCTACATCAATACTTCTTCTTTCTGCCCCTCCTCCTTCCTCCACAAGTTCTTCCTCTGATACATTATTTAGAGACTCACTGATTTTGTGCCCAATCCTAATCCACCCTGTTCCACCTCTGAATGTAAAAAAACATAAGTGGTATCTCAGCAGGCACGAGGATGGTGAAGTTTGATCCTTGGGAACATGAAGGATGCCATCAGTACCCAAGCACAGCACAGAATTTTTCACAGTTAATAAAAAGATACTAGAAGTTCCAGGAGTCATTATCTTCCTCTAAAAAGTTACATTTGCACTAAAATTTCTTCTACATGCTAAAGGGAGATGATGTAGTGGTGTCATTTTCCACCAATCTGATGCAAAACTGGCCCCTAAAGGAGATGTCCTGAACACATAATACAAAATTGAGACAGATTTCACATGTGTGAAGCCAGAACCCAAATCCTGCAATAATTTTATGATTAAGAAAGGAGGCAACTGATGGTCTTTCCCAAGGACTTTTAGAGACTCCACTTTACCACATGCCTAGTCCTGTAGTCCTGTCACTGCTTCATGTCACTTTTTGCCTTTTTTTCCTTTTTCTCACACAATGTATATGCTTCGTAATATACAGATCATTACTAGAATGGAAACAATTATTTCATCTTTTTTGTGATGAGGAAGACAATTTCAGGCTGAGGGAAGCAGCTGACATTACCTAACATGTCTAAAACAGTTTCCTAATAAAGTTCTTAAAAGTAAAGTTAATCTATTTTCACCTAGAATAGCTAATAGTGCCTCTGGCTACGTGTGCATGAACAAATGTTTGTTCTTTATTCCACTTATCTGTTCTTTGCCTAAAGGTCACACGCCAACAGAACATGAAGATAATGGTCTGTTATTACTCCTTTCCACTTTTGCACTGAAGTAGAGAGAAAGAAATAAGTAACTAGAATATTTTTCCATGGCTATATAAATTCTGACTGCCTTGAGAAATTCTTGTGTGGGGTTATTTCAGGGAATTCTCAAGGCAAACAGTTTAATGGATGCAGAAACCCACACAGCCTGAAGGAAGAGGGATAAAACTTCTCTGTCATGAGTGAAACTTGTTCAGGAGTGGAAAAAACCATCAGTGATTGTGATGATGAACTACAGGGTCACACAGCAGTTTTACCACGTTCAGTAACAGCTAAAAGCACCATGGGTTGGTCCATTGCAGTGCAGATACTCTAAGAACAGCCAGACTGAAAATCTGGAGGTCAGGATATCATCCTTACCTGCACACCACAACCTCTGGACCAGGGAGAAGACAAGAGTCCCCTCTCCCAGGAGCTTGAAGGACTTAATAATGTCTGTGATACAAGGCTTTCAATGATGTATCCAGCCTTTTCAGATTCATCACATTCTTATTTAAATTAGCAATTCAACCTAGCTTTAGAAAAAAGTGGAAGCTATTTTTCTTTATGCTGGTTCTTTAAAAATTTAAATTTTGTGACTAGCAATGAATATAAGATTAGGTTAAGTATCTGAGAAAATTTTTTTCCTGATACTTTCCTATTTAACATAAAAATCAATGTGTGGGTGTTTTTTTTTTTTTGAAATGAAAAATTACTCAGGTGCCTTAGATATCTACTTCTTTGGAAACATGTGAAATGTCTGTGTTAGTTTCAGAAATTCAATTTAGTTCTTCAAGTCATTTGGGCACATTTGAAAATATTACCCTTGATCTAACTCTTGTTAAAAAAAAGATTGGTGTCTTCATTAAACAACCCTGCTGAAATCAAACTTCTGTAAAGTTCTTCATTTTGATGAAGTGTTTTTTTCAAAAGAAAAAAAAAAAAGCAAACAAACAAACAAGAAAAAAAAAGCCCCAAAAAACCCAAACCCTCAAAAACAACATTTTCACTTGCTTGATTAAAGACACATTATGGATCATTGCCAAGACAAAGACAGCTTTAGCTAAGCATCAGATCTCAGTTTTCCATTTTAGAATTATTACCTATAGTCTTTCCTATACATACTACTCTCATTTAGACATAATAATCTTCATCTGCTATGCTGAGTTTGAAGACAGAATTTAAGCTGTTTAAATCTGAGCACAAATAGAACCCTAGGAAAAAAAAATCTCTCTTCATATTAAGAAGTCGTTAAGTAATTGGCTATCTCTGTTCCAGTCATTGAAATGATTGTTCTTTACAGCTATTACCCTGTGCTTTCAGTTTACATAGTTTTTCCATTTAACACAAGTAGAAAATAACTCACCAAGTTGGCAAAGAGTGTTCTGATTAGCAAAACCATTTTGAGCTAAGACAAACTCAATGCAATTATTAGTATAATCTTATTACCAAGATAAATCTTTAGACAAAGTTCAGACAGGAGCCAGTAGCTTCTATATAGAATTCTAAATTTAATTATACCTAGTTAAACCATCAAATGAGAAAGCCTGGGTTAGGCTGGGAGTTTGTGGGTGTTTTAGAAATGGCCCAAGAGTGCTGACAGGTATTAATCCTGTCCTCCTGTTCTTCCTGCATAGCTTTGGTGAGTGATTAAAAGGGTTTTGCAGGAGACAGAAGAATGAAAGGGATCTGGTCCTGCACTATAATTACAACTCCCAGCACACATAATTCCATGTATTTAGTGTGCCTGGGATATGGGACCAGAACTCCTCCCCAGGAGGGTGTCACAGGCTGCTGTGTGTCACCAAGACACTGACATCTGTTCACTCCCAAGTACAGCCCTGTACCCAAAGCTACTCCTGGGTCAGCTCTGCACTGTGGGACATGTCACTCCAGACACTGAGCAGAGACTCAAATCAGATTCAAGATAACCCAAAATCAATCTGTAACATCCTCCACTGAGCAGCTAAAATGCTAACAACTGCCAGCTAAATGAACATGCATTTTACAGCACTATACTGCTGAAGTTACCAGGGCTGTGAGAACCTCTGGCAGCCCTTCCTTTTTGGCATTTTGCACTCCTAGTGATGCAAATCCAGAAGGACACAGCTCCAAGGTCTGCTGTGCTCTGCTGAAGCCAATGCAATGTGATCACACTGCCCCAGGACCTGGGCTACAGATCCTGACACCACTGTCCCCATCTCAGACCTGTTTTTCCCACATGTGCTGCTGCCTACAAGAGCACCCACTTTAAAAACTCGGATGATTCTCTGAGATGTTTATATGGTTATTTCAAAGGGCCTTGTGACAATCAGATTCAGTGGTGACCTGGTTTGCAGTCATCTGCATGGACAGCAATAGCACTGGCTCACCACAGTGGAGAATTAGGCAGGATCTCTTTTTGCTGCTAATTTAAGCCCTGTAGAGGAAAAATGAACCAAATCCTGCCAGGCAGCAGAGCTGACTGGGATTTACCACAATCGCAGAGTGCAATCAACAAAAATAATGCAGAAAGGACATTTCACCTCAAGTGGTTCAGATATGGATACCTAGAGCACCCACATGCTAAATAACTGATGGAAATCAAGGGAAATATTTAAAAGAACACCTAAGGCTCATAAAAACACAAAAGCAGATCCAACCAATTTTAAGTTTACATCTGTGCAGATCCAAGCCATATATATGACAGGTTAGCTATACTGAGAAACACCAGGATATGCTGTACAGACCAAGTTATTTTTGAGCATCTAATGAATTCAGTAGCATCATTCCTTTTCGTTCTATTGCATTCTTGATAATGGATGGGTTTTATTTATTAATACACATTGATGGTTTCAAGATAAGTTTTATTCCACATATTCCAGTGTAACATTCTGGATTAGTGCATAGGAGTTGCTTTACATTAGGGAAAGAGCCATTGGATGCAGTCAGCATTTGCAGAGTTATTGCCATTCTAATTGCTGCAGAGCAAATAAATTGCAATGCCATGCTTCACGGAAAATCAGCCATTACTGTAATTAACCACCTTCCTTATCACCTTGCACTTTTGCCTTATCACATCATTGACTATCTGCTTGTAATGAGTAACACTCAGGGATTATTGTTACATATACAATTTACTGTAATTATTAGGTTACTGACAATGAAATGACTTATAAAACTAATAGTGCATCTTTGTTTCTCCACATTCAATTTAAGGAACTGTGCCATTCTCACTTCATTTAAAAACATCAATAAAGCTGTTTCCAAGTTGGAAATTCATTTTCCTTTGTACATAGACTATACATTTCATAGGACAGAAACCCATTTCCATATTGGTCACAGTAGCAAAATGACTTCTCATTCACCCTCAAGTTTATTAAAAACAAAGTGCTTTTAATATTGGGTGAAGCTGGATTAAAAGCATACATTAGCTTCTGACATTAAAATGGAGTAATTTTATTTCTTTGTTCCACCATCTGAGACACCATTAGAAGTAGACTTTCAACTAATATTTTGAAATTGCCATTACTGCATTTAGAGGCATATCTGAACTCCAAGTAATGAATGTATTAAGAGATGTATATCAACTATAAAGGTGGATACACATAAAGGTTATAATTTATTTTTAAAAAATATTGCTGCAAAATATTTAGTCAGAAGCATCTTTCCAGACATTATTGATATATTTTTTTTTCTTTTTTTCTAGCCTGCAAAAGAAGAACACGGAAATCCCTGAAGTTAATATGTGACAATAAGAATCAAAACATCTCATTTGGAAAACTTGCTTAGCAGAGCTGCAAACCAATAAATGTTCTTTCACACACATAATTCTCAAAACTCTCAACAGAAGCACTTGTAGGTTTGCTGCCTTTAGCTGCTGGCATTGCCCTATAGACTTTCCTTTGTGGCTCTTCTGTCATCTCCTTCTGCAGAGTCCCCCTGTCCCTCCTTGTTCCCACCTTGGAGAAGTTAATAAAAGACACTTCAATGCCTCTGTCTCACCCTGGGCCCACCAATCCACTGCTGGGGAGTTCAGCCAAGTGACCCACCCTTCCTGAGTTCTCTTTTCCCCTTGGTTGCCTTTATCTGTAGCTTCTTGAACTACACAGACACTTTTCCTTGTCCAGTTTGATATGGCCCTGCCAGGCCCAGCGGGTCACCCTGGGCTGCCCTGGCAGGGAGCCCCAGCTGACTCCAGGACAGGGATCCCCCACTCATCCTGCACCAGAGATGTCTCCACTCTCACAGGACAACAGGTAACTGCCCCCTGCCAACAGCTTCTCTGAGTTCCCAAGAAATCCAAGCCAGCCTGCTCCCCCTGAGAAAGCATTCACATCAGCTGTGGCTGCCTTTCCTCCTCCTGTCTATTCCTTCTGCTACCAGCTCCTTCCAAGCTGGGCTGACACATCCCACAGGAGATAAAACTGTTTTATTTTTAAATCAATTATTAATTTCACCCCGACTGACTCTCCTCAAAGATAATTTTCGTGCCTTATGTTACTCCTATTTTTGAATGCAGAGGAGAATTTATGAGATCAGGATCAATATTTCATGGCTATTAATTGTTTATACACATTAAAACACAAGACAAATCTACCTTTTAAATTATTATTATTGTTAGCCAATTGCATGCACAAATTAAAGCAGAAGGAGCACTGGTTTTAAACATGACAAACAGTTTGCATGTTTCAGCATTGCCCTGGAATGAGCCAAGATTTTTTCTTTTTTCCTTCTTCTGTCATGGCCAAATCACTTCTGAAGTGTCAATAAATCAAGTCAGCTGTTTGTCTACAAGATCAGACTGAGTGGCTTTATTTTTGGTGCATCAAGGACAATGGAAAAATGGGGAATGTAATACAACTACCTAGAGTGCAAAGATGAGAAGTGGGTTGGGAAGAAATGCTAAGAGCAGGGTGACCAGGGACGCTGAAGCCAGAGCGGCAGGGTGGAGCAGGGGCACAGAGAGAGGGGGTCTGGCAGCTGTTTCTGTGATCCAAACCAGACTGCAATGTTTTTCCAGAGTAGCTCAATGTACCACAGCACACACACACATTCTGCAGGTGCTGGACCTCAAGAAACTAGGCTAAAAAAATGACAAGCCAGTGAAGGCTGGTGCAAGTTAGGCTCCCTACAGGGGGCTGGGCAAACCCACAGAGGGGACACTAAGGACTGCTGTCCTGTATACAACCAAAGTGAGCAGAACCCAGAATCCTGCTTTTCACAAGGAACAAATACAAACTGCTTAAGGAAAGAGTCCAAGGCCAGGCTGGATGGGGCCCTGAGCAACCTCTGCTCTAGTGGAAGGTGTCCTCAAACCCATGGCAGGGGGCTTGGAATAAGATGGTCTGCAAGATTCCCTTCTAAACCAAACCATTCCATAAGTCTATAATAAACAGGAGAGCACAAACAATACCAGCATCCCCTCATCACCTCTGCCAAGAACCAGTTAATTGATTTGCTGAATTAGAAATGTAAATAAGACTCCTGATTCTAAATAACCATTAATGGACTTATCCCTCATGCATTTATGCAGACCTCTTCTTAAACATAACTAATTTTGACTTTCAGAAGACTTTGTGGCAGAGTAAGCTTAACAATTTAATTATCAGTTTTCCTAGGAAAAAAAATATTACTTGCTACTGTTGGTCCTTCATCTGTAAATGAATAATTTCCTTTTGGGTCCTTCCAATTGCAAATCCATGCCTCAGAATTGTTTTCAGATCTGTGTATCTGCCACCTTCAGTTCTTCTGGATCTCTTATTTATTGAGGAGTAGCAGCAGACACCCCACAGCAATCTGACAGTGCCCCAGGACAGTAATGCTCCTCCAGTTCCCTGAGATTACATCAGTTACATTGGTGTAAAATTTGAATTACATTTCTTAAGAGATCAGTATGAAAGCTACCCTTAGGAATGAATTCGAGTCAAGTCCTAAGGGCACAAAAATTCACATGGGTACATTGTCACTGCTAAGGCAGGACTTCTGTGAATGGAAAAAATTAGGGAGTTTTTTGTCATAAACTAACTGATGTCAAAAGAAAGGCTTTGTAAAGCTTCAGTCACAAATGTAGAAGGGAAAAAAAGATCTTTAGCAACGAGCTTCATGCCTGTAAAGTGAGCAAAGAAGCACATGAATAGCAGCATAAGGTAAAGCTTACAATTATTATAATCCCACAATGATACCAGGCTGCTCAAAATGCTCACTTTCAGTAGAACAAAATTCAGTGCTGCTTTTATGGAGGACTAGTCACCTGCATCACTGTTCATTTTAGGCACTCAGAACAAAAACAAACAAAGCCCAATTATTTTTTCTGTTATGATATCACATAAGATCCCCTACCAGGGCTCTAGTGAGAGAGGAATCCTTCAAACACAAGATGGGATCTCTTGCTTGATGTTCTTACAAAATGAGTTGCCAAAAAAGCTGACATGAGGAAGACAAGCAGCAAGTGAGACTGTAGACATCAAGTCTTTAATTCCTTTCAGTGTTGGAAGCTGTTTATTAACTCATGACCATTTCTATATAGTCAGGAAAGTGACTTCTGCTGCCACCTCAAAAAATAACCATCAACCCCTAGTAGGATTTTTATTTTTACATATATATATATAAATATATTAGTCAGTTCATGCTTTTCCTCTGCTCTACAAGTAATTTGCATGGTAGCTCCATAAAAGTTACACTTATTTAGTTGAGTCAAATTACACAGTGCTTTTTTAACCAAGAGACCAGGAGGGACTTTGAATCACATAAGTGGGTAAAAAGGTCATTCCTAGAGCAGTTCCTGCCCAGGCAGGCCAAATGTGTGGCTACTTCCATCCTTAAGATTACCGTGGGCTTAGAAACAGCATTCCTGACATCACACTGCCTTTTTTAAAAAATAGTATTTTAACTTCTACTCTTTGTGCCCAGAGTAAAATAGAAGTCAAACACAAAGCAATGAAAAGTGAAGTATAAAACTCAACCAAGATACATTACAGTGAATGTATTTGGTCATCATAAAGAAGGGCAAAATTGGTTCCAAGAAGGTGCCATACAATTTCTGATGAAACTGTTCGTTATGAAAGACATTACTAGTTTTTCTTTTCAGACAGGTCTTGCAAAGCTAAGTAAAATCACTCAACTAAACTGCAAAAGTACTTTAAAGAGTCAGGCTGATTGATAAAATCAAGGGCTGCCAAGTGACCTGAACAGACACACAGAAAATACCATTGTAAAGATTTTATTCTGAATTTGGCATGCTCAAGGTTGTGATTCCCCCATAAATTGACTATGCTATTAATAGTCAAAGAAGCATTACTGACAAAATGGACCAGGTACCACAATTTCAGCAACAACTAAGTCAGCAATACAACATTTGAAGCAAGTAGCTCTCAGAAGTTGCTTTCAAAACCTCTTTCAGTCTTTCTGTTACCTGGTGAAACAGGTGATGCCACCTGGTAGCCAGAGCACTGTGATGTGCTTCTTTTTCACTGTTTATGCTGATTCCACACCATTTACCACCTCCCTGGACAGAGCACAAACAGAATAAAATGTTTATATAGAAATAGGAAGTGGCATGGACAAATCCAAACAGAGTCTTTTGATCTGTGCAGATTCTCTGCAATCAACAGAACTGAGCCAAGCTCATCCCTTATTTTAGGGGTCTTGAATCAAGGAATTTGCACCAAGAGCAAATGTGTACCAATACTTTTAGGTGAAACAATTCTGCTTCTGTTGGGTGGGATTTGACAAAAAGCACAGTCAAAGGCCATGGGAGCCAACAACACTTTAAAATTCTAATTGTTGTCAGTCAAGAGGCTGAGGGAATGAGGAAATAGAACCCGTTTTACACAATGGCCTTGCATTGCTTCCAGCAGAAGGGATAGAACTGCTTTGTTTTCCATTTTACTACAAAAATGAATTGCAGAAAGTTTCACAAAAAATAACAAAAAAAAACCAAACCCACAGTACAGACCTATTTTAATTTATTTCCTTTTTCATATTTTCATATTTTCAATACAATCAATGAAAAGCTGACTATTATGTACTGTCATAAATAATTAAATAAATTGAAAGCTATTTTGATTTGCAGCTACAATTGCATTTTGCATCTTCCTAACTTACTTTAGGAATCATAAAACTAGTAATATTTTTTCAAAACACTTAAGACATGCACACACTATGCTATTACTTGGTTTTGATACAATCTGTGCTTACATTCAAGATCTGCTAAAGTTGAACCACTGTGAGAAGGCTTCTATAAACAAAGATTTATGTGTACAAACAAATGTGCTAGAACAAATTCATGCTCTGTACACTGACTTCAGACTCTCAGGTTAATATCAGCATCTTCTTAACGGACTAGAGTAGAAAATAAGATTTCATGGACATTATCCCTGAGACACCCAATCTTTACTGGCATCATCAAACAATTACAGCATTATGGAAACTCAGCCGAGGGTTGAGAGAAGACACAGAAAAAGCACAATTTACTGTAATTAATATTATGCTAATAGCATGCATTTCAGAAACTCACTGAAGCAGGAACCATTGCTTTATTCCTGGAATACAATGCAAAAACTGGGGCATTGTGCACGCAGCAGCAGTGCTGCAGTAGGCAGGGATAAAGGGCAGATTTCCATGGTCAGGTGAGCAGCTCCTTCCTGCTCCTGTTATAACCATCCCACTACTCTTCCTGGTACCGGGGTAAAGCAAGAATTCTCTTCGTGTTTCCATGGACAGATATTTCCCTCTGTCACTCCCAGACAGCTTCAGCTTTGAGAGAAACAATTGTGAAGGGTAACACTAAAAAAGATCTGGTTGTGAGTAAATCATGTTTTTCTGCACATTATCCAGGTTTTGGGGAGAAGGTTTTCTAACACAAGGATCTATTTTCCAGTTGGGATTAAGAGAAATAGATAATTTCTACTTGCTTCATTTACATCCATACCATCCAGTAATTTATCAATCAGTATCCCTGAGTTAATTTAAAAGTTTGATAGCTAGTGGAAAAGGTATTATTTTGTATTTAGAATTAACTCCCCTTCTCTGCTGTTTCAATAATATCCTGCCTGGCTCTTTCATTCCTTTGGCCTCTTCCATCCTTTAGAGACACTTTTGGGACATTTTAAATCATGTATGTTCCTGGCCCATTTCTATTGAAAAGAGATTCTAAGTTTGGTTTTTTGTGGGTTTTTTTGGTTTTTTTATGTTTTTTTTTTTTTTTTGTGGGTTTTTTTTGTTTTTGTTTGTGTTTTTTTTTTGTTTTTCCTCAGCATATTCCAGTTTAAAAACCAAGGTAAAATCATAATCCTTTTCTAATTTTGATCCTTACAGATCATCAACACAAAAGTACTAACCTAGAGCTTGTAGACAGGAAAGACTGCACCAAGAACTTTTGCTTGAAAGTCTCTTAGAAAAATTAAAACGGAAGATGAATTCATGAGCTAAACAGAGGGGTTAAGGCAATATATTACATCTAGTACAGAATAGGCTGTTTCCTGGGCATCAGATCAACTTCAGCAACAACGAAAAAAAAAAAAAGCTATAGCTCCATATCTGCAATTCTTGTGTCCAAGAGCTGAACCCAACATTACAGGAGATATGGATATACAAATATACATAACATAATACTCTTTATTTTTAAAGACACTAGAGATCTTCCTTGTGCTTGATCAACTGTCTATGAACAAGTTTTCTCTTTAGATAATTAATTATGCTCACAGCTATAAATTGCCAAAGTTCATTTGCTACTTTGATTCAGGGCCAATACTTATCAGACATTTAAATTTCTAAGGTGAATCAAATCATCTGCTAATCTGTTTGCTGATAAGTGGGAACCAGACAAGTTTTGACTTAAATGAGAAGGAGGCTGATCAGAGGTGAAAATTATATTAAATGTTAATTACTGTAAAAAATTGATAAGACAGCTTAAGTCATGCCTAGGAGTGAATATTTGATTCCTTTTGTGTTCAAGGCTAGAAGACGCCCATTAGGCAGTTGGGAACACAGACTTCCAAATCATTATTATAACCAGCCAATGTACTGTCTAATGAAAAAACATTATGCCTGATGTAATTCTAATTACAGAATTATTGTATGCTCATACTCATGCCTTTTTACAGAACACTAACAAAATCCAGTGTGCTACAGACTCAGAGTTTGCCCTGCAAACAATTACACACTCGAGCAGCCTTCCTCTGAGGAGAGGTTCCACTTCAATGGCTTTAATGAGACAGGCCACGTGACCAAAATTCCTGTTACATATATTAGAAATTTCTCTCCTTAGTATTTAACCTTTGGGATTTTTTTGCATTAAAAGTGTTGATTTAAATTTGATGCGTCCCCTAGAAATAGTTTTTTCCCCATTTGCTTTTCTTTGCCTGTTTTCAGTAAATTGGCAGAGCAAATCTATTTCAAACAGACTCACCAAGACAAAAAAAATATTTCATTGCCCCTGTGTTTTAAAACGATGGCCTAGTTCATAATAAACAAAAAATCCCAAATATTACTTTGGCAGGGGGAGAGGAAAATTAAAAGTGGAAGTCTGAAATAGAAAAATACCAATACTTCATTTTTATAACAATAATAATAAAGTTACTATAATTACTAAAAGATTCTTCACTAAAATTTGAGTTTCTTACTGTCTTGTATTAGCTTTATGGCATGCACAAATCTGAAAAACACAGTGTTTTAAGTACTCAAGACAAGCTGATGTGATTTCCTTGCTGGCTTGACATGCAGCAGGGAACCAAGTTCTGCTACTTTTCCCTGGTTTTGCCCCCTTCAGCCTGTTTCCTTCAGCACACCAAGCAAATAATGAAAAATCCAGCTGCTAATCTCAACATCCAGCAGTATAAATCTGGAGGTTGCCCTGGAAGTGAGTAGACATCATCCTTGAGAGAGTGAAGATTTATCAGGGTATGACTGGGTATTTCAGCCCTGCTCTGTCCTCCCCACACCTGATTTAAGAGATGTGTCACAGTCACCAGAGGTGGCTGTGGACTGTGGCCACAGAGTTCAGCCAGAGACATGTCAGACCTGCCCTGGTATTTGAGCAAGGCTCATTCTGTATGAGAACTGCTGACTCAAACCTCTTTTAAAAAAATAAATAAAATAAAATCTCAGGACATGGCTCATTAAATGCATTTCCAATCTCCACTGGAATATACATCTCTTTAATCGAGTCACTCAAAATTTACATGTAGCCACAGCCCATAAATTTTTCACCAGAACTTCTCAAAAATCCTTCCAGAAGGTCCATCCCTGGGTCTGAAATATTTCTGTACCACTCCTACTGCATTCAGTCAGATTTGAACACTTATGTCTGCAGAGAGTATGACATTTATACTCTAAAGAAATTCAGCTTTTATAATGCCAGGCTATTTATTTACTACCACTCATAACTTACATTGGTGCTGGTTTTTATCTTGTATTTCTGATACACTCTCCATTATTGCTTATTTATGAAAATAACCTGTGCCATCAAAAGTTCTATTCCTCTTTAAAAAGAGTCAGCAAGTAAAATCACAACTACAGAGACAGACCAGACTTGCTGACCTGTAACAGAGTGCAACCACAGGGAAAATAAATACTAGTTTTGAACCATCGTGACTATGTGCAATTCAGACTAATATTTATCAATACTTTTTACACAGTCTTTATATTAATTTGTTTAAATGGACTTGAACAGCACCTGGGGACAGTTCTCATTAATCTCTAAGATAAAACACTGTCAATGTCACAGGACCTCAATACTGCATGAGGTGCACAACAGGGTCCACACTGAACACTGTGAAAAACATTTTGTTTTTTCTGTCTCCACTACATTCATATGAAACTTTATGAGATTTCTGAGACTAAAAGCTGGAATTTTTGACTGTGGAATATCAGCCCATTTTTCAGACAAAGAAAAGGATTGATGAGCCCTTAAAAATCAGAAGAGGGGTTAATCTCTGCTGGGGAGTAATTGAAGAATCAGGGATGATTTTGAACAGTACAAAGGCAAGCTAATAAAGCTAAAAATTAACAGAAAAGTCCAAGATTTCATGAGAGTTCAGCTGAAAATCTGAATTTCTTTCTTTAGGAAAGAAACTCAAGAAACGCTGCAGTTATCACTGTATTAATAACAGGAATCTGCAAAACAATGGAAAAGGAATTGGAAACTCACCAGTGGGAAGAAATTTCACATAATTAGCATTAGTGAAGCCAGATGGGACAGTTTGCAGCATCACAGAAATGCTAAAAATCCTGTTCTATAATCTGCTTCAGGGCAAAATGGGTGATAGAGGTGGAAGACATCATTACTTGTTTTATGGTTACTGATTACTGTGGAGTGCCTGGGTTGAATATGCAGCAGTTTCCAGCAGCAGCTTCCCAAAAGAGGCACAGATGTAGCAAATGCAGCTGGGGAACAGGATGGGCATCTCCTCCAGCACCTACCTACATCATGCAGGAGAAAGCTTCTAACACAGGGCTTTGGTTTGAGAACCACACAACAGCTACTCACACCTTGTAGTGTAAAATTGGTGTGAGTTACTTCAAGTTCCACTGGAGAACAGACATTGAAATCAACAGTATTATTTAGCTCTATATACAGCCACCTTCTCAGCTAAAGCATAGGTTTAATCCTGGCATCAAAGTCTGAATTCATTCTGAGACAAGTGACCACAAAATACAATGCTTGATGCAAAGGTAGAAGAACATGGCAAAATCTTAATTTAGAGATCTGACATAGTCCAAATTAAAGGTATGAAAACAAATGGATTCTTTATTTCCTTACATTATCAAGATGGGAATAGTTTCAGAAAACAAGCCAACTCCTACAAGGTGTGCAGTCTCTAACATTAAAGCATTTGAAGGAAAATGGAATCAGAATATCCTGAGTTGGAAGGGAGCCACAAGGATCAAAATTCCAAAGTTCAGAGAGTTGTACAAAACAGTCACCAGTTCTGAGACCTAGATAACCTAGACACAACAGTTGAAAGTGGACACAGCACTTTCCAGGTAACTCCTACAGAAAACAAGCATGGTCTTCCTAGATTAACACTTCCACCACAGTCACATCACCCAGCAGAGCCCAGAGAACGCCTCAGGGACTAGTTTTAAAGGCAGAATCCAGATCCAAGAACAGAGTTTAAAAAAAATATTCCGTTTATTACCATGATATTGCATAGTCTAGCCTGATTGTTCATACCAGAAAGTTTCTGTTATCACAAGTGAAAATTACATAGAATGCTTCCACAGACAGCTGCAAGGTGCTCAGCCTTTCCAGTGTGTTTAATGACACATGTATTTGTGATTAGAACTGGAAAACTTCATTTACCTAGGAGCTTGTTTTAATAAAGGTATCTTCCTATGATTAGGCAGCCTACACAGAATTCATAAGCAGCAAGAGTAGCTGATGAGAAAAGCTATAAGCTCTTACATTCTGTCCTGAATTGTAAAACACTCCAAGATAACTCACCAAGGAAAAATTACTATGCACTGTGAATAAGCACCCAACACAGCACTTGCTCTTTGCATTTCAGATTTGATAATCATCAGTGGAAGTCTCAGCTTCACCAGAAAAATGGATTCAGTTCTATAGTTCAAATGTCCATGAGACCTGCTTGCTAAAACAAATACATTTTCAGTCTAGTTTTCCAATATAATCCCCACAGAGAAAACTCAAATGCAGCATTGCATAGAAATGAATTTTGTGCCTATATCACGTAAATCCTGAAGCATATTATTATTGATTTCTTCTGTTCAATAGAAGGAACTGAGTTACAGACTGAGTCTTAACTGGAAACCCTGATGTTAAGGTCATTACTTTCAAAACACCAGATATTACAGTCAAACCCACACAACTCTTGAGCACACAGCAAAATGTCTATCTGCAAGGTTATTTTGGAATTCATTTAAAAGCAGCTGGAAACATTCTACTTCAATGTCAGAAAACATGATTGGGTACTTTGAAGGCAAAAACTGCTCACAGCCATCAAATTCAAGGATTTTTGCTCCTTTCAGTCCATCTGTTTGTTATCTCTGTCGTGTTAACAATAAGAATTCTGGGTTTTTCTTTGGGGGCTTGACTGACAAGATAGGCTGTTCAATGAATCTTTCCTGTATATCTATAACTTTTTGTGAGTATGATTTAAGTGAACAGAAAAAATTGTAACACAAAAATCTGAAAATAGATAAATTGAGAAAAACACTTAATCTGCTTGACAGACTTTGCTTTACCCACATTTTCAAATGCCTTAGAAAATAAAACCCTTGTCATTGGAACAGAGGAGAACAAATATAAAAATAGGAACACATGTTCTTAATCCAAGTTACAAAGAGATAATTTATAAAATAAGGAAGTTAAATGACACAAGATGAGAGAACATTCAGTGTTTAAGTAAGAAACTGCCATTTAAGGTTTCCCAGGTCCTGAGCTGGTGCTATATCTACATTCCATCTGTTGAAGCTTCCTGATAAATACAGAACCTGAGAGTGGATTAAAAGAGGTTATACTTAATGAACCAATCTGCTGAAGCTTTATACTACTACCATCTTAGATAAGGGAAATTAAGTGGAAATGTAAGCATATTCAGATTTCCAAAGGGTACTTGATGAGATTCTATGACTTAAGATTGCTTAGCAAATTGGGAACCACCGGGTTAATTAGGACAATTTTCCTGACAGGCAATGTCTCAAGAGCAGGAATTCATGCATTAGCAATTCAGAAGAAGAGTGGTAAGTACAGGAATCACTTGAAAAGTCTAGAAATTAATAATAATAAAAAAGCCCTAACAGACCACACCATCTAAAGTGCCAAAGATTTGGCATGAACTCACATGGATTGTAAGCATGAAAGGCTGAAGAGGAGAAAAACCAGAAAATTGACATATTAGAGAAGTGATCAAAAATAAACTATGCAGTCTACCAAAAACTTCAAACACATGACTTCAGAGAAATATGCATCTACAAAAAGTTGATGGGGAAGAGCTGCTTGCTCACAGTGTTTTGGAAAAGGACTAATCATGGATAATAAACAGTACTGATACCAGGCCACTGTAAGATAAAGCATTGCAGGAGTGTGCTCTACATCTTCTTTACAGATTACATGGAAGCAACAGCTCGAGCCACAGAAGGAAAACATTCAGGCTGGCTCTCAGGAAAATGGACAGTGTAAGTGGGACATGAAAATCAATAGTCTGAAATACACTCTCATCATCAGTGATGGCTCTTCAGCCAAGATTTAAGAGGAAAAAATAAATTATAGAAAATATCTTCCCTACGAACCCTCTTTCTGTGAGTCAGGCAGAGAACTCACACAACCTGCATAGGAAAGCTGCTCTTCCTATTCCTCACATACATCCAGTGGAGAAAAACAGGCTTCTGCACAGGGGATGGATAAGAGATGTTTTAAGCTTTTATGCTGAAATGCATTCCAAAAAGGCTTTTTCTCTTCTCTGACTAACAAAACTTGGGAAGACAAACTATCTCATCTAGGAAACCTTTGAATTGGAGCACTATGGCTCCACCTGGAACAGGGTTTGTGTTAGTTCCACAGTAGTTAGTGCTAGGACTTTCGCTATTCTATTAATATGAAACCAAGTTTGACTGAAGTTACCAAGGAAAAATTAAAGCTGTCACAACAAGCAGAGCTAAGAAGGCATAAACCTCACTGCTGGAGAGCTCATCCCAAATCTGCACAAACCACTGAACACCACAGCTGAAATGCTGAGAGCAAAGAGATTCCAAGTGCCTCAGTAAATGCCTCAACAGAAGGAGAATGCAGTTCGGTGCAAATTAACTTAGAAGCAAACAACCAAAATGCTCATACCCTACCCAAAAAGGGTTTGAAAGGTCTTGGGAGACCATGTAACAATGAAACATCCTATTCCAGTTTTGTAGGAGTTACTGTGTTTTTAACAGTGGGAGAAGTTACTCTCATACTTGTTATCCTGGACACACAGGATGCTCCTGGCTTGGCACCACCTGACATCAAAACCTCACAACCTCTGAAGAACATAAATGTGAAAGCTATTTAAAGGATCTAAAAGTTCCTTTAAAAGATGACTTCTTATTGAGGAAAAATGAAAATGCTGAGCTAGCCTAACATGAAAGATTTATTTAAACAGTAAAAAAAAAAAAATAGAGGTTAAAAGAAACAAAGTCAGATCATCAGATGGTGTCAGCTGGCAGAACTCCATTGGCTTTAAAAGTAACTGCACCAATTTCTGCTGGTTCAGGATTTTCTTGGCCCTTATGCTGCATTAAGAGTCTCTATTCTTAGAAAAAAAGGACAATCTGTTAGGACTGGTCACTATACCACATACAAAGAAAGAATAAAAATTTGGAGTACAACCGAGGCAAGAAAAATTCAAGATATAATTGTCTGACTGTTGACCAATAACTGTTAGCTGCATTTTGATAATAAGACAGAGGGAATAGGAAAAAATGTAGCCAAGAATATTTATAATAATGACGCAGTAGTGCTTCAAACATTTCCAAACCTAATACAAACTAGAATTATTTAACATAGTTCGTTTCAAGTCAGCATATATAGAACTTCTCACTGCCTATGTACTGGTATTTTCCAATATTCACAGTATCAGGTTTATCTTCCTTTTGCTATATTTTGCAGTAAAATTTCTAGATCCTCTAGTAGGAAGAGCTTACGATAAACATACCTGGTAGGTATTCTCCTGGCAGAGAAAACTGCTTCCTATGGCTAAGTTCTCATTTAGTGTTTGTCATCCCCTTCTGGAGGCTCTGCTTTCTTCTGGAAAATGGGAACTGCAGGCCAGGATCTTCCCAAGCATCCATTACAAACAAACTCCATCACTTCAGCCTGCCTTGATGCTCAGGGTGACCACTCTGATAGCCAAAAAAATGTCCTTTTCTTGATTGTGTCTTTTGAACTAGAACAGATTTTTAAGGACTTGAAATACTCCAACCCAGCTACACATAAGTTGCTTCCCATTTGACCTCCTCAGGGCTTTTCCCTCTTTTTTAAATGAATCCTGGTAAAAAGCTCTCACCTCTAGAAGGCCTTTTTGCATAGAGAGATGCACTTTGTCCTGCCCACCAACAGAAAAGTACAACTATATTATATTTCAAGCCACAGGACTTTACAAGCTATACAAGACATTTGCTACTCTTTTCACCTAAGCTGAAGATGTTATTTGTCTTTTACAGTCAATTTTATTGAGAAACATCTATTTCCACACAATACAGAACCCCTGTGTATCTGGAAGAAATGGGAAATAGGAATATTATTGTGCATATGCAACCCCAGTGTCAATTCAGTATAAGAAAAACATCTCTCCATAACAGGAAAGATTCCTATATCTGATTTTATTCTCTGTGCTCAGGCATGTCCAAGGCAATAATCATAACTATTTCTGTATGAGCTGACAGGCTGCCACAATATTTGCCTGAGTTGATTACTTAGCTCTGCCATGGATCCTATTACCAGAGTTCCTGGCTCTGCATTCCTGCCTCTCTTCTGAGAGTTTGAGACATATGTATTTGATTTCCTCTAAGATTCACATTCACCTTTAGGGTTTTGGGTTATGTTGTTGAGTTTTTTAATAAGTCTGTCAGAACCCCAGAGCAGATGTGTCCAAAGCAGGCAGAAGGACAATTTGCTGTAACAGTGTACTTCACAAACTACCAACACGTGGCTGTGATATGCTGGATACAACCACAGTTTAAGATCAAAAGGAGAATTATCTTGACAATAATCAACACACCTGTCTGACATCAAGACAAACCACAGTTTACACAAACCAAGTGATCACATGGCCTTATGCTCTACTTGTGATGTTCTGCACAGAAGGACACATAGCCAGAGATGTTTTTGCTAGCATCTGGCCTGATGCCAACATGGTTAGCGAGGTTCATGGCCTGATCTTCAAAGAGATAGGGAAAGAGTATTCTGAATTTAAAAGCCACCACAAGCATTTTCTGTCTGGTCTTACCAATGAGAACTTGCCCCAGGTGAGGCACTGATGGTGGCTGTAAGTCAGATGGGAGCTCTGTGTGGCCTCATTTCAGCTGCTGCTCACCCCATCCTGAAACCCGGCACCAGCTGCTCTTTGCTGAACCTTTGCATTTCTTCTTGCATTAATTTCAAACACTTTTGTGTGTCCTGTGTTATTTGTCTACACCAGGATTAAATGAATCATTTATAATGAAAATTGCACCAATGGGATTTCAGCTCATTTTCTGTTTGCAAATTGCCTGTGAACAAATTGCAGAAACCTCCAATGGATAAATCAAAAATATTGACAATTTTTCATAGAGTAATTAATTGTACTTACAAGCTGCCAGCAAACATTTCACTTTGTAGTTGCACACTCCCTGCTCTGCCGTTAATGTTAAAATTTATGTTGTACCAACTTCTACTCTTTTATTAGGTCTCTTCAGTAATGTACACACAACATCATCTAATTTGAAAACAATGCATCCAGCCATGCAAATAAACTCTGAATCATGTACTTGAACGTCAAAATTAAAATTCACAGTTCAGAATTCTCTTTCCATTTTAAAACATAGTTTTTGAATTCAATGGTGTATTTTTGCTAATCCTTATCTTGCAGTGTCTCCACACTCTCATAGGAAGTATCTTCCAGGGTTACAGGAATGTAACCAAGGCAAAGTCATCTTAAAGTCCAAATGCATATTTCTACTTCTATCCTATGCTACCTCCCACCTTTGTTTGCAATGAACAAGTGTGTGATTAATATTTAATTCATATTATTAAACTGCTTTTCTTCCTCCTGGATGATGAATGACTGCATTAAACAGATACTCTATTTCCTTCTCCTAGAATTCTTTTAGATTTTTAATCCAGATTTCACAGTGCCCTCAGCCAAGTCAATTTCTTTTTTCTCAGCTAACACGTTATTACTATTTGCTAAAATCAGGAAGATTTATTTCTGCCACACACCTCAAAACAAGTGATTTTCAAAATTAAGCAATTTGCTCTTCATAAAAGCTAAGCTTTACATAAAGCATCTTCATAGGCTTAAGTTATGGAACAGCTAAAATACTAAGAACCCAAATAGCAGTCCTAGCCAAAAGGAAGAAATCTGAAAATAAAGCACAGCTGCTAGACCTTGTGGCAAAAGGTGACATTTTTTTCCTCCTCCAACAGAAAACAACTCCCTCTCCTCCTTATCAGAGAGAGGCACAAGCTGCTTTGTCCTCTTCCAATTTGATCTTTTCTGTGTTCCTCCACAGACCCAGGGGTTCACCATGAAATCACTGCCATTAAGTTTCATACAGAGGTAGGGTATGTCAATTACATTCAAAAATTGATATTTCAATTAGACCAATAGCTCCTCAAAGTGGATATTAACATTAAAAAAATGACTAGGTTTTTGCAATCAAATTCAGGACAAAGTTCTATCATGGTGGGAAGGTGACAACAGTTTCACATGAAGCTAGGCTAGAGAGAAATCTAGTGTGTCACTCAAGAGTGTGGGAAGTGTTTCCCAATGAGTGCATATAAAGAATGAACAAGTTAGACTCAATCAGTTGAGAAAAATAAAAATTCCCAGCATTTTTCTTGTCTTACAAGAGTGCACAACACAAGAGAATGATTGAAAATTGGAATTCAGACTGAAGATACAGCATGGATTTTAAACCACTGCAGCAGTTACAGAAAAATATTTCCAGGAGATATATAGTAGGTTCTCCATCTCTAAAAATATTTAAACTCTGAGCAGATTTTTTTTGGAAGAGGCCATGTCCTACCAGGGACAAGGCTGTGAGAGCTGGTGCAATATCATTGCTTGGCATTGTGTGCTGTATGAAGCTGGACTGATCACAGTCTGGCCTTCAAAATTCAAAATTTATTCATCTCTAAGTCTGTTGATGCAGACATACATAAGAAACGTTTCTTTTGTTCCTTGCAGAACAAAAGAGCAGTGTCTGCCATGAGACACACTTATTTTGTTTTGAAGAGCCAGAAATCCTATGGAAGTCAAAACAAAGGTCATGGTGTGAAAAACTGAACTTTGAGATTCTGTTCTAACAGAATGTTACAGTAACAGAATTGCAGAAGGATGCACAGCTTGCCTGGAAAACAGCTGAAATTGTTGAAGATGAGCAGAGGCACAACAGAAAACACACACAAGGGAATCACATTCTGAAGTTTTTGAGTTTTTTCCATATAAACACCACGAAAGCCAAGTGAAAATGTCAAAGTAGAGTAATTTCAGCTAAAGCCTTAACAAATTGTATTTAATAGAAGCCAAAAGAATTTTAACAAAGTCCAGAAAGAGCCTTCCTGTTATCTTTCATTTTGATGCTGTGGTCCACATATTCACCTTCCCAGTTACTTGAAGTTATTCAAAACATGGGATGGAGAAAGGGGGGGGGGGGGGGGGGGGGCGGAGAGGAAATCCAGCTTTTATAGGTGCTGTTTTCACAAAAGAAACCAACTCAAGAGAATATTAAATGCTGAAGGCTTTGCACTCTCCCTGACAGCAGGAAGAGGGGCAAGGAGTTCAGAGGACACTAAATCTTCCTGCTCTGCAATCCACCCCAGTGGCACCAGCTCCCTGCAGGGCCCAAGGTCAGCAGCAGGGAAATGCAGGGGACACCCAGGCTGCACCAGTAACCCCACCGTGTCACTGGGCAGGGGCTGCCTGTTCCCCACCAAAGCACAGTGTGGAAATACACTAAGAATGTACAAGGTTGCTTTGGGCACTGGTGAGCACCAGCAATTCAATTTTAAGGAGGACCTGAGCCCTTCTCCTCTTCCCATCCCAAGAACCGGGAAAATTAAAGTAGGGTTCTGTGAAAGCAGAGGTGTGAATTTGAATTTCCCCTCTGGATTTGGATGAATGTCTGCACTTCCAAGAGGACACATGTGAAATTAATATTTGGCTATTCAGGCTAGAGGATCAAGGCTATTTCCACATTTCACTTTGTTGGCTTCTGAGTGGTAAAGTCATGACCCTACCCTGATAAGCCAGGGTAACTCACTTCCAGGTACAGGTACTCTTTCTCAAGTACCCCATATGTTCTCCTGATTCTATATTAACCAGATCTAAAACCCTTACAAGTAAATGATGGTCCAAAAAAAGAAAACACACACCGTACGAAAAGTGCAGTGTTAGCAGATAGCATACAATCACAGGGAGAAAAAGACATTTCCATTAATTCATATTTCTAGCACTCAGCCAGATATTTTCCTCATATGAAGGAAAATAACATTGGTCCACTTTATTTCTGTGGTAACTATATAGCAAAAAAAGTCTTTACTAAATGACATTTTTAAATCACTTAAGCCACCATTTTATTACTACCTGATGATTCAATATTAAGTTGCTTAGGGGATATTATTCCAATTTATTCTCAGTATGCTGAATAGAGCTTTTAGAAAGCTTTTATTTCCCTCTTGGCATTCATATTCTTTTGTGTTGATTTTCTTATGTGTTGATTTTTCCGTAACAGAAAATTAATAAAGGATTATTCCTTTTCAATTACAGACGGTACAATAATGTGAAAATTGACTTGGCATAATGAAAAAGCCTTCAGTAAAAGAAGGGTAAGTATTACCATAGTGGGAGCAGATAATACACAATCTTTAGATGAAAAAGCAGCATCTTCATCAATTTAGACTGGTTAATAATTACATATCTAATGCATTCTCAAGACAGAAACTCCCACTGAAGATCTGCACCAATATCAGGTTAGACAGCAGCATAATAAACATTAGGAAAAAGTGAGCCTCTTACAAGCCTGGATAACAATTTTGTAGATAATTTCTGATTGTGTGTATGACTGCATGTTGCTCCTGTTTCACCAGGAGGAGATTACCTTATTAGCTGGAAGTAAAATGAAATGAGTGTAGAGTTATATCGTTGTAAAGATCAAGTTTTTTGTGAGATACACAAAGATTATGTCAAGTAATAATACCCCTAAGAACAGCCATCTGAACAACGACACTAAGGTTTATAATGTCAGTTGTAAAAGCATTTCACATTTCTTTCCATGTGAGATAAAAACACTCTTTAAAATGTCCTTAAAAGTACAATTTTTCACAAGGGCAGTGAAGGCGCATCTGAAACTCATGAATCCAAAAAGCAGGTACAGAAACAGAGCAGGTGAGTGCGGTTTCATGGCTCTGCCCTGCAGCTGCTGACAGAATTTGGACCTCAGGATAACAGCTTCTTCCCTGCCCACACCAGGAATGAGGGTGAATTTCTAGAGCATAGAAGACAGAAATGACCACTTGGGCTGGAGTTCCACTGAGATGAGAAGCCATCCTTGTTCTAGGCAGCACAGAAAAATCAGCAAACAATTAAAGTACACATTTATAGGAGTGCTAAGTCTGAAACTGTTTCAGTAGTCAAGGCATTGACTACTCATTTTTCCAGAAACATTGGCAATTTAACATCTCCTATCTAGACCCAAACAATAACAAACCAACCTGTATTAAAATTTTATAGTGTAGATTTATTTGTTAGTTCTCATTTCCACAGTCAGATGCTGTCATGTGTACACAGTATTCCCCTAGACAATAGAAGAAACAGATCTTAATCCTATTGGTTTCAAATCCGAGGCAAATACCACTGAAATAAAGATAGTGGCTAAATTACATAGTCTATTTATTTGCATGAACTGAATGAAATTAATAGCCAAATCATATTTTCTTTAAAATATTTTATTATTACACCAAAATTGTTCTTTTAACATCACTTCATATATATGGGTCAGTATTTTATCTACAAGGTTTCCATCTTAATAACTAGCTATTACTGCATACTACATAGATTTATTTTTTCTACTATAGCAGAATTACAGTAATTAACTTTGTACCAATTACCAGGGTGGATATTAATATTCATACATTTTTACAGAAAGAATGATCTTGAAATCTCACAGCAGGGATGGTTAAAATGATTCATTAATGTTCTGCACAGGTTTCTTTTCTAATTCATTAAGAAAATATTAGCATAATCATGTGAAATTAATTTCCTTAAAAAAGGTTGATATAAGTAAGGGATTAAGGGGACTGGTTCTAATATAAAAACATGGCTTGCACCATGCTCTTGGTCTCCAGAGGCTGACTATCATGTTTGAGGTATTACTTGCCACTGTACTTTGATAATGAAGAAGAAATTGGAGATAGATGGAGGTAGTTGAGCCAAGGATTTCATTTTCACATAAACAAAGTCTCAAGCACTCTCTTATTATAGAGACAGAAAAAACACATTACTCAACTTGAACAGGAGGCTGAAAGGAAATAAAATGAAGTGATAGGCTACAAATGAGAAGACCATCAAGAGAATGGAATGCATGATAACAAAGGGTGAAGAGAAAGTTCAGCAAAGACAAGGAAATGCAATCCAAGTAAAAAAGACTGAAGTGAAAATAAATGTCCATTCAGAAAAAAAAAAAAAGGTTTTAGGAAAAAAAGAAAAAGCAAACTCAACAACAATTGGCAGTGAGAGTGTAAGAGACCTGGTTCATAGAGTGGTGTAGAAAGGCATAGGGAAAAGGACATCAAGATCTCTTGTGCTATAACCCAAAGGGACTATTGATAAATTCAACTCTGGTGTATGCAGAAAAAAAAAAAAAAAAGTGAGTTATGGAACCTACACTGAGTGAGAATAACTTCAGTGAAACAAACCCAGGGAAGTCTGTGCTGTGAGCCAAGTCCAGGCTTTTTGTCAATACCACATTATATCAGACATGGCTGTTCCATTTTCCTCTGGCTGACTACACTTTCCAGTCAGCTTTTAGCTTCATAACAAAACCCTGTTCATTAACACTTGAATGTCCTCCAGAGACAGAGGAAAATTGGTCTTCTACTAAGAAAGTAAATGCAAATGTTTTAATCTTCTTTGCAAGGACTGTATCAAAGGTGATATTTGAGGAGCTCATTATAAAGATATATTCAGAGGCCCATTTTTTATATTTGTTTGTGTTTACTTTCCTTGTAAGACCCAACAGGCTTTCATGACCCAAATGCTTGAGATCCCCGTCCATGAACCTTCTACGCAGCATCCAGCTGTGCCAACCTCCTTACTCCTTTTCACAAAAGCATCTTATTTAACACTCCAGTTATGGAAATTGATTAGATTTTTTTTTTTTTGTCTAAGTCACAAAGCACCTAAATCTCTGTACCAAAAATCTGTACCTAGATCTCTGTACCAAAAAAGAGCACAGACTTAACCCTTTAGCTTCAATATCCTGAAAATTAGTATTTCCTAGTGTTTTGCCTCAGTGATGTAATAGTTAAACCTTGGTACAATTTCCCAGTGCATTCCATTATTTACAATCTCTGCAATTATTATTCCATGGCACATAGAATCAAACCTTTCACAAGTAAATTATACACACATAACTCCCACTGATTTATGACTGACATCCATTAATTCTTATGTGTGCTCATATTATTCCATCTATTGATGTGAAAGGGCCATAGCTCACTTTAAGCAGCAAATCCATACATCTAGACAGAGAATGCAGTAGAGTGGGGACCTTATAATGTGGCAGGGGCAGAGGGAAGGGCACTCTGAGATGAACGTGCACTTGAGAGAGACAAGGAAAGGCCTGTGCAATTTACCTCTGCTCCACATTAATGCAACTTAAAAATATTTTGCAAGATTTTTTTCCTTCCCTTCTAATTGCTTTAAATCTACATTCTCTCACTTAAAAAAAAAATCAGTATTCTTAAATTTTAAAATGCATTTTTTGTTCTCTTAGAATTGCAACAAAATTGCCCCCCTCCCCCTTTTAATTTTCACTTTTAATCATTTTCTACTTAAAATTCATTAAACTGGTATTTGTATCAATTCAGGCCTACAGGTACTTCTCAAAAATTTTAAGTGGCCTTAGATTTTTTTTCTTTTTTTACTTTTTTCCTCTAATGCTCTGGTTATATCTACTACTAAGCAAAATCAGTGAACTCAAGTATTTCAGTTTTTTGCTTTCAAAAATTTTCTGTCATTTTAAGTAAAGAAAACTCCCTTTAACATAGAAAAAAAAAAAGATTGTTTTCCCCAATACATTTTCCCCAATTTGTCCTAATTACTAAGGTTTCTTAAAAATCTCAAAATATTATTCCTTTTATAAAGATTTTTTTCATCCAAATAAAAGCTACATTTCTGGATGTTTTAGATCTATGTGGAGAGTGTTCTGTTCAAGCATATAAAACAAGTCCTCATTCTTCTATTGCCATCTCTGTCATCGATTGTTCCTGAATGAAGAAAGGCAACACAGTCAAAATATACTCAAGGGCACTCTTCCATCTTTTCCCCACATGTTCCTTTCTTTCATAATTTTTTTTCATGCAGCCACCACCTGCTCAGTGGTAGGAAAGTATTTTTTACTGACTTGAAAAACCTCTTTGGTAAAGGAGTGTAAAACCTCTTTCTGAAAGCTTTCAAGCTGCTACTGAAAGATCATCAACAGGGAAACCAAAGGAGATTAACTTTCCTCATTAATAAATATTTAAAAAAAATAGTTCAGAAGTCATGGACATACCTCTCAAAGAGCTTCATGGAAACTCTTATTTAAAGAGCATTAGCTTCCCCCAATTTTATTAGCATCCTATCATTTTTTTGTCTCTGTAAAAGCTTAAGCTTTTAGCTTCATCTAATAACTCTGTTAGCAGGACTTCCACCCCAATTTATGATTCATTTACTGTTATTATATAGAGATTTATTTCAAATTGCTTTTGGACAACTAGACAGCCTAAAATGGGTGAAAAATGCCAAACACATAACATAGCGAGGAGGCATTTTCAAGCAGTCTTAGAGAATGAAGTTCAGACTCCACCATTGTCCTGAGAAATGGGTCAGGCAGCCACATAATTAATTTATTGTTCAGCCCTAAGTAGATCTAAACTTTTGTGTTATCTCTTTAAAGCCTCAGGGACACTTTATTTGCAGCCATTCCATGGATAAAACTGAGGCAAGTCAAAGGCAGGCTGTAGATTCAGGGGCAGCTTACACAGATAACCACTCACTGCAAGATACCACCACAACAAACACTTCAAAAAAAAAAAAAAAAAAAAAGGGGGAAAAAATCAAGGCTTGCACAAATGTAGGCAAATATCTACTTGTACAAGGAACAACCTGAGTGCCACCAAGTGAAGTGCTGCTTGGTGCTCCTGGATGGAGTCATAGGTGGTTTATGCTCCACCCAACATCAGAGTTATTGCACCCTCACCTCACCTGTTTTGAGAACTAAGATTTGTTCAGTGATTCTGGGATTTGATTTTTTTTTTTTTTTTTGGCTTTATAAAGGTAGAACAAGGTGAAGAAGTTTGAATTTCTCTTAAAAAAAAAAAGCAAAAATAAGGCATTTGTCAGCACTCTCCACCGTCTTTGCTGCATACCACAGACCTTTGCACAAGTCCTAGGTGTTCACTGTGCTGCTGTTGCCCTAACATTTTTTGATTTATCTCAGATCTAAAGTTTTAAAATGACTGTACTGAAGTGCTGGCATGAAAACAAGGGTAGTGAAACAATTCAATTAAATAATCCAGTCAGAGTTTTCTATAGCTCTTCTATCTACTCTGCTCATTTTCCTAATTTATCAGCACCAACGCTTGAAAAATTGGGTTTGCTACCATTCATCAACACTTCTGTGACAACCTTTTAATCAATTCTCAGTTTGATCATCCTATTAAAACTGGCAAACCTGATTCCCATTTTTTATGTCAGCTAGATCTATTCTCTTAAGAGCCTGAACCATCTGTCTTTTCTAACTTGCTATCTAGGGTCAATGCTTCTTGTTCTTTAAGTCTTTTATGAGATTGCAGTGCAGCGTGCCCTCACTCTCTCTGGAGGTTCTCTCTTTTGCTGCACTATTTTCTCCTATCTTCTGTTTGTCATGAGGTTTCTGGTTTTGGCTTTTTTGACTTTGTTTGGTTTTCTTTTAATAACATATTTCATCCCACATCTCTTGTCTGAACCAAGCTGGTATCAGCTGCAGACACAGCCTTCTAGAGATAGCTGAAACATACATTTAAAAAAAAGAGATAATAATGAAAATTATTCTGGGAAAAGCTGCACCTAACCTATATAATACTTAATTAACCAGACTTTCATGGGCATGCAAAACCCACTCTATTTCAGAATGAATTCAATCATTCCTTTCTAACATCAAATATCACATGCATCTACCACCACACTTCATTTGTGGGATGATCTTCAGCGATTACAAATTGAAATAAACATAAAAGCATAGATATTTTGATGTTAACCTCACCAAGACAGGGCAGTAGGGATAGGCTGACAACAATAAATTAAATCCAAAACACAAAAAATAAAATTCTACCAATGAATCAGACATAGATTGATTCAAGAGAAAACAAGAAATGCAAATTACTGCCTGACTTAAAATCTGTATAGGAATCTTACTTTTAAAACTGGAGATGTGAATTAAGTCTGCAGAAGTAATAAAAGATGAGTAAATTCAACTTTATATAACTGAGGATGTGCACAGTAAGTTGACAAGATTTCCTAAGAGCAAATCCAGGAGACTGGTGAAGTCTCACAGATATCATGATACACATCAAGTGGATTACATCAAACTCATCAAATCCATAATAGAATCATGGTCCAGGAAATTACTTTCTTGATTAAGTATTCCTTGAAATGATGCTAATGACAGAGGTTTCTCAACACACAGGAGTGTAGTAAAGGAACAATTTGATCATATATCATTGCAGACAACCCAATTAAAATGTCTATTTGATGTTCAGTAACAGAGGAAATGTAGAGTTGCAAAGTTCTATTAAAAATGAATAAAAATAGCCTAAAAATATAGAACTTTTAGTTAGATTTCAGGTACACTGACACTGAACTAGTGTCTGAATTTTGCTGTCCTATTGCTAGAAACCTAGGACTGAAGTTTCACTAAGCTAAAAATAAATCTAAAAAAATAAAGGCATTAGGAAAAAAAATACAACAACATTATTTGAACCTATTAGTGCAGGAGCTGTAAAGCACAAATTCAGAAGTAGGCACATCTCATCTTATGGGCATAATTGCTGTTTCCCTTAACACACCCACCTAGTTCAGGCACTGATTTCTGCCTCCCCTTCCAATATTTATTCCCTCCCAGTTCAGAGCAACACATCTTCCCATTTCTACTGTACATCACTCCTACTGAAAGTTAACTATTATAAAGCACATATGTCACTCAGCTTCCAGCCTGGAGACAATTAGAAATATTCAGTATGAGGTCCTGGGAACCCCCACACACATCCCAAAGCTGTCTGGAAGGATGCAGATGCTGCCTATTGCAGCATCAATGGGCACCCACTTCACCCCTCAAAAGTGGCCACTTCATGGGCACTCAAAGCTTCTTTTTTTAAATGCAATAAAATATACTGCAGCTGAGTTCCTTCCCTCTTCAGAATATCTCAATGGGTTGTCATCCTAAACCACTTTGCATCTCAAAAACAATTAAGTACCCAAGCTTCAGAGTGGACTCAGGAACTCCTGCCTGCAAATTCACCCAATTGCAGTATTTCTGTTACCTCCTTCTCACTCAGCATTGTAAATGTTGCTGTAATACCAAGTTATGTGCTTGGTTTGGGTTAATTTTTGTATAACTCATGTGGCAATCCAATCCACTAGAGAGAAAAGTAGAGGAGAAGCTAACATGATCTCATCCTATAAATGGGACTGAAACTAACACAAGAAAAAATCTGATTCTAGAAACTCATCAATGGCTACATGAGATGTCTATGCTCAAACTTATAATTCTTTTATTTGCAGCCATCACCTTGAACAAGTAAATGAAAACATGCAGAGGGGCAGGTGGCTGTGCAGCTGCAGATGTCACTGTGAAATAGATTTGATCAGGCTAAACTTAGTGATGACCCAGTAGGAAACAAATTACAGATTATAAAGGGGACTGTGGGCATTTTAAACAACCTGAGTTGCATTTAAATTAGGCAAAACCCTTATGCAAAACTGTGCCACTTTGCAGCTCCAACAGAATAATTCCAAACCTATTTAAAACAATCTGAGAACATGATATTTACCCCAGTGTTGGTTGCCTTGAAGTGCAGGATGGTGTTAATGGCTTATAGCAAACCATTACAGATAACGACTCAATTGTACTGCACATTGTCATTACTGGAGACTCTGGATTTCACAGTGCAGTTACTCAGAATAATGCCTATCACCTCACCAGAGGCAACAGGACAGCAGCCATTCCTTTCTGGCTTTTTTTCCTCCATTTTCTCACCTCATGATTTGTTATTGAGACACTTTTCAGCTGTTTACTTCTGAGCAGCTCGTTCCTACAATATATGACACAGCAAATAGTTCAAGTTCCCGTTGCATTATTACATCAGTGTGCAATAGGGGAGCGACACATGGCTCACTGTAGGGTTATTAAATCACAGGGCTATCTCCACAGCTGCCACAGGCATGCAAACAAACCTAACTCATTATTCCCCTCCTGCTTTTTCATTTATGCACTCCTTTTGCTACCTCACTATGCTCCGTGTTGTTTTTCCAACATAAATATACAAATTAATAACTCCAGGAGAACACGTGTTATTCCTTATGAGTTGCATTCATCTAAAAGGAAATTAATGGCAAAACCCTCACTGACTTCAGAGGTGCCAAGGCAATTCCATTTGTCGTACTAATGGCCTGAGTGAACACAACATCACTAGAATTTCCAGCCTTCTCCAACCTCTCAAAATGATCCTTGCAATTGCATCTAACCATTAGTCCCTCTCCTCAGAGTGCCACTTAGTGTAAATCTGTGCAAATTGTTAAATGCAATTCCAGGCTGCAGCCCCCAGCTGGATAAAAATGTTTCCCTAGGAAAAAAAAAAAAAAGAATAGAGACTATCAACTCATTTCAAACACCACTATACAGTCTTTCAGGATATGTTGCAAAAAACAAATGTCCAAGATTGTTCCAATAATCAGGTCTAGGAATCAAAAGCAGTATAGTAAATATTAGCCCTTCAACCTACTGATTAGCCTCCCTGAAAGTGAAGTTTGTGAATTTGAGCAGAGCCCTGGGAGCTGGATCAGTTGCAAAATTTCCATGTGGCTGTTGATAGCTATAGGTGGAATCACTTTTTCACATGACATCTGTTCCTTTGTAAAAACATTCCAGTTTTCATTGGGTTCCTATGGACAAGTAGTCCCTGAAGCTCATTTTTACCTTTAACCAGTTAAAAAAAAAAAAAAACACACAAAAAAAAAAAAAAAAAAAAAAAAAAAAAAAAAAAAAAAAAAAAAAAAAAAAAAAAAAAAAAAAAAAAAAACAGAAAAGGATTGTTAATACATGCCTAGATAATCATACAGCTCCACTTCAGGCAAACCAATATGGGGACAGACTGTGGAGGGAATTTTGTTGTGGTTTTATGGTTTGGGTTTATTGGCTTTTTTCTTTGTTTCCAGCTCTTTAAAAGGTTTTGCTTCTTACACAAAACAGTGACCTGCAATTTTCAGATAATCAGTCTAAAACATATCACAAAATGAAACCCTCTGAAGAGACTGAACAAATGCACTACAAGCACTGGGTCACAAAAACTTGACCAACTCTGACACACACACAGAAATTTTTATTCCTCTCTCTTACTAATCCTTTTCACCAGCAGGATCTTTTGGGCTAAAGGGATTAAATTCAGTGCTTTTGTAAAGGTCAGAAAGGACCATTTCTAAAATCTGTTCAACTTTCTTCTTTGCTGCTTTTGAACAGTGCACCAGAGAGAGCAACTGTATGGGCTCAAGTTTTCACTTAACATATTTTTGACATTTTGCTCCTCTGGTGAAGGAACGAAGGGCAATCAGTTAACTTTACCAGAGCTCACAAAGGAAGAGATGTCAACAGAGCTTATCCCATTTCTTTAGAGCTGACACAAGTCTTCAGAATGCCTGGGAGGAAGCTACATGAAGTATTTTGTCATAAAATTTTTCTTATTATTTTATATTTCAAACCCTTCAGTGTTCCCTAGGATGCACCTAGGGTTCATAATGCTATATTTCAATTTATTTGATACAGCTAACTCTCAGTGCTACTACAGATTATTTTAAAAGCTCTCTTAAAATATTAAGTAGCATCTTGGGTCTGCACAAGGAAAAAAAAATTAACACTTAATCACAGCACTACTGAGTAGCAAAAATTAGGGATGGAAAAGAACATCCACTCTCCTCATGCCAGTGAAGGATTGCCCTCTAGAGTACTCTTTCTACTGCTTTTTCATGTCTAAATTTAAACTGTCTTAAGTGATGGGTCTTTCACCACTTCTTCCTCTCCTGCATTCCCAATTTAGTGTCACAAAGCTTTATCATGGAATTGAGCCCACATTTTATTTTTCTTAATTTCAACCCATTATTCTCTGTTATACCCCTCTGTTCCTCTCCATAGTAATTTTTCATCCTCATTAGTTTTTACTGAGCAAGTATTTCAAGACAGTTATCATGTCCCCTGCTCTATTTGCATACCCAGTCTAAATATATTGCACTCTTAATTTTACCTGATAAATCAGATTCCTCTAGTCACTTTATCTTTCTGGTTGCTTCTCTATAACTTGCCCTCAAATTTTGCACATCCCCAGGGTGGCCAACAGGCCAAGACATCAAGGTTTCAAGACATCATCTTTCAAGGTTTCACTCAGGCTAAACCACCAAAGCAAACCCTGGTGTCATCTTGCCAGTCTCCAAGAAAAATGCAACTTTTGGTGGCCTTGCTGCTCTCCAGGTCCTGTGTTTTACCTGTGAGAGAAGGTAGGATGGACAGCCTGCAAAATTTTCACAGGATGGAAAGCAGCAATGCATAAGAGAGGATGACCAAAAGACAGGAATATAATCCTTTACTACCACATTTGGGTTTTTTCCTTCATAAACAAGCTAGAGGAACAGCAACAAAAGAATAAAGTATTGTTTTCAACAGTTATTACTATAAGTAGTATCAGATTTTTCAAGGCATAACAGAAAAATAGCTGGAAAGAGAAATGGTAGTCAAGGGTGGAGGAAGAGCAGATGAGCCATGGAGGCTCTTTGAGGTCCCCTGTAGGTGAGGAAGTGCCTGGTGGGCAGTGAAGTGACAATCCCCTCTGAATTGTGGTTTTCTGCACCCTTTGGTTCTGATCTAATAAAACAAGGTCTGAAAGAGCTTTTTCCACTTCTTGAAATATCAACTCTTATACTGCTGTGCTCCACCCAAAAACACTTGTTTTGTAAACAAACATTCTGCTGGCTTTGCATAAAGACATAAATTAAAATGCATTCTGTTCCTGAAGGACTGGTGCTTTTTGGGTTTTTTGTGGGGTTTTTTTTTTGTTCGTTTGGTTTTTTTTTTTTTTTTTTTTTTTTTTTGCAAGCCCAGCAGTCAATCTGGCCAAAGGTAAATAAGATTTTGAGTGAATTCATTATTAGCATTTTTAACTAGAAAGAAGTTCACATCTGATGATACCTATACACTTGCTCAAGTATGAGCTTCCTTTTTTCTTTTAAATAATTTTTATCATCATCATCTGGAGTCATTGTTCTCCAGGGTGGAAAAAGTCTGCTTTAATTGTCTTAGTACACATTCATATACATAGATTTTAATCTGAAAAAAAAAATAACTTGGATGAAAATGATCATAGGAGCTGCTTTTGGAAAGAAGAGGGTTGTACAGTCAGCAAGGCTACTAGGGCAAGAAAAAATAACTATAATCAAAACAGAGAGATGAGAAATCAACTCCCTGTACCAAAAGCAGAAAACTCCAGCCTCAGGAAGTATTGTTTTCTTATGGTTTTGCTTTGGATTGGCAAAATACAGTATTTCCACATAACTATGAAGCCTGGAATCAGTCCCCATTGAGATTAACAGTATTAAAGGGATTTTGTTTTTAAAAAATTACTAATCCTAAAAGCACTTGTTGGCCAGTTTCACCAGTCAGCTTGGAAATCTCCACCTGTGCCTCATCACACCTCAGCCCTCAGTAATGTGGGTAGCACAGAGTCTTCCATCTTCCCTTTCAAAATTACTACTTTTTGTTTTTCTTTTGATAGAATCAATTGACTCAGTATTAGCTGTCATACTAAATCCTTGTTCCCAAGGACACACATGAGAGATTCCCAGTTATCCCAACTTCTGCTTCTTTCTCCCAACCTCACCATACATGCCAAGGTAAATCAGTGAAATTGGTTGATCTCCATTTCAATCCAGCCCCCACTTCATGGAAAGGAAACAGAGTGGGGACTTCTTTTCTACTGCATAGATATATTTCCATTTAACATGATTCATATTTCATATATGCAAGCATGAAGACTTCTTGCCTAACAAGATTATGTAGTAAAACGAGAGTGAATTTCAATATTGTCAGGTTTGATTTTTTATTTTCTAACCACAAACCCAGCACAGATGACTCCCTCTATAAATATTGTTCAAATTAGTGTGTAAATTTGAAAATTACAAGCACCACCTCAGGGTGTTCAACAGCCTTCTCCCTTATCTGTCCTGATAAAAACATTTGTAAAAGTCCAGAAACATCTCTCAGCTATTTAATGCATCTCATCCCTAAACAATAATGATTGATTTTGTTTGGTCTGGGAAATACAAATTATCCCATAATCATTTTATCTCGCCAGCCATGCCTCCCTTGACTTACTTGCGTTTTAAGAAGAAAATGCAGAGATTGTAATGAAAAATGGAAAAGGCTGGAGGCATACAAAAGATTTCTCTGCTTCTGGAAACACATTTACTATAATTGTCTACACAGACTAGACCTATTTCTTCTGTGAAAACAAAATGAATTTAAAAATATAAGGGCACACTCTCTTTAAACTTGCATTGCAACTATGCAGGGCTCCATTTCCACATTTTCCCTGCTTTATAACAAAATAACATACACAACAGCAATGTTTCTTTCCTCTTATCTGTTCAAATAATTTTATAACTTAAAAAGACAAACAAAATTCAAAACTTCAGATGCATAAAAGAAGCCTTGATTGAGACAGCACAGTCAAGAGAAACAAGGTGTGGGTTGGAGCAAGGTACACTGATGGCTAGAGACTGAAAGCAAAAACAAAAATTCACCAAATTTTTACTAAAGAGAAAAAAAAAATTAAGCATGGCAAGCAGGAGCCAATAAAATGCTGGGGTTTACTTGTATGAATTAATAGGCCAGCATTTGAAACTCAGTTTTCTGTGCAGAATAACTGACCAGGGATCCTGAGGTCTCTGTGGAAGGAAAGCAGCCTGTCCTGAAACCATGGATATGGTGTTCTCAGAGTCCTGAGTTGAAAACATTGACATGGAAACAAAGTAGATTCCTCCCTCTTTTTCCTTCCAAAATTATTCTCCAAGTTTCACACAGCCTCACAGACAAACTACTTCTTGGGAAATATTTTTCAAGAATAACTTTCAGAAAATTCCACCTGAACATGAGGGAGAACTTCTTGATCGCGCTCTGGAACAAGCTGCCCTGTACTGAAACTCAGAACACCAAAAGTCACCAAATCTGGACAAGGCCACCAGCATACACTTAGATCATAACATCCAGGACAAAGTGGTGCCTGCTGCATGCACAAAGTCTAAGAATTCTCTCCTGGAGAAAAGGAAAGGATATTTGAGCAAATGGCCAAGGAGCTGCAAGCTGTTGCCACAACCAGGCTGAACATGAAGGTCAGTGTGACATGCAAGGAGCTTTCCGCCTTTAACAACGGCTTTATTACATTAATAGCAGCCTAAAAAAAGATGTTATAGTAATATTGTTTCTGATCTGCATCTTCACTCCCAATAGAATTGTCCCCTAGTAAGGAAAGGGGAATTTCCAACACTTAAGTCCTGCTATCATCTCACTAGATTTTGATACCTTTATGGTTCTTCAATTTCCTGTCAGCAAGATAACCCACACAGCACTTCTCTGAAACAACAGGAGGGATATGCCTGCACTTACTGCTGGTAATATATCATATTTAAGAAGTTCAATCAAAAGCTGAGGTAGCCATTTACAAGGAATTATTGGATCTCAGCTCTCAAAGACCTCATAAGCTGGAAGGAAGAACAACTTTAAGAGCAATAAATCTATCTTTAATGTCAATACAAAACTCACTGCTATGGTCAACAGCATTTCAGAGGAGTTTTAGGATGTTCAGAAACAAAATACTCCCTGGAAGTTCCACCAAATGTAGCTGCTGTGTTAAGTCAGCAGTTTTGAAATGCTCTATTTGGTAAAATAGCAAACAGCTATCACCTCTTAAATTCTTCTATTGATTCAGCCCAACAGTGATCCAGCTGTGGCTTCAGCCAGCACATTTCAGCCAGAGTCCCCTGTACTGTCCTTGTCCCCCTCAGCCAAGCACTCGACCCCAGGACAGTCTCCAGACAGAAATACACAGTCCCCACACACCCCCTTTAGTGGTTAGAAATTTCAGCTTCTTAGAATATGCTGTCAGAGATTAAAGAACAAATAACTGCTGAGGAAGGATAATGATATAGCTGCCACACTCCTCAATGTAACAAGTCACCTTAAAAAAAAAAAAATAAAATCAACCAAAAAAAAAAAAAAATCCAACAAACACTACCAGAACCAAACCAGGTAATAATCTTTTTTGTTAAGGTTTTTTGCCTTTACACTCAAATTTACTCCACACATTACATAGACCCATCTTACCATCCAACTTTTCTAATAGCAGACTATACTATAGATATATTAAGATCAAGAAGCAAGTAGTTTCACTGCAATAAATATTCTGAAGTATTGGGGATTCTCAGCTACAGATCTCCTTTAGGTATGCACAAAGGTCTTGGAGGTAGCAGGCAGGTTTCAGTGAGGAACAGAAATAGCTCCAGTGATGCTGCTTTAATCAGTCCTGCACCCCTAGACTCCAGCCACGTGTCACAGCTCAAACTGGAGTTCACGGGGTGGGAGGAACCTAAGTGCACTCAGACTCTCCATAGGGTACAGTTCGTTTTCTTTTAAGGTTGGAATAAAAAGTCGACAGCACAATTAATCTTTCACTACAATGGGAGCTCCAGAAGAAATGCATCAAAACAAAAACATCTTGTTTTGTTTTTCCTTAAAACCAAGGATCTTACTGCTCCTTCAAATTAATTATTTGTGTTAGTCTACTGAAATGAAGCCAGCTGATCCACAACTCATCTGTATTTCCACATAATATTTGCTAAGTGGTTTCCCCCAACAGGGAGGGATGATGAATCAAGAGCTCCTCTTTCATTTGATCCACAGCCTGTAAGTGACCCAAATTAAAGAAACAAGAGCGAAGAAAGACTTTTCATGAGTGGTTTTCATTCCTGCCAACAAAAAATACTATGCCTCTCCTGGTTTGAAAACAGTGTCCCTTTGACACCCAGCCTACATCATACCTTTCAGATGTTCCCCCAGAATCAAGATCAAACCCTGCCAGTAGAGCATGCAGCATCTGAGCTGTGTCTCACAAACCCAGTGACCTTCTGCCCTCCAAGCTCTCCTGCAAACCTACAATCAGCACTCTGCACTTGACCAGACCAACCCACAGAAGACAGCCAATCTCTTATCAAGTGCAATGAAATTCCACCACCTGATCCAAAGCAAAATCAGCAAACTGAATTCCAGCATTTGCCATACTCTCTGGAGGTAGTTTATTTATTTGCCCAGGAGCTCACCACTATTAATTTAAGATCCCCCCCACCCCAGTGATGTCCAGCATAACAGATCACAGGTAGCTCTTCCCTCTCACTGCCTGGAGGACTGAGGCCAATCTGAAATTAACTTTTTTCTTTAATCTCCTTGGCAGTCACAGCCCTTTCTCACAAGGGAAAGGCTGCAGATGCCAAGACCGACTGGAAACCATCTTGATTTTGTGTCAGTGTAAATTTTGTCTCTGCAGGGGCCTTGCCCACAATTTAAACTAATAAATGTCATCTGAGATCCTGGCTTTAAATTGACAGCAGTCAGCTAAACTCTGGCAGGAGCAAACAGACTGCAAGAGCTGCTGCTTAATAAGAAGCTGTTAGCAGCTGGACAGCATAGAAGTTTTAGATTTTCTGAATGGATGATTATTAGAGCTGTAATTTCTCCCCTGTAAGTAGCCATAGTCCTTCCCCTTGCCCTACACTTCTGTTGTGATATCCCACAAGCTGCTCTGTTGAGGAACACCACAGACACTATCTGTGGCTATTGAGCACTTCATTTAAGTTAATTAGGAACAAAATGGAAACAGATTGAAGCCCATGGCAATCAAGCAGCAGCCACCTCCATTCCCTGAGCTTCTCCATGACTCCCAAGCAGCTCAGAGTCCAGCAAGGCAGAGCCCCAGGCCCAACAACAGAATTTTCCACAATTTGCCCTGGAAGGCTTTAAATACACCCCTTGTCAGCAATACCCTAAAGATGACAGGGGGTATTTATATTTATTCTTGCATGCTGCAAAAGCCATGCTTGCATGCCAGCAGAGGCATTGGCAGGAATCCAAGGCATCCCTGCATTCCTGGAACAGGCACTGCAGTTGCACAGTGCTATCACAGCTCAGAAGGATCCTATGGTTTCATGCACCCACTATCTTATGTTAGCCCTTTAATGAAAAATTGTGCATCTATGATGTTTCAAGAATGTTCCTCAGGGCACTTTTATCACAGATACAGAAGAGAATCAAAATAACCTATAATTACGCAGCTGCAAGAAAATAAAATAATTTCAAGGATATCAAGGACAATACTGTACTTCTTGAAGAGACAGGCAGATATAGCTTTAAAACCAAATTATTGGCTAGTCTACTGCTGCAGTCTGCTGTGTAGGAACTACTGTCTGTCTTGGGATCTAAGCTGAATAAACATTGCCCACTCTCAAGCCCAAGAGCATAAGAAGAGCTGACAGAGCTGAGGGCTGTGTCCCCAGCTGGGGGAGTTGCTGCTCTCACCTTTGCACCAGTGAGACATTGTCCTGTCACCTGGTGACAGGCAACCTGCTTTTATGCACAGCAAGACAAAGGAGGGGGGCAAAATAAATCAACTAACCACAGGCCCACAATTATGGGGCATAATGGATCTTCAATTCATCAAGCTAAAACACCACGTTAAAAACAGGCAAGAAACTTTCTGAGCAGTGTTCATTTATTTTTAATTCTGAAATAATTTTGGGCTTTCATTCTTATTTTCTAGCAAACTATCATATATTTAGATGTCAACTCAAGGACAGAGAAAATGCCCATATTTACCCACACTTATGCATCAAATGAAGCCATTGTAGTTCCTTTTTAATCTATGAAAGGGGTCAGGCTTGCAAGAGGAAGAAAATTAACAAATGCAACATTTGAAAAGATACAGTCTCAAAACTAAAGAGGACAAGAGGACAGAGAAGCAACCTGCTGCAATTCCACCACTCTGCTCTCAGGGGTTTTGCAGAAAAGAGCAAGTGGCAGAAGTAACAAGCAGAAGCCATTGCTGAGTACTGGTGGTAATACAGAGGAACACATACTGCCAAATCACATATTTTGCAGTGTTATTCTAACAAACTGACAATAAAATGCAGTGAAATGTAGTGCTGGGATTGAATCCCATCTGCAAATGTGAAAGCATTTTAGGCACATCAGCTGCTCACAGCGTTCATATCCCCACTCTGGTTCCCTCCAAAACAGAGTGGGAAGCCCTGCCATGGAAAAAAAAAGGCCATCAAGGGCTACTAAATGCAAAGATAGAATATAATCTCCAGCTCTAAATGTCCCTAAACTGCAGATTGCCAGATGCTGGAAGAGCACAATCAAAGTAGCAGGTTTGATTTATGCCCACAACTTCCCCTAAAGCATCTGCTGCTGGCAGCTGCTGAGGGTGACTGTGGGACAGGGCAGGGCTTCCCTCTCTCCCACTGGGACCAGGGTCAGTGTCCAGACTGGTTGAAGGTTCAGGATCTCAGTGGTACCCCCCCAGAACACTGGGTGAGGAAAAGGATGCTTTTACAAATGAAGCAAACAGGGAGAACTCTTGTGACCATAAAGTATGGCATAGACAAAAAATGTTAGGCAGGAAAATGAGAGACAGGATTTTTAGTAAAATCCATGGGAGGAGAGCTCAGAAAATTGTAATCCCTTCAAAGTAAGGGATATTGACATGAAAATTCCTGCTGAGAGATAGCAGAGGCATATCTGATACAGCTAATAGCCACATTAATATCACCTTTGGTTCCTCACGAGGCCAACAAAAAACAAACCTGTTTGATTATTAAAGTAGAAAAAAATCTTATGAAGCTCTTATTGAGAGTGCAAATGGGAACAGATTTATAGTGATCTTGTGCAGTTGCTGTGGTCTTGCAGAATCACACACTGTTTTCAGAAGAATTTATGACATTTCAGCACATCTTCCTTAGCATAAGGAGTAATTGAGCTTCTACAGAGCAAATAGCTGGGAGAGACAACCTGCACATAAGTTTGTCATAGCAAGGGTGACAGTACAGGAGTACTCAGCTTTTAGCTTCTACACTTCCATCAAGTGCTCTCAGCAGAGCTCAAGAAAAATCCTTCAGTCTCTCACCAGTCATTGGATAAAGTCTTAAGAGGGAAGGAAAAAGAAAACTCTTCAATTCCCATCCCCAAGCATCTCTTCACAAGTGTGGAGATCACAGAACTTCAGGGCTCTAAGTGAGCAAGAGCTTCTCCAAACCTGCCATGGCCATAAGGAAATTTAAAGACTCCCACTGAATTGTCTCCTATTCCCCACTCAAAAGCACTCAAATTGTCTCCTATTCCCCCCATTTTCTGCTTTAAGCTGCAGGTGCTGCTGGAGACACACATACACTAGGGATGAAACATGTTTTTCCCCTTCCAGTGATGTACAAACCTGGATTCAACTATAATGATATCTCCCATGGGTACCAGGAAAAAAATATCCCTGAACAAGGTATTCTGCTTAGTAATACTCCATAAAATTGCATACACAAGACACCTGAATTATTAGGATTTCCATTACTCAGGACAGTAAGTATCCATAATTAACTGCTGCCTTGAGAAATTGCTCACAAGAATCTCTGCTGCTATGAGCAAAGTAGAATCCACACTAAAGAAGTAATACCACTGTTAACTTTAAGGTAAATAAAATTGGAAGTGTTAAAAAAAATTAAAACAAGCAACAGAACAAGACCAGACACTTGACAGAAGTTCTCTCTTTCAGAAAATGGATCATCCACAGGAAAGAAAGTTCCACCAGCCAAATCCCAAGGTATTTCTAGGACAGACCCAGTGTTAATGGACTTGCTCCCTCACAAAATAGCTGGTACTGGAGATTGGGTTTTCTGCAATCACAGGCTGCTAGTTCAGATCAAACCTGCTGCTTGCAAGGTGTAGGAAACATTTTGTGTTTGAAAAAGTCCTTTCTGACTGTGGAATACCAAAGCAACTCAGTATGGCTCTGCACTCCTCCAGACTCAGCATGCTTTGAGTTATAGCCCTAGACAACTCTCCTAACTCAAGGACTCTTAATTACTGCTTATTACTTTCATGACTTCATTAATTCCCTGGAGAAGGTAGCAACAGCAGAAAAAAACCCTCACTTGAGCTATCCAGCACTGTGAAGGACTAATAGCCACACAAATAAGGAATTAAAAAAAAAAAAAAAAAAGCTACTGGATGGGAGAGGAGGGAGAAACTACAGCAGAAAGAAAGCAACTGATAATGGTGCCTCTGCCCAGCCCATCCTCAAAGTCAGCAGCAGAAGGCCAATACTGTTTCAGAAGCCAGATAAAAGAACATCATATCACTAAGTGCTCAGAGGAGCAAAATCTTTTCTCCAAATGCAGCCAATTGATGCTGAACCTCATTGATCGGAGCAGCTGCGAAACGCTTCAAGTGCAGGAGTAATACTGAGACATCCTGGGGACTCACACTTGTAAAGAATCCCCACAAAACCCCAGCAAAGCCCAGCCTCATCCTGCAGAGGCACTGCAAGCAGGTCCTGGGGCAGCAGTGACAGCCCAGAGGAGCAGAGCAGATCCTTTGGCTCTCTGGGTCAGAACCAGGCTGGCAAAGATGCACCAAAGCTCACAGCAACCACTCAGCTACAGAAAGGGGACTTCTCCTTGACACAGCTTTTTTTTCTACAGGAATAAAAGCATTTCCAGAAGGCCTGTTGGCACAGCTCTGCTCTCCAGGTGAGGCTTAGCACAGTTATTTCATGCTGCCCAGTCCACACTTACTTTCCCTCTTATCCATCTACTTGTATTTTCTCCACATGAAAACAGCAGAACAATCCATACCCCAGGTCTTAACTTAAAGCTGAGACATTTCCAAGGCACAGAGTAGGAAATAGGAATTGAGAAGGATTTCTGGGTCACACACACTTCAGCTTGTATTTGTCACTGTTCACCTATTTGTGCACACACGTGCAAAAATCCAACCCAACATTATCCAGAATCAAGTCCAGCTTCTTGAGCAAGCACAGCTGATAACAGGGTACTCAAACTCAAAAATGGCAGATTTCCATCCCAGGAGAGACTCAAGGCTTGTGGAAACACTAGAGCAAAGCAGACAATGTGACCAAATCAACCAAAGAAATCCATCTGAACAAAAACAGGCAGAGTTTTATAGCCAAGTGAAAAATTCTAGGCCAGAAACTGATTTGACAAGAGCACCTTTTCAATTTATCTTTCCAATATTCAGTCAACTTTCTAAACAATTAATGCTTTCTGAAGAAGTCCAAGCACTCCTGAGACAAAATAAACCAAGAGAATACTTGTATGGGTCACTGTCCATGACAAATCTCCATTTCATACATTCTACATAATCGTTGTTGTTTACAGCTTGGAGAATTTCATGCATCTTGAAAGCTCAAAAAGGTTTCTACTGAATAATTATCTCAAAAAGCACAGCTTGATCATTATAATCAAAACCTTAAAAATTCAATTATTGCTTAGTAAAGGCAATTGGCTCAATAAAAAAGGATGAAGTTTGTACCTTTGTTGTGTTTTCTTTAAAATCAAAACCTCCTTTGACTTAAATAGAAAAGCTGGAAAAGAGAAACAATTAATGAACTGATTCAGATTCCAGCAGTTCCTCATCTCCAGATGGCTGAATGATCTTCTCTGGAGTCACAGTAACTCAGACTGAGACACTTAACTGATTTCCCCATTTTCCAATATTTCAAAGGTACCAACAAAAGTTCCTCAAACAGAGCCAGCAGCTAAAGAGAGCTACTGTAGCACAGGTAATGGGCCACTGGGGATTCAAACAGGCAGCTGGGGAAAAAGAAAGAAGGTGGGGGGAAAAAAAGGTTTTGTTAAAACTGTAAATTCAAGAGAAATACAAATAAATAGATGGAGAGCAAGGAAAGCTATGGAGAGTCTTCATAAGAGTTCTTTGAGCCAAAAGGAAATATTAGGTATTAATCAAATTTTAGTTTTTCACTTATGTGGTTCAATTCCCTGAAAGATGCTACTTTTTTTTCTGCAAAATGATATTAAATAATATCTTTTTATCTGCAATGAGTTTTGGGGTTTAGCAGCAAGGCTCCATTGACATTTGAATCTTATTGTCCCTTCATGGGAACCACCATCTCAAGCCCAAGTTTCTAATTTGCAAAAAACTCACCATATTTTTTTTCTAAAAAATTAAAGTACTTTGGCCATTTCTGTTTAAAATAAGAGAACATCTCATACTCTAAGCACATTTGTATTTCCACAGCTAGTTCACAGCAATTGTTAATTTGTAGCTGAGGAGTTTAACAGACACAGGGGCACAAATTGGTTTAAGGGCAGCCCCATTATCTGTGGGGCAACACAAAGAGGACAAACACTGGTGACACAATGAAGTACAGTGATGGTGTAAGAATCAGGTCAAAACAGATATGGAAAAGGTCTGACGCCATGAAACATAAATGTCTTCATAAATATTTTTAATGTTATTTCTGTCTATAATTTCTTATTCCCTGAAGAACATTTGTCTGCATTCACCATAGAATGAGGACAGGCACACACCACCAAAGGAAGCACAAGAATTAAATTGGAGATAGCTGTAGCTTTGTGGATGCACTGTCTAAAGATATGAAACCCATATGTTATCCCTCTGCTGCATTTACCTCACAATTTGAATGGGAAAGTAGAGCCTCTTGGTTTTCAGCTGTTTGTCTTGTATGCAATTTTTATTTTCCATTGATTTCCTGTTGTAACCCTCTTTTGTGTGAAATAGCATACAATGGAAAATAATATCTATGCCCATTTTACTGTCCCAAATTAGATTTCTGTGCCATTTCTTCTGATAGACCAGTTTTATTTCATCCTATCATTATTTTGCCTTATGTGCTCTCAGTCTTCATTTCATTTCAAGGAGAAATTCATCCCTATGCAGGAAAGCCAGCATATGAAATATCCAACATTAAAACTTGCTGAAGCTTTCTTTGGAGCACATAGTTCACAGCACACAGATGAATTTCACCCTCAATAAACACTGAGGATTTCTGGCCAAATGAGAGAGAATACAGGATGCCAGCATTCAACATATTTTCCTCAACAGTCAGTGCTTCATTTCTGAAGTGATTTGTGGCCATATTCTATTCATGGCTTTCAATATCCCCTTAGCATTTTCTCAGAGGACAAAATAGCTCAGGTTATGATATTGTCTGTCAGCCAGCTCCTGCCAGAGTCAAAGGTATGGCCGTGTAAATTTGACTCTTGATGACTACTGGACCCTTTTTTCAGGGAAAAAAAAAAAATAGATAGCTCTAGATCACTAAACTTTCATGTCATGTAAATCAGGATGGACTCGCACACCCAACTGTTTATTGTCACAAGAACAAAATGCTTTCCTTTCACCCTGTGCCACCTTTCCACACTTAATCCAGCCCAATAAAACTGACTCTAAATTTAAATTCTTTAGAGAGATCCAAGTTTTTCTTCTTTGTCATTTTCAATACGATCTCTGTGTATAGGGGAATATCTAAAATAGCTACCTCCCTAAAAAAATAATGTAATTAGGAGAGGAATGTGAAGAATAGGTGTGCTCCTTGAGCCTAAAACAATTGGAGCAGAGCAGTAAACAAAGACATCCCAGAACGTCTTCTATGTGGTCACAAGTGAAAGGAAAGGACTCCCAACAGAAATTCCATTTTTCAAATTATTTGTTTGTGTTGATTACTAACTCAGGAATGAGGACAGCCACATAGATTATCTTGGGGAAAAAAAAAAAAAAAAAAAAAAAAAAAAAACAACAAACCACATTGACTTTTAATGTCACTAGAGCTGAGTGCTCTTATCCCCCTGGCCTTGTTTACCTCCTTGCTCAGAACTCCTGCACCTGTGGCTGTGCCAGCTAAAGCCTGGAAGCAGCAAAGCTCTCAGCCAGGACTTCTCAACTCCATGGAACACTTGAGGCTTCCACTGCTCTGCACCACGTCCCTAAGGCAGCTCTCCTGGAAAACACACACTCTCCACTTCCCCTATGATCTCCCAAGATCAAAACACTCAGGCTTGCCTTGCTCGATGATCCACCTTATGTTAAAAGATATTTTTCATGTGCAATGCTCAGCAGCATTTCCCAGCCTTGCTAAGCTGTTTTCCTGTCTCTCCTCAACAAGAGGCAACACCTCTCCGTGTGATATATGAACTGCAAACAGTCTACCATGACGAGCTTGTACTAAACTTCAGGCTCATTAAATAACTCCTGCCTCAAAGTCAGTTACATTCAGCTGCAAATACATCTTTCTCAAGGCTTTTTGGTTTCATTTACAGCTTACTTCTTTTCCTTTTCCCACTTTCCCACTCTTTTAGTTTGCCATCTTTTGTTAATCCCTTAGACCAGCAGGGGCATCCACAGACTTGCACAAAGTGAATTTTATTAGACTCAACAGGGAAATGGTGCCATGGGATTCATCACAGGTTTGTATCAGTGACTAATTGACAGCAGACTAAAGGCATTACATGGTTCTGATTTCATGATTCCCACCACAGCTCTACACCTATTTTTTTCTTTTTCTCTTGAAAAGCAGAAAATAGTCATCAAAAGCAGCACCAAGTAGTCAAAAAAAATAAACAACTATGCATTTATATGAACAAGCCTATTGCAAACATCACAAACAGCACTTTCTTGAAATGAAATACTTTAATAACTAAAATAGAAATTAGAAAAAGGGGTTATTTAGTATTTACAAATTAATTACACAGTTATTACATAGCTTAGAGTTAAAAGGGTGTGAATGTACCCAGGCCAAACTTCTCAGCCAGGTTCCAGCACTGATTTTAGTGGCAGGAAAGACACAGATTTAATCTCAGATATTTGAGTCCAGTTTCATTAGTAGTAAGTAGCAGATTAGGCACAGACACAGGAGTTTATTTTTTAACAATGGCCCATTTTCTTATCCCTGATCTGTCTGGTTTGGAAATAATACAATTTTCCATGAGTAAGTGCATTAGTTCTTCCTGAAATCCTCCCTGTTTCACGTTCCACACACAGGCAGAATCATCTAACGCGCAGTGACAGCTGCCAAACTGCTCTTTCCTCCCCAAAAGATGGGCCCTGTCTTCCATCTCAATCTGTTAACCTCACAGTCACAGCACTCCTAATTATCCCCAAATTCTGGATTGTTTCTTACATCCCCCAGACAGAGCAGTCCGTTGGAACCTCAGCCCCCCTGGTGCCTCTCAGCCATCCACTGCTCCCAGGGGATGGGCCAGGTCTGTCCCTTGGCTTCTACTGGGGACACTGAGTACTGCAACATGAGTGCTCCAAACTTGCTGACTACTGTCCAGTCAACGTTAAAAAACTATTTTCTGGTGGTTTGGGGGCAGTTCCTGGGATGAAAGGGAAAAAACACCCTTTTTCCTCACAGCAACAAAAATACTAACATGCCAATTTTCTGCAGAGTTCAGGACATTCTTAGCATCTTGAATTTTAAGGCAATCTAAACTCAGAAGAGGGCAGAGAGTATTGATTAGAAGCCATAGTGAATACAAGAACGTCATGCTATAATGTAAGGTTTTATTTTAAGCCAAGTAAACTGATAATTTGCCAACTCTATTCTTGTCACTAAATTACATATAGTGACTGGTGTCTCAGAGTCCCTTCCTTTTCAAAAACACTCCAGATCATTAGAAGTGCTTGTTGTTCCAAGAATGTATTACAATCACAAACAATTCAAAATTACTAATTACTAAAGTCCCATGCCAATAAACTTTACTTTTTACTCTTGTTTTCCTGTTTGTTAGCAATGCAAATGATTTGCAATTATTTTATTTCACATTAGCACATTAGCATTAGAAGTCGACGAAAGTTGATAAAGTACCAAAACTCAAGTTGGATAAAAATTTTCATAGAAAAATGTAGGAAATGCACAATACTGCTTCCTTTACTGTTCACAAAAACAATGTGCTATATAGAGGAAGGACACCTATTCCACAAAAGTGCACAGAATAGCCACTTAGCAAGATGAACTTAGCAAGGCTTGGGTTTTACAGAGCCCAGACCAATACAACCATCATTGGGCTCCCAGAAGAACCTTGACTTTCACTGCTGACACCTTCCCAAAAGGTCTGGAGAATATTTCCCCAGTCTGTAGCTGTGTTGCCCTGGGTTTGTTCTTATTCACACAAACACCTCAGCAGACCTAAAACACATTTTGACACTGTTTTTCTCTTAAAATGGTTCCCTAAATCACACCACTAAGGCTGTAATTAATAAGGGTAAACCAGGCACTTTCTCACACCTCAAATGTGAAGTTGGTGGCACCTTCATGGAGGGACAGCACAGTATTAAATCACCTGACAACAAATCATGGCCTTTCAGGGTGACATTTAAAATGAGGAGCATTTGCTGTTAAGACAGCAAAAGCAATGACTAACCACACATTGCACTGATACTGTGTCATTGACTGTCAAGGGCAGAAAGCAGAGAAAAAATGTCCATGCAAGAACTGTAGATAATATCCAGAAGGCCAGGTATCTTTAATCCAAAGAAACAAGTAGATTGTGAAGCACTGGAGAAACTTCAGTGTGAAATATCCTTAAGGGAATGAAAGTGGAGCACAAGAACCATGCTGATTATTCTTATCTGGTCTTAACAAATAAAAAGTACATAGGACTGCAAAAAGTTATGTAGAACTCTCTTTCTCAAACAATTTTTCTTCCTCTGCATCCATCCTAAAGATGAATCACTGGGGAAGTGATTCAATCTGTCCCAGAGAGAGTAAACCCAAAAAGAGCAACAACCAGTGAGCACAGGAACACACAAGAAGATGAAATGGACACCTGCTTGTCCCTGAGGTAGAAGGGAACACATCCTTTTAAAGCAAGCTCTGCCCCTCCACTCAGATGAAGACAGCTGATGAAGTCTTCATGCCACCACTAGGTACAGGAACACATCCAAGCACCCAAGAACTAATTTGCCCAATTATTCAAAAAGTGAAATTTACTCTCAAGCTCCATTTTAACAATTATTTAACAAAAATAAAAATATAATCAGGACCACCTGTGGCTGGCTACACAATGTTTGATGGCTCTTGAAAAAGAAAAGCCAATAAATTGATTAAACATAAGCTGTAGAAAGTTATTAATTTTTTGCCCCATTATAGAGATTCTTCTAAGTCTTACAAACTTCAGTGTAAATTTGATTTGCCATATTCTTGTCCAGAAAAGCAGAAATGCCAACCAGCAAGCTGGACAGATAGAGCAGAAAGCATTAGTAGCATTTAATCTCAGCATCATCTTGACCTGGCAAAGTTAATTTCAATAGTCAGGTATCTCACAGCATGAATATATCACAGCAACCTTTTTTTTAATGCTTCACCTCTCAAACAGTATTGGCATAAAAAGCCAAATGAAAATTAATGTTTATCCTTCTCTTTTGCAGCATGCATTTGATATATAGCCCTCAATCAGTATGGCTCTTCTTGTTTGGATCAGATTGAGTAAAGCACTCCTTTTTTCAATCTGTTTAATCCAAAATTTAACCAAAATACATTTTTTTTTTGTCAAACAAGCAGTGACAGTGTGGGGAGATGCAACTGCAAATGTAGATGATGTGTATATATTGTAGGTTGATTAGATGAGGGTTTTTTGTGTGCTCTCAACTTGAATAGCCTCTCTTCAGAGATCTCTGCTCAAGCTATCTATTAGTTATGGTTAAATGAGCAACAATTTCAAATATACAAAAAACAGACACACTTGAGTCATAGAAATTCAGTGTGTGCCGTGCTCAGCATTAAGCACAGCAACAGAGGTTACCCAGAGCCAACAAAGTGTGTCTGCAGTTGTGGAAGGAGAAAGGGATGCTCTCCTGCTCCAGACACAGAGCAGCAATCCCACCTTCCTGCCTGAGGTGCTGGGCCATTACAGAAGTGAGCATCAGATTCTGCAGACCATGCTTTGGAGGTAGATTTTGCACCACTGTGGTTTAATTGTAAGATTTAGCACACAGAATGTATCTGCTGCAGGGATTTCTGGTCACAGAGCTTTATATTTACTCTTTGCTTCAGTGATTTCAGAATATAATCAAATTCCTGGTTGACAAAATTCAAGAATTGAGGTCCCAAAACATCTGTGCAACCTCTCTACTCTGTGTCCCCTTTATCAGGCTGATCTTCCAAGCATGATACTGATGCCCCTCACCACGTGAAATACCACAGAGCATTGCTTGACAGCTACCAAACCCTCATTGTGATCCTCAGAGTTTTCATGGTTCATAAAACAGAAAGGATGAGCAAGGGGCAATAAATGTGATGTACCAGGATAAGAAAAAAAAAAAAAATCACATGTGGAAAGGTAGCACTGAGAATCATAAACTACAGCTCTCCTTTTAAAACAGGATTTCAATCTCTTTTTTAATACTTGTGCAGTTTTGGAAAAATAGCAGAGTGATTTATATTCCATATGAGTAAAAATAGTCCTCCACAGAAGTCTAAATGTCAAAGATATCCCAGCTAGACATTCTAGGGAATGAGAGGGGCATTTTTCCAGGTATTTCTCACATGAAAGAGCACAGGAAAGATCAGTGATCATGCATAATGGTAATATATATCATTAATCCTAATAAGTAATCTAGCATTACCACATTTGTTTTCCCATCTTTGGGTGTTGGGAAAAGAAGTACCTGGGTGAAATCCACCAACCCCACTGCCAAGTGAAAACAGGAGCTTAAACTTCACAGCACAGAGACTGAGCTCAAATTTGAGCCTTGCTGGGGGCTCATCCTGAGAAGCATCATTAAATTACAAACAATACCTGGTGAGCCAGACTGAGGGATCAGACATCTCTCCTCCCTCAAGAGACCTTTATAAGCAGATTTTTAATCATGACCATGTTATTCCATCTATCCCCCTTCTCTCCAAGCCCTGGGCTTCCTTACACACAAAATTTTCAGCATTTTGACCAAGATACTTCAGAACAAGGTCAGCCTCTGAGACAGAGTGTAGAGACAGAAGTGGCCACAAGCAACCTGAGCCCTCCTTGCCCAGCCATCAGCCTTGACCCTGCTCAGTCAGCTGTGTAATTCAGCAAGAGCTCTCACAAACTTGCAATTTAAACAGTGGGTGTTTCTCAAATACTGAAGAGAGAGAGAGAGAAGTAACAAGAATATCCTGATAGTGCCAGCTGAGAGAATCTACCTTTACTGATTGAAAATACTTGTTATGATTTCACAGTTAAAGCAAAACTAAGTATTGGTTTCTTCTGCCATGCTACATACAAAGACTTTAAAAAAATTACGGTCAAAGGATTGTGACATCAAGTGAAATGACTAAGAGAAAGCAACTAAATGTTTTCCTGATCTTGCTTCCCAGAGATAAATCACAAAACCAATCAAAATGGCTTTGTCATTTGTCAGCATAAGCCAGTGAGGTGTGCTCAGAGCAACTGGTCATAAAACTGGTGTGTGGAGAACTGTATGGTGGAAAAATGCTCAGCCTTGGTGCCCTGTGACCACTCGGCACAGCCATGACTTGGGAAGAAGACAAGGATAGCGGTGTTCACACACTGTGCAACACCACAAAGCCCCAAAGTAGAGATTTAAAGAGTTACTTGAAAGGAGAGTAGAAGGTACAGTAATGAAACTGGAGACTGAGAAACTCTGGGGGGTCCAGGCTTTTCAGAAGCACAGTGTGATGTATGTTTACAAAGGCCTCGAGTGCCCTTTTCCATAACTCTGTTTATAGCTCATCTGTGTGCAGTAATTCTTGAGCAGAATTGGTCTTTGACACAGACTGTAAAATACAAACCTTAAAAGGGCCCAATGGAAAATAAAAGTCAGTATCATGACAAAATGGATGATTTCTGATGTAATCGCCTTCCACTTGTGCCTTCCATGTAAAGGAGACATGGAAAATATGTTTCCCGCTATAGAAATTAGGAATTCTGCTTCAGTAAAAACACATCTGGCTGCCATGACATTGAAGTAAGAGCTTATTAGTATTATAGCTGCAATTATTGCAGCTTCTCCCAAACAGGCAGCCCTCCTTCTTGAAGGAGCTCTTCCTCAGATGCCTGTTTTTTGTCAAAGAGAGGGGCTGTTATAAGAAGAGATGGCAGTGTCCTCCCAGTAATATACCAAATTATTACCAGGAAAACAAGCTGAATGCAGCAAAGCTGCTGCTGAACTGTGCAGAGATAAAATACCTATTTATCTGTTCCAGATATTTTGACATTGACACAGCTCGGTGACAAAGACATAAAAAAGTTTCTTCCACAGCTAACAACTTCTGTGACAAAGCTTGAACAGGGGAGGAAATACAAGTAATTTGTTTCCTGGGCTGTCAAGCCCTTTGTCTTGACCCAACAACAAACCCATTGATCTACTGCAAAGGGATTGGTAAGCATCATGACAGTATAACACAAACTAGATTTAAAAAACAAAAAGAAAACAATAAAAGCAGCTTGTTAATGCTCTGAGAGTTGTGTGCTCTAGCATTACTCCACCATCACATTACGTGCAATCACATCTGTGCCACGTGGCTGTGATTCAGGATTCCCTCTACTGTGTCCCACAGGCCCTCTGGCCCCAGTTCCTCAAGGAAGAAAACATCATGAGAATACAACAGTGCAGCCTGCCATCTAGGGATGCCTGATTCCCTGCCTCCAGACCAGGGAATGGTTTTGCAGCAGGGTACCTGGCCTGAGGTGGTGATGGCTCAAGCTCTAAGCTCAGCCCTGCATCTCCAGGAACCAGAGCTCCTGCACACAAGTCAGTCCTTTCCTGCAGGAGCTCTCCCAGAAACAGGGGGGTTACCATGATCCCTGCACTGCCAGGGAGCAGCACAGCCACCTAATTCCCATCCGTCAGGCAGGGATAGGTACACCTTTCATTTGAATCCAGGTGTCTCTTTCTAGCTGGTGTCCCTGTGACACAGAGCAGTGTGGCCAATGGCTCCACACCACCTGTCAGGATTGCAGCTGAAGCCTCCTGAGAACATCTCCAAGCCCATCTTCCTGAAAAACACTGAAAAGGAACCTAATATTCAACGTGTTTTGGTACTTAAGAAAAGATCACCTTGCTTGAAGAAAAACCAAAAGGTTAAACTAGGATTTCATGTAGGCTACCTGGTATTTTTCTTTAAGAATTTTTTTGGAAAAAGAAAGTTAAATAAAAGATAATGCTTTCTGTGCAGTTGTTTTGATCAGTCCAAGTTCAATATATCAGATACCCTGAAAAGTTTCTCTCTCACTGCAATCTGACTTGATCCCCCCCATTTATTGCTTTGGCTGTAGAACAAAAATATATTTCCCAGCTGTATTAATCAGATATTGAGGATATTCCATTATTACAGAAGCTATACAGAGCTCTCAGGTTTCTTCTTTTAGCAGAAATGAAGTTAAATCAATACTAAACAAATTTCCCACAAGTCAAATTGCAATGAAGAGGGATGAAGAATTACACCAGCTAACAGTGCAAAACATGAGGGCACCTGGGGCCAAAGGTCTGCCAGTAAGAGCTGCTCCATTGAGGAGGTGGACAACTGTACAATTCCTGCAACTCTCCCGGGTAAGCAAAGCACAAAAAGATGAAAAAAGAGCCTATTTCCCCACGCCACCAGTTTAACCTTTCTTCCTAACACCAGTGGAAGTACCTGGACTGACAGACTGTAGGTGTTGTGATGCCCACCATTACGTACCAGAATGAGTCTGTTACATCGGCTATATTTTTATAAAGACACCAAAGGGTACCCAGACACAGCCCCAGCAACAATGTTGTATGTAGTGCTCGTAAATGCTGGTCTTGCTTTTACAGGATACTTCCACAGAATATAATTTTTCACTAAGCTTCAATTCATGCAGCACATAAAACACTCCTCCCTCCAGAAAGTCACGCAAGTACATGCTAAAATTTAGCACTGGGGCACACACATTGAAGCACAAAATAAACACATTTTAAAACTTTGTTATTAAATTCCAATTTACCTTAACTATGCTAAGACCTGACTTATTTTTTCTTTGAAATTTAAAAGCTATCACTAAAGAGGATTTAAACATAATCAGATGAACAAGAGTCCCTGCACACCTACTAAGACGGTTTCACTAAACAGATACAAACTGCATAGTAACACGCAAATTACATAAAAAATTAGATAAGGGCTTCAGTATTTACTGTAGTGCAAAAGGCAGACTTTATAATGCTAAATATAGATAGTGACAGGAATAATAAACAAAACAGATTACTATTTTGTAGGAAAATAGCAACAATTTTCTTTCTGCAAACAATTCATGTTATGATGTTTATGTACTCCTCACTTTAAAAAGAAATCCATAACTACAGCAGACACTGTTTAGTAAAAGTAGCAAACCAGTCTTGGCCATAAATCCCATTTCTAGATGTACACAATTTTCAGACGTGGCTGCTGGTGTGGTCAGCAGCCTATGAGTAAAATGAATTTACTCCTTCCTTTTGGACAGCAGTTACACCTCCCAGGTTAGTTTGCAGCTTGGAAAACATGTTTCCTTCATGGTTAAAACCTAATCTGTCAGCCACTGCTTCTTCATGGACACTGAGGTCTAAAATCTTCTGCTAGAATGGAATGCTAGACACCCTCTAGTATTACTTTTCAGGGAACTATGCTGACCATAATTGACCAAATCCTAAATGCAAGAGAATGCACAGAGAATCAACAGTGCAACCCCACAACAAAAATGTGCACCACAAACCAGAATTAATACAACTATAAATTGACTAACAACCAGATATTAAATAAATTACCATACACATTCACATCTGTGTGGATTGAGCAAATACAGATCTACATGGGGGATTCACTTCTATGTTCAAGTATTTCTCAAGAACAGACTGACAGGCAGCACAAAAGAAGCTCTAACCAACTTTCCCTTTTATGCTTGGATGTGTCATGTAAGATGGGAAATATCTGAAACAGGGAAAATTGGAAGAGGATTGTACTTAAAGGGATTAAATGAGTCATTCAATGGCATTTCTGCAGCCCTCTGTGTAATTGAGCACCCTTTCTTCCACCTTTCTTCTGAAAGAAAACCTTAATTGTAACCACTGAAAGGAAATAAGTTTCTGGCTATTTTTACAAAATATGTGTTATGTCTCAGCAAGCCGCTCCCATTTAACTCTGCAATACAGCCATAAAATGGTTTATTTGATTTAGTACCTTACTTCTGAAGTACCTCACACACCACATGAGGCAGTGAACCACTGAAGATGTTCAGACTGCAGATGGAAATACAAAATCTTGAATAAATCCTCTGTAATAAGAAACTTCTGAGGGACTTTGCTGCTATTATTTCAGGAAGAGGAGAGAAAGTCACTTAACAAGCCTGCAGAGAACTTCAGATCACATCAGTCCAAAGTGCCATCAGCCACACTTCAGCAAACCATTCATGTATTACCTAGAAAACAGGATAAATTTGTTTCTACCTCTCAATCTGTCCCAAGGGATGCCACTTCTTTCTAATTTTATCCCCAAGCATTATGTCATGGATATTATTCCCATCAGATTTCAGTTTCTTGCCTGCTGGTTTGTAGCTTTCCAGAGGGCTCATCCCTGGCTCCCCCTCACCTGCACTGTGCTCTATTATCTTCCTGCATCCTTGCAGAGGGTCCCCTTCAGCCACAGGGCAACAAAAATCTGTTGGGAGCTCATTCTCACACATCTTATCATTGACTCCATCCAAACAACCTCATGGCCCTGGTGCTCATTTACATTAAAGCAAATTAGCCTGAAATTTCATTTACTCTAAACCCAGAATATCAGCCTGGCAGCACAGAGGGGTTTTAAAATGAGTCACCATGTCATTCATTCCTCCTTTATGATGCCAGAAGAGCATAAAGTGGCCTGAGTGCAGACAAGATCACAGCCAAATGACATCTGCCACTGATTTCATCAAAGTAGAATTTGACCCAATTTAGCATTTATTGAATTGAGTGTAAAACCCAGCCCAGTGGTGCTGGAGTCAGGGAAACTACCTGTTGGCTCAGCTGGGATGCACACCAAGATATCCAAATGTGCTCAGTTTAAGAGTCCCAACGAGGTGGGTTAGAAGAAAAGAGCCAGCTCAGACAGTGGATATGGGACGGGTTGCAATTCAAATCCTTCTATTAACTCAATAGGTGGACAATAAAAACCAGAGGGACTCACAAAGTCCAGCTGCTCCTGACCATAATTTCTAGGCCAGTTTTCAGCTGCCATTAGTTCATATACAGCTTCATATCACATAACACTGATCTGCTCTATTTTTGAGTCCCTACTTTTCATTGCCCCCTCTTCCTTCCCCAGTAGTGGCTGGAGCACCAAGAGGTCTTTGGCAAAGGCAGCCACAGGTCTTTTCCCAATGTACGCCTAAACCAGATCTGGGATGTTCTAAGACACAAAGGCTTGTCACACAGGAAGAGGTGGAGAGACCAGAAGATACCATCAGTCCTATTCTTTTCCAAAAACCTGTTGTTAAAAAGCAGGTTTTTTTACCAATTTTAGCTTGTGTACACTTGTAGCCCTCAAAATCATTTGACTATTTTTTCCCCCCCGAATTTTTTGACCTTACTTAGCAGCCCCATGGATGAAATAAATGTGAACTAGTCCAACATTCTCTTAGTTTTGACTCCTGAGGAGCAAGGTTGGTAAGTGGAGGGATGAAGTTTTTTGACAACTGAAGGCCATGAGCTCTGCCCAGCTCTAACCACACAATTCTTCTTTGCTGAGCTTGCAGACCAATAATGCCCTGGCTGCTACTCTGTTCTTATAAATCCAAATGTGTATTTATTCAGCCAAAACAATACTTGTAGCCTAGACATGGGCCCTTCTGGAGGCAAGGCTACAGCCACAAAACTAAAACTGGATCTGAAGTTCTCAGCTCATTTCTGTTGCCTCAAAAGGCCCAAACCACTGATTTTCTTCAGTCTTGGTCAGAATCCTGCCTGTGATACTGATCTGATGTAAAGGGAACTCATCTCTAAGTCTTTGGATGGAAAATTGCTTAGAAATGCAAAGTCCATATCATTGAGGTAAAGATACAATGCCACACATCATATCACTTGTCTCTCAGCTATTGTAGGTGGACAACTCTGAGTGCTGAAGAGCAAGCAAATGTTTTCGTGCATCAGTCCTGCAAACAGTTTAATGGGAAAAGCAATGCTATCTTAATTTTCAGTGTGTATTTAAATCATTCCTCTTTCCTGTCCAACTGCTGCAGCTGACATAACATGACTAATCACCACTGCCATTTCTGCACAGAATAAGTGTGTGGCTTCTGACACTTCAACTAATTCCCTTCAGTTTGATATTAGGCTTGAACTAATATCAAGCTCAATTTCACTATAGGATGTGACATGTATATCCTCTAAAAAATAGCAAGCTTCAGTCAAATGTTTACTACTTGCAAACTGAAATCAGTGTCTGAACTGCAGTTATTCAGAACAGTAATTAATGAAAAATAGCTAGGATTTTGCTTAATAGACATAAATATTACTTATTTAAGAAAAAAAAAAAAGCCAAAAACACCCCACTTCCCCTCCCCTAAAAATCCCCAAACCAAACTCAACACAAATTTCTTCCCATTTAAAAGTTTTGGAAATAATTTGTTTTACCTCTTTTCCAAAGGAAAAAGAACTGTTCATTCATTAGGAAATATTAACTAGAAAATAAGCTTTCTACAAAGAATTTAGCTAGAGAATTTGTTATGAAAAAAAAAAAAAAAGAGCATAGTTGCACCTTCCAGCTGGTAAAATTAGCTTAAATGATTAGCAGTAGGAGTGCAGAACTGAGACCTGTCATATCTGTTCAATCCCTGAAGTAATCATCAACCCCAACCATATAAGACATGTCAATTACGCTATTTTTTTCCTCAGCCTTTTTTGAGCAGTTTCCTCTTTACAGACTTTTGGAAACAACACATTGTTTAGCCTCTTTTCACACAGACATGCCCATTAACAAGCCAAATTAAGCACAAGCTATGTGCTATCTCACTTTGTTCTTGTTATTACAACCAGCACCACGTAACTCCTTTATAACCTCCAGTTTTCTCTCCCCATACTCCTACTTGAGTGTATTTCAATAAGCATTTTTCCCAATCTCATCCTGAAACCTGCCCACACACATTCCCAGACTGTTTATAATTTTGTTCAGTGCCAACAGTACCCTTTAATTTAAGCACTCATGTTTGTTTATGATGTTTTAACCTTATTCTACAAGCAGAAGTGAAAATGTACAGTCAGGCACAAGAAAAAAAAAAAAAAAAACCTAGCCTAGTCCAGGTACAATCTTGCAGCCTGCAAACCTGGCTTGGCAGTGGATGCCCAGAGCCAAATCCTGTGACATGCACATTCTCTGGACAGAGACACATAATTCTGTCTCTCGGGAGAAGCACAGAAAGAAGAGAAAGTCTTTCTCTCTGCTCCTTTGTTTTCCCCATGTGGAATGTGGTATGGAGATTGTTTGCCTGAAGTGATTGCTGGGTTGGATTCTGGTGAAGGTTGTTTGGGTTCAGTGACCAATTGGTCACTGATCCAGCTGTGGCTCGGACTCTCAGCAGAGAGTCACACGTTTGTTAGTTAAGTAAGAAGTATGTAGAATAGGATAGTATCTCTTTAAATAGTATATTAATGTAATATAGTATAGTTTTAATAAAGCAGATCCTTCAGCCTCCTGATCTGGAGCCAGACATCATTTCTTCCCTGAGCTGGGGCTTGCCGCATTGTTTTCCGATAACATCCTCCATTGTGTTCCTGCAGAGGCCTCATCTGGCACCAGAGCATCCCAAACCCTCACAGAATCACTGGGTTGGAAGAGCCCTTCAAGATTGAGTCCAACCCATGCCCTAACACCTCAACTAAACCATGGCATCCAGTCTTTTTTAAACACATCCAGGGATGGTGGCTCCACCACCTCCCCAGACAGACAGTTCCAGAACTTTATTACTCTCCCTGTAAAAAACTTTCCTAATATCCAACCTATGGAAATACATTTCCTAACTCATGCTCCTGCTGCATTTGTCACCATCACACTGTGTTTCTGTTAGAGCTCCCAGCTTAGACCAGCAAATATTCACCATTCCTTCAGTAGACTTGGCTTTGCCTTCTGGGCTGCTGAGTTGGATCCTGTTCTCACCGCTCTCTACTCCAAGGTCATTCATTTCTTGTGTAGAGACTCTTTTTGGTATTTAATAATTCCTTTTAAATATGATCTGCCAAGAAGTTTCATTGACATAAATTTTGGGGTTTTGGTGGTTGCCAAGCTTATTTCATTTCCAAAAGAAAAGAAATATTGAAAAAGATCATAGAATCATACAATGGTTTTGGTTGGAAGGCGTGTTAAAGACCAATAAATTCCAATCCCTCTCCCATGGAAAGGGAAACCTTTCACTAGGCCAGGTTGCTCAGAGCCCCATCCAACCTGGCCTTGAGCACTTCCAGGGATGAAGCACCCACAGCTTCTCTGTACAACCTGTGCCAGTGCCTCACCGCTCTCAGTGGGAGAATTTCTCTTTAACATCTAATCTAATACTCTTCTCTTACAGTTTAAAGCTATTCCCCCTTGCCCCTGTGCAAACACAAATTTGGTTTTGGTGTTCATCACGGTTTTGTGTAAGAATCTGCTGAGCCCTGGATTGCTGAGATCATTTAGGCATTTATACAGACTCTTAAGATAATTCCTGCAAGTAGTACAGATGCAGCCCTTAAGTTAAAAATATATCTCTTACATGTACTTTTAATTTAAATAAAGACTAAATCCTGGGGGGCACCCCCACTACCTAAGAAACAAAATAATTAGTTATCTCTCATTTTCTACTGTGTAGAAACCCCTTCTACACAGTATTAATAAAGGAAAAAATACAAGGCATGTTTTACAGGTGCCTTTAAACCAGTAACATTAAGTTTGCACACAGTATAATTGCCTTTTGGTGTGAGTAAAGCACAAAAAGCCCAATCAGACACAGCACAATCTAATTTATGACACAACCCTAGAACTTTTTGGTGATTGGTGCCACAACATCACAAGTCTGATATATTACAGTGTTAAGAGGTACATAGCCTTGTCATAAATTATTTCACTTTTTGCTCCTGCGCATCCGAGGTGACAGAACAAAGGTAAATTTCTTCCTGACCATTTAGACAGCTCATTATTTCCCCAGAACTCTCCTGTGCCATCACTAATCTCTGTGATGTATCATCATTCATTTAAAATATCAATTTTCTGCAACCCATGCTTAACAGCACATTTTGTTTTCTAACTTTTTAATATTTTTGAGGACAACTTCCCAACTGAATTCTGTAAAGACTGACAAATGGCAACTCCCAAAACCCTGATGGCAAGACACCTTTATGAACTGGCTT